>NC_048284.1:29862033-30462033 GCF_009762535.1 Notolabrus celidotus | reverse complement strand
ACTGTAGTTCATCGAGCATCTTCTTGAGGATGGCTGCAGAAACACCAGAAACCACATACACACCCATTCAAAGAAGACAATCTTCACAGCAGAAATAATGTTTACAACCTGGTTAAAAAAACGGTTTAGGTCTGAAGAGCTAATTTCTCTATCGGGACACACCGTACTGGGGTGATTTTTTCCGAACGTGACAGTACAGAAGATATTAAAGCTGGGGTTGGTAATCAGATTTAGATACACTTTCTGTTATACTGGTTAAAATGATCTTTATGTCCCGATGGCAATCAATACATAATGTGTTTTTAAAAAAGAGCGGGGAAAAAGCCGCTATTTACAGCCGGAGTAAACCTGGGAAAACACCAACCAATCCATGCCACCAGGAGCCAAATGATGAAACCAATCAAATCCCGTCCTGCTGTTCTGCCCGTCTCCTGCGCGTACATTTCCCCGGCGTGCACTCCTCTGACTCCCCATCCCCTGCCTCTGCTTCCCCTGCCTCTATTTACTGCCCCTCTTGCTCGACCTCGGGCCTGCCCCCTCTGACCCAATGAGGTGCTTTGCTCAGGACTGTAGTCCAGATCAGGGTCTAAAAAGATCTCACCACGGGGGCTCTGACATGACATTTAGTAAGTCCTACAGAAAATGTATATGTATTGTTTATTATAGCTTTTCTCCTGATATCGTGTCACCGGTACAACTGGATAATTCTAGCATGACAGTTGTGAGTACTAACAGCAGCCATGTTTGTTTGTGTTTTTAACTTTCACTATGATAATGTTTTGGTGTTTTATTACTGCTGAGTGAGACATGAGTTGACGTAGTGCAAAACACAAACGATGTGCTGAGGACCAGTTTTGAATCCGTCCAGATCGTATGGTCACAAATCAGCGGTGCTTGTGAATGTGAGCGGGGGCGTCATTTTGAAGGAGCTCCAAGGGGAGAGGGAGAGGGGTTGGACGGAGTCCTGAGGAAATGCTACATTCAAATTCATGCTAGTTTTCTGTGATTCAAAACAGCACTTAAGAAACAGATGGGTGACATCACGGATACTATGTCCATATTTTGTACAGTCTATGGTCGGATTGTGTTCCGCCTATTTTTGCTCTCCAAACTGACTGTTTTCCTGCTAACACCAAAACTGGCTGAAATTTGATTTGGGAGTGCTTCTTGGATAACAAATAAAGGAAAACAAAAACACTTCTTTAGCTGAGATCAAGAACACTAAGTACTGATTCTATATTTTTATGTAGAATCTGTGAATAGAGAATTAACGCTTCCTGGTGAGATATGACATTTGTTGTTTGCATAGTATGGCCTGATGTACATCAGATTTCTTTACTTATGTTGTCTTTCTCTTTTCAGACTAGGGAAGAGGATTAGGGCCACTTTAAAAAGTCAGATTGCAACAAAATCTCAGATTTCTGAATTTTAAGATTATAGTCGGAATTATAACATAATTAAAAAAATAAAACATTTCCAACCTCAAAAAACTACTACCACAATACATTTTGTTCTTCTGTAGCAGATCAGTCAGGAGTGGTGAATGATAAAGATTTTCACATTCCATACATGTATGGCATCAGAGAAAAATGGCCTCTGTGTGAATGTGGTGAATGCTGCATGTATGCGTCGCTCTTTGCTCCATAAGCAGTCAAACTCATCCTTCTTGGTCAGTTAAGGTCACACTTAAACATGCAGAAAGTTGCCTTTGAACTGTATCAATGTGCTAATAATATTCAATGCAAAGCAGACATGAGAGGAAGCTTGGAATCAGTGTTTGCATGTTTCTGAGCATGCTCCAAAGACTCCCATACCCAGCTGTTTGGCTCAGATGTTTCTCGCAGTGTTTTGGACAAATGAAGAAGCTAATGGAGCACACTGAGAAGAAGCTTGACGTTATTTAACAGGATGACACTTCAATTATGGGTCCAGTCCAAGAGTTTGCTCTGCTCTCAGCTGGAGTCTGTATGTGAGGAAGACAAACTGCCAGATCTGAGAACGGGCCGCTTTGAAGACAAATCAAGACCCACTGCTGCCCAAATCTGCTGAGACACTTCCTCCTGTGGCCTCAGAAACTTTGATGACGTTCTTGTTTCTGTCCTCACTCGCTCTGAAATCTCGTTCTGTTCTGGCCCGCAGACCGATCACAGCTTGATCCAGACGATGTGCTGGCTCAGTGCTTTTGACCAACTGAATTCCCCAAATTTCCTTTCCTTCATGAGGTTGGTTTCTTTAATTTGCTCATTATTCATGTCAGGCTCAGTTGTTTCAAATAAAAAAAAGTTTAGTGATTCATAGTATGTAAGATTCTGGACTGACTTCAGAGGCAGAGAAAGACTTTGTAAATGCTCAAAGAACATGATTATGGTGAACTGGATTATTGGACTGCTATCAAGCCTAAATTAACATGAATTATTACTAAGCTATGATTGGACTTAACCCCATAGAAACAGAAAGTAGTCTGTCTCACTCCCCCTCTGCCTGTTGACTCTGTGGTAAAAACGTTAGTGTGGTCTCAGGCTGGTCTTGAGAGTGGGGTCATAATGAAAGTTAGTGGGCATGATGTGAGAGCATCCTGAGGAGCTACGTCCGGATTTGTCTCTGTCACGGTGCAGCAACCAAAAAGTAGAGGACCCAAAATGCAGGTTCAAAATAATTATTTAATAAACCAAAACTTACACACATAGACTGCATAAATAATGGACGTAGTATCTGTGACGTCACCCATCTGTTTCTGAAACGCTGTTTTGAGGCCAATCGTTGGCGGGAGCCATATCGCTGCTGTTGAGCGACTGTGAAGTAAAGAGGCAGCCTTTGAGCCTCCTAGTCAACAGTTAAAGTGTTCCTGCCTGTCAATCAAGTCAGCTGTGCCTCTCATTGGAAGACTTGTAATCTTAATATCTTCGAAATTGCTGTGTTATGAAAAAATTCACCCCCTGTACAGTTTGTGCCGATCGAGAAATTAACTATCCACACTACACTTGTCTTTTGTACCCGGCTGTAAACATGTTTATTTCTGCTGTAAAGATCAGCTTTTTTGAATTGGTGTGTATGTGGTTTCCGGTACTTCCGGAGCCAGCCTCAAGTGGACACTCGATGAACTGCAGTTTTTAGCACTTCCGCATTGGTCTCATATTTTTAGACCGGAGGTTGCTGCTTGTATACACACTGGGTAACGAGTAACAGGTCACAGGGGAGACCAGCAAGGCACAGGTGAGGACAATCAACAAGTAGGGAAAAAACACAAGACAAAGATCACACAACCAATACAGAACACCACACAGGGAAGAAACACAAGGACCATCAACAGAATGAAAACAGAAATTGACAGTAAACAACAAAGAAAACACAAAACAAAAGCAACTCATGACAGTCTCACAATGTTGGGATTCTAGTTTGCGTACCCATCGGCTCACTCACAATATATTATCCCTTACTTGCCCTGCTTCAACTCAACATAATCAGCCCGTTCTCTTGGCACTCTGCCCAACAGCAAGACGTTTCATGAAATGAGAATAATGTCTTAATTCAAAAGACAATAAAAAGTACATTTTGCATAAGCCATTATGACAATCAATTCAGGCTTCCATTTCTTGCTTGTAATGTTTTGAAAAAAAAAGAGATTTTACTCGACTTGTCAGATGAATGTGGATTATATTAAATTGAAAGGAGGCCTATTATGCTGATCGGTATTGTAATACATACAGATAATGTTAAATCAATCTTTATTTATATAGTGCAAAATCCCAACAAAAGTTATCCTCACACTCTTTACAAACAGAGCAGGTCTAGGCAGTGCTCTATGTTCTATTATTAACAAAGACCCAACATCAAGACAGGATAAGATCCAGTCCTATCTTACAGACAGGACTCAGTCTGATCTCATCTTAATCCACCATGAGCAGAGCACTTTGCAGCATTTAGCAAGTTACAGTGGCAAGGACAAACTTCCTTTAACAGGCAGAAACCTCTAGCAGGACCAGACTCATGATAGACACACATCTTCTGAGACCGTGACTGAGAGAGGGAGAGAGGGACATGAAGAGAGATAGAGAGAGGGATGATCGTGGTGAGACAGATAGTAGTAGTTGTAACAGCTGGAGTCTGGCACGTCCACAGCAGCAGGCCGTCTACGGCAGAGATCCAGAGGAACCTACGAGACAAGGGAGCTCAGGGACTCCAGAAAGGCCTATGGTTAGTAACTTTAATGGGACAGGCAGAAAGAGAAGAGAAAGGGAAAGACAGGGTCCCTGTGTGTCACTTCCCCCGGTAGTCTAAGCCTATAGCAGCATAACTAAGAGCTGGTCCAAGCATGATCCAGCTCTTACTATAAGCTTTATCAAAAAGGAAAGTTTGAAGCCTACTCTTAAAAGTAGAGAGGGTGTCTGCCTCCCGGACCCTGACTGGTAGATGATTCCAAAGGAGAGGTGGCTGATAACTGAAGGCTTGACCTCCCATACTACCTTTAGAGACCTTAGGCTCAATTTTACAATGTTGGATGTTTATACTAAACCACAGCAAAGTTTCATAATGTGATACAATGATGTTAGTATGATCCCCAAACGCTCTGCTCTTTGTTGATCTCTTGGATGTGAAGGAAAGTCACAAATATGACTTTTTCTGCAGAGGCATAACTTTCAGGTTGTTTTGTAACTACAAAGCTGTTTGAAAAGTAACACCCACGAGCTGTGTCTGACTTTCTATCACTTGAAAAGCAGCCAAAACGAAAAGTTTCAGGCAGAGGATAAGTGGATAAATGTTGCTATAATGAAGGTTTAAACAAACTGCAGTGTGAGATAAATAAGGACTTTTTTAAAAGCTGCAAATCATCAAAAGCTACTCTACAGGAGTCCTTGACTGATTCATTGAGAGGTGAACATGTGTAGAAAAGGTCTCCCTTATTCAGATTTTTTTATTAGAATTAATTATGAGGTAGTTTCGAGTTTTTCTAGTTCATATGTTCGCCCACAACCACCAGCTGGATCTGTAGTTATGACATGAGAGACACGGTCAGGGAGTTCATTGACGGGTCAGAGGAGATTGAAACGACTTGACCACACACACTCACACACTGATGTGTCCTCTGCTGACATCTGCTGGTCTGCTGTAGAAACACAATACTGTAGAGCAGTGTGCTGCATCTTCATCAGTGTGTTAAAAGAAAACTGGCCACCCTGAAACTCACCTGTGGTGTCTCTGGACCTTTGAAGGACCATCTTGCAGAGAAACAGAAGACAGAGAGGTTTGTTTTCACAGATTCATTTTGCAGTTTGGACATCTGTGAAAAGTCAGCTCTCAAACGCACGAGGACAAGTGTTAAAATATGGAATATGTTACTTAATTTACTTTAAAGGGTAAAAATATGAAATCTTAAAGAACACACAGGTGTAAAACTAGCTGTCTTTAAACAGCTTAAAGCTCCTGTGAGGAGTTTTTGACTGCTCATGAAACATATTGAAATCAAAACTAAAGTCTCTCTTTGACCTACAAAAGCAAACGGGACTATCAGCAGCATGATTTAAAATGTTTATATTGTAGTTTTTGATGCCTGTAACCCTGTGAGGATGGTAGGTGTCAGACCAGAGGACTGACAGCATGCTTAAGAAACGATTTTATTGTCTGAAAATACTGACTCAGCATATTCAGGACAAGATCAGCAAAGTGCATCTTTGTCTACAGGGGGCGCCAAAATCGACAGAAACTAAGAGTTCCTCACTGGAGCTTTAATTTACTTAAAGAATACAGAATTTGAGATTAAGCTCCTCAAGTTTTTTTTTTTTTTTTAACCCTGTTTTTGTGTTTTTCTGTGAAAATGACTTAAAACCTGGGACTTCAAAAGACTCTCAATTTACCGGTCAATCTACATTCCGACCCTCACCTATGGCCACAAGCTGTGGGCAGAGACCGAAAGAACGAGATTGCGAATACAAGCGGCTGAAATGAGCTTTCTCCGCAGGGTGGCTGGGCTCGGCCGTAGAGATAGGGTTAGGAGCTCAGACATCCGGGAGAGGCTCAAAGTAGAGCCGCTGCTCCTCCGGATCGAGAGGAGCCAGATGAGGTGGTTCAGATGCCTCCTGGACATCTCCCTGGGGAGGTGTTTCGGGCATGTCCATCTGGAAGGAGGCCACGGGGAAGGCCCAGGACACGCTGGTGAGATTATATCTCTCATCTGGCCTGGGAGTGCCTCGGTTTCCTCCCAGAAGAGCTGGTGGAAGTGGCCGGGGAGAGGAGTGTCTGGTCTTCCCTGCTGAGGCTGCTGTTCTGTTATTAACAAAGACACAACATCAAGACAGGATAAGATCCAGTCCCATCTTACAGACAGGACTCAGTCTGATCTCATCTTAATCCACCATGAGCAGAGCACTTTGCAGCATTTAGCAAGTTACAGTGGCAAGGACAAACTTCCTTTAACAGGCAGAGACCTCCAGCAGGACCAGACTCATGTTAGACACACACCTGCTGAGACCGTGTTGGAGTAAAGAGGGATAGAGGAGAATAAGAGAGAGAGAGAGAGAGAGAGAGAGAGAGGGAGAGATGATAGTGATTTCCCTGTTACAAAAGGCATATCAGAACCTGTCATCAGGTCTCTGATGTTCAGATCTAAATATTCATGTGCGTTAATTTTAGCATTTTACAATTTAAATCAATTGTGTATATTCAGATATTCATGTCATATCTTCATCAAACATGTTTAATAACACATATTACTCATAAACAGAGTAAAGGTTTATTTCCTGTAATCCTTCCTTTACTGGATGTTACACGTAATGATTCATAACTGTACATAAAGAGTTTGTGTTAGAGAGAGAGTATTTTAAAGAAGGATGCTGTGGTTGAATGCAGAAATACATTTCTGCAAGATTATGCAGACAGCCCGTGTGTGTGTGTGTGTGTGTGTGTGTGTGTGTGTGTGTGTGTGTGTGTGTGTGTGTGTGTGTGTGTGTGTGTGTGTGTGTGTGTGTGTGTGTGTGTGTGTGTGTCACACACGAAGCATAATGGGAAAAACCTGTCACTCTGCATCAAACATCCAATCAGTTACTGCAGAGAGCTCAGCTGAGGAGGAGAGCAGCCGAGTGATGCAATCAAAACAAACATCAGAGGATCTATCAGGAGAGAGACTTCCACAGGCTCCTCAAAATCATCCACAATGTCACACTCTTTATGTTTGGGTTTATGTTTAAAAAAAAACTTTGTCCCTTACAAGTTTGCAGTTTGAAACCCAGCAACTATTTCACCTCAACCTCAGGATCAACAAGGTATTTAGAAAGCAGTGTCCTGTACTTTATGTTGCATCTTAACCAGGGATAGTAGAGTAACATCACTGTGGTGATGGCCCACATACACATGGACACACGCAACCACTCCAAACAGCTTGAAACTCTGAAGAGACACACGGTGCAGCGCTCGTCCAAACCAGCCAATAAGTGAACCACAGAGTAAATGCACATTCATCCAACCACCACACCCTGATCTCCTTATTAAAATTCTGACAGCTTTGGACTAAAGGTAGCTTCACTGTATGTTTATAAGCATGAAACACTCAGTGAAAGAAAAGCACAGATGCTTTATGGAGGGTTACACATTAAAGATGTCAGCCCCTGATTCAGTTAGACTAACTTTTATCATTATCAGCAACGCGGCCTGATTTGAAAAGACACAGTAGATGCACATTTCCCAACATATAAGAGGTACAAATAATACAAAACTTCCATCCCACTCCATGACAAAGAGAAACCTGTACTCACCAAAGTTCAGGCCACCCACTCAGCAAAGTCAGTGACAATAATGTTAAGTCCACATTTTCTCAGAATTAGAATCCCTACAAGATCCTTCCGAAGACCCTAAAGGGTGGACAAGACTAAAGCAGAGGGGTCTTGTCCACCCTGTCGGGATTCTATATCCCATAAATACCTGCTAACCACACATTATCCCTTACAAGTCACATTCACACACTGATGGCAGAGCACCATCACACTTCTGCATGTAGACAGCAGGACCTGGGATCAAACCCCAGACCTTTCGATTGAGAGACAGCTGACTCTACAACTGAGCCACAGTCGTCCCTAAGTGACGGACAAATATCCAACAAGACTTTGAAATTCTAGAAGTCCAAAAAAAGGCCCAAACTTTTTATAGATTTATAAATCTATCATTTTTCTTTTGATGTTTCAGGAGTGAAAGATGGAAATCCTTCAGGACTTTTTGATTCAGATGAGGGGCACGTCGAAAAATAAAAAAACCCACTGGGCCCCACAGGTTCACTGTCCTGTGCAGTCACGGGCCCTTAGATGATTCAACTTTCTCTCCATACGGATACCTTGTCCAGGAAGTTTCTCCTCACACTGTTTTTATTCTGTATGAGCTTTGAAACCTTTGAGAGGGTTTGGGTTTTACCTTAAATCCAAGAGGCAGGCAGAGGATGAACAATAATACTGCATCATGTCCTACAACCCTGAGTCCAAACATCTCAGAGTAGAGATCTGTAGTATAGAGAGTAGACAGAGTAACAGAGTAAGAGAGTCTGTAACTAATAAGTGATGAACTGGGATGAAGTATTTTCTTTTTGAATGCAGATCCCTATTTTCCAAGTCTCAAGTGTTCAAATCTTTTCCATTTGTCCTTTGTATGAACGTTTTCTTTGTAACACAACCTGCAACTAAAGATGTTTGATAAATGTAGAGGAATAAAAACTACATTTTTCCCACTAAAATTTCCCTAGAAATAAAAAAAACACTGTGTCAGAGTTAACTTTGCAGGCAGCAGAGGAATAACTTAAATGCAGACAGAAAAATACTATTTTTATTAATGATTTATTGAAAGATATTTTAGACAGGCCCTTAAAGATGAACAGACAAAACTTTAAAAGTCATTTCAAAGCAAAACAGACACTGACAAACAAACCAATGAACCATAGTGAAATCATTTTGGTGAGAAAAAGATGAGCCAGGTGAGCAGATGGGCATGGAAAGTCCAGGTAAATGCAGGGTTGATTAGAAGTGGGATCAGGATCATAGAGGAGGATATATGGGAGGATCTGAGGCCACCTGGAGCAGAGATGAAGATCACGATGTGACGTAGGAAACAGAAATGTGGCTTAGAATGTGAGAGAGGATACAGAGTGTGATAAAGTTAAGTAGAAGCTACTTTGTTACTTCAACCTCTGCATGCAGATGCCAAAATCTTTGCATGCTCTATTTGGATGCTCCAAACATTATATTCTACCTGTTTCTGAGATGTTGCTTCTTCTTCAGTTTGTCATGGACATTTATTTGTGGAGGACTTCCAAAATGTTCTCTTCTGAAAGCACAACAGATAAAATAATCAGATCAGATAAAAGAAAATAATCTAGCTGTATTTACAGATGTCACCACAAGATGGCGCCGTGTGGTAGCAAACCTCTTCAGGCTGAAAGCAGTCAGAGGTAAACATTTAAAATAAAATTAATACATTTCTACTAGAGCAGGGGTTCCCAAAGTGTGGGTCGGGACCCCCTGGGGTATCACACAACACAAATGGGGTGTCGTGAGATGTCTTCCAGAATGTTTTTTTTAAGTCATCTAAAAATAGTTAATTTTTTCCATTATAGTAAAAAATATGGACAAAAATAGTAGCTAACTTGAAATAAATCCTTGAAAATATAATATGTAATGAGTTTTCTGCCTTACTTTTTGCCAGATGTCTCCAAAGTTTAGGGTTAGTGAACAGTTAATTATCAACAGAATCAGTAGCAGTAGGTTAATTCATAACAGCACAGGAAACAGAGACACATGTTCATATAGGTAGGCTCATTTTCTGCAGACCAGCTAAATGAAGCCACATTAAATCACTTTGAAGGACTGTGGGGGTCGCAAGTCTTTGGCAGCTATGCTTTGGGGGTCGCAGGCTGAAAAGTTTGGGAATCCCTGCACTAGAGAAAAGTATTAAACCATTTATTTCATATGTGCACTTCTGAAAGTAAACATACATGAGTTTTATTATGAAGCAGGCATATTCATGCGTTCCTGTATCAAGAAGTATGCAGGTGTGCATGTACAACATATCCAATCAGTGTCAGTGTGGTGTGCAGTTATTCTTTGATAACTTTGATTACTCACTGACACCCAGTGATCCCTGGATAATGTGACAGCTTCTGCACTTTTTAGGAGTCCCAGTTTGTTGCTTTCTCTGTTTCCTATATGTGTAAGCTATATATACAGCATGTCAACCTGAGGACTTCTCTTAGACCAAAGTCTTTATCAGTCACCTCCCATTAAGCAGCGCTGTAGTTTTGTTTCATCTGCTGGTGATTTTTACACTGCAGTATAGTTCTCTGCAGGCTCTTGTGATGTGGTTGCTTTTTGACATCAGTCTGATTAGCTGCTCCTGTATGCTGAGCTCGTAGGTGGTCGCTCAAACTCAGAGTACTTCATGATATTTTAATTCTGTTTGACACAAAGTGCAGATTACTTTTGACTTGTTAACTGAGCCGTCTGGGATTATGTTGAGGTGAAATGCACCGTTCAAAAGCCCAGTGGTGTTTTGATTTTCCACCACAGTGGCATCAGGAATGGGAGATTAACTATGGGATGCCAAAAGGCACAAAAAGGCATGTGATTCAAACAACTTGTTCATTTCTTCCATGAATCACAACAAGATTAACTCGTAAACACTGAGACATTAGACTTTTGTTCCTCTTTAATCACTGACCAAAATAAATAACATTCATTTGGTTTAGTGACTCGATGACAGGCTCAGCTGTAAGTAGATGTTCTGTGTGTCTGAAAGGTGCTATATAAATAGAGCTTGATAGATTGATGGATTTATTAACCAAAGTATGTCTTATTACACCTGCAAGAAGCCACACTGACCTGGCAAGTAAGGATGTAACAAATTATTTCAAGGTATCACAAAGAAAGGACTTTAACATTAGTGAGTAAAAATGGCTGCTAATGCAGCAAACATTTTCTCAGCAAGTTTCTTGACTAAATCATACATTTCAAATCTGTTTTTTGTCTGTAATATCTTGAAATAAGATGTTTCATTGGATTCCTCAGGTTACTTTAAAAATAATACAACATTTTGACTTGTAATGGGACAAAAACACTGGGTCAGATCTGAGGTGAAGCAGTCTCAGTGTGAGAGACATGTCAAGATTTGAAGAAAACAAAGAAAGGGAACCAAAAACTTGGATTAAAAAAAAGGTTTAATAAACAAAAGAGATAAAAGAAAAAAGTACATACATCTAAATCCACGAGAAACACTGGAGAACATGAAGAACAGCAGGACACAGGTGAGACACTCAATGAACTGAAACAGAGAAACTAAGTACACGGTAATCAACACAGGTGTGATAACAGACACAGGTGAAACTGATGAGTGTAATCAAACTAGAGAGAAACAGGTGAGGGCAGGAAGTAAAACTAAACCAGACCCATCAAGAACTTCAAAATAAAACAAGAAACATTGGAGACTGAACTAAGAAGTGAAAATACATAAACAAGGGATACAAGAACACAAGACAAGAACACAGGGAAAGGCAACTGAAATACACAAAACAAAACCACAATAATGACTAAGAAGAAGACCCAAGGCATGATCGACAAAAAAAGGAAAAGACTAAAAACACAAAACCAGGAAAATACAAAACTAAACAAGATCAACTCATGACACAACACCTCTTAAAATCGGATGTTCTCATGCAGCTCTCTGTCCTCCTCATGTTTCATCCATTTCTAAACTCTCTGTGAGTTTTGTTGACCAACAGAAGAGGCCGCATCATGAATCGCATTCCACAGAAGATGACGTTACCTTCAGTCCTGCAGAAACACAACACAGCTTTCCTCTGGCAACACTCAGAGGGCGACGACGTCATGGAGGATCAGGTTCCTGCTCTGGAATCTGAGAGGAGAGACACGAAAACACCTTAACGGGACTACCCCTAGTGGACGAGAAAACCGAGAGGTTACTGTGACGGAGTTTAAGCCGCTGACATCAGCCGACAAATCACCTGAGCTTTGTGTCTGAGCTGCGGGTCAGGAGGTCACCTGATCAGGTTTCAGGGATGTTTGGAATCTGTGGGAGTGAGTCTCACAGACCAGCTACCTCTTAAAACCTGCTCAGGTTGCATTTGAGTTGCTTTGTTTTGTTTTTTCTACCGATGGAGCATAAAACCTAACCAGCTGTGATTTCACATGTTTCCCTGGTGTTGAAACATTATCAGTAAATCTGTCTCTAGACCCCGCCCTGATCACATGTTCAACTTCAGTCTCATCCTACCAACATGAAATCTGGTAAGCATCCTGTATGTTTGACTCTGTGCCTCTGTGCATTATGGATACATCAGCTCAAGCCCTGAGGTCAGCGCTGCACAATTTGGATCCTCTCCCGTTCCTCTGACTCACCGGATCAGACAATGCTTTTGTTTTTTTCCTACACCTGAAGAAAGTGAGTCGGCGTCAACAGAGGAATCCGGAATCAAAGATTTCATGACATACAGTCCGAGGATCTCGAGTGTCTCATTCCAGTCTTTGTAAATGCTGTCTCAAGCTGACAGCAGAAGAAGAGACGTACGAGGAGAAAGGAGGGAGACATCCAGGTCACTGTGGACACACCCTCCCTCCAAAAGACAGTCAGTCCTCTATAGCTCCAGGCAGGCACTGTAGATACAGGGCCAGGAGGATGACTGACAGGACAGGAACTCAGACGTCAACTGAATGAAGGTTTCTTTTACGACATCTCTGAGTGTCACTGCTCCCTGAAATTATACACTGCCGACGTCTTCAGCTTGTCTCTTTAGAATAAACCCAGTTTGGTTCCTGGAGGGATGTTTTTATTTACGGTTCGGTTCCCCTTTAGAGGGTGGTACTCAGAGTCTCAAATACAGGGTTACAGATTTTAAAAGGTACCAAATCAGAAACTCCACGGTGAGGTTCCCTGGAGAACTCTTCAACAGGTAATGGTTCGACTTTGAAATGCCTCTGGGGATTTTGTCTGAAGAACCTTTCTCTAGAACTCATAGAGGGACATCTTGAGGGAAACTGTCCACTAGAACCAGACCAGAGGTCTCCAAGATACTCATTTATTGGGGATTGATCGATGATGATAACCCTCTTGTCATCAGAGTTAAGGATTGAACCTTTAAAATATGATGGGGTTCCTTTTAGAACAGGCTCTGGGTGATCACAGAGCCATGAGGTCGGTGCTGGGATTAACCGACAGAGATGAAAGACTTCACAGTGGTACCTGACCAATCATCGCGACTCATATGATGACGTTAGAAGGAAGAGGGGCTATGCTAGACGACACAAGGCTATGCTAACAGCGGTTACTCACGGGTTGCTGAAGTGCATTTGCTGTCTCTTCTCTCAGTTCGTCGTGGTCGTCCCTCTACGACAGATCATAAAGGCAGGGATGTTGTTGCCACAGCTTGACAAACTTTTCCTCCGTCTCATTGTTTAACTCCCAGCACCGACTTCACCACTCCTCTCTCACTTCACCATGTTCTTCATTTACACTTGTGACTTGCAGAGCACTTAGTGCTCTCATTGGTCAACCTTACTGACGTGACAGAACAATCGTAAGAGGTGGACAAGAAATATCAAGCATGCTCCACTTCCTGTCAGGAGGTCGGGATTCGTCCCAGAAGTGGTCTAGATTGATGTTAACTATTTCACACAACAAATTAAACAGCCAACGAGTCCCGACATCCATACGTCTGCAGGATCGGGCTGCAATCATACCTTCACAGGTTCTTTTTGGCTCATGTTAGGATGAATGGTTCAGGAGAGAACCACAAAAGAGGGTTTCATGGTGGAACCATTCAGCCATGGAGGGGGTATCTTTGGACCACCTCAGAGGGTTCAAGGTGGAACCTCTCCTGGATGGTACTCGGTGTAATGTTCTTTATGTTTACTCCATGTAGAGGCTTTATTAAGTTTCTACAATGAGGCAAAAAAGGTTTCCCTGTATAAACAAGCCAAAGAACCCTCTGTGGTTCTAGTTAGAAAACCTATTGTTAAGAGTGCTGAACTCAGTGGGGTTCTTCAAGGCAGCTAAAGATAGATAAAGATAAAAACACTATCAATGTTATCTTATAGAGCCCCCTAACTTTAAAAAACTTTAAAAAGGTTCTCTGTAGAAACTGCTCTGAAGGATTCCCCTCAGAACCCCCTGGATGGATGTTTTTTGTGGAACCTCTTGTTGATGTTTTGATGGCTATTTCACCATTGGTATAAAACTATACTCTATGTTGGAAGTACATGGTGGAACAATTCCACAAGTTCTACCTGGAACCAAAGCAGGAAACAAGCCTCACTTGTTCTCTTTAATCCTAAGAGTGTAGTTTCAGTAAAGTAGCTTTGTCACGGGCTTAGACAACCGTTCAGATATAATCACATCTTCACCCTCTTCAGAGTGAGCTGTGCTGACCTCTTTGAAGTGAAAATGTACAAACATGATCTGGTCTGACCCTCTTGACCTCTTGTTTCCCAGAGGCTTCAGAAAGTTAAGAATCAGGTTCTGTGGTCCTTTCTTGTACATGAATCAGTGTTGAGGCAACGCAAAAAAGAAAATATAATTCTTTAACAAAGTGCAGCTCTTTTCATACTATTACAAACTGCAGAACAAGCTTAGACTCAGGTTTCAGACTTTAAGACTTGTGCTGCTCAGAGGGAGTGTTTCTCGTCGTGTTGGTAGTGTCCTCTGCAGCCTCGGGGGAACTTTTTAAAGCTTGAGAAAATGACTCTGATGATGTCATCAGGTCATCGGGGGTTATCTGAGCTTTGGCAGGGTGACTGGACCTTTCCAAAGCTTAAAAAAAAACTGAGATTGGAACTCTTCAGGTACAAACTTTGTCCTAATTGACACCAGTTTGCACTAGAAATGACTCATTCATACTCAAAAGTTTAACTTTGAGACAGCTACAAAACAGAATTATTAGAAAATATCCTAATTTAAGAATGCTTAGCTGTCTCTTTGCAAAGTTTCAAATGAAAGGGAGATAGGATTTGCATTTTGACTTGTTGGCATTCTTACAGTAAGTATTCAGGCTGATTCTACAGTAAAGTGTGGAAAAACATTTCTATGAAACAAACGGCAAAAATATTCTACTTAATCGTCCATACTGATAAAAAAAAAAAATGTAGGAACGTTTGCGTTAAGAAGATCCTGTGACGAACTTTAGTTATGTGATGATACTGGCACCCCCTGTGGACAAAACAATCTTTGCTGATACTGTACATGTGAAGGTGGTGTTTCTAATAAAGAATCTCATTGTGCTTTATTTTAACATTCAAAACATTCAACAAAATCTTTGCCATGGAAAATGTAAAACAAAGGCTATTTGGTTAGTAGTGTTCAGTAAATCACTTATTTTGACACCTTTAAGCCTGGTCTATAATTTTGTGTCGCTCCTACACAGCATTGGTGAACGGGAACGTGAGCACTACGCAGAAGTATAGATCAGGCTTAACCCTGCTGCAGCAATTTTAAATTTTGAAAATAGCTATTCAAAATTAAGCAGTCTTCTCCATGTTGGTCTTGTTGCTTTTGTGGGTTATAAAACTAAAGAGCCCCCAAAATGTATCTATTTTTAAATTGTGTTTCCCAGTTATATTTCTTGCGTGCACACGAAAATAACTTGTACCCTTAATATAATCTAATATTAATCTGTGCAACAATTTAATATCTTATATGCACACAATGAGTGTAGCATGATAAAACTATATTGTTTGCCCAAGTTATTTTCTTGTGTGCGCAATTCAAAATTTTACTTTTTGGGTTACATTTGGTATTCCATATAAAACTCCCTACTGGAGCTTTAATTGGGCTTGTGTGTTAATTTTAGTATCAGAAATAAAGGCTGTACTTTCATTAATTTACTTGTGTAATTAGTCTTATTAGTGACAACACTAAGTGGTTATATAAAAACTAAGAACAGCCCTAATCGCCTCCCTCTTTTATGACTTTATTGGGCTGTAACATTAAATCTTAACAGCTCCTGAACGACAACAAACTATTTGGGACGTCGAGTCTCTGCTCTCTCCTCCGTCAAAGACATCTGAGCACAGTGAATGTGGTTTAAGGTGAAAGTTGTACAGTAGTCTTCCTCCTGTGGTGTTGACAGTCTGACAACAGCTCTGTTGACATGTAAATGGGAAAGAGAGGAAGAGGAGGAGGACGAGGAGGAGGAGGAGGAGGCGACAGAAAGCGACCGACCGACAGACCCACCGTGTTTCCACTCAGTAGTTCCCTCTGTAACAGCAGCACCGAGCTCCTCACAGGACTCTCTGTCGGACTATAACACCAACACTGTTCGGGTTTACTCTGTGGGACTGTTCCAGGTCAGTGTCTTCATGTCTTTATCCTCTCATGTTGTGTTTTAACTGAAACACCGAGCTTACATGTTTGTTTTCTTAACTGCGCACTCTCACCGTGCGGAGCTCTGCGCGCAGAAATACGAGCACGAGCGTCTTCCAAAGAAATCACAGTGACGTGAAAGTTATCTGGATGAGTGTTATTTCACTTTGTCAAACCTTTTCATCACATGTTTGTCCCGATGTGACTGTTGAAGTCACGTCAGTAAATCTATGTTTTCATTGCTACTTACGCACCTCCACTGCATGAGAGTTTACACGAGTGAGTGTAACGTGGGTCTTTGACTTTCTCTATCAGAGGAGTCACAGTGGGCTTTACTGGCCAGGTTTCACACAGGAGGAGTTTATACTGTTCTGATTTAACTCACTAATAGCTAACTTATACAAGGACATTTGAAATATATTAACATCAAAAACTAGAATAAAAGAAAAAAAAAACCGACCGATATTTGGATTAGCCAACATTTTTGGCCAATATTGGTCCAACCTGATGATTTAAAGATTTATAACAAGTAAACAATTTCTATGGTCAATAACGCAAACCAATTTTTAGAGCTTTAACTAGATTGAATTATTACATAATGTTACATTCAGAGTTATTCTCATTGGATTTTCCAACTTTCCAACAATTCTGATACCCTGACGAAAGCTTTGACGGTAACACTTTAAAATAATGGTACACTTTATTATGTGATTTAATGCTTAATTCATTTTAAAGTAATGCATGACTCATAATGCATTTCTGTATGAGTTAACAAGGGGTAAGATATTCCATTATCCGTCCAACAACAGGGAAATTTAAAGTGTTACAGCAGAAAATAGTGCAAAACAGTATACAGTAAACAAGAGCATATAAAATAGTAATTATTAGAATATTGTTAGCAATTAAAAAAGTAAATTAGCATATCCTAGAGAAGTATATACAGAACTCAATAAGTAATATTTAAAATATGTGTAAAAAACCATTGATACAGTGAGAAATGTGTACAGACTAGTAACATACAGTAGGTTAAATAAACAATGAACAGAAGTAAGAAGATGGGTAGAAAAATGTATTGAACATGTTAGGAGTGAAATGAACTAATGATCCTGTCACTGTGACTTCATGTAATGCTTAATACATCATTAGTTAAGGTATGTTAATAAAAGTTACTTTGAAATATTTATTAGGAATAACTCCTTGAGATGTATCATCTTGTTTTCGAGGGGGTCCTACAAGACAAACATAACACACACTAGTAACCAACACACATATAAGATGAAAAAAGAACAGGTGCAGCTTCATACATGGTTCCCAAAGTCAGGGTTGCGAGATGCCTTCCGAAAATCAATGAACATTTAGAATGATCTAAAATATTGTATTTTATCCATTGTTGTAAAAATATATACGGAACATTTTAGCTTAATTTTAGACAAAATCATGCAAATAAACTGTAATCAGTTTTCTTCTTTACTTTGTTGCCACATGACCAGTGAGGAAATGATCCTGCTTCTGTTCCTTATTAAATAACAAAGAAATATGTAGGTTTTAGGATTGACCTGCTAGTTCTTGCGTGCGGCTGTGAGCAATATTTAAACACCTCCGCACAAAGGGGTCTGCAGTCTCTGGTACTGTAATTCTGGGGGTCGAAGACTGAAACAATGTGGGAACCCCTGTTATAGATATCGTTGTGGCAAAGCCAGGCTCAGAAGTAGAATCATAACCTTGGGGCAAACTGAGGTGAGCTCGGCTTTTTTCCCCACCATGGCTACTTCTGGTGCACTGCTTTATTTTGTTTTTTTCCTCTTGAACTTATCCTAGTCAAAAAATAACAGCCTTTAAACCAGTGCTGCAGGATTTGGTGAAACTGTGTGGTATTAATCGTGAACATCATTGCAATTTATGATATAATAAATGGTATTTTGAAGCTACATGCTTGGTGTTAAAGCTAAATGCCGAAATTATTTATAGTTTCTAAATCCGTATTTTTCAGTGTAAAACAAAATTATAAAGTTGATGTTTTGAAGTTGATTTGATGTTTGTGTAATATTTGAATATGAACCAAGCGCTCACTGATGGTGCACTGCTGTCCTTTAGCTGTCTCTTTGTCTTCATCTTTACTTGCCTGGGCCTTCACTCTCATGTATTCATTGCACATTTCTCTGTGCTGTCTCAGGTGTTGACTGAAATTGGTTGTGTTACCATGTAATGTTGCATCTTTAACTTTGCAAGTTTTGCACAGCACTACTTTCTGATCAACGCAATCGTAACTGAATCCAAAGCCTTCTGATATAGCAGACATTACTCTTTGTCCACCACCAGTTCAAGTTAGTTCAGTGTCTTAAATTGTGTTTCAAAAACATAGTTGTAATGTCATTCAATTTGTATTGCTCCAGTGTCAGTGTTAGGGAAGAGGAAACAAGATGGATGGACATTTTTATTGACCTAATCACTAATACTAAATATGACATTTTATGCACTATCAGAGGCGTTAGTGATACTAAGATCTGCATCAGGACAAGTGTCATAGCTGAGGCCAGAGCCTACACGCATGTCAAACAGCTACACATCCACCTGTCAGTCAAGGAAGCCCCACCCCTAATCGTGCCTAAAACAAACAGTTGTTTCGGACAAAGAAGTAAAGGGATCAAAAGCACTTTCTTTTTTCTGTACCAATTTAATTTTCCAAAATGACATTTTAATTTGGGCTTCAACTGGGATGCCTCTGCTTTTGGAGCCGGCCTCAAGTGGGCACTTGAAGAACTGCAGTTTTTGCACATCTGCATTGACTTTATTCTTCTACAGTGGAGGTTGTCACTTGTTTTCCCCTTCAAACATAGCAGCAGTATAAGTCTAAAAAAAAACTCACTGCAAGGCTCACTTTATGAAGAAGATCTTAGAAGTAATGGTTAGACATCATTACACTTCCTGTGTCCAACATGTTTAACACACATTTTATACTTCCTTTGTTTAGTCTGTTTCTAGGTCAGAGAGATGATATGTTAATCTCAGACTTCTTCACTCTTGAATGCCCTCGCCAAGATACTCCCTCAGTGTTTTCTTTAAATCCCCAAACTGAGATTTTACAGGAAAACAGTCTCACAAAATATTAATGGCTCTAAGGGGTGAGTTGTGTGAACTCCTATGAGCTTCAGTTTAACCATGTGTGTGTGTAAAATGTCTAAAAACAAGAATAAATCCCACAGATTGAATAATTAAAGAGTTGTATCTGATTCTAATGAGTCCAAATTCCTTTAAAAATGAGAAGTAAGCTTAAGTGAAAGATTCTCTGCTCTGAACGTGGCCCGAAGCTTAACCTAAATATTTAAATCCAGTGGGTTCAAACTGAGGGTGTTTAACAGCCAGAGATATGAGCTCATTAGGAAAGGTCGTGCAGTAATGTGTTATAATGATAATCCTCAGCACTTTACGGCAACTTACACCCAGCAGGCAGAAGAAGGGCATGTTGGGAGTGAGGAGCAGTACTTTACTAATTGATTTAATTTGAATTAAGATTTCTTTATAAGGCTGCAGTTTTCAGGGTAAAGTCAGGGTCCACAGACAGCGGAGGAGGGATTCAATGAAGACTGCTTTCCTTTTTATGAGAGATTAACAAAGTGAGTGAACGTCTGGCAGACCATGACTGTGAATACTGAGGAATCACTGGGTGAGATGAAGCTTTATGTTACGTTATTCAGGAGTATAGCAGATTTACAGAAAAAGCCAAGAATTAATTTGCTGGTGAAAAAAAAACTACAACGTATATGTAAATATAAAACAGCACTTCATTACAAAATATAGAACTTCCATTAAGTAGTAGTTCACTCTTATTTTCTGTTTTTGGTCTTGAAATGTTGTATACCTACAAGAGTTGTTAACATAACAAAATATTAAATTCATTATGCTACAAGTAAATAGTAATGTGACATTTAAACAAGTCTCAATGTAACTGCAAATAAAACTAATAAGCAATAAAAAATACAAAAAAATAAAAGTAACATATAAAATCTAAATTAAATTAAATAAAATGAATATTACATAACAGAAAATGTAAGTGAATTGAACTGAAATAAAGAGAATAAATATAACATAAAATAAAAATTAAATTAAGTAGAATAAAAAATGAAATAGAATTAGTTAAAATACAATTAGCATAAAATAAACCGTAAAAGATTCTAAAATATAAATGATTTTGAATTTATTAGAATAACAAAATAAAATAATTCAAAATGAAAACTAAATTGAATACACTCTAAATGAAACAAAGTGTATTTTAAATCAAATTCACCACATTTTACTTTCAGTCTGCACATCGTGCTGTTACAGAAAAATGTATGTTAATATTAAGGAAAGGCTGTTTTTATGGGTTTTTGACCAATCTGAATCAATTTTTTAACATAGCTGGGTAATAAGATTTATGAGGACTGATAAAAGAAGAACATTTATTCACTTCTTTTGTTTTTCCCTTCATTTGTTTAAATTAAATGTTCTGACAGAGCGATACTGGAGACCGTTAATGAAACTGGTGTTTTTATGAACTTATAAACTAGAATTGCAAATCATAAATCACTGAAGAGTAAACAGCCTAAATTGTGCATTTTTTTTTACTAAATATTAACAAGACAACATTAAGAAGAAGTACTGTAATGACTCAGCTGAAGAAGATTGTTCTCTGGATTGAAGACATGTTTGTTTGGTAGATACACAGAGAAAAGCCTCATGAATATGGATTATTATTTAGTGAAAACATAATGTAAAAACTATGATGGGGTGTTGGTATGGCTTAGCAGTTAGTGTGTCCCATGTAGAGGCTATAGCTGCAGTGGTTTGCAAAGCTCCTTCATAATAACTTCAAAGATAATGGTGACAGTATGATGTGTTTTCTGTGTTTTACAGCCCTTTGATAAACTAAGTTATGTCTTGCATTGTGTGAGAGTTTATGAAGCAGTTAAAAGCAGCAGCACTGATGG
Organism: Notolabrus celidotus; assembly: GCF_009762535.1. Classification (NCBI taxonomy): domain Eukaryota; kingdom Metazoa; phylum Chordata; class Actinopteri; order Labriformes; family Labridae; genus Notolabrus; species Notolabrus celidotus. Next base: position 30,440,731 of record NC_048284.1, on the reverse strand, counting down.
CTCCATGGCATCGTGGTGTTGTGTTCACTGAGTCAAAGAGCCACAGGATTCGTGTCAGATCGAGTTTCACTGATGATTCATCCACTTTTCCTGATTCCTACTTAATTCACTTAAACTTAGGGTTTTTGGTTTCCAAATGGACAATTTCATGCAAGTATATAGTTTATGAACAGCTGGTTCCCCCCGTCTGAGGACCTTTTAGAAAATCTTAGTTTTTTATGAACAACAGGAAATAAAAAATATATAAAAATGCTGCTTTTCTTACGTTTCTAACAAGTCAAAGTCATTTGAGGATTTCCGCCTGAATGCTGCAACATGTTGTCTCCCAGTGTGTGAAGCCGATGAATACCCTCATGTAGTTTGGGTACAAAAAGCTCCACCCGTCCTCGCGTCTGTTCGCACCCTCTGGGAGCTGATTAGTGCAGCACAGTGCCATGGAGGTCAGAGGTCACCAGGTGTATGATAGACACATAATGAGTCACAATGAGACACAGGGAGGTGGACGGTTTACCGGCTCCTGACACTAGACACCATATTTAGTGTTTATTAGATTACTCTGTCTGATGGAGAGATGATGTTGTTACCAACAGCCACACGAAGAGACGCTTCTCTTTACCCACTGAAATACATTACATGAATGAGACTAATGCTGTGTTTTATACAGATCATATCAGTTTAGGATTAGATTATTCTTAAACCACAGTCAGGTGGCAGTGTTATAGTTCACAGCTCAGGATTAGCTCACTGTTTGTCAGAGCACTACTTCCTCTGCAGGAATAATTGAATAACAGATCTGTTGCATAAGAAAAGGAGCTTTCTCTAGGTCTTTAGGGCCCGCGCAGGGGCTCTAAATCCCACTTAACTCTTTATTGCAAGCTTGAAACAATGAGCTGTGGCACCGAATGGCCCCGCGCTCTTTCTGAGAAAATGCATCTGATGTGGATAAGTTCTCTCAGAGAGGAGGATTAAAGAAGGGGGGAGTGTTGGTGTACGCTTGCTTTCTTCAGGAGGAGTGTGAAAAGAGACAAAGGCTGGTGCAGCGGGGTAGAGCCTGTACTTGTTGGAAATGTGTGTGTGTGTGTGTGTGTGTGTGTTGGGGGGGGGGGGTGGGGGGATCTTTGAAGGGTTGGTGGATGCTCGGACACACAGCTGACACTCAGCTCTGTCCAGCTGACACTCAGCTCTGTCCAGCTGGAGGAGAGACAGGAGGAGCACCTGGACCTCCTCTTTGTTCACGTTTCTATATACAGCATGTTTGTTTTGTGCATCATTACTGCTGCATGAGGGAAACTCTATATATGTGTGTGTGTGTGTGTGTGTGTGTGTGTGTGTGTGTGTGTGTGTGTGTGTGTGTGTGTGTGTGTGCGTGTGTGTTTGTTTCTGGGTTGGTGGGGGATAGGTCTATGAGCATAAAACAACGTTGTATCCGTGTCCTTTCTGACTTTCCTTACCGGTTTACGATGGAGTTGTCTTTGTTTATGTCACATCATCATCCCTAAATTAAAGCTGCTGTCAGGAACTTTGGTTTGTGTTGTTTTGGCGCCCCCCTGTGGGAAAACATGTCCTTCTTGTCACTTCTCTTTCATCATGTGCATCCTAAGGTAATATTTTCTGACAATATATCTCATCCCATAGTGAAGTGTGTCACTCACTGTGAAAATGAGCTGTTGAAAATGCTGTTTCTTTCATCAGGTCTGACACCTACCCCTCACAGTGGTTTCAGACATTAGTAACTATAATATAGAAGTTGTCAGTGTCATTGCTGGTGGCATCAGTGTCAATTTTAATCTGTTTCACAACCAGTTAAAAACTCCTCACAGGAGCTTTAAACGTTAGCATAGTTTCACACCTACTTCACAAACTTTCTTACACAGCCCTGAAAGAGTTCTTATCAGAGATCAAACCAAATTGAGGAGTTCACGAGTTAAATACTCTGGGAAATATACATTTTTATCCTTATTCACTATGGACCACGCAACAACCTCCGGTCTTAAAATGTGAAGCCAATGCAGAAGTGTTAAAAACTGCAGTTCATCGAGCATCCACTAGAGGCTGGCTGCAGAAACACCAGAAACCACATACACACCCACTCAAAAAGACGATCTTTACAGCAGAAATAAACATGTTTACAGCCTGGTACAAAAAAAAAAAATGTTGGTCCGACTAGCTAATTTCTCTAACAGCACACACTGTACGGGGTGTGAATTTTTTACAACTCAGTATATTCTAAGATATTAAGATTACGAGTTTTGCCCAAATAAGAAAATGGCTGACTTGACCGACAGGCGGGAACACTGTTGGCCAGGAGGCTCAAAGCCCACCTCTTCACCTCACACTAGCTCGGATGAAGATGGTTGACTTCAGCATTTCCAACATGGCACCCGCTGATGATTAGTTTCAAAACAGCACACAGGAACAGATGGGTGACATCACAGATACTACGTACATTTTAATACAGTCTATGCTATGGATATACTCGCTTGGGAAACACCTCTTTAACTAACATTACCGTTAGCATGCTAACACAGTAACAGTCTGAAGTAACTTTAGCATCTCTCTTACTTGTCTGGGTTCATCCTGCACAGATGTCTGTGTAAGTTTGAGCGTGTCTCTCTTCTTTCCTTGATAGTTTTTCATATCAAACATGTTGCTCTGCTCCGGCCTACATTTATTGTAAAATCTTTGAAAGCTCACGCACAATTCGTAGTGTCTCTTTATTCTGCCAGGAGCTTTAGCTTAGTCCAAGTTGAGTCGCAAGTCCTGTAATCAGGACTAGAGCGTGACTTGATTACTACAACAAGGTTTCAGTAACAAACTTCCTGCAGTCCAGTGATGTTGTAACCGGTCTGTTAGCTGATTTATAATAGTTTGGTTGTTCCAAAGCGGCAGGACGATCATGTCCCATGTAGTCCGACAGTCTTAGTACATTGTCTCAGGTATGTGACAGAATGTAGGCCCCCTCATCCTGGTTTTCCTTCCTCTGTGCCCTCTTCCTGGTATCTGTTGCTCTCTGAGTGGAGGACCTCTGCCTTTTCCCGGTCCATGATGTGGTTTCTCTCTTGCAGCGGTCTGAGGTGGCTGATTTCAAGTATTCTTTGTCTACTTTTTGCTTTGTTGTGCGTGTCTCTGCCATTATAGTTATCGTATCCTTATCAAGCTGATTTAGATTCAATGTTCTGATAAGTGTAGCTTTGATCAGTTATTTGTTGTTATATAAAGGGGAGGTGACGTTGTGATTGACAGCTCTGTTGACCAATGAGGCTCCTGCAGCGGCCAGATTATCAGAGTAGAGGAGGAACAATGAGGGGGAACGTAACAAACACTAACACAAGAGACATTGAACTTTCCATAACCGTGAGTGTCTGCTTCAAACCCACTCAAGAATCTGTTCTGCTGTTGAGCGTCTGTGGATCAGTGTCTGTGGATCTTTGATAGGTTTGATATGACACCAAAAAGAGCAGAGTTTTAGAGGTCAGCATGTTTTCTGGACTCTGTACACTGGCCGATTCTAACGCATGTAAATACTTGCGTGATACTGCTGGGGACTGTCTCTGGATCTTTGATGTTTTAGATCTCTCTGGCTCGGGTCTTTGTCTTCAAAATTCATGATTGGTTCCATCTCTGAGGTGTTTGGTCTCATTTTTGCACAACGTGGAGACGGTTGTCCATCGTTTTTATGTTGTTTCATGTGTCAGTGTACCATAATTGTGATTTATCTCTAGCCTAGGTTTTCATACACATCACTGTGCCTTCATGAGAAGTGTGTCTGTGTGTATAAGATCACACTATGAGATACCTTATTACTTATGTTCTGACTCCTAAATCTGTCAGTGTCTGTAACCCTCGGTCTCATGGACACATCCTGTACGTCATTCCTCAGACTAATTTAACTTAATATCTCAGCTCTCTCGTCCTGGTCTGAGCTACAACGTCACTTTAAACTGCATCATTTTATTAGTTTGGAGGATTTTGACTTTCTTTTGTTTGTGTTGATCTCAGACTGAAACTTTTCATGCTGCTGTCTTGGCCGGTCTCCCTCGTCAAAGAGGTTTTGAATCGTAGTGGGAATATTCCTGGTAGAATAAAAGTTTAATAAAATCAAAGAAAGAAACTAACTTTGCCTTGGCCTTGTTCTGACTGGAGCAGTGTTTACTTACCCTTTCCATTCTTGTGAATAATTTAACACAGGGCTCAGGTAATTTGTGAGATTTTGGAGCACAGACGTCATTAAGAAAATGTCAGACGGGGTAAGAAACACGACAGTGAGACACTCGGTTAATCCAGATTTTATGAACCTGACCTGAGGACCAGGACACATGAAGGGGGTCGGATGAATTTTAGGGTTAATGTAGTGACGAAGAAGCCTACCAGTAGATCATTTTGGATGGCTGATGAAGCTACCAAAAATTTTACCTAAATTATGACTAATCAAAGTTCTACCCGAAGTGCTGTGTGAACCCCTCTCTGCGACCACATGCAGCGTCTCTGTGATGTTTTTAGCTTGGCGTAGCCCGCGGGTGGTGAACTCTTTGTAAAGAAACCTCTGAAAGGGTGGAGACGCTCTGTGAGGAGCACAAGAGGCCGTTTCTGCTCACTGCTCCTGGACAATGAAGGAGCGCCCAGGAGGTGATTAAAGCTACCAGACAGAGGAGGCTCTCCCAGCCTGGAGTTATTTGTGAGGATCTTCTTCTTTGTTGTGAAGCTGCATCTTGTTATCCTGCCGCACTGCAAAACATGCTGATTTTAAACAAGCTGCTCTTCTACTTTCTACTTGATACATATATTAATTAATGTCTGATAATTCAAATTTATTCTAGATATCATGACTTTACCTGAACATGTAGTGCACATAAAACCTTCAACCAAAACCTGTGTTTGGATGAATGATAATTGGCACATGTGAGCTTGTTTTTCTCAAGATGAGGAACTTTTTCATTGTGTCTTTATTATTTCAGCTCACTGACCCGAACCATTGGTCAAGTTCAAGTTCAAGTTCCCGAAACTACAAAATGTGCATTCTATTTAAACTGCTTTGGCCTGCGTTGTCTTGATGCTTCCTCTGCAAACAGCTTAACAACCTACATCCACCCCATCTCCTCCTTTCTTCTGTCTGATTTCACCAGTGTCACATGTATTGTCCCCGTTTCTCACTCTGTTCTGCACCTGTGGGTATTTGCTGCTGCTCTCCCTGCCTTGGCTTTTCATGTATATATACAGCGGAAGCCATATTGGAAATGCTGAACTCTAACTGCTGTAGAGCTAGTGTGGCGTAATGAGGCGGGCTTTGAGCCTCCTAGCTAACCATGTTCCCGCCTGTCAATCAAGTCAACTGTGCCTCTCATTGTGGAAAACTTGTAATCCTAATATCTTTGAAACTACCGTGTTATGAAAAAAAATTCACCCCCCGTACAGTGTGTGCTGATCCAGAAATGAGCTATTCAGACTACACTCGTTTTTTGTACCAGGCTGTACATGTTTATTTCTGCTGTAAAGATCGGCTTTTTTGAATTTGTGTGTATGTGGTTTTCCGGTACATCTGGAACCAGCCTCAAGTGGGCACTTAAGAAACTGCAGTTTTTAACACTTCCGCATTTGCTTCAATTCTCGCGGCCGGAGGTTGACGCTTTGTCTTTGTATGAAAGAGGGGAGGTGTTCTCTCCCCGTCACAGGCTTTGGCATTCCACGTACTTACCTGGAAGGGCAGGGAGCTCCCAAAACAGAGCCATACCGCCGAATTAAACTTTTTGCTTGCAAGTAATTACTTCTTTTTGAAGAGAGTGGTCCTGACTGAAACATAATAATGAGCCATAACGTATTTATTATTTTAGGAGTGTAATTACACGAGTAACCACCACTACACAGCAACAGTCACTTAAAATAACAGTAATGATATCTAATTTCAGGTCAGGCCGCCTTTTAACAAAGTTGTCTCCTATAGAGGGATGTTTTTCAGACTATTACCTGCTTCACATCATCTTCACATCAGCCCAGCTTCTTGCAGAAATGTTGTGAGGTGGCTGGCAAGAAAACGTCGATGTAAAGGTTTTTATTCACACATACAGCCCTGATTGTTGGAGTTTAGTGCATGTGTGAATACATCTTAGGACTCTTCTTATCCACTGAAACTTTGGAAGTTAAATTATTGTTGTGCAGCTGCAAAGACCAGGCCATAGCTTCAGCTGGTCTGAGAATAACTTGTTGCTTTCTGCTGGCAAAGAGAAACCAGAAACGAAAACACAGCAAAGAACTTACTGAGTCCAGAAACATGCAGACCTCTGAAACTCTGCTCTTTTTGTCTCCCCAGTTGGTGTTGTTTCAAACCTTAGATAAGAAGTTCTCATTGAAACACCCAAACACTGCTCTCCTCCAGACACCACATCTCCATCCTCACGTTTATATTAGCCTGTGGTCTCATTTAATGTAAACCAATGAAATCCTTCATTTTTACTCCTCTAACCCAGCTGAAATAAGTGATCTAGATGATTCTGTGGTTCAGCAGGTTTGCACTCTTTAACCTTGCGTTAAATGACACAACATGTTGCTACTTGCTATGTTTAAGGTGACCTTTGTACTATTTCCTGAGATGGCCTTCACATCTGTCCCAGCGTTCACATGACAGCAGGTCCATCAGTGACCTTGGATTAGCGTGCCGTGTTTCAGCCTCTCATATCTCTGCTCAGAAGCATTAATGTCAGTGATTAGATACATTATGACGGTACAGACGTGAGTATTTCTCTGCATTCTCTGGTATTTGTGCTCCTTTTTGTGCCATAAATGCTCCGGGCAGCACAGACTCTCTGCCGAGCTGCTGCAGTGAAACAGATCTTGGGATTACGGAGTGGGTCAAAGTATTGTTTTAATCTGGTTTTGGCTCTCTGTCCCTGAATGGTGCTGCAGAGACAGATGGCCGAGGTTTGAGTGAAAGATGGTGGATGGAGGGGGCGAGGGTTGGAGGGGGGAACTTACAATCTGACCACTTGTTTCACACACACATTATAAAGTGACGTCACTGATTCCCACACATGCAGAGAGATCCTCTGTTGTACATAAATAATGGAAGCTGCAGTTTGTGTTTGTGTTAACATGTTGTTGGACCTTCTGTTATGGAAGTCTGCAAGAGCAGCTGTGGCCAAAGAGCTCCTGTTTCTCCTCAGTTGTTGATCTATAGTACATTTCCAGCTGGCAGGATGAGCATGATGGGAAATAAACACGTTTTAATTGTTTTTATTTTCTTTAAGTCTGCAGATGCCAAAGTGTAAGATCACAGAGGTTTCAAAAGGTCAGATGAAAGACCGACATAAACAAATTAAATATTTATTTCATGTTTAATACTTTCAATTTTTCAAGCTGCCTCTCTTAAGTAGTGGCACTGTTAACATAGTAGTTGACATGTTTGCACTCTAAGGATTTGGACTGTATTGAGCAGTGCTGTAGATCTGATTGAGCATCACGTCCCCAGAGAAGAGTCTGAGTTCAAGTCCAGACCCCATTAGAATCAGAATCAGCCGAGAATGTGTGCACATCCTAGATGTAATAATATTTGACATTTTGTACCAGGCCGTAAACATGTTAATTTCTTCTGTAAAGATTGTCTTTTTTGAATGGGTGTGTATGTGGTTTCCAGTGTTTCTGCAGCCAGCCTCAAGTGGACACTGGAGGAACTGCAGTTTTTAACACTTCCACATTGGCTTCACATTTCATGACCTGAGTAGCACATAAAAGGAATCTGAATCTAGTAAACTTTGCTCTCTCTGCACTAGGGATGGGACATGATTTTTGAACGTTCAAGTATTTGTTCACTTAGTAAAAATCGAAGAGTTAATGTGAATATTTTCTCATTTTAAAAGTATAATTTTTCATTGTTTTCACCGGTACTTGGTTGTAATACAGTATTCCTGCCAGACGTTGGCTATAGAGCGTCTTAAGGTGTTGCTAACCACATTAAGTAACAGGAGAAGAAGAATGCTAAATGCATTAAATAGTAAAAGAAGAAGAAAACCGTAACAAAAAATTTGCGATGGTCACTGCAATGTTCTTCATCTCTGAATCGTCCTGCTGCTGGTTAACGCGACTATCACACAAGCGGCCCGTTAACGAGAAGTGTGTGTGAGTTGGGGGATTATTAAAATATTTGCTGAATAGATGCCAATGATTATCGAATTGTATTTTGGCCTGAAATGCCTATCCTTACTCTATAGAACATTAAATTGTCCCTCCAGGATTTTGTGGGATTTTTTTGTGATTGTTGCGGCCCAAAAAGCCTGATTTTGCGACAGCTTTTTGAAAAAATTACGGTGAAAGTTGCGATTTTTGGGGGGGCTTTTTTCCCCCAATAACATCTCAGGGGCAAGTAAATACGCTAAATTACAGTTGTTTTTAGAAAACATTCTTGATGTGGCCACTGTGACTGTATTTTGATTCTCTTGATTCACATAAAAATGCCATGAAAGGACTGTATTGCACATTTACAACGGTCCCTGAATGCACCTCGCAGTGACAGAGGCACAGACAGTCAGTTCATGGCACTCTGAAGTGAATCTGCATCTTTGATGACGAGGAGTTGATCTAAACTTACTAAATGTGTCTGATGTTTCACCAAACTGGATTAAATCAAGCTGTAGACGCGGAGCTTTTTACGGTGAGAGCGGCAACAACGTCAAACGTCAAATATTAAACAGACGTCCCCCGGGTGTGTCTTTGTCACTAACGCACACCGGGGTAAAAATCCTCAATGAAGATGAGACAGATGCATGGAGGTGAGGAGAGCTGGTTCATAAAGCACACCTGCTGCAGGTAGAGACCAAGCTAACACTGAGCCCCTCAATCTATAAATAACAACGTTGTCATGGTCACTTGTCCCGCCTGCTGTCCTCTCTCTTCACCCGTTCTCTGTGCATGTTTTGTTGTTGAAAAGTGCAGATCAAGTGAGGACTTATGTTTATGTTCCTAGGAAGTGAAATTGATGACAAAACCGATGATGTGCAGGGGCTGAGATTAAGGTAATTGGTCAAAGTTGCGGTGATTGTATAAAATTGCAAGGCCGCGAAAAAAACGCGCTGATTGGTTGAATTTGCGTTGATAGTTGCGATCGCGAAATCGCAACTTCCTGGAGGGACTGATTAAACATGGACATTACACTAATTTGTCCAAAGATTTAACTTAACTTTACAAGATTGTGACAATAGTTTAGTGGTGAGTAGTGCACAGAATGCTGAATGATTGGAACATGTATATAAAAGTAGTTATTTAACAGTCCTGGATATTTTGACAGTCCTACAAGGAACAAGACTTCATATGAAAAATGTATATACACCACTCATCATCTGTAACATTGGCACTTATTGCTCAAAAGGATGAATGTAGAATTACATAAGAGCTCCGATAATTTGAATACGTTCACCAGTTTTATCAAACTGCATTGTTCTGCAGTGTGTACTGTCACATCTTTCACATGTTACTGAGGATCACAGCCATGATGCTGCCTGTTTACAGGGCGGTGAAGCTCAAACAGGGAACAGATGACCCACATAATGAGAACATACAGCAGGCAGCGCAGTGGCTCAGAGCACTGAAGTTAATTTTAGTACATTCATGACCTGCTTCACTTCACAAAGGTAACACTCATCCATGTTTTTACATTCACATGCATACACTGTGGTGATGTTAGCTGGATCTGTCGCCTCAGACCTCATGTAGACTCTTTGTTTCTGTGTGATTAAGAACATGTAAAGACCTCCTCCAGGGGCATATTAATATTTCTATCAACATGAAGAGTGGAAATGCTGGTGTTTGACGTGTAACCAGATCTTCATTTTTCATGTTAAGTGAAGATGAAGTAATGTGAGAAGCTCAGGCGTGTTTCTGGAAGAGTCCCTACAAGAAAAGAATTTCTGCATATTAAATCCTAGAAACTCTTAAATCACATCAGGATGTTCTAGTTCTACTCCCCAAAGGAACAAACCAAGTTCTTCGGTGCTCTTTAATACACAGCAGGACCTTTCTTCTCTGTAAGGATGGCCCCTTTTAATGTATTCTGGGGTCACAATAAGTATCAAAGTTACTGTTAAATAAGGGGAGCCACAGGGGCTGTCTTCAGGCGCACTCGCCAAAGTCAAGGATCAGGTTTTAAGCCTTTACTCGCTCAGGGCACATCTCATAGAAATCTACAACAACTAGGAAAAATGATGGCAGACTCAGATGATTACAGGTGTTGTCTGTGGGTTCTTTGAGTGGGATCATTCGTCCAGTCTTTTATAACATATGAACAATAATCTGACCCTGTTTGGTTTGTTTGTGTCTCATTCTTTGTTGATTGACAGTAAGGACTTTAGAACATGACAGCTTGTTCGCATCAAAATTTGAAATCTGTGCGTTCGTTTTTTATGGCATATTTATGTTCTACCCATAGACTTTATCAATAATGGACGTATTATCTGTGACGTCACCCATCAGTTCCTGAGTGCTGTTATGAAGCCAATGGTCAGCGGCAGCCATATTGGAAATGCTGAACTCAACCAAACTTAATGTGACGTAAAGAGGCTGGGTTTGAGCCTCCTAGCCAAAAACTGCAGTGTTCCCCGCCTGTCAATCAAGTCAGTCATGTCCTTAAATGGGCAAAACTTGTAATCTTAATATCTTTTTACTGTTGCGTTATAAAAAAAATCCCCCCCCCCCGTACAGTGTGTGCCGATTTCAGACTGAAGCAGTTTTTTGTACCAGGCTGTAAACATTTTTATTTCTGCTGTAAATATCGTCTTCTTTGAATTGGTTTGTATGTGGTTTCCGGTGTTTCTGCAGCCAGCCTCAAGTGGACGCTTGATGAACTGCAGTTTATAACACTATTGCATTGGCTTCATGTTTTGAGACCAGAGGTTGCTGCTTGGTTCTACTCTGTCTTTAAAACGTCTCTTAGTGCATCCTGTGTAAAAACATTTGCAAGGACAGGTGAGGCAGGATGATACATGTGTGGAATTGCAATATATGCAATCCCAAACTTTCACTCTGTTCACATTGGAACTAAATTATTTGTCTTGCATGAATTAAGATTTTTATGGCTTGTTTAGGGTAATGTTGTGTAAGTTATTGTGCAATTAATTATCCCATCAGTTGAGTAATTATTGCGGTAACGATGACCAGTTGATTATTTGAATCTTGCTGCATTGTATTGCAGTGTCATATTGTGTTATATCATATTGAATCATATTGCATGGTGAGTGTCCCTGGGATTCCCACCTCTAACCCTCTTTGTAATGTTTTCAGACACTTCAAATATCAATCACAGCTGGTCAGTAACAAAAAGAAGAACATTAAGTTGAGTTTTCTTCAGGTTGCAGCCATTACAGCCTGTTTTAAGGTGGTTGGCCTAAAACCATGAGTTGCTTTGAACAAAAATGTGTTAAATTTGGGCTCAAATCTAAAATAAAAAACAGAGCTCCCCTTTACTTTATTGCTGGTGACCTGTCTTAGTGGGTGGTAGAGCAGGCCAATCCTCCCACCCTCTGTTCAGCTAATCGTTAGTGGAGCGTAATCCAAAACCTATTATCAGCAGCCAAATGTTTTTTTGAAGAGTAACTAATAGTAATCAGAAAATAAGCAGGACCGCATTCCTCCTCCGACCTGCGGGTTAAAGAAATGTTGGTGCACTTTTCAAAGTGTTTGTGGGGTCAGTGAGCGGGTCACATCTCTGCCTGTTTCTGTCAGATCTGAAATTCTCACAGCCACTTAAACTTTAATGAAATCTGCCGGTTGGGGTTTTGAATGAGCTGCTGTGGGATGTTAGACAGGCGGGCACTAGCAGCTGCATTCCTCACATACCTCGGATACAAACTCCTGTCCTGGGTTTTAGCGGATGCACCGTTTTCTTCTCACTTATCAGTCACAGTGACGGTGTTGACAGCTATCGACTGACACCGTCTTCAGCTCTGCAACACGAGCACGTAGAGGAGAACCGCTACGTGTCATTCACTCAGCATGACTCATCAGATAAGCGCTGTTTTGAAAGGTGTAATTCAGGGCTGTCAGACTGTTGTGGTAATTTGATTGAGTTGGCGCTCGGTCTGTAGAAAACTACTGAAACTTAATCTCACTGCTGTGGCTGTTTGTGTTGCTTTGTCTTGCTTCATATTACATAATGTGCAGTAATGTAAACAGGAGGGTTTGAACCTTGAACATTTACTGCAGGGATCAATGTAACAGGAAAAATACTCCAGAGGTTTATAACAATCTATCAATATCTATACAGTGGAAGCTGATAAGAAATGGACGTAGCAACCATGAAACCCAACATCCCTTGGTTTGTGGACCTCTGTTATGGAGGACTAGTTTGGCTTAGTAATAATAAACTGCATAAAACATGGACGTTGTCTTTGTGATGTCGCCCATTTGTTTCTGATGCAGAGATTTGAAGCCTATAATCATCATATTGGAAATGCTGACTCAACCTAACTTTCAGTCAACCTAACATGAGGTGAACAGGTGGAGCTGAGGTGGGCTCTCTAACCTCTTTGCTAACAGCTATAGGGTGCCCACCTGTCATTCAAGTAAGCCATGTCCTTATTTAGGCAAAAGTCGTTAGTTATATATCTTCAGAAATAACAAGTTATAACAAAAATCCCCCCTGTACAGTGTGTGCCGATAGAGAAATTGGCTATTAAGACCTTTTTGAACCAGGTCGTAAACATGTTTATTTCTGCTGTAAAGATCGTCTTCTTTGAATGGGTGTGTATGTGGTCTCGGGGGCTTTAAGACCCAGCCTCAAGTGGACACTGCTTGCACTACAGAAGTTGTTCAGTGCTTCTTTTTGACATGAGAAAGCCTCTTTGTTTGGCGCTGTTTCACAGAGTCAACTTGAATTTTGCTCAGTGAACTGACAGATGTTAGTGCATCCCTTTCTGAGATCATTTCAAGCAACAAATGTTAAACCATATCCACCTGACACCTAAAATCTATAGCCTCTCTGTACTCTCTCACTCTGTAACCATTACTGTACATCCCCAGCCACCGCCAAAGGTAGACAGTTACAGCCAGATTCCACCAGATCCGTGTCCGATCCTTTAAGGAACCGTAGTTCATATTGTAGTTAATGTGTTAACTTCAACTCGATCCGCTTTGTTGCGTTCCGGCTCTGTCTCTGATCCAGCAGGTTGGAGCCCTCCGGATCAGATACACAAGACCTCTGCCAGATACCGGAGCACGACGCATCAATCTCAACAGAGCAGAAGGAGCGGGACAGGAAGTCAGGCACCAAAACAAAATGAAAACATCCGGTTAATTTTCAGAATAAAACACTCTGGGTTATCACCAGATCGTATTTCACTTAACTACAACAACAAACCGTCATGATGAGCGGAGCCAGCTGCCCAGAGGTCCTGCTCCGTGCTGCGTTCTGAAAAACGCAGCCGTTGGGTGTTGACGGACAAGAGAGAACAAAACCGGACACGGATCTGGTGGAGGTCTGATGTTATTCTGAGGGACACACTGCAAACTATTTACTCAGTGTGCTACAGAAGCATACAGTCTCCTGTGCTATCTTGTTTTTGTATTTTGTAGTCTCATTACCAGTTAATTATTCAGATTCAGGGGTGGGGGGCTCTAAGAGGGATCATAGCACTGAGGTGGTCCAGCTACTGTACATGAGTCAGAGATGTCAGAGATAGTTCACCACTGAGGATATCAAGGGGCCTCCTCCCATCACAGCTGTTTCTGTGAATGAAGTTGGTCACATCAGCAGGCTGAACGACGAGATGCAACATGTCAGTCAGAGGAAAAGCTCCGACACCACCAGAAACAAAGTCTGCTGAATCAATCCTGAAATTAACCACGGTCTAAACAAACAAACACACTCATATGCACTCAGTGTTTCATCAGTGTCTTGAAGGTGTTGGCTCTAGTCTGTTTTTTTTTACAGGTATGTTGTGTAAAATTCAGTTTGCATTCCAGTGACGTCACACCTTAGAAACAAGGTTATGACCTCAGACCGACCCCGAACGCTTGCCCTCAGGGCAGAGAGGAACCGGGCGGGTGTGTTCTCCTTTGATAGAAACTCTGTGAAACACCTGTGATCCCCCCAGGTGTTCATCACAGTTCAAGGGTTAACTGATGCCTCAATACAGCTACACAGATAACGCTGATCCGACACATTCACAATGAATCTATTGAAAAGATATGTGGTTGAATAAACATTAAAACCTTACATTACCCTCTCTCTTCTCTTCACCTCTACACGTCTGCTCTGTTGACATCGTTCATCAGCTGTTCATTCTGTAAAGTTATCCCAACAACACTACTTTTGTTTTAATGAACCTTGTGTTTACAAAGCATGTGAACGACGTAATGTGTTTTAACAATCTTAAACTTGAAGTGCAGAAAAATGTAGGCAGAGAGCCGGAGGATAAAGTGTGTGTTAGTAAAGCAGAGGGACAGAAAGAGCAAGAAGAGTGAAGCTGCAGCATAAACGATCTCCTGCCTCAGATGTAAGCGTCTTCCTGTTTGAAAGATGAAGGCAAAAAGACTGTACGATAGGTTACATCTTCAACTGTGTTCTCAGAGTTTCTCGTTCATGTTTGGTTTCCTCTTTGCATGGTTCAGTTTTAATCTGCATTTGTGGATGCAGTGATGAACTGTGTTCACAGACAATGTTTTTTTGAGTGATTTTTAGCCCATGCAGTGATTTCCACAACAGGGTAACGATTGTTTTTAATGCAGTGATTCCCACTACAGAGTCATGTCTGTCCCACGCCACAACAGTCTGTTGTTGTCAAACAAGGTTGAGCTTGACCACATCGATTGGGGAAGCCAGTCATGCTAAAGTGGGCAGAGCTAACTTTCTACTTCAACCCATAGCAGGATTCAAGTGACAGACAAAGTTTTTCACAAGTCACAACATAATCTTCCTCACTCACTATCCTCACAGTGAGCTCCTGTTTATTCCTGATCCCATTAAAACAGGTAGAGTCACAAAGTTCGGGAAAACCACACAGATAAAATCAATGTGTCCAATATATTCCAGATGAATGAGTCTCCGCTGGTCCACACTACACTGGAGGATCTGTACACTGATTGGCTATAGTGGTGCGATGGATTTGCTGGAGTTCAGATTTTTGCAACTCTTGGGAAGTATTTGCCTGAATGAAGTGAATTACACTCACAAGTTCTTCCCGTCATTTACCTGTGTGGCGCAATTCGCACTGCCCAATTTGCGTCATTCGCGCTGCCAGACCAGGTTCCGTCTATTCACGTCTCTGCATTGACTTTACATGTAATTAATTCATGTGAATGATTTTGTTAGTCAGTCCCACCAGGAAGTTGCGATTTCGCGATCGCAACTATCAACGCAAATTCAACCAATCAGCGCGATTTTTTCGCGGCCTTGCAATTTTATACAATCACCGCAACTTTCTCGCAACTTTGACC
This sequence comes from Notolabrus celidotus, assembly GCF_009762535.1. Taxonomy (NCBI): domain Eukaryota; kingdom Metazoa; phylum Chordata; class Actinopteri; order Labriformes; family Labridae; genus Notolabrus; species Notolabrus celidotus. Next base: position 30,425,320 of record NC_048284.1, on the reverse strand, counting down.
AATTACCTTAATCTCAGCCCCTGCACGTCATCAGTTTTGTCATCAATTTCACTTCCTAGGACCTTAAACATAAGTCCTCACTTGATCGGCACTTTTCAACAACAAAACACGCACAGAGAACGAGTGAAAAGAGAGGACAGGAGGCAGGACAAGTGATGATGACAACGTTGTTATTTATAGATTGAGGGGCTCAGTGTTAGCTTGGTCACCTACCTGCAGCAGGTGTACTTCATGAACCAGCTCTCCTCACCTCCATGCATCTGTCTCATCTTCATTGAGGATTTTTACCCCCGGTGTGCGTTAGTGACAAAGACACAACCGGGGGACGTCTGTTTAATATTTGACGTTTGACGTTGTTGCCGCCATTACTGTAAAAAGCTCTGCGTCTACAGCTTGATTTAATCCAGTTTGGTGAAACGTCAGACACATTCAGTAAGGTTTGATCAACTCCTAGTCATCAAAGATGCAGATTCATTTCAGAGTGCGTGAACTGCCTGTCAAGTGCCTCTGTCACTGCGAGGTGCATTCAGGGACCGTCGTAAATGTGCAATACAGACCTTTCATGGCATTTTTCTGTGAATAAAGAGAATCAAAACACAGTCACAGTGGTCACATCAAGAATGCTTTCTAAAAACAACTGTAATTTAGTGTATTTACTTGCCCCTGAGATGTTATTGGGGGAAAAAAGCAAAAAAAAAAATCGCAACTTCCACCGCAATTTTTTCAAAAAGCTGTCGCAAATTCAGGCTTTTTGGGCCGCAACAATCACAAAAAAATCCTGCGAAATCCTGGAGGGACTGGTTAGTGTTGGTGTGAACGCCCTATTATGGAAATGGGGTTGTACATATGATACTGCTGCATTCTTATGCTTAATGCATTGCGATGTCTGGCTGTGCTAGTTTTAAAGTTTTTAAAGATATTATAATCATCCAATTGTTCAGGACTATAGTTGAGTAGCTTGATATAGATTTCTTACAAAATACAAAAAATAACAGTTTTGATAATTATTTTGTCAAACCGTGCAGCCATATAGCTCCAAGCCTCCAAACTGATGAGTGTCTCACTGCTGTAAGAACATTACCCTGAATAAAGTCATTGCATTTCCCAAACATGTTAGTTGGATGGCTCTGACTTACTGCTATCACAACATGAAAATAAAGCACAGGTAGCACTTCCTGTTTTCTTTATTTCTGTGTTATTAGTCGGCTTTTGTCTGAGGCTTTTGGGTCAGTTGTTCATGTTGAACATACAGATCTGTTGTTGAGAGAAGTTCACTCTGACAGGCTGCTCAGCTGATCGGATCAGTGCATGAAGAGAAAAACTGAGGTGTGGATGTCAAGCATTGATATTATTCTTATTATTCAGATAACCACAGTGATGTAAAGGTGGTGGTATTTTCAGGAGTGAGCAGGTTAATAAGTGCTCTCAGAGACCTCCTCCTCCTCCTCCTCCTTCTCCTCCTCCTCCTTCTCCCTGAAAGGAGGGTTTGGCATTTCTTGTTGTCGAGAGTCCCGAGTTCCAAAAGTTTGCATAAAAGCCTTGTTGCCTAGCTGCACGAGGAGCCTCAGTGTGACTGCCAGGCTGCTTTGTGTGTGTGTGTGTGTGTGTGTGTGTGTCCCCGACTGAACGGGATCCTCTGCAGAATGCTGCCGGGCAGAGAATTCCCCCCTGTGCTTCACTGTATTCAGTTTTCAGCCTGCAGCAGGGCGTCATTCAGATGTTTCCATAGTGAGTTAGCTCCCTTTCAGCTGCAGTGAATTGACCTCTAAGAGAGAGTTTTCATGCTTTCTCTGGAATTCCACTTTGTGTGGTCTCATTTCACCTTTTTGGCAAAATGTCAGGGGTATTTGTCGAGTACAGACCTGGGGTCACTCTTGTACTATGCAGATTGTAGGGACTTCCTTTCATTTCTTGTCCTATTCTGTAAGCATGTTTTCAATGCAGCTCCAAACTGTACTCATCTGAGGAACTTTTTCTGGGTTTGTTGTTTATTAGGCATTTGAGAGAAGAAGTAAAAGCTTGTTGAGTGGAAAGTAAAATAACTTTGCGTCTAAAATGTAGGTCAGAGTATGACTTCTTTTTCCTCAACCTTTGAACCTTTCTACTCTCTGTTTGGTCTGACAGGATATGCTGTTAGTTTCAGTTTGAACAGCTGGAGACCTTTTAGTAGAGCAGTAAGGAGCCGGTGTACTGGCCTCTTGAAACCGTCCTCTCTTCATGTCAGCTGTGCAGCAGCAAGTGAAGCAAAAGTTCACCAACCAAGCTCACATCAGTGACATTACATTTGGGCCCCTTCTGTCATCGTTGACACATGTCGACCAAGCAGAAAGGACTCACCTGAGCTGGGGTAACTCAGGTGCACATCAAAAACACAGATAAACTGTCATATCGTCTCAATATGTTTAGATGATGATAGTGTTTGACATCAGTGGAGCTCTGCAGAGTGGAGCAGAGATGAAGAGTTTCAGAGAGTACTGAGGGCTCCAGACTTGAAGCATGCTGGTTACATGACGGCCGAGGTAAGACTAGATTTTTACTTCAGCGTGCATCTTAACAGATAAGAGCATTCAGACTGTCAGTGTGAGCAACGTATCTTAAGTAGAGATAGACCGATCACTCAGGACCTATCTGCAGACACTGCAGGCAGCCTCTTCAGGGATGCCTCCAGTCACTTGATGGATGATATATGAGCAGGCTGTGCAATGAGAGTGAACATAGTAGTAATTTTTTAATATGTTTGTCCTCTTGGCTTGTTACAGAGTCAAAAACAAACATAAGCAAACATAATAATATGCCTTGGGTCAGTTTTGTGAAGGTGTGTGCCTTAATTTCCTCAGACAGTCGTCTTTAGTGACAGCATGTCAAATAGAAAACTATTCACTGGACGATGATGTTTAGAATAATGCAGGTAATGTTGTTTCTGACATAAAGATTCTAATTAGTCATGTTCTGAAATCAGAAAGCATAACCCAATGTAATTTCCTATTTCCTGAATGGCTGACCTGCTCACTAATTATCGGCGTCAGCATCAGTCTTTAAAAAATCTATATCTGCCGACCACTTTACCAGGTACCAAAAATCTACAGTGCTGTTCTCGGCCAAAATGGACTGAAATAATACAAGTTGAAGGCGGTGTTGGCTTTTTATCAGCTATATTTGTGTTACAGGCATGAAAAATAAATAAAGAGTGCTTTTCAGTGTAGCCTGATCTGTTCTGTGGAGGGACTCTCCATGTTTTCACACAATCATTTCATTCCAATGTTTTGACTAGAACAGTTACATGCTGATGAAATTACTTGCTCAGCTCTTGATTTGAGCCTCTGTAGAACTTCTGTTGAAAGAAAGTTGTCATAGATCATGTAGAGTGCAGGTAAGATATGTTGATTAATAAATGACATCAGGATAAGGGGAATATCTCTTGTTTTGTGATCTCCCTCCTGTGGTCCTATCTCTCTGCCCCTCTCTCTGCTCGGCAGCTGATTTTGCAACCGTCTCAAGTAAGCACCGGTTTTTAAAGTTCATTTTGGGGCATTTTTTACTTTTATTGGACAGGACAGCTGTAGAGAGACAGGAAATGTGGGCATGCAGACGTGCAGCAAATGGCCACGGCTAGGAGTCGAACCAGCAACCGCTATGACAAGGACTATAGCCTCTACATATGGGGCGTGTGCTTAAACAATTACTACCAAATTCCACCAGATCCGTGATCTGTCTGTCTCCGATCCACCACGGCACCGGATCTGATAGGTTTCTATTCTAGTCAATGTCTTCCACTGGATCCACTGGATCCGCTCCGTTGCGTTCCGGCTCCGTCTCTGATCCGGCAGGTCGGAGCCATCTGGATCAGATACACAAGACTTCTATTTTTGCCGGATGCCAGAGCACGGAGCTCTCAACAGAGCAGATGGAGGGGGACAGGAAGTCAGGCACCAAAACAAAATAAAAACATCTGGTTAATTTTCAGAATAAGACACTCTGTGTTATCACCAGATCGTATTTCACTGAACTACAACAACAACAAACTGTGCTATTTTTGGACATGCTACACATAGAATTTTTTTTGGTATATATACATTCAAATGCACACACATACAGTGAACATGCTTAGGGAGAGATGTCAGAGTGAGGATACTGCCGTCAACCAGTGCACCCCGAGCAGTTGGGGGTTCGGTGCCTTGCTCAAGGGCACATCGGCAGTGCCCAGGCAAGTGAACCAGCACCTTTCCAGCCACCAGTCCACTTGCCAAACTTTGTCCATGCTGGGACTCGAACTGGCGACCCTTCGGTTCCCAAGCCAAGTCCCTATGGACTGAGCTACTGCCGCCCCCATGCTGCATTCCGAAAATGCAACCGGTGAGTGTTGATGGACAAGAAAGTACGGAGCCGGACCGCAGAGGATTTGGAGATGGACTGGACACAGATCTGGAGGAAGTCCCGTGTTAGGCCACTGATGTGACAGCTGACGACAAAAATGAATGACTGAGTTGGGTTAACGAATGCAGTCAACTCCTAGTGGAGGGTCTTTAATTTCCCTTTTACATGTGTTCTCTTTTCCTGGCTTGGGTTCATGGAGTGCTACTTGAAGGAGGAGTAAAAGCAGAGTGATCATGTCCTTAGAGATAAAAGAGGACTGGTAATAAGTGGAAAACATGGCGCCCTGAGATGCGACTGTGGTTGGACAAGTTTACTGTTCTGACATTAAGACTCGACTCAGTGGAGATGTTTGGCAGAGGAGCTGTAATGCACAGCCATGTTTTCTGCTTGAGTTGAGAGGAAGCTCTGATGACTTGGAGATAATCCATTTCCCTCTCTGGATTTGTGTGTTTGCCTGCAGGGCTGTGAATCAGTGTTTTTGATGTCATCCCTAACATGTTATCTCGTTCTCTTCTGTGTTTCCAGAAATGAAACACAGTCATTAGAGCGACTGTCATCACAGATTAGACTCTGGGGATCCGATGGGACTTGTCTCTTCCTCTCCTCGCCGGGGACGGAGACGTGTTGAGTAGAAAATGCTGTTCGCTGTCTCTCACATCCTGTGTTTGTCTCAGGTTACCTGTCTGTTAGTTTGGCTTTGTCTGTCCCTCCTGGAAATGAGTGGCTCTAACAGTGCATACTTGTTTTGTAGAGTTAGCATCACCACATTGTCCTCTCTTTGCAGAAGTGTGTTTCTTAAAGTTAGTAAGTAAAGTCAGGAGTAAGACGCTAGAATACCGTTGCTCCAACCACTTTTATTTTCTGTATGTGCAGTAGCATGCAAATGAAACTTGCATTAACTTTGTAGCTTTGGTTTAAATCTGTCTACAAATGTCAATAAAGTTAAAATTTGATCACAAAAGCCACCAGGTCAGTGTTAGACCAAAAAATATTTGCACATGCAGACGAAAAGGTCATTAAAGAGATAAGAATTCTTGCTTTGTCTGCAGGGTGCAACAAAACTAACACAAATCAGAGTTCCTCCTAAAAATGCCCCGACGTTGTTCAGGAGGGCTGCATGAGTGAACGGAAACAGCTGACTCAAACTGAGGTGAGCTGATGTGTAAAGAAAGCAGGTAATTATGACTTTATGGAAGCAGCCATTAACAAGAACTACAGCACCAGGTAATGACAGGGTTACAGCTTAAACATAACATGTGGCCCTTCATTTCAGGCCTACAGTGGTACAAATATTAATAATGATGATAACAGACTCATAACTCTACTATTCTTTCTTTCTTTCTTTCTTTCTTTCTTCTTTCTTTCTTTCTTTCTTCTTTCTTTCTTTCTTTCTTTCTTTCTTTCTTTCTTTCTTTCTTTCTTTCTTTCTTTCTTTCTTTCTTTCTTTCTTTCTTACTTTCTGTCCTTCTTTCTTTCTTTCTTTCTTTCTTTCTTTCTTTCTGTCCTTCTTTCTTTCTTTCTTTCTTTCTTTCTTTCTTTCTTTCTTTCTTTCTGTCCTTCTCTCCGTCCTTCTTTCTTTCTTTCTTTCTTTCTTTCTTTCTTTCTTTCTGTCCTTCTTTCTTTCTTTTCTTGCTTTCATTCTTTCTTTCTTTCTTTCTTTCTGTCCTTCTCTCTGTCCTTCTTTCTTTCTTTCTTTCTTTCTTTCTTTCTGTCCTTCTTTCTTTCTTTCTTTCTGTCCTTCTTTCTTTCTTTCTTTCTTTCTTTCTGTCCTCCTTTCTTTCTTTTTTCTTTCTTTCTTTCTTTCTTTCTTTCTTTCTTTCTTTCTGTCCTTTCTTTCTTTCTTTCTGTCCTTTCTTTCTTTCTTTCTTTCTTTCTTTCTGTCCTTCTTTCTTTCTTTTATTCTTTTCTTTCTTTCTTTCTTTCTTTCTTTCTTTCTTTCTTTCTTTCTTTCTTTCTTTCTTTCTTTCTTTCTGTCCTTCTTTCTTTCTTTCTGTCCTTCTTTCTTTCTTTCTTTCTGTCTGTTCTTTTAAACAAATTTTCAACTATCGGTTTTAACCTACATTAAACAGCAATAAAACACACAAACCACACACATTCACTGAGAGATAGAGCATCATTGTCAACCTGCTGCATTAAGAGAGAGAGTGCATATGTTATACCCTATAATATCCTGTGATTGATGGTTTATTTCCAAACGTTTATTTCCATCTATAAATCTGGCACATGCAGCAGAGTCCTCCCTGTCCCTCCTGTCACTCAGTGTACTGTAAATTTCTTCAGACTTCATCCGGATCATCTCTCTCTCTCTTTCTTCATCTCCATCTATCCCTCTCTCCAACAGATGTGTGTCTAACATGAGTCTGGTCCTGCTGGAGGTTTCTGCCTGTTAAAGGAAGTTTGTCCTTGCCACTGTAACTTGCTAAATGCTGCAAAGTGCTCTGCTCATGGTGGATTAAGATGAGATCAGACTGAGTCCTGTCTGTAAGATGGGACTGGATCTTATCCTGTCTTGATGTTGGGTCTTTGTTAATAATAGAACATAGAGTACGGTCTAGACCTGCTCTGTTTGGAAAGAGTCAGATTGAGTGATTATGAGAGGCTGTCAAAAGGAGTAACCTTTTACCATCTTTCTCAGACAGTTTAAGTTTGTCTATGTTTCCTTTCATTCTTTAAAAACCCACAGAAAGGTGTTTTCCTGCTAACAGCATTCAGATCCCTCAATCAGTAAATGAAGCTTTGGGTGAAAGTGAGAAATTTGGTATGTCTTCCCCCTAACATTCAGAGAAACCAGCTCAGGTATGATGAAAACACACTGCAGGAGTATTTGACTGTGAAACCATGTTCTAACCGTCTAAGTGTGCGCAGTACAAGCATACCCCCCACATTAAACAATCATTGTGTTATAAATCTTCTTTGAAAGGAGGGAAATTGTTTGAAATAAAAGTAATGATTGTCTAAACTCAGAGAAAAGCTTCCTTTAATGTCTTCTAAACACACACACCCTGTGATTGAGTGTGTTTTAGGATTAAGCTTGAACATATCAAAGCAGTTCCTGCTCATGTGGTACAGTGTGGTGGTACAGTTATTGGACGCTCTTGATGAGACATGTTGAAGTGTTATTAACAGACCTTTGATGGTTGCTGCTGGATTTTTCTTCTTCTTCTTCTTCTTCTTCTTCTTCTTCTTCTTCTTCTTCTTCTTCTTCTTCTTCTTCTTCTTCTTCTTCTTCTTCTTCTTCTTCTTCTTCTTCTTCTTCTTCTTCTTCTTCTTCTTCTTCTTCTTCTTCTTCTTCTTCTTCTTCTTCTTCTTCTTCTTCTTCTTCTTCTTCTTCTTCTTCTTCTTCTTCTTCTTCTTCTTCTGTGGTGACTTTAAAGAGCAGAGACTCTAAACTGGCTCCTCTCTATGTATATCCTGATGTAGAGCGGTGCACGTGAAGGACTGGAATTATCCTGATCTGTATTCCAGTTATAACCACTCATATGCAGTATTATCTGAAGATACAGAGTTTATAAAGGCCCTGAAGTTACATGCGGTTATAATTATGAGCCGTGACAGCACCAATAACATGTAATAGAGGCTGCTCGTGTCAGGACGTGCTCACCGCGTCTGTTTTCACTCAGACCTGAGACTTTTATGACTCTGGATTGTAGTAAAGAGTTTGACATGGAGGAATCTCACTGACTCAGACTGAACACATTTATGATGCTTCAAGCAGACAGACACACCAATCTGTGTGTTACAGCTGTCACAGAGGAGATGTTGAGACTCACTTAGATAGACTGTGCATGCATACACAGTGTTTTCTTTCACATTTAAAACAAACCTACAAAATTCAAATGATTTTATGTTCTGCCTGTTTATCTTATATTAGTAGTATTAGTATATCCTAGTATTCTTACATGCACAGGGCTGCATGTGTGTGAGAGCAGACAGCTGAAATTTTCACCATCAAGTTTTTCCTGCCAGCCCTCCAGTCAAATTTCTGCGGGACATCAGGTAGAAGCTGAGAGAATGCAAAAGGACCATTTTCCTTTATTATAAAGCTTATAGTTAGAGCTGGATCAGGCTTGGACCAGCTCTTACTTATACTGCTACAGGCTTAGACTGCCGGGGGAACTGACATACTGGAATCCTATCTTTCCCTCACTCTCCTCTGTCTCTCACTTTAACTCTTCCTGTTCCATTAAAGTTACTATCCAAAGACCTTTCTGGAGTCCCTGAGCTCCCTTGTCTCGTAGGTTCGTCTGGACCTCTGCTGCTGTGGACGTGCCAGACTCCAGCTGCTACAACTACTATCCATCTCAACACTATCATCCCTCTCTCTCTTCATCTCCCTCTATCCCTCTCTCCAACACGTCCTCAGCAGATGTGTGTCTAACATGAGTCTGGTCCTGCTGGAGGTTTCTGCCTGTTAAAGGAAGTTTGTCCTTGCCACTGTAACTTGCTAAATGCTGCAAAGTGCTCTGCTCATGGTGGATTAAGATGAGATCAGACTGAGTCCTGTCTGTAAGATGGGACTGGATCTTATCCTGTCTTGATGTTGGGTCTTTGTTTATAATAGAACATAGAGTACGGTCTAGACCTGCTCTGTTTGGAAAGAGTCTGAGGATAACTTTTATTGTGATTTGGCGCTTTATAAATAAAGATTGATTGATTGAAAACACATTAATCATGTACACTGATGTGGGAATGTGTTGTGGAGCTAAACCTAAAAAAAGGGACATGTAGCTGCTGCACTCACAGCTCAGATTAAAGTTCTTTCTGCAGGTTCAGAGCTTGTCGACATGCATTTACAGTAAAATGAAGAAAAGTTGGAGACGACAGGATCTCTGTGGTAGATCTGTGAGGTGTCTTATCAGGCAGGATTGCATTCCAGTGGGCTTGTAGAGTCTGATATTCTGACTGTCGATGTGTTTTAATGATAAGAAGCTGATTTACTTGAGGCAGAGTAGCTGAACCCTCCCTGTGAAAGACAGAAACCACAGCGGTGTGTGTGCAGTGGGATGTGGTTCAGTCTGTGCTGTTAGTGTGTGAACTCGCAGCAGTACAGCCGGCACTCTGACCAAATCTGACCCCTGTTTTTGGCTCTCATTGCGGATTATTTCTCTGCAGCTCACATGACTCCACGAGGACTGTTGCTGGGTGTAACAACCTGGACAGTTGGGATGTCAGTCTGCCTGTTTTCCTGTCGCTGGCCTGTTTTCACTCTGTGTGTTTCCTGTGCTCTTCACTGCAGCTGAGAGGATGAAGGGCAGGAATCCGGGCAGGTTGTGGAGTTTGTAGAAGACACAGAAACCCTGGCGGCCTCTCCAGCTCGTCTGTCTGCTGCAGAGCTCACCATGAGCTAGAGATACCAGAGACTGTCACCGCCGCTGCCCTCTCCCTGTCCTGAGCTCCGTGTCTGACTGACAGCAGCTTCACTCCCCTCCACTTCATGATCCAGCAGGATGCGGCTGAGGTCCTCGCACTCTCCGAGCGCCTCCTCATAGCTTCACACAAGGGACAGGCTGACAATGTGGTCCAGCTCATCAATAAGGGAGCAAAGGTAGCTGTCACCAAGGTGAGTCAGCCGACAATTCATCTTTGTTTTATATTTTCAGCCTCCAAATGCTTTCTAAAAACTACAAGGCTTTGGGATGGCTTTATAGAGACTCAAAGGGATTGTTTACTCCTTGTAAGTGTACGCTATATTTAGACAGTTCTCTTTACTTCACTCTCAGAAACCCCATTAGTGTTTTTACTATTCTCTGACAAAACACATTCATGTTCCTCTTCTTCAAACATCCCCACTATCCCTTTAATATCCCTTTAACACTCTAACACTTCGACAGCTTTTTGAACACCCTACATCAAAGTATGGTATTTACCAGGAGCACCTATTTACCAGAGGAGCAGGTTGTTTTCAGTCTGCAGCTGATGAAATGACCTGAGGTGACCTGCTGCTGGTGTGATACTGCTCACCTCATAAGCGTCACCTGTCCTGTCAACAGCCTGTATCGTAGTGTTTGCATGTTTTGGTGTCATTTTACCTGAAGTGTTACTGAAGTGTGTGACTCATGTGTTGAATGTAGTCATGTAGATATTAACATCTGCTGGCAGTAAACAACTGACAATTGAATTGTAAAAAAAAGTTAAATTCATGAGACAACAATGTTTCCTTTTTGTTTGAGGGTGCTTATATAATAATGATAATAATAATGATAATAATAATAATAATAATAATAATAATAATAAAAAATATAATACAATGATAATAATGATAATAATAATTATTATACCATGTAATAATAATATAATATAATGATAATAATGATAATAATACTTAAACAATCATTATAATACAAATACAAATAATATAGTAATAAATATTACATGATAATATAACACTATCAATAATACTAATACTACTAATAACTAATAATACATATGAAATTATCATAATAACTTTAATATATATATATATAATAACAAATATAACATAATGATAACAATCAATACTAACAATACAACTAATAATTGGTAATTAATAATAATAATAACAAATTAATAAAACGCCCATATAGCAGGCGGTCCAGGTTTGATTCCAGCCTGTGGCTCCTTTCCAGCATGTCATTCCCCGCCTGTCTCCTAGTTTCCTGCTCTATCCACTGACCTCTCATGTCTGAATAAAGGTGTAAAAGCCCCAAAAACATATCTTTAGAAATAATACATTCATATATACATACAATCTGGGTCGGATTTGTCTCAGCCCACTCCTGAGTTAGAGAAAAATGATTGCAGACACAGTTAGGCGGTGAATGATTGTGTCATCAGTCAGGTGGATTGATCATATTGGGCTCTCGGGTTGGAGCAGGTGTGAGTGCTCCAAAGATTTGCTGTGACTTGTAGCAAGCGTTTGTCATTGCCACTCTTAATATTTGCCACTTTATCAGTCTGTTCTTTAATAAAAACTTGTGTTTTGGCTGTGAACCTCTCTCATATTCTGCTGTACGACTCACATACTGTATTTCCTCCCACTGTGTCTCTACCAGTCTTCGCACAGCTGGCTCGTCCGTGTGTTTATATCTGCTTTGATTCCAGTAAAAGATCTGATTGACTAATCAGCATGGCATGTGACGATTTGCAATGAACAACACAGTGACTTTCTTTGGCTGCTCATATCGTTAAGACAGAGAGCCACACAGACATGAAAAGAATTGACAAGCTAAGGTCTGGGTCTGGATAGGACGGTACCTTGATCTGCCATAGGATGAACTTGGAGTGGATGAGACTACCCAGTATGATATAATATCATTATTCATAAACATGGGCCAAATTTCGGATCTAAATGACAAATACTTTTGTAGAAAATCTGTAATTAAGTACAATCTTTTACCAGTGAAACAGGCTGTAAAGACTGCAATGCAATCCTTTGGTACAACCCTGCCTGACCGTCTACGTCCACTCTATGTTATTGTTTCCTGACTGACCTTGACCTCAGAATCCTGAGCTGTTTGAGTCTTTTCATTTTCCCTTTGTCAGAACTGCATCATATGTGTTTTCAGTCCCTGTGACGTGAATCCATTTATCCAGCGACTCTGTAACTGTGAGCTCATCTGCAGCTCTTAAAACAATTAGACACAAATCAGAGCATGAACGTGTTAGCAGCACTGGAGCCACTGACATCCGAACACAACCCCAGCATGTGTAAACTAATGAGAGTAAATTCAGCTGCCCTACATTCAGGCGAGAGGATAACTTACAGCCAGTGTTTCACTACTTTGAAGTGTTTTATTAGACTCACAAGCAGCTCCAGGCACTTCTTTAAGTGTTAGGTTAACTTTAATAAGACAAATTCAGAGTTCTAAATATAGAAACCGTGAGCTTATTGGCTGCACATTGTTTCAAAAGGAAAAAGTCTTGGCACATCTGTTTCGTAGGAGAGGAATGAGATGATCAATATGGTGTTCGGTTCCCAATAACCATTAAAAACACCAAAGTCACCCAATGATGCAAAACAAGAACTTTTAGTGGACGTACTTTGACCTGGAGTTTATGCCCACATTTGCCACTTATAACCTAAAACACATGAATTTCAAAATGCATAAATGCCCCTTTAAACACAATCAGATTTATAAGGATGGATCCTTCCCGCATGGGTTTGACTCCTGTCCAGGTGCTTTACTCAATCCCATTCCCTCCCCTTCTTTTCCTGTCTCTGTCTGCCTGTTTCTCTGTGAAATAAAGGTTAAAAAAAACAAACAATATCACAGCTGAGCTGCTGCATGAACAGATGGATCTAAGTGATACTCACACACACACACACACATACACACACACTCCGTCTCCCCTGAGGTCTTCCTTCATTCTTTCATCTCGACTTCATCTCTGCCCTCGTATCTCCTGAAACACACTGAGCTTCACCCTGAGGTCACTCACCAGAGCTCAGGATGTGATGTAACTCTCCCGTGTGCCAGTTTGGCCCTGAGCTCATCCAGAACAATGACTGTGATGTCAGATGTGCAGAGGTAATTACAGGCAGGGCGAACATTTACTCACGTGTGTCAGTCTGTTCTCTGGATACAGATTCAACATACATTTATCGAAGCTGTAGGCACATACACAGATTGTAAAGTGGGACGTTTCCTGGTGACATTTACCACTTCTGATATAAAGCAGCTCTTATCAATGTCTTGATTTAGGAATCAAATGAATGCAATGAAACAAACTTTATGATCTTGACTTTAATATTTATTATTCAAATAGATGCTGAGCTGCTGCACTAGTGAGGTCTGAAACCAGGATTCAGAGGGAGGAGACAGATTCAAAGTGTTTATTATGTCAAATGCAGGGTTCATTATTTAAAATTTAACACTGTTACACATTAAAAAACATGCATGCACAAAATCACCATCAGTGTCAGTATGGTGTGCAGGTATTGTGAGATAATTTTGATTACTCATGGATGTCCAGGGATCCCTGGTTAATGTGACGGCATTTGCACTCTTCAGGAGTTCCACTCAGGTTCATGCAGGTCCTGTATTAATGAAGAATTGTTCCTGGTGACGGTCAGGCATAACTAATCACAGCATGCTAACCTGAGGACCTCCCTTATACTTGTTGTAGTTAACTTCTTTGTTTTAGTTTCATCCTAAGGTCTGTGGTGATTCTCAAACTCCAAAATAGAGCTCTGTCAGCTTTGTGATGTGGCTGCCTGCTGACATAAGTCTGAAAAGTGGTAGCTCAAACTCAAAGTTCAGTTTGACTTGAGTTCAGATTACTTTTCACTTGTCAACTGAGTCATCTTAGAGTTTTCCAAAGTGAAAGATGCCGTTCAAAAGCACAGTGGTGTCATTGTCCTTATCATAGCTGAAGAAGTCAGATGTACCCACTCTCAAACATTGGCTGAATGTCATCCCCCCACTCTCTGCTCCCCACGTTTCCTGTCTCTCTTCAGCTGTCCTAATAATAAAGCCAAAAATACCCCAAAAATATAACTTTAAAAAGTAAACCACAAGAAAAATCTGTCTTGTTTTTTTGGGTTCATGCTGCTTAAGTAAGCCAAGCACCTGTGTAACTGACTATTTACAGTGAAACTGAGACTGACCAGAAACAGAGTAACAGAAAGTCCATAATGAACCAATGAAAGACAGTGTTCTTTTGCAGACATATTGAGAGGGGTGATTTTTGCTTTACACGGTAACTTCTGAAGTTTCTCAATGAAGCTCAACAGTAGGAAAGGAAGCTTTGACTGGAAGACGTTTAGGGCGATCCTTTATCTATACCAGAAATAGCCAGAAGTCGTCATCTTACCCAGAGCCAAATATAAACATTAGACAAAAGCCAGTTGGTTCTGAGATTTCAAACAGCAATGGATTACTATAAATAAAAGTCCAAAAATAAGGCCATGTGGTAAAAACAGACTGTACTGAGCTGAAGAATGTGAGGAAAAACTGTGAAGCTTCAACATTCCCCATTGTTTAAATTACACAAAAGAGCAACCAAAGAGTAGCATTGTGGCCCTAACACCAATTAAGCAAACAGACAAGGACACAGGCCAACATTTGTATAACTATGTAGCATACACTTCTTTATACTCTTATCTGAGAGTAATGCACACACACAAATCACACTTTTGATAATCTTATTGCAGTGTGTGCCAGGTGTTATGGGGGATTTTGCAGCATGACTACAAGCTGTCCACTACAATATATCATCACCAAATCGAACCCCTGCCTTCCACTATTCAGAGATAGTTCTTATTATCAGGCATCATCATGAAATGAATGAATGAAGCTGTTACCTGACAGAGATAGATGGAAACAATATCTCTGTGTGGAGGACCGTCTTTTTATAGTCCTAAATGAAGGTTATCACAATGCATGCCCATGTTCTATATACAAGTACAAGTTTCAGACACATATTAAAACGTTTTGGTTGAATGAGAAATATTTTTGTCAAATTGTCTTTCACAGAAACCAGAAATGAAAAGAGGAAGCATACAAATCCACGATGAGCTCTGTTTGTTTCCGATGTTTTTGTATCATGTGCTCTGTGTTTTCTGTTCTGGCTCTGAAAACCAATTTTCCATGAAAACATGAACAAATGGCGTCATATTGTCACAGCTACAACAACACTATGTGTGTGTGTGTGTGTGTGTGTGTGTGTGTGTGTGTGTGTGTGTGTGTGTGTGTGTGTGTGTGTGTGTGTGTGTGTGCTGCTCACTCTGCTGGTTTAGTGTGGACTGGCTGTGTTTGGTGTTTTGGCAGGGAGCCAGTATGAAAGCTTAATCCTGGATAAAAGGGGGCAGAGTTTCATATCAAACATTCCTCCGCTCAGAAAAGAAATGTGGGAATATTTTTCTAAAGGCTGAAAGATGAATGAACTGAGACTGAGATTATAGAGCGATGTAAAGAAAAGGAGGCAGGAAGGATTAAGGAGGAGGTGAAAATAGAATGTGTAGAAGAAGAAGTGAAGAGTTAGAGGTCAACAGTTCAGGACCTGACTACGGCTGGGCTCTCTGTCTGCAGAGGTCAAAGGTCAACTCTCGTAATCACTCAGAGGCTGTAACTTTGGATACGTTTCTTTGTGTATTTATATCCAAGATGATTGTGTTCAGACTTTTTCTACTAACTGGACTGGGGCAGTGACTTACTCGGGGATAGCAATGAGTATGTGAGGACACACCCTCTCCTTCTTCATCATATGTCACAAATTTCAAACATTAAAGTGTTTAAAAGAAGCTATTTTATGTATTTATTTTTTATTTTAAAAAGCATTGCATCATATAAACCATCTCAAAATAATTATTTTAAAGATTCAAAAATACAGATGTCCTAAGTTAAAATATAAAGTACTAAAAAGGAAGTGTGTTAAATTTTTATGCTTTGTGCTTAGCACCAAAACTTAGCTTTATGCTGTTTTTAATGCAGTGACTTCCACTACAGAGTCATGTCTGTTTTTAATGCAGTGATCTCCACTACAGAGTCATGTCTGTTTTTAATGCAGTGATTTCCACTACAGAGTCATGTCTGTTTTTAATGCAGTGACTTCCACTACAGAGTCATGTCTGTTTTTAATGCAGTGATTTCCACTACAGAGTCATGTCTGTTTTTAATGCAGTGATTTCCACTACAGAGTCATGTCTGTTTTTAATGCAGTGATTTCCACTACAGAGTCATGTCTGTTTTTAATGCAGTGATTTCCACTACAGAGTCATGTCTGTTTTTCATGCAGTGACTTCCACTACAGAGTCATGTCTGTTTTTAATGCAGTGATTTCCACTACAGTCATGTCTGTTTTTAATGCAGTGACTTCCACTACAGAGTCATGTCTGTTTTTAATGCAGTGACTTGCACTACAGAGTCATGTCTGTTTTAAATGCAGTGATTTCCACTACAGAGTCATGTCTGTTTTTCATGCAGTGATTTCCACTACAGAGTCATGTCTGTTTTTAATGCAGTGACTTCCACTACAGAGTCATGTCTGTTTTTAATGCAGTGACTTCCACTACAGAGTCATGTCTGTTTTTCATGCAGTGACTTCCACTACAGAGTCATGTCTGTTTTTAATGCAGTGATTTCCACTACAGAGTCATGTCTGTTTTTAATGCAGTGACTTCCACTACAGAGTCATGTCTGTTTTTAATGCAGTGATTTCCACTACAGAGTCATGTCTGTTTTTAATGCATCCAAAAATTCTATTTCACATGTAGTATGTTGTCACAGATCTGTTTTTCCTACCAAATACAGCCTTTAAATATTTTCAAACCATTAAAATGTGTTTTTAAACTCTAAGATGTAAACCCAACGTACTGACCACTAAAGAATCAACATGACACACCTGTTTTAGTCTGGAGACAACAGAGGCTCTGCTGGTCTGATACCTGCTGTTTACCTGAACTGGGCTGGTGGCCTCTCTCCAAGTCGGCCCAGTGAAACTCAATCTGAGGAGCACATAAATGCAGGCCGAGCCGCACCCAAACAAAGCACGAACCTCCTCACACAACATAATACCTTGGTGTAACACTGCACACGACATCTGTAAATAAACTCTTTACTTGATTTATAAAAGTCCCCTGGATCTAATGTTTGATGTTTGAATATTTCCTGCAGGCTGACATCCTCCTCTGTCACTCTTCGTCATGCTCTTCATCATGTCGGATGTAATGATCCAGAATTCGGCTCATGTTTCAGTTAATCCTCTCGGAGAATATTACTCGAACATCTCCTGTCATCAAAGAAGGAATTTCCTCCTTGTGTGTTTTTTTTTGTCACATCACCCTGTATGCCTCAGTACAGAGAATCTCTTAATTCAGGCCAGGCTGTGAAGAAGTACACACTGTGGCTGAAGTGTCTTTGGAGGCTGTTTGTTAATGGTCAAATTAATAACAAAGAAGAAGACAGCATTAATGCCAGGGACAGACAAAAAATGTGTGAGTCACGTGTTTTTGTATTTAGTAAAGCCTGGTTTATACGACTCTAAGCCATAGTGGCCGACTCAGTTGTGAGCACTAGATGTCGATTGTCTGCGCCACTGTGCAATACTCATAATGAATGGGGGCAGTTTGGTCTCTATGATAGTCACATTGCCTGCTTTTTAACAGCAACGCTAAGTGTACAATGTTAATTTGGAGCTGAAACATCATACAGCAATAATAACAAGGAAGAAGAGAAAGGACACGTCGGAGGCGATGGAATTTACGGCAATTCCGGAAAACTTATGAATGCTGGTAATATGATGCTGTGCAGCGTATATTTACATAGTTACATTTTGGTAGAGGTGCAGAACAGGCTACGCATTTAGGCTTCTGCATTGGAAAATGGCTACACAGACCAGCAGAAGTATACACCAGGCTTAAGAGTTTAGAAATGCATCGGAAGGAAGAATACAGAAAAGAGATTGGTCGTTGTGTGCAAAATGATTTGTATTGATGGATATTTTGTGGGTAAAAAACAAGCAGCAACCTCCAGTCGTGAGAAATGAAGCCAATGCGGAAGTGTTAAAGCCTGCAGTTCTTGAGTGTCCACTAGGGGCTGGCTCTGGAAGTACCAGAAACCACATACACACCCATTCAAAAATGCTGATCTTTACAGCAGAAATAAACATGTTTACAGCCTGGTACAAAGAAACAAGTGTAGTCAGGATAGCTCATTTCTAGTTTGGCACAATCTGTACGGGGGTGAATTTTTTCATAACACAGCAATTTGGAAGATATTAAGATTACGTGTTTTCCATTATGAGAGGCACAGCTGACTTGACTGACAGGCTGGAACACTGTAGCTGTTGTGAGGACGTTCAAAGCCCACCTCTTTACCTCACACTTAGCTCAACAGCAGTTAGGTTGAGTTCAGCATTTCCAATATGGCTGCCACCACCGATTGGCTTCAAAGCAGCGCTTCAGAAACAGATGGGTGACATCACAGAGACTACGTCCATTATTTATACAGTCTATGGTAAAATTTGACAAATGGAGGATCATAGTTATAATGCATCACAGGAGCTTCTTATCCTCGAAGGCCACTATAGCTTCATGGACAGGAGGGGTGAGCAAAGGAGTGTTTCAGCCCTGAATCTGACTGCTAGATACCGCTAAATATTCCCATCTCTACATACTGCGCCTTTAATCTTGGCTCTAACCTGATCCTGCAGCTTATCACACTTTGTCCAGATATATGTTAAAACAGATTTATGGACGACTTCTTTGAGGTATTTCAAAGCCGACTGACTTTAAGATGTCTTCTCTGTGAAGTGGAGTTTGATTACATTAAGCTTATGTTTTAAATTCATCAACGTGAGAGCAACATACATTTTCATTAATCAGCTGTAATCCAATAGTTCACACGAATAATCTCTACAGAAGAAAATACAAGACGCTCCGTTGTCAGACTTTGCCGCTCTGCTGTCGTCAGCTCAGAAACTCTCTGACAGGGAAAACTCACACCATCTGCATGGCCAGATATGACCTGAAGTAAGTGGTGGATTAAAGCTCCTGAAGGTTAAGTAACCTTTCCTCTGCACAGATTCTTATATTGGCAGGATGCAGAGTTGATCCTCCGCTCAGCTCACATGAACAGCTGTGCTCATTGTGCACTCGTCTCTTAAACCGTGGATTAAGGATTTGTTTGTTTTCGGTCCACTCATTACTGAGATGGAGGGTGGTCTGTAGCAGATTGTCTTCAGTCATGCCATCAGTGATGAGCTCTGTTACTTACTCTGCAGAGATGTCAGACTCAGCAGACTGTGATTCTGTGTGTGGGACGACAGCGGTGCGTTTCTCTGCCTTATATCGTTTATTATTGTGCTGATTGTGTTGTTTTGTATGTGCTTTGTTCTTTAAACTGTGTGTCCTTCTGTGTCAGTCCTATTGTGTTGTTGTGTCATCTCAAACTGCAGTCACAGTTATTGTGTATTTAGGTTATTTGTTTCCTGTGTGCACCATTTCAATATCTTCTCATTTCAATGTCTTCTCATTTGGCACAAACAAGTTTCTGGACTCTATTTCTACATTTATTTCTCCACTTAAGAATTAAATGTTACTCTTTACAACGCTGACAGGACAAAAATCCAATATTTCTACTTTACAGACTTTACTTTGGGACAGGATTTCTCTGAAACACCTGGAGGGGATATCTTCAAATGTGGCAAAAACATTTATTTGAACTCAAAAACGAAGTGATTTGGATTTCAGGTCCGAGTCAAAAGTTACTTTGAGCTCACGTCCATCCAGCTCTCCTGTATCTCAGGAGCACCTGGCAGGACAGTTACTGCTCTAACTACACTTCTCATACCTGTTTATGTCCTGCTGTGGTGAGAGGTGTCACAAAAACAAAGACAAACAGATAGTAAGAGGTATTTTATCCCTCCTGTAAGTAATTGTTGTGCGACCCCCCCATCCTGTTTTGTTCTGCTGTTTTGCTTTGAGGGTAATTTAATGTTTTATGTTCCTACAAAATGACCACAGCCAGACTTGCACACTCTTTCTGTGGGAAACACTGATGGATGAAAACTTGAGTCTTGACTGGTTAGTTAAGGTGAACATCAGGAGCTGACTGCAGCAGCTGGGTGTGAACTAAGTCGGTCGTATCTCTTACGTCAGAGCTACAGCTGACTGTTTGACCTGAACTCACACTGAGTGCACCAAGCTCGACTGAGGCATTTTTTTTTTAATCTGTGCTCAGTCTTATCATGCACAGATTTATGGAATAGTTTTGAATAGCATGAACCAAAAGGAAAAAATACAGATAGCAAAGTACTGACACTTATAAAGTTGTGTGTAGAATGTAAAGAAGTCCTCACTGCAAAACTAAACACTACCACCTTAAAACCAGCTCACTGTTTTAGAAGTGTCTGATCCCTCTCCTCTTAATCAACTTCATTAATCATCCTGTAAAAGAGGGCTGCACGATGCTGCATTGGTTAGTGCTGTTGCCTCACAGCAAGAAGGTTCCTGGTTTGATTCCCCCGTTGGGCAGGAGCCTTTCTGTAAGGAGTTTGCATGTTCTCACTGTTCTTGCATATGTAGGTTCTCTCAAAGTACTCCGGCTTCCTCCCACAGTCTAAAAACATAATCACCAGGTTAATCAGCCACTCCAATTTGCCCATAAGTGTGAGTGTGTGCATAAATGGTTGTCTGTCTCTATGTATTAGCCCTGTGATAGGCTAACAACCTCTCCAGGCACCCAATGATAGCTGGGTTAGACTCTAGCCCCCCATAAACTCAAACAGGATAAGTGTTGAAGATGATGGATGGATCCAGTAAACAAGACGGGCTGCCATCAACTTTTTTTAAAGTTCGGTGTCTGTTTTTTTTCTGTTTATGTTACCCTTCTGTAATAAAGTCTAGTCAGACTTTACAGACTAACACCAGCTCCTTTCTGGGCATAAAAGTTACACCTCGGTGTTACACAAGCAGGGCTCAAGTCTATGTGTGCAGGGCTTAACTTAAGCTCGGTCATTACCTTCAGCTCTAACGCCAGACTTCCACCAGATCCGTGATCGGTCTCTGTCCTTTCCAATATCATCTGTCAAACCTCACCGGCTGGAGTCACCAGACCAAAGATTTCCTGAGGTACTTTCAGAAATGGTGTTCCGCCTCCCTGATGAGCCTCTCCTCATCCATGTTGTCTTAATTGGCCTCTAAAAAAAAACCTCTGACCTGTTAGCTCCTGGCCTGACTCTGGTCATTAAGACGGTTTGTTGTTGTATTAAGTAAAAAAGAAATGTTGATAAAAATCATTCTGAAAATCAACCAGATGTTAAATGTTGTTTCAGTGTCTGACTTCCTGTACCGCTCGTTCTGCTCTGTGCTGATTGGCGCATCGTGCTCTGGCTGTACGCAGGAATACTAGTCTTGTGTATCTGCTGTGGATAGCTCTGGATTGCCGGAGCTGAAACCGACTGAAAACTCATCGGGTGGAGGTTACCCATTAGTCGGACATTAGGTTACACCCAGGCAAATGCACTGGTTTGTTCTGTCTCAGAGGACCAGTTAATGCGACTTTTCATTATGTTGATTTTGGCACCCTCTGTGGACAAAGTGATAGAGCTTGTCTTATCTCTTTGCTTTCTTGTCATGCACATGAGTGAGTCATGTCTCCATTTCAAATACATAACCTGCATCTTTCAGTAAGTATCTTTAATACAGGGGGCTTATAATAGCCTTGTCTGCAACATATCCTGGGACAGGGGTGACAAGTGTACATATAACTGATAAAAAAAATCAGTCTAATCTTTTAGATCTTGTTTCATTATGAGTTTGCATCTGTTTCCTAACCAGGTTAGCTTTAAAAAAGAGCGGGTTATTTTGACACTGTATGGATTTGACTCGACTCTCTTGCCTCCAGCTGTTCAGGTCACTGAGTTGTGTTTTTGTGTCCACAGTATGGCAGAAGCCCCCTGCACTTGGCCGCCCACAAAGGCCACACTGAGGTTGTGCGCATCCTGCTCAAAGCCGGCTGTGACCTGGACATCCAAGACGATGTGAGTACACCCATCTGATTGTCAGCTGTCCCCACTTTTAACCTCTTCCAGTTCAAACCTCAGTCCTGATCGGCGGTCCCCGGAGGAGAGCTCGCCTTTTTCATGTTTTAGATCCACTTTCTTTCTTTCTTTTTTTTTAAAACAAGAGATAACTCTGGTCTAATGACCTCCAGTGGTCTTGAGTGGGACTCTCTGGACTGCCCCCTCGTGGGTTTGCCTTCAGGATGCAAGCCCCCCACAGACAGTGATAACCCAGAACTGGGGCGTTGCCAAATTCCCTCTCTGTGGTCGATGAGCTCCGCAGAACCCTGCAGTACATCCTCCAGGACTGCAGGGGGCAGGAGGTGCAAACTGAAGGAGGAAGAGGAGGAGGAAGAGGGGAGAAGACAGTGGAAGAGGGATGGGGAAGAGCCCGGAGGATCAGGGAGAGTGAAGGAGGTTAGCCAAATCTGCTCCTACTGTGCCAAGAGAAATCTGTCCCCCCTTCCCCGAACAAACTCCCCCCTCCACTGCTACTGTGCTGGGCTCAGGTCTTATCTGGCTTCCCTTCCTCCCTCCTCTTCCTCCTCCATCAGTGCTGCTTCCTCCTGCGCTCTCATGTCAAACCTGACCTGCTGTCACTCATCATTAATCCGCTCTGTGTGCAGGATTCCCTTCGTGGCTGTGCTTTAATGTGGGCGGGAGCTTTTCCTGGGACTGTTCACTCACTGCTTTCATTTCCTTCAACAAACCACAACAAACCTCTAAAGAGCTACAGAGCTGTTTGAGGACCGCTGTGGTTTGTGTTTCATGGAAACCACATTAACAGTGTTACTCTGTTGGGGTGTGGGAACATGGGGGTTTCATTTCTGTTGGGCAAAGACCAGTTAGGTTGTTTGTTGTTGTTGTTTGTGTGTATTTGCTGTTTCACGTGGTACGTTTGGAACCAAAACATTTTGTTGACCAGCTGCTTGTCTCCAATTGCCTAAGTTCTTTACTCTATGAGTACTTTTAGCTTGCTTGGGATCTTTCTGCAAAGCACTTACTATACAGAGACGTCTTTTTGATCACCTGTGCAGCGACCTCTTAACATCCTGATTAACACAAGTAAAGCATGCTGTTCTTCAAAAATAACATCCTGCTATTTTTTTGCATAAACATCTTTTAGAACAGTTTAACTTGATGATCATGTTGGATTGTGATTTGTTTATAATGATGACAAGGAGGGAGAGTGGTCGAAGATGGGTGATCCACATTGATTTTTAATTGGAGAGAAGGTGGCACACTATGGAGACATACCTGGGTGTAAGTTGAGTCCATGTTTCACCGTAGCCCTCTCTGTCCCATGAACTGGGCCCTCTGTTCAGCATGGATCCACCTGATCTGAGCAGAGTAACATGGCGTAATCTGCTGTGAGTTTTGCGTTCACAAGCAGGGGCATGTCTAGACCAAGCGGCAACCTCCGGTCTCAAAATATGAAGCCCATGCGGAAGTGTTATAAACTGCAATTCATTGAGAATCTGGGCTGGCTGCAGAAACACCGAAAACCACATACACACCCATTCAAAGAAGATGATCTTTACAGCAGAAATAAACATGTTTACAGCCTGGTTCATAAAACGGCCTCACTCTACGTAGCTTATCTCTCTATCGGCACACATTGTACAGGGGTGAATTTTTTTCTAATGCAACAATTCAGAAGATATTAAGATTGTGAGTTTTGCCCATATAAGGACATGACTGACTTGACTGACAGGCAGGAACACAGCTTTTGGCTAGGAGGCTCAAACCCTGCCTCTTTACACTAAGTTAGATTGAGTTCAGGATTTCAAATATGGCTCCCACCGATGATTGGCTTCAAAACAGAGCTCAGAAACAGATGGGTGACGCCATGGATACTACGTCCATTATTTATACAGTCTATGGTCCAGGGGGGGACTGACCTATACAGGGCTGGCTGACTTTCCTTGTAATATCCCCTCCTCATCCTTCTCATGAAATGAAGATGGATAAAGAGCACAATAACAGATTACAATAGCTTGAGCTCACAAACTGTTAACGCGATAACTTTACTCTTTAAGAACAGTTCTGGCAATGGCTATCCCTGTTCATTTAAGGGCTTTCAGTTTGAGTTTCATAGTATGTTTCATCTGTCACAGTCAATGTTCAACAGAAGAAGAAGACTGAAGCTGCAAGTTACAAAAACATGAGGAAGAGGGCTTGGACATTTTTCAAGCAATTTCAACCAATAGTATGACTAGTGCATTGATTCATTTTTGGCACAGAGCTACCAGAGATTATTATCATACTGGTGATACGATGCGATATGATACAATGTAATGCAATACGATGACCAATTCTGCAATAATCGATACATTGCTCAACAATTATAAAATGACACATCGCAATATCTTTATATCTTTACACATAACGATCCAAACACTGCTGTTCAAACACAAATTTAGCCTCATCTGGTGAAAGGTGCACCAGGTACTGGAGCTCTTGGACCTATCTAGTATAATGTGGTTGGGCGTCTGTTAAAAAACAATGCAGTTTGAATTCCTCTCAAAACAACCCGCTTTGCCAGTGAGAGGAAGTATCTTATCCTTTTCTGCTATTCCCATAATCCCACCCAGATTCATGTCTACAGTTGCGAACATTGCACATTGATTTCTAAGGCGTGTTTCACTTGAGATAAAATAAAAAGGCACAGTTAAAGTGTGCAGTGCTACGTCCTGCAGAGCCACATCCATCCCGGTGCAATACTCTGTTAGTGATGAGTCCTGATGGTTTTATGTCACACATCCTGAGTCAGTGTTTGTGTATCTGTGCGTGTGTCTACAGGGCGAGCAGACAGCGCTTCACCGGGCTGCTGTGGTGGGAAACAGCGACATCATCAGCTCCCTCATCCAGGAAGGCTGTGCACTGGACCGACAGGACAAGGTGCAGATCAATACACAGAGACACACTCGTGCTTACAAACACACACAGGGGGAAACAGGGGGAATTTACAGTTCATCATAACTGCATTAAAGCATCCTGCATGTGCCTGTAATCTGCTTATCCTCAGAGTGCTCACAGTCAAAAGAGGAATGACCTACAGATCAGGGATTACACATGAACAACGTTTCTACTTGCATTTAATGTCCCAAGTCTTCACATGCAGAAGTTAAGAGCAATAGTCGTTTATTTTAGTTCATACTTTGTGATTTAAAGAAATAATCCAGCCAGTAACACCAGGCATGATTCGATAAAGCCTTTTACAACATAACTCCCTCACAGTAGGCTTATTATGAATGATCAGTCATCCAAACGTCCTGTTGTATTTTAAAATACAACAAGTCTGACTGATTCTGTGGACGTGTCTGGAAATTTAAATTAAGTTAAGGTGCTGTGTCTCGTGTGTAAATGTGCACTGTGCCTCTATCAATAAGGAGACAGTCTTAATGTTTCTTCTGCGGTGGGATCACTGCAGGCAAACTCAAAAACACCTGCAACCCATCCCACCCTGTCATTGCTTATGGCTTTTATTTTAACAAATTCATCGGGAGGAAGGAGATATCTATTGTAAACAGTCAGTGCACAGTCTCCTGAGCTAAATATCAGAATAACAAAAAGAAAGCAATAAAGAAATGTTTAAAAAAATCAGAAAAAAACAAAATGAAAAATCCAAATCAAATTTTCCCCACCAATCACTCTCAGATCAGATATTAGTAGAAGCATTGAGTAAAAGCTGCAAACCTGTCACAGAAAATGTTTACATGCATGAGTGACATAACATGTAATGCTACACTGTGATTGGTTAAAAACACATCTCATCAAGGCAGATAACATCTACAGATGTAGACATCTTATAAAAGTTTTATAAATATTGATAGTTGAGTGATCTGAATGATCATCTAATCTTCTCGTGCTCCCTGGTTTTCTTCTTTCCTCTGCAGGATGTGTTGACTTTCTGTGACAGCTAACAATCAACTCAGCATATCTCTGTCATTCTGCAGGTGCTTATTAAAATCTAAAGTTATTCACCTTATTTTTGAATGCGGAAGTAAAGCTATTCCGTACTTCTGCAGTTTGTGCCAGACATCCGGTTCATAATATTCATCGTTGCGTAGCTTGACAAATATCTTCAAAAATGTCTTGGGAACATTTTCAAAGTTCAATCAAAAGCTGTAATGGTAACTCATTGACACATCCGCTCAGTATCAGAGCCTGGCAGGATGACATGAAGAAGTCGCCTGAAATTACTCATGAGGATCATTTAATTACTATGTGCTGTCAGGTGGAGTTGATGTGAATATGATGCGTAACTTTGCACAGAGGCGTGCTAAATAACTCTGTGTTGTTCGATCAGCTCAACTTATGAATTTGATCTGCTCTACTTTGACTCTGATTGGCTTCTGTCAGAGTCAAATAATGAATGAGAGACAATTAGAAATGAACACAATGCTCAGTTACGGTTTTGACATTTAAGGTGGCCTAATTGATACACGACGCGAACTCCTGCAGCGTAACATGAAAGAAAATTGTCCACCTTAAAATTTCTGCTACCTGCCAAATAGTGACCTCAGGCCGTACAATATCAACACAATGAATTTTCTTTAGTGTAACTACTGTAGTAAAAAAAGAAAGGCAATAAAACATCCCTTATTTTAGCTATCGCTGTTATCTCTACCTGAATGATTGGGACCCCTGACTGACACAGGTTTGGGAGTTCAGTTTAATACTAATAATGTCTTTGGTTCATTTCTATCATTTTTCTGTATCAGGATGGAAACACGGCTCTCCACGAGGTGTCGTGGCACGGATTCAGTCAGTCGGTCAAACTGCTGGTAAAAGCCGGAGCCAACGCTCACGCCAAAAACAAGGTGAGTCTACAGGTACTGCTTTAGACCACAGTACAGGTCGGATGTGTTTCCTCAAATCTCTAATCATGTCATCATTTCTTCAGCCTTTATTCAGCAGCTAACATATCTTAGAGAGAAACAAAGACAGTATGCCACTAAGTTAAAACTCTGAAGAGGTCTATAGAAAGTAGAAGTCCACAGTTTCCTCTGATAAAAAAAGTGCAATATCTACCCATGAGCTTTTTGATTGAGCCATTTAAGATTGTTATTCCATCAGGGCTGCAACCAACAATCAGCTAAGTTACATCTTCATGTGTCTTCTTCTTTTGTCAAACATCCAAATGTCTGTCACAGTTTAAAGGCGACAAAAACTAAACAAGTGCATGACTTATTTGTTGTAAGTTTCCAGTCCGAGTTGTATTGACCAATCAGATATCAGAAAGCTTTGGTGTGTGAATTAAAAACAGTCTGTATGGAGCAAAAGCAGGCGTGACACACCCTGCCATAACCCAAACTTAAGAGCCGTTGATTATCACAAGAAAATCTGATTCTTTCTCGGGCTTACAGAACTGAAGTAAGCCAGAGTGAAGTCTGGCTGTTTTCCAAATCACCTACTATACCAGCAGTACGTACTGATTTGGCTAAAATTCAGTATGTAGTATGTACACATGAGCAAAATCAAAATCGTCTTCTTTCTTCATTTTTGAAGGGGGGCACTCAGTTTTTAGGTGCTGTGAAAATGATTAAACTCCATATAAACCACTTCTTAACTTTTTAAATTATGTATATTATATTATATATTAATGCAACGCCTGACCCAGCATACTGCAAAACAGATGCAAATGAAACAATCATACTACATACTACCTTCAAACACAGTATGCAGTAAGTACAACATACAACATTCGTAGGTAACATGTAGCAGGCGGTTTCGAAAACAGCCTCTGTGTAAGTTACTGTCTGCTGTTGAACTGAGACCTACCTCATACCATTCAACAGGTACCCCTCCAAGGGATGTAATGTTAGCACTTACATTACATACATTATTACTGCACAGGAAAGGAAGTCTTGGCTAGAGATCATGTGACACTAACAGCTGGCTACCAGAAGTAGTGATGAGTTTGCATCTGTTCCCAGACACATTACGCCCGATAGATGATAGACAATGTTTGACTACAGGCTCCAAGATTGTACACTTACTGACATTAAAGGTACGTTAAGATGAAGTTAGTGACTTGATAAGGCATAATTACGAATGCTAATGTGTTCACTATAGATAGACAAAGAAATAGAATGATGTCTCAATCCAAACAGAAACATCACAAAATGAACCTCATGTCTTTTAACTGATTCTGGTAACTTATAATAAATGTCCTGAACTCTCCTCTTGTCTCCAGGCAGGAAACACCGCCCTCCACCTCGCGTGTCAGAACGGCCACGCTCAGAGCTCCAAGGTTCTGCTCCTGGGAGGCTCCAGACCCGACAACAAAAACCACGTAAGTCTGCAGAACGAGCTTGCTGAGCTAACTGCTGCTGTAAGAGTTAGTATGCAGGGTGCAGACAGAGACTGCACATTTTCAGAGACATGTTATCAACATTGAGGCAACAACCATGTGTGTAACAATGTGATATATTGGTAACCTGCACGGCTACGTAACACTGAGACATTTTGAGTTTGCTCAGACCTGATGAAGGACAGAAAGATGTCTGAACAGGAGGAAAACCAGACAAAACTACAAGAACAAATAAGTGATGAGCTTACAGGATCGACTGGTTCTCAGGTTCACTCTGTAAGTGTAATTATGGGATTAAAGTGGAGGGTGGATACACAGTTATTCTGACACTTTAAAACCTGGGCACTTCAAATACTGGAGTTGAGAGTTTCAGCTGGCAGCAGTAAGACATGGCTGTTAAAAGTTCCCAGCTCAGCTTTTTATTCAGAGTGTCTGACAACAGCACAGAAAGACACCTTTATACAGCAGTTTCATGGTTTTCTTCAGGACCACCAGCCTCCGTTTGAGTCCACCACTTAATTTAATAATGATTTATTTAATCAGCCTCTTGTGTCTTTTTAACATCCCTCTATTTCCGTGCTTCTTTTCCTCCCCTCTTCTTCTTTCCTCTGTTGGTGACTGGTCACATCAATCACCAATCTAAAGTTTTGTTCCCTATTGATGTTTCAAAAGTAGAGTTTAAAATATACTCCATGTTGTTTACTCATTTGAATGCTATCAGAAGCAAACACTTTTGCCACAGTGTCAACAGGCGGGCAGACTCCTTTACGTGAAATGATTTAATTTGACATGTGGGATCAGGTTGGTATTGAGAAATAACCCACTGTTGTTGTTCGGTACAGCCACAATCAAATATTTAACACAGCTGGGTAATAAATTATGATAAATAACATTTGGTTGTGGCTTAACATCCACTATGGGGAAGAGGGAGCTGAGCTGTGGATACAAGTGGCTGAAATGAGCTTCCTCTGGAGCCTCAGAGATCAGGAGCTCGGAGATCTGGAGTGAGCTCAGAGTAGAGCTGCTGCTTCTTCGCATTGAAAGGCGTCAGTTGAGGAGTTGCGGCATTTGATAAGGATGCCTCCTGGATGCCTCCCTTTAAGGGTGTTCCAGGCATGTTCGACTGGGAGGAGGCCCTGGGGTAGACCCAGAGCTCACTGGAGGGAAGCAGTCCAAGCAGTTATCCAACCTGGTCTGGGAATGCCTCAGAATCCCCCAGGAGGAGCTGGAAACCTGCTTGGACTGCTTCCTCTGCTACATGATCCCAGATAAGCAGATGACACTGGATGGATGGGATGGATGATCTAAGTCCTTAAAACTTTGTAATCTGCCCTCAAAAAGGAAAGGAAAAAACACTCAAAGAATCTCTGGAGAAAAGTTGAAGTCAGATGAAGCGAAGGTTTATTCTTTCAGCAGACAAAGAAGGCAAAGAGATTCAAATAAACCTCATGAGTCAACTCCTGAGCAGACTACAAAATATACCCACAGATGTTCTGATTGGTGGAACATACCACAGCAACATCTAATACCAATCACTTGGTGTTTATGTCTGTCACTTTCAAAGTTGGGGAAAGGCTTTACTGACTCCAAGCTGTCGGATGGCACCAGCATGAGCTGCTCCATGACTCTGTGCTGGAGGGGGCTGCAGCTCTGCCTCGATAGCTGGACGGTCACTTGCTAGGTCCCAAATGTGAAGTTACATTTTTGAGGTTACTGCGACAGCCCTCAACACACTTTCAGGACACTCACAGATCTTTACCCATCGACACATTCAGGGGAGATTTGCTGCTCCTGTTTTTGAAGTTTTAACATGATTGGTTAACACTGAGTTCATAAAGCACACAGTATATGGATTATAGTTTCAGAGTATACATTTCAAATTGTATTGTTCGTTCATGATGATCTTCCATTACTTGAAACCTGGTTGTATAATTCATCAGACATGACGGCCTCAGAGGTTTGAAGTCACTCCAATTTTAATCCTCTTACTGTCATCAGTGGTACGGTGTCATTTCAGGTCGTTCATGCTTCACCTTTTAGTGAGGTTTGACAGGTAAAGACATGCTGTATAGTCTTCTGTGGGCATGCTCTTAATTACTGACTGACGCAAGGACCAGTGAGGATCATGGGTGAATAATGTAAACAGCAGCTCCCTCATGTACCCCGTTCTTCCATTAACGCTGTATTATTCATCATTTCTATTTTAACAGCAGACGACTTGACAAGTTGATGTGAAATTAAAAGGAGGTTCTCAGATGCTGTCGTGTCCTTTTCAAGACAACACTGGATATACCCTTACTCATTCACCAATCATTAAATCCTCTATCGTCGTAGGACTTCCTCTGGAGGCAAGGGCGTTTCTTTTCAGGGTTCAGGTGAAGCCACAGTTGGCGATAAAGGACTCCTTGTCAAGACCTCCTTTGATGTCTTTTCTTTGTCTACTGTCTGGCTCACAACTTGAGAAGCAGGAATACATTTTGTGTAGACTAACAATCTCTGAAAGCAGAGTTCATACAGATTATTTAAGATTAAACAGATGGGCTCCAAGATTACATCATGACTGATGGTTGATAGATAACCATTCAACAAGAGCAATGAGTAACCAGCACATGCATGTGGACTGAAGGCTGGTGGTGCTAGCTCTGTTAGTGGTAGCCACACTCTGCAAACCAATGTGTGATCTTATGTTCAGCCATGTTATAAAGAAAGTGACGAAGTTTGACTTTTTTCGGACTTTTCTGACATTCAAATCCGTCAGAAAATACATTTATTTTTAAATGATGAGGAAATAAGTCACTTCTGGACAGCTACGATAACGACAACAGAAAGCAGGCAGCAGTAATGTCGCGTTCACACCAGGTGCAAACGATCGCACTATTTGGGCGAATACAAATGCAAGACTGTTTTGTGTTTTTGAGAATGACTCGTTCAATTTGCACGCCACAGTCGTGTGTACACAAGTGCCCAAGATGCAAATAACAGAGGTTGTAATGGCTGCAATGTCATATATATGTCATGTTATATACCTAAGGCCTCAATGAGGAGTTTTAGCTGAGTATAAAACAGGCTGAAATTAATAGTTACACTGTCTTTCCTGCTGCAAAATCAAAAAAAAAACACCAGCTAGAAGACTGACTGTTCCATTCATCTATTTTCAAAGTCTGAAACCACAGCCACAGCGTCGGTGTCAGACAAAGTGATTAGGATCATGCTGCAGAAAGAGTCAATGTTTACTTTTCTCACAACAAAAGTTTTCAGTGAGTGGGAGTCGGATCAGATTTTTTGTCAAAAATTACAAATATACAGGACAGTATTTGCAGAGGCTTAAGGCGGATTGTTTTGTCCACAGGTGGCGCCAAAATCAACACAAATCAAATCTCCCAAAAGGAGCTTTTAGTGTATTTTTGACGACCCTGACCTCCCTCCTGTTTTTGTTCTACCTGAAGGAGCAAAAGACTTGAAAACAAACCTGTATCTTCACTTCTTCCTGTCTTCCTCACATCCTTGTTATCTAATAAAGGACGTCCTCCTGCTCTCTGCTCTTCACTCCTTCCACAGCAACATGGCACAGTGCTCTCTTAATTATGAAACACTTACGGTACATTTGCACTTCAAAGGTAATCTGCAGCCTCACGGGGAAACTGTTGTTACTCAGCTAACAGAAGGAGCTTGTTGTAACTGTCGATGGTCTGAGTTGCAGCCTGAGTGCTGATAGTTGGAAATCACTGAGGAGTCTTTAATCTTTAATCCTTAAGTTTGAAGAAGGAGGACTAAAGCTCACTTAATGTCACCCAAAGAAAAAAGAATAGACCCCAAGTCTTCAGTTAGGTAAAGATGACATAAGAGAAATGAACTTGGCTCATTTTGACTCTTAAATGATTGATGCATTCATCCACAGGATTAAGAGGCAGAAAACCTACAACCTAGCATTAAATGCTAATTAATCTTTTTTTATACTTGTTAGGTAATCACTTATCCATTAAACATCAGCAATGACAAATATCTGCTGCCAAAGAACAGCTTTAAAAAATTAACCTCAGATGTGAGCATCGCCCAGTCAAGATACTAAAGGGTAGCTTTGTTTTCAGTTCTTAAGCTTAACAAAAACTGGTAGGGTTAGCCTCTTATGATGCATATTTTTTCTGATCCATCTCCGTTAAAAACAAACACAATAAAGGCTTTAAGGGTAATTTCTCATCCACATTTAGAGTCTTTTTCCTGCTTTTCCACATCATCTTGTTAAACGATCGAATTCATGTACATGTCTTTTTTTTTATCAGGTGGGGGACTCGTGTCTCCACGTGGCCGCTCGTTACAACCACGTGCCAATGATCCGCATCCTGCTGGGAGCCTTTTGCTCCGTGTCAGAGAAAAACCTGGTGAGTGACTGTCGGGATGAGGAGTGATTATTTACTACTCCTGAAAACTCAACCATCCTGTTTGTGAATTTATCAGTTTGATTTTAATGTGACCCAAGAAAGATTTTTCACATTTTCATAATATCCTCTTTCCAGTATTACAACAGAGTAAAATCATTTCTAAAGTATGTTTGTTTGATCCGGTGTTTTGTATTGAATTTTGATCTTTACAGTATTTGTTTTGGCTTTAAAATCATCTGTCCTGAACCCTTAGGCCAATCTAGATCAGAGACGTTCATGCAAGACTCATATTACAACAGAGACAGATTCAAGCTGCACGCATGATCTTTTTGATCACAGAGTACTGTTAGGGGTTACGGAGCAAATGAAGATTCATACAAAAACCCAGCCAGAACAATCAAAAACACCAATGGGGCACTGCACTTCTACTGCAAATGAAACAATAAAATGAATTTGCACCCTGTTCATATAATGAATATATCTCAGAAAACTAGAAAGTCATTTATTTTGATATAAAATGTATATAGTCCTACATTTTTTTTTTGCCTGCACATTTTTCTAGATGAATATTTTTCCTTTTCAACATATTTAAAAAAAAAATGTGTCCAATTGAAAATAAACAAAGATTTTCTCTTGATGTATCAGCACAGTTTGTTGACTTAGATAAACATGTTGCTCAGATTTTACAGATTTTAGAAATATGACGCATTTTTAAGTATTCAAAGAAATTACGTCACAATAAACAAGAATGAGCCAACTCTTATACCAAAATGTCTTATCTGTGTGTGTGTGTGTGTGTGTGTGTGTGTGTGTGTGTGTTTACAGGCAGGAGATACCCCGCTCCATGTTGCAGCTGCTCTGAATCATAAGAAGATGGTACGTCTGCTGCTGGAGGCCGGAGCAGACAGCCGCATCTGCAACAACGTGAGCGCCTTCAGACTCTTCAGACTCTTTACACATCGTTAGACGAAAACGTGTTTCTGCTCTCACTCTGCATTTCTCCAGCTAACATTTAGACACGTCTTTGTCATGTTACCTGTTTCACTCTGTCCCTGTCTGATGTGGTATATCGAATGTATTTACCATCAAGATAATGCTCAGTTAAATTAGATTCAAAGTGCTTTACAGTGATTGAAAACAAGAAAGGAGCCTAGGTTAAAAAAAAATGGCAAAACATGCTGGATATTACAAAACACAAGAAGAGACTAATGCACACCAACAATAAAATACATGTAATTAAAAATAAGTAATAAAGCATTAAATTAACTATAAGAATCTGAATTGTTAAAAAAATAAATGGGTAAGGATAAAAGTTGAAGATAAATAAAGGCTCTGAAAATATCAATACAATTGAATAGATTAATATTTTTTTAAAGAGTGGTTTGAAATAAATAGAAGAATAAAAAAAGAACATTAAAATCAATATAAAACATTCAAATAATACAATTTTGAAACCCTGCAGAAAAGCCTGTATAGAAACGTTTTTAGTTTAGGTTTAATAGTAATTAATTCTGCAGTTTGAGTCCTCTTTACCCTGAGTGTGTGTGTGTGCCTGTGTGTGTGTTTCTGCAGGCAGGTCAGACAGCTTTGGACCAGGCCAGAGAGCACAACAACCCAGATGTGGCTCTCCTCCTCACCAAAGCGCCCCAGGTAAAACCGGTACACCTGCTTTAACACTGCAGACGACTGTAAACAAAAAGCATTGTTTACTGTTGTTACAAATTCAAACTGTTGTGTCGTTTCTGTGTGTCCTCACGGATTAATAATCTGCTGTCTTATTTATTTTATTTATTTAAAATGAGTTAATTATTGATTATCCCAGGTGTGGCTTCCACCAATTATGTGTCCTGTGTGTTTCTGTGTGTTTTCAGGTGCAGAGCTTTCTGCGTGGCCGGAGTGTGAGGAAGAGGAGGGACAAGCTGAAGGCAGAGGGCAGAGCTCAGTCAGTGCCCAGAGATGAGATGCTGCCATGCAAGGTAAAAACAACTGGCTGTAGATGTTACATGTTGAGATTTTTAAATACCCAAGTGCCCAAACATTTCCTGCTCTGCCAAACCTGTCCCTCTTCCTGTTCCCTTCAGGACAGTGCGTCCGCTGCAGACGACACACAGAGCAGCGACCGAGCCGCCTGCAAGCACGCAGAGGTGAGCGAGTCAAACACCAGGCGGGCGAAGAACAGGAAGCAGAAAGAAAAGGTATGTCCCGGAGGTCACTAGTGGACTGTGGAGAGAAGAGATGCCGAAAGTTTGTAGTCAAAGATTCAAACATGTGAGGATGTGATGGAGTGAATGATTCAGGTTCTCTTGATGTTTCAGCCGTCGTTGTCCGACCCACTCCGGCGCAGAGAGACCCGGCTCAGTGAAAACCTTCACAAGAGGAAAGACAAACTGAGAGGAGCTGCATGCATCCCTCCTCACAACTACAAAGCCTATCAGCTGTACACACTGTACCGCAACAAGGACGGGAAGATCATGCAGGTGAGTTCTGTGTGCTGGAACTTCTGTGACCTTATTCCCTTAGTAAACATTGTCTTAATGAGTGTGTAGCCTCAGTCTATACTTTGAGGTCTAAATGATGCTCACATTAAGAGTCAAATAGATCATAGAGCAGGGGTGGCATCAGGGCAGGGCTACATGTGATTGACTAGTTATAACTACCATTAGCTAAGATTGGTATCTCATTTAATATCACATTTGCTTTGAGTGATGGACACACTTTGCTAATGGACAAGTTGTGAATGCTTATCCCACGCTCCTTTCTTGCCCTTTCATCCACATATGGTCACATCTGGCTCCAAAATTCAGAATGCAAAGGGTCTTCAAGCAGTGGTCCACACATGAGTGGGTGACCTCATGGTAGCTGTGTCTTTGTTTTTAGAGTGAAGGGGCTGGGGTTAGTGCATTGTAGTAACTTGTAAGTCATTGTTTTGATAATTGCAATAATAGTAATCATACATTTGCATTAATCAAACATTTGGACACTCCCATGTTGCTAAGACAGGGTTCCCATGCGTCCTGGAAAACCTGGAAAACCTGGAAAACAGTTGACCAGTTTTCCAGTACTGGAAAACACCTGGAAAATGGGAGAAAAAGTAAAATGTCCTGGAAAATCACAGATTGTCCTGGAAAATTATTCCAACATGACTATGTGCGATCTAACAAGGTTAAAAAAACACATCCCCATTCAACATTTGTGGCCATTTTTGTCATTCAGTTCTATTTAGGTCAATTTAAGCACTGATCCTCTGATTATTATTAGTATTTATTTATTTCAGTAAGGCAGCTTCCAGATTCCTTTGCTGGCTCTTTTGTTTTTTTCTTAGCTCATTTTCTAATTTTTGAGAAAAGAGAAAGCTGAGATGAGAGTTGCCCATCATTGTTGCTTGGTTGCACTAATAAAGTGAAGTGCTGTACATCTGTGGCATTATTCTGTAATCAATTTGCCATAATTTTTAAGCATGTAAGAGATTATTTCATTGATAGCCATAGACTGCATGTCTTCAATGTAGACTTCCACTGAGAGGAACATATTAGACTATTTAGGAACTAAATTAGGGAACTAAATTTAGACTGTCATACCAGCTTGATCATCACTGAAAATGTCCTTGAAATGTCCTGGAAAATGATCTCTGGAAAAGAGTGGGAACCCTGTAAGAGTTTTAGAAACTTGGAAAATGTCCTGCTGAGTTACATTTACAATAGAATAAATAAAGTGTGATAAATGTGCGATTGATCACGAGTGAACTACGAACAATCATGCGATTGATCACAATTTTAAAATATGAATGGTGTGACAGCTCTCATATTTATATCTGATACCGAACCTGGAGTCTGTGTTGAGTCTCCATTCCTCAGTGTTCAAGTCGGAGTCGAGTCGAAGTCACCAGAGAAGAGTCTGAGTCAAGTTCCCATTGATATGAATTATTTATGGAGCGCTGTCTGACTCAAAACTATTGACTGTGTGAACCTGGACTGACTGTGTCAAACCTTTTGAATGTTTAGAAAACACATTTCATTTATTAACATCAGATTCTGACTGATCCAGTTGACGGGTTTGTAGATTTACTATCAATGAAGCCACACTGTACTTCCTTCATGGAGCAGTGAGATCTCTGAAGGTGTCTCATAAACTCAAATATACCTGCATCTCAACCACTATTCATCAGAATTTGAACCAACCAAACATCTTGGACCCAATGATCAAGTCCAATAGGTGCTACCAATGTCTGTTAAAGTTTAAGCTTGTCTTTCTCCTGTCCTTGATGGGTCTTTTACATGTTCAACATGTTGCTCTGCTCTTGTTTACAATTACTCTAAAAGTAGCGTAGCGTCTCTTTATTGGGCAGGAACTATAGCTGAACAAGAGGCACATGAACACATTTGCAGGCAAACACATGTACCAGCCCTTACTCTAAACTGAATAAATGCTATTTAAAACATCTAACATAAACATTAAGGCAGTTCATATCACAATATAAGACTGAGTCCTCGCTGTCATCAGAGTCCAAGTCAAGTCGGACTTGAATCTGAGATCTGGACTCAAGTACTACAATACTGCTGATGCCATACCTTTGTGTGTATGTGTTAAACATGATGCTGCTGCCCTGCATAAACAGTGTATGTAAGCAGGCTAAACTCAAAACACAAATGCTCCTTTCTCATCCTGACCACTCACCTGTTGTGATCCAGAAATACATCAGCCTCCCCTCAGAGTTTCTCCTTTCAGAACTTCACTTTACACACACACAAGTGCTGTCTGAACTCTCTGCAAAACAAATAACAACATAGAAAGATCAAACCAGACGTTTGTTTCATATCTGCTGTGTGTTTAGTTTTGGGTTTGTGAGTTTAGTTCTGTTATCTTGTGTTTAGTTCTGTGATCTTGTGTTTTGTTTGGTTGTTGATGTGTGTGTTTTGTTGCAGGCTCCTCTGAACGGCTGCCGCTGTGAACCTCTCATCAATAAACTGGAGAACCAGCTGGAGGCCACCAAGGAGGAGATGAAGACCGAGATCCACACGGTCCAGGACCTGATGAACAGCAAGATGGGCCAGCTGGACCGCAAGAACAAACACCAGGTAACACATGCACAGACACACAGACACACAGACAGCACACACAAGAACAAACACCAGGTAACACATGCACAGACACACAGACACACAGACAGCACACACAAGAACAAACACCAGGTAACACATGCACAGACACACAGACACACAGACACACAGACACACAGACACACAGACACACAGACACACAGACACACAGACACACAGACACACAGACAGCACACACAAGAACAAACACCAGGTAACACATGCACAGACACACAGACACACAGACAGCACACACAAGAACAAACACCAGGTAACACATGCACAGACACACAGACACACAGACAGCACACACAAGAACAAACACCAGGTAACACATGCACAGACACACAGACACACAGATAGCACACACAAGAACAAACACCAGGTAACACATGCAAAGACACACAGACACACAGACACACAGACAGCACACACAAGAACAAACATAAGGTAACAGATAGTGTAGAAAAACAGCCAGATCTATTAAAACTGTACTTGCACACCAGAGGGCGCTTGTGTTGTTTGTTTAGGAGAGATATGAATGTCAGGGGGGAAGGAGAGTTTGAGTTGATGACTTTTATATCTGCTGGCTCTGAAACGTCTCCCTGAACGTGAGGCTTCATATTTTCCCTCCTGTCAAAGATAGACTGAAGGGATGGATGATGTAACTAAACAAAGAAACAAAGAGAGGGGACAGTGTTGGACGTTGGTGACGGTTTGCAGCAGCACCTGGTGGACACGACAAGCTCAGAGAATAAGTGTGATAATCCTGAACATGGTCTGCACATCTTTCACATGAACATGATCACACTCACGTTGATGCTGCATGAGGTAACACAAACATGCATGACTGTCAACACAGTCAGGGGGTGTGAGGGGTCAAAGGGGAACACAGGAGAGGATCATTGGAAATTAAACAAGACAAAGACATGTTTTCCTGCGCTGTGTGCTGGAAGGAGGATTTGGCTACTTCACAAGTCAACATTCAGGGTTATAAAAACATGGGTTGCATGGCTGCAGAGAGTTGCTGAGAACCCTTTGTTTTGTTTTCCTCCTTCAGATCCGAGCTCTGGATAAGATGACGGTGGAGCGAGTGTCTGCAGAGAGGAGCGAGTGTCAGCAGAGAATCGAGCAGCGAGCTGTGCAGGAGAGACAGGAAGCAGAGAAGAGACAGGTAACAACCAAAGAACCAGCACCTGGGGACAGCGCAGTCCTCCCTTCCCTCACAGACTGTCAACCTGAAGTTAAATCTTGGCACTCTCAGAACTTACTCAAACTTGAAATAAATAAGACAGAAATTCTCCTTGTTGGTTCCAAATCCAATCCACCTAAAAGGAACAGCTTCACTGTCACCATCCACAACTCCACAGCTCCTCTCCCTCCCCCCAAAAGTCAAGAGTCTGCGCATCATCCTCGACAGTAAACTCTTCTTTGAAGCACACATCAATCTGCCCGTCCCTCACACCTAACAGCACCTCTATTCTCCTCAACTCCCTCGTTACCTCCTGTGTTGATTTTTGCAACTCTCTCCTCTTTGGTCTTCCCCACAAACTTCTCCATAAACTTCAAGATCCTTCTTACATTCAAGGCTCTTCGTAACCTTTCACCTCCATACCTCTCTGATCTCCTTCATACCCTCACACCTACCCTCAGATCCTCCACCTTCATGCTCCTCACCGTATCTCATGCTTGCTTGACCTCCATGGGATCTCGATCGTTCAGCCGTGCAGCCTCCCCGTCTCTGGAACTCCTTACCACAAACCATCCGTGACTCTGACTCTCTTCCAAGTTTCCAATCCTGCCTAAACAGTCTTCTTTTTAGAACTGCCTGTTCACTGTAAACACGCCATACATGCCTCTAATTGCTTATCATTCTTATCCTTTTATAGTATAATAATTAATAAGAATAATTGTATGTACGGAGCCCTTTTCAAAAACCAGGGTTACAAAATGCTTTACATTGGCAGCAAAATAAAAGAAACTGCAAAATAAAATCCCACAAGGCAAGATCAAGAAATAAATTCCCTGAAAAGAACTCTAAAGTATTGTAAAATGTAGATTTTAAAACAGTTAAACTCAAGTAAAATAAAATAAAGTTGAGATAAAGTCAACTTTAAACTTTTAATAAAATTCTGTTTTAGTAGAGGAATATTGTATATTATTTTTTTTATCATTATTAACAGGTTGCGGTCACTTCAGCCTCTCATGGTCTTGAAAAGTGTTGCAGAAAGAAAGAAAGACAAAAAAATAAAGGAGCGTGAATTTTTAGATTCGACAAAAAGTGACCTCAGAGAAAAGTTCCCAAAGTTTTCAGCTTTCAGTGTGTAAACTCACCCTGCCTTTTCTGGGAAAGGTGTCCACAGGAGACGGTCTTCTGTTTATTTTTTAATGAAACATTTGCCGCCCAATGATGAGCTTTCTGTTGATATTTCAGTAACTTGTGGAGACTGTAACGCCGATCTATGCCATGCTTCCACGCTGCTCCAGCTGATCATTGTACAGATTTAGATTACAGCCTTTAACAATGTGACGTAAGTAATAGAGACTCTTATTTGTGTGTGTGTGTGTATGTGTGTTTCTGCCCTTTAAGCAGGCGTCCCTGGTCAGCGAGCTGAAGGGCTGGTGTCTGTCCAAACTGCAGAACATGGAGGTCCGCTTCACTGGAGACCCCAGCAAGCTGCGGCGCTCCTCCTCCGTGACTGAGGGCCTGAACCAAGCCGACGGAGCAGGCCTCACTGTGCTGCCTTCAGGGACCCATTGCCTGGAGCTCCACGGCAGCCCCGGTCCCCACGACTCCAGCTGGGGGGAGGCCAGTGTGGCAGAAAGTGGAGCCAGCAACCACTACTTTGTGGTTCATGTGGAGAGTTCTCCAGGTAATGGCTGCACACAGGCTGGTTTCTACAGAATCCTACAGTCCTTATCGACCTGTGGATGGAGTTAAATGTCGGTTCCTTCCATTAACAGAGACCAACAGACTGATCTTTATGTTCCAGTCACTGTTGGGGCAGCAGCGTCTCAAAGCTGGGGTCCATGTGTTAGGCCTCTCACAATGTCAGAAGCCTTCAGTCAGATTAGGGCAATAATAATAATAATCTCCTTCTACAGATTCTTCTTAAAATATCTTCTCAGATGTTGTGTAGTCAAAGTGTAACCTGATAATAATAATGAGCAGATATTTGCATTCAACAGTCTGTTCTAGATCAAACATTTACACTGAGACACAAATCTGCTCGATGCTGTGTCTCTAAAGACAATCAGCGTTTAGATTTCCTGACTTCCTGGAATGCATCAGAAATGATGGATCCCACCTCCGTTCAACAAACAAACATTTTAAAAGTATTTTTTTTCTCCTCTTGAGGACAGACCTGACACAGCTACTGCTCTGCATCATGATGTTGTTATTTCAGTGAACTTAAGACCTGTAAATCACAAGAAAGTCGGTTTCTGTTTACCGCCGGAATAAACCAGAGTGAAGCCTCTGTGGAATTTAGTATTTACAGTGAAACTGAGACTCACCGAGGATCCAAGGATTGTTTATTGTCATGTTGGATCATTCTGTCAAAATTGGGGTAAACTAAAAGGAGGCCCAAGTGCAGATTTTAAAATAAAAATGATTTGATAACCAAAACTGAGATAGACAAACTACAACTTACTTTCATAAATCCACCGAAAAAACGGGAAAAGGACTAAGAACACAGGAACACAGAACACAGGAAAGACATAGACACAGGGAAGACAAACACAAAGGTGGGAAAACACTGGTGAAACTAAACTTAACATACCAGACTATTCTATAAAATAAAACACTGAAAACCAGCTCAAGACCACAGGAAATCACACAAGGAGTAACAAGACAAAATACTAAACACACAAGAACACAAAAAAGGTAACAAATAAAACAGTACATGAATCACTAAAACATAACACTTGGAAGACATAAGAATTACTATGAAGTGAAACCAGAAATCAAAGTCAGAACATTATAGAGAAAATACAAAACAAAAGTAACCCATGACAGTCACATGAGGTAGAACAATTTAAAAGAAAAATAAAGAAAGATAAAAACAAGAAAGAGCAGCAAATGTGACAGCAGTAATAGACCGCCATATGTACAGTGTATGAAAAATAAATAGTCCAGGTGTAAGGTTGAGTGTGCAGGTTTTAAAATGTCACAGTTAATTAATCGTAAAGGCTCCACTACAGCGGGTGTGTGTGACTTTGTCAAAAAGAGGCAGGAACATCATGTTTGGTGCAACTTGCAAACCAACACAAAGTGACACCTGTGCACGGCTTGTCCGTCATTTAAATATGTGAGGCAGCCGCCTCTGCATAATGTCTGTACTGTCCCCGCCCCGTCAGAGTCAGATGTGTTTTCATGAAGAACACTGGTTTCATTTTTCACTGCAACAATACATCCATGTGGTGGTGGCAGTGTTGCATCAAAATCAGTCCAGTGCAGCGGATAATGTGCTGCCAAAACTGCCCAACAAGAAAAAGATTACCTTGCCTCAGAGTGCGTCTTGTTTATGTGCAACAGCCTGGGGGAGGAACCCCAAAAAATGTTGCACTATTAGAATAGAATAGAATAGAATAGAATAGAATGCCTTTATTATCGCTCAGCCTATAACTATACCACCAAAATCTGTAATTGTTGCATCCCTTCAGTTGGAAAGTCTAATTAGCCAGGGGGCTTGCAGTGCACGTGCCTGTGTCTGTATAGTTAGAAGCAGCAGAGACTGCAGAGCACCACCACAGTTCAACAGTTTCACAGCTTCTGCTCCTCAGTCTGGAGGCCTCCTGCCTGAGGGACGAGGGGCAAACAGTGTGTGCAGGGTGGGTTGAGTCCTAGCATCTGCTGGTGTAAACGTCTGGGGTAGTGGGTTGGCTGCTTCTTAGAATCCTTCCACCACCCTCTGCAGGGTCTTCAACTCTGCAGCAGAGTCACAGTGATGCAGGAGGTGGGAGATGAAGTGAACGAAGGAATAAAGATGTTTGATTTCCAGGCATACGGTTACACATGATCACTTCTTAAGTTGAGTGGACTGTAAACTTTGCAGCAAAGGAAGTCTTAACTGGAAGGTCATTATGGGTAACCTCTGGATACACTGGAAATACAGAAAAGTTCACTTCTGAGGTGCTGTATGGGGAGAAACGTCTACAGGCCGGGGATAGATATGTATTTAATGGTTAAAGTCGGATAAAGTCATGAATAAAGGACTAAAGAAGTGTAAGCTGCTCTGCTCTGTCTCCAGGGTTTATGTTGAGGAGGAAAAAGATGCTTTCAGTGAAACTCTGAGGATGATGTGTTCTTCATGAACATTTTATGAGCTGGAGTTTCTCTGCTGGGACAGTTTGAGAAAGAAGAACTTCAGTGCTCCCTGAGAAAAACTCACAATCACTGACAATATGTTTTAATGATGCAGAGTTCAAGAGCATGAAGGTCTGACTCACAGGATGCAGACTGTGGGAAGAAGCCTGCTATGAGCTGACTATTACAGATCGCTTACCTGACA
This sequence comes from Notolabrus celidotus, assembly GCF_009762535.1. Taxonomy (NCBI): domain Eukaryota; kingdom Metazoa; phylum Chordata; class Actinopteri; order Labriformes; family Labridae; genus Notolabrus; species Notolabrus celidotus. Next base: position 30,382,158 of record NC_048284.1, on the reverse strand, counting down.
TCTGCTGCCTGCATGTTGACATTTCTAAAATCCCTGCTGCTACGTAAAATAACAACAACCTTCCAGCTTCATGTGCAAAATGACAACGTTTTGGATGCTGCAAAGAGTTAGAAGAGCTTTGTTGTTTCTGTGATTCAGACATTTATTTTTTAAATGATATATTTTGGACTTGTTTACCTTCATTCAGAGAGGACAGGACAGTGGGTGAAGCAGGAAACTGGGAGGTAGAGTGGGAGAACGAGATGCTGGAAAGGGCCGCTGGCTTGAATCGAACCCAGGCCGCCCGCAATATGGGCAGGCAATTGAACCATTGGGCCTAATCCGTGCCCTGATTCAGACATTCTGATGTCAGGACTCACGGCTCATGTGCAAATGTTCCTTTTAACTCAACTCAACTCAACTCAACTTTATTTATATAGCATCTTTCATACATAAAAACATGCAGCCCAAAGTGCTTCACAGAAAAACTGAGAGACAGAAAACAACAGCAATGGTAAAATGATAAAAGGCATGATTATGAATAAAATACTTAAAAATAAAAATGAAATGAAATGAGCTGCTGCATCTTTGGCTCAGTGTAAAGAAATACAAACACACATTTCCTCTAAGTGCACCTGGAATCAGACCTTTCTCAAGTGCTTGCACATTTTAAAGCAGGTGTTGAGACCATAGACTATGAATAATGGACATAGTATCCGTGACGTCACCCATCGGTTTCTGAAGCTCTGATTTGAAGCCAATCGTCGGCGTCAACCTAACTTAATGTGAGGTAAAGAGGCGGGGTTTGAGCCAACAGCTACAGTGATCCTGCCTGTCAGTCAAGTCAGTCATGTTCTTAAATGGGCAAAACTCATAATCTTAATATCTTCAGAACCGTTGCGTTAGAAATAAATTCACCCCCCGTAGAGTGTGTGCCGATAGAGAAATTAGCTATGTAGAACCAAGCCGCTTTTTGAACCAGACTGTAAAGATCATCCTCTTTGAATGGGTGTGTATGTGGTCTCCGGTGTTTCAGCAGTGAGCCTCAAGTGGATGCTTGATGAATTGCAGTTTATAACACTTCTTCATGGGCTTCATATTTTGAGACCGGAGGTTGCTGCTTGGTTGAGGCAGATGTGGCTTGCAAAATGCAACTAGCAAGACGGCTTCAAGGGGGATTCAGCTGTTTTTCGATCTAGCACTTTAAAAAAAAAAAAAGGCAAATAATTGAAGAAGACAGGATAGTTTCCTCAACTTGCAGATGGGAAGTGGGCTCTAATGGCTGCAGTCTAATCCTTGGAATCAGATCAAAATACGTCCGCTCAAAGTTCCTGTTTTGTCACCAACAGGCTCTGATTGTTGTTTTACGTGACTAACAGCTTTACAGAATGGATCCCTACAGAGGAAAAGGCAAGATTATGGACCAATAACTGCACTGACAGAGATTTCACCTTGCAACACTCTAGAGTTACAAATATACTGAAGCCCGAAATGGTCGATTTCATTGTTTGACTTAAGTGATTTGAAAGTGACACATAAATCTTTAAGATCAATTTAGATGTTCAGAAAAACTGCCTCTTACTTTAAAGGTAAAACATGATCAAATATGTGACACAGGTCCTTTAATATCAGATTTACCCTGACTGAAAGGTTGGATGTGCTCATTGAACCTCTTTTGTAAATCTCACAGATGTTCATAAGGCTCATGGTGCGGACGTCGCCTCTCCTGCAGCAGCCAACACCCCTCTGTCATCGGTCCAGGTGGTTCGACCCAAAGAGCGGTCAGTGATCTGTGCTGAGGCCCAGAAGAAGAACCAGGACCTGCAGGACGTGGACATGGGGGAGTACCAAGCGAGGAGGGCCAGGATTCAAAGAGCCAGCAGTCTGTCTCCGGCCACCGAGCGGCGCTGCAGCAGCAGGACTGAAGCCGGACTCAAAGACCGAGAGCGGGGGCGGGACAAAGGGAAGCATCACAGGAAACACTCCCAGAGCAGGACTAAGTCCAGAGGGGCTGCAGGGGTCAGGACTCTGGAGGTCTTTGGAGACCAGAAGCCCACTGAGCCCTCTTTTGCTCAGGAGAGGGAGAACATGCACGCTCTGGAGGTGACGCAGTACTTCTTCGAGGCAGTGTCGACGCAGATGGAGCGCTGGTACGAGAGGAAGGTGCAGGAGGCTCGCTGGCAAGCCAATCAGAGAGCGGAGGCCGACAGAGCCGCTCTGATCGAGAGGATCACGTACCTGGAGGACGAGCTGCGCATGCTGAGGACTAACAGACATGACGACTGCTGACACACGCACCTCAGACGTCTCTACAAGTGTCTAAACTTAAACATTAGACTAAATTGTGACGCCAACAGATAATACAGCCAATAAGCATTTTCCTAGGTTGCCTACTTTCTGCTGATGTTGAGTTTGTGATCCTGGATGCTGTTTTAATGTCACACCTTTATGTTCAAGCATGAAAATCATACATTTGAGATCAATTTCCAAAGCTGGAATACATCATCACAGCAATATATCAGCATTTGAACCTCCAAAAGTTCAAGTCAGGGGAACAAGTGGCCTCTTCATGCCGTCCTGTTTTTTGCAGCATGAAGTGACCACATTGTGAGAGAGGGTAGGTATGGGGAGGATCCAAGGGTCAGCAAAGGCTAAGTTATCAGTTAACTCTTTGCAAGGTGCAGCGAAAACTCGAGTTACTCATTAATCTGGATGATTATTTCAGCAACCAAAGCCCAGGTTTAAAGCTCCTGTGAGGAGTTTTTAGTCGCTTATTAGACAGACTGATATTAACAGAGATGCCTTGCTATAACCTACAAAAGCAAATGAGACCATCTGCAGCCAAACTGACCTTTTCTGTACTGTAATTTTAATGCCTGTAACTGCTGCAAAGGGGAGGAGTCAGACCGGTTGATTGACAGCACGCTGAAGAAACAGCCTTTTGTAATTTCCTACAGCAGATATTCACAGTTTGACTGATTACAGAGAGGAAGTGTTGAAAGAAAATACTCCCCCAGTGAAGGACTCACAGGTATCACTTTGTCCACAGGGGGCGCCATATTCCACCCTGATAGAAAACCCCTCACAGGGACTTTAAAGCTCCTGTGTGGATTTTTTAACTTGTTGTAAATGAGACTGAATTAGTGTGACGTACTAAGGCAAACAAGACCATCAGCAAACAGAGTCAGAATCTCTACATTATCATTTTTAATTTCTGCACCTCCTGTGAGGGGGTAGGTGTCAGATGAGGCGATATGTAGCACAGTGAAGGAAAGCCCTGCTGTTTTTATCTTCCTTACAAATATGAAGAGTGAAACGTTTGACTGCTAAAACAAAAGTTTACACACACACAGGTGAGGATCAGACAAAAAAGAAGGGTATTACTCTGACCACAGGGGGCGCCAAAATCAACACAAACTTAATTCCTCACAGGAGCTTTAAATAAAATTGACTAGAATAAAGCTTCAGGGTCAGGGTGGCAAATAGTACCAAGGATTGTTGAACAAGATTTTTCAAGTCGCTGTTGTAGCGTTGTGTCAAACTAGGTGTAAGCTAGCCCCGCCCTGAATCCTCCCCTGCTTCCTGGTCTCTTTGGCTCTTAATGGGGGATGACATAACCAAGAAGACTTGAGACGATGAAGTCATCAGGAAAAAGTTCACTGAGGGGATTAATCAACTGAGAAGTAGAACTTATTAATAAGCTGACTTCTACCAGTATTTACAAAAGGTAGAGGCGCCCCCTGCTGGTTATTAAAGAGAATGCAGGTTTAAGACATCACAGTTGGTTGGCTTCACTTTCAGAGATGAATGCTACAACCACCTCTTACATACAGTCAACAGCTCAAAATAATCCACCTTCAAAACTCCATCCTGTCATTTTAATGTAAACACTGGACTGTTGTGATGTATGACGGAGGATTAGTGCCACATTAAGGTGGGGAAAAAAAGAGAGTATGTAAATAAAGTTGTGATAATACGAGGACAAAGTCATAATTTCATGAGAATAAGTCGTAAGAGAAAAAAGTTGAACATTTATGAGATAAAAGGTCGTACTTTTACGAGATTAAACTCTTGAATTAATAAGAGACATTATTCAGTTATTTATGAAACCTCTACTGAGGCATGATTTCACAAGATGCTCCACCTTCCTCATTTAGAGTCCCTTTAAAATAACACACAGGTTAACCAGACACTAAAACTATGAATTTTTACTCATAAATTAACGACTTTATCCTCAAAACCCTTTTTCTCCTCTAACGTGGCCCTGATCCTCGTCACAGTAATGTGTGCAGTGTCATAGGATTGAGGGCAGCTCCTGTGCACTGCGTTGTAAATATCAGTAGACATAAAGCTAGATTGATCTAATGTGCCATGAAATGTTAGACTCACTGCATCACGTGAACGTTGAAGACTCTTTGGCGTCTTGAATTATCATCGGGCAGAAAAGCTCAGAAGAAGAGTGAGGTGGTCTGAATGGAGGACTGACAGTGTGATAAGCTTTGTGTTTGTATCTGCATGCCGAGATCAGACCTGTGACTCAAGAGGAACAACACTGCCTATTTATAACAGACTGAATGAAGCTGTATGCAACCCTCTGAAGGTTTGTTTGTTTTGTTGTTGTTTTTTAGTAATGTGCTGTTTGTGGAGGTCAGAGTGTGCTGTACAATTATTTAAGACTCTTGTTTTGTCATAGTTGGATTCTGGATCAAAAGTGATGAACAATCACCGTAAAATCCAGATTGTAAGTCATACCAGTTTGTAAACTTCACCTGGTGTTGCTCCACCGCCCTCTGCTGGTCACTTTTTGTCTTAAACTTCAGTCTTTTCAATCACACAAACACTCCACAGGTCTATTCAGTGAACAGTATCACACTGTTTTCTCTAAGTGCATGATTACGACCTCATGGGGAAAAGTGGTTAAAAAGTGACGCCACCAGCCCAGTACGCATCGCTATGGTTCCTGCCACCTGGTTCTGCTGGGTAAAATACGGTATCATAATAAATCCCCCTCTCTGTATAATAGACTGGAATAATGGTGGCACCAGTAAATGGGACAGCTCACTTTTTAGATGGAAGAAAAAAAGAAGTGCCTCTTAAACTCCAAACTTTACGGTAATTGAATTATTTAAAACAAAAAACATGCCTGCCACTTTTTATTCCTCTCCTTCTTTAAAATCTGCATAATCTGGTTGATTCATTGAAAGGCTGAAGAATTGAAAACTATCATAGAACAGAATCTGCTGAACTAATGATGGAATTTAAAAAACAAACCTCTGGTTGTTTTTCTGTGTCACATTTTGTTTCTTTGGCATGAACATGTTTCGTGGTTGTTTAATTTAAAGGTTAAAGTGTACGTCAACTTCAAATACACAAAGGTACACTGCTCTGAGTTTGTATTGTTTCACACCAACCAGTCCTTCAGAGGCTTAAAGACTAAAGGAGACATTAAAATGTGTCTCTGATGACAATGAATAAATTAGAATAAATGAAAATATATCCCTGAGACTATTTTAAGTTTAAAAAGACAAAACTCTGGAGGGAAACTGTGAAAGAAAATTGAAAAAAAAAAACAACAAAAAAGTTAATGAAATATTCCTTTGGCACTCTCCAGCCTCCACAGATTCAGAAAAGTATGTCTCTAAATCTCACCAAGCTGAACATGAACCGACATTTCTAATGCAGGGGTTCCCAAAGTGTTGCAAGATATCTTCCAGAAGGTTTTAGTAAGTAATCTAAAATGACTTATTTTACTAATTAGTGTAAAAATATTATGAAAAATAGTCATTCAATTTGGATTTAAACCTTCAAACACATTTTTTTGTACATTAAATTTCAGCCTTTCTTTGTTGCTAGAGGACTCCTGAGGTTAGGGTCAGAGGAAAGGTTAGTTACAGTAAATTTACTAAAAGCATCAGTAGCAGCAGGTTCATTCTCAGCAGCTCAGGAAACACATCCACAAAGACCAGCTAGATGAAGTATGAAGTAACATTTAATCACTTTGAGGAACAGTGGGGTTTGCAAGTCTTTGGCATCTTTATTTTAGGGGTCATGGAGTAAAATGTTTGGGAACCCCTGATTTAATGGAGGAGGGTTAGTCTGCTCTCACACATCCATCAACATCAAGTTTCTTAAGTCCTCACTGGTTTGGTGAGATTTACAGCTGATGGTAACACCCATGTTTTTTGTTTACAGCCATTTAACATCGCCAAACCAACCGTCTGCTGACAGACAGAAAAATGTGTCTTTTTTTAAGATGACGCTTGTTGTCATGTGTTTTTCTGGAGCAGTCTCAACAAGAGTTAACGCTCTTAGATTTCAAATGAGTGGTTTGAAAGAAAGGACATCAGCAGCTTGTGTTAATGATTGTTTGTCCAAAGGCTAGAAGTCTGAGCAGTTTCCCTGAAGATGGGCGGACGGGCTGTTTGTCTCATTTGTTCCTTTTTGTTAATAAAAGTGAATTAATGTAATATATCATAAGTGGCGCCCTCATCAAAATAAACTAACCCACACTGCAGGTTTGTGTCTGAAGTGTTCATGATCGATCAAACGTCTTGTGTGAACTTGTTGCATGAAGAAAGTTCAGAGTTGTGTTGCAGTATTACTGTATGTTTGCTGTAGTGAGCATCAGTTCAGACATGTGGATTTAAAGTCATCAGACTGCAGAGCAGAGGTGATGCAGACCTGCGCTTTCAGACTCACCTGTGTGCAGGTTTGTGTTCACAGAGACGGCAGGATTCTGAAATGTAGCTCTGTTAAATGATGTTTGTGTAACTTGTACTACCTAACAAGGCGTCAGCTGGTTTTAGTCATGTGTTAATGTTTTGATAAACCTGCAAGCTGCTCTTGAACGTGCACACGCTGACGTTTGAAGCTGTGTGTCTGTGGCTCTGCAGTGTGTCTGTTAGTTTTACATTACTGTGGATCTGAATAATGCACTCTGAAAACATGTTTTGTATTAAAAATGATCTTTCTACATCCGTCTGTGGTTTCATGAGTTCCCATTTAATATTTACAACACATATAATACACACAGAGCTCAGAGGTAAGGCTCAGTCAGCCTCACAGCTTCAGTTTCCATCATTGACGACATCTTAAGTGAGGAGCAGGTTTTACAGAATGTCTCCTCTCATCCATCCTTAAGGAGGCATCCAGGTGAAGAGGATTTCCCCTCTTTTAACTTCCAGAGTCTCCATCAAACATATGATGGTCTCCACTGAGAGCTGATCCGGATCAGTTTTAAGTCCACAGTTGCTCTCAGAAGTTAACTACTGGCCAGCGCCAAACTCTTCTGCAGCTCCTCCAGGTGGTTGTTGGCTTGAGTCACCATCATACGGATGGCATCCTGAATGAAGGATGAGAGGGAGAACACACACGGTGATCAGGACAGAGGAAAACAAACTACAGTTACACTCTGACTCAACGAGCTGGAACTCACGATGTGATCAGACATGTTCATTTAAAATAAATCATCCCTCTGTTTGATTTGACATGACGTGTGATCAGTTTGCCTCTGGCATTGCTCATGTCCGTGAAAGTTAATCACTGTTGCCAAGAGGTTATCAAGGGGTTTTGACCAATCAGAATCAAGAATCTTTCACAACCGGAAGATGAGTAAGAGAGCCGGGTGATCAGTGAGGTATAATAGAGTATAATCAGGGAACTGGTTGCTTTATTAAACTGAATCCTCTTAGGGGATCTTTCCATACAAAAGCCTTGTTGGATTCACTTTTAGACTAATAAAATGTCAGGTTATATTTAGGACAGTTTTGCTTTTCTAAGATCTCAAGACTACCATTGCACTCAATCATTGCTTTGTATGATACCTCTAAATATACCGATTATTCAAACAAACTCTGGGCTGACTTCAGTCTGAGTCTTTAAGTCTTAAAGTACCTGCAGTTTCTTTGCAGCCTGAGAAATCACATAACTGGAAGCCAAACTTGAGGCCCCACAGAGGGAGGGAAAAGAAAAGAAAGCTTATTGAAGGATAAAATACTTCTTCCCATGTCACCTACTGTATCTAACAACAAACCAGAGGGACTGATTTTTCTTCTTTCCACTTAAAGCTGGGGTTGGTAGTCAGATTTAGATACACTTTTTGTCATACTGGTTAAAATGATCTTTATGTCCCGATGGTAATCAATACATAATGTGTTCTTAAAAAAGAGTGAAAAAAAGCTGCTATCTACAGCCGGAGTAAACCTGGGAAAACACCAACCAACCCCTGCCATCAGGAGCCAAATGATGAAACCAATCAAATCCTGTCCTGCCGTTCTGCCCGCCTCCTGCAGAGCGTACATTTCATGTTTGTTTGTGTCTTTAACTTTCACTATGATAATGTTTTGGTGTTTTCTTACCGCTGAGTGAGACATGAGTTGACGTAGTGCAAAACACAAACGATGTGCTGAGGACCGGTTTTGAATCAGTCACCATCATATGGTCGCGAATCAGCGGCACTCGTGCATGTGAGCGGGGGCGTCATTTTGGAGGAGCTCCGAGGGGAGGGGTTAGACAGAGTCCTGAGGAAATGCTACATTCAAATTCATGCTAGTTTTCTGTGACTACCAACCCCAGCTTTCACTCTGCTATACCTTACCTGAAATTGTCTCCACTCTAAAGCAGTAAAATAACAAAATCTACATATAATGTTATGGTATCAATGTTATAATTTCTCAATGCAAACTTGATTTGTTACATATGCATGTCAAGGTTTTGCTGGAGCGTTCAGGACAGTATGAGTGTTTGGTTCTGATTGTGAGTTGAGACTGAAAGCCCCAGAAACACTGGAGAGTGGACTTTGAGTCAAACTTGTGTGTGGTGGCAGGAAATTATCCCTACAAAGACAGAACTGTCTGTGATGGAGCAGCCATCAGACACAGTGATGTCACCTCACAGAGTGTGCAGGCTGCTCTTCTGTCCCTGCTCCAGTGTTTTTTTTTGGTATGACTGTATTTTGTTTTAGATTATTCCTCTTACATTGAAAGTTTCTCTTCCATCTACCAACAGAGCATCGACATCTTTCACCACGCTGCCTCTAGAGTTGATTTTGTAACTCCCTTTAAGACTAATAATAATAATACATTTTATTTAAAGGCGCCTTTCTCGGCACTCAAGGACACCGCACAGATATAAATATATATATACACGAATTCACATTAAAGGAAACAAAATCAGAGTCAAAAATGAAAACAATATAAACTAACAAGGGGTAAGAAAAAATAGAAACAATAACAAGATGACAGTGCAATTGGAGTCAGACGGAGTAAGCGGTTTTGAACAGATATGTTTTGAGTTGTGATTTGAAATGGGGGAAAGAATCTGTGTCTCTGAGTTGAGGTGGTGATGAGTTCCAGAGACGGGGAGCAGAGCGGCTGAATGCTCGGCTCCCCATAGTGGTGAGACGGGCGGAGGGGACAGACAGGTGTATGGAGGAAGAGGATCTGAGGGAGCGGGAGGGAGTGGGAACATGGAGGAGGTCGGACAGATATGGGGGGCGAGGTTGTGGATGGTCTTGAATGTTAACAGAAGGACTTTGAATTGAATACGGAACTGAACAGGGAGCCAGTGGAGCTGTTGGAGGACAGGAGGGATGTGGTGGATGGAGGGGGTTCGGGCAATGATAGGGGCAGCTGAATTCTGGACCAGTTGGAGTTTATGGAGGGATTTGTGAGGGAGGCCGAAGAGGAGAGAGTTACAGTAGTCCAGACGGGAAGCGACAAGGCTGTGGACAAGGATGGCGGCAGTGTGGGGGGTGAGGGAGGGGCGGAGGCGATTGACTACAAAGTTATCATACATCATATCCTCACTTTTTGCGTCATTACACTAGAATGCATCTCCAATAACCCCTCATGATTGAATCTCACCTACCCCGCTCTGTATGCAAATAAACACAGAGCACCATTCTTCTTCATTAGACCTTAACAAACATCACATTACTGATATCTGTGATGCAGGGAGAGGAAGAGCGCTGCACTCGTGAAGAAGAGGAGGGACAGAGGAGCAGGTGAGCTCATAAATAATACAATCTGCATGATTAATTAACTCTGGTCTCATCTCCTCATTGTGTCAATCAAAGCGTGTGGAGACGTAGATCTGGTATTGAAGCGGGCAGGATGAGGAAATACAGGACAGATGGCATCCTGTATTTGGAGGATGATCCTCATTATCTCTCCAATCATGTTTGTCTTCACCGTTTTCTTCAACCACACCTCTGACTCGTGCTGTCTCTCCCTCTTTTCTCATCATACATCCAAACTTACTGAAAAAACGAGCAGACATTATGTAATGCATAAACTATGTCTTCACATGTGGGCGGCAGTGGATCAGCCCTTGGGACTTTGCTTGGGAACTAGAGGGTTGTAGGCTCAAGTCCCAGAGTGGACAAACTTTGGCAAGGGGACTGGTGACTGGAGAGGTGCTGGTACATTTGCTTGGGCCCTGCCGAGGTGCCCTTGAGAAAGGCACCGAACCCCCAACTGCTCTGGTGACGCTGGTTGATGGCAGCCTCCACACTCTGACATCTCTCCTAAGTGCATGTCCATAGCATGTTTGTGCATGATTGTATAAACTGTGTGTGTATGTAGCATGATCAAAAAAAAAAAAAAAGAACATGGATGAGAAACTGAATTTCCCCCATGGGGATTAATGAAGTGCATTTACCTTTTAGAGTGACATGAGAAGTATAACCAAAGTAGGATTTTCACAAGATACAGCGTGGAAATGTGAAATAAAGTATATGAGAGGCAGGTTGTCACGGATACAGCCCTTAATAGGACACATGATCGTACACACCACCAGACCAATGTGAAGAAATGCATCCTGGACCGTCTCCATATGTGGCCTGAGGGATCAGTTCTAAATGTATCCTATACAAAACACCAGAACTAACCGTGGGGGGGTCGGCTGTGAACAGATCACTTCCTTAATCTGGAAGGTCTGTGAAGAGGGGATGCAACAGCTGTTTGTGAGTCTTTAGAATACCAATAGTATGATAGTAAGCTAAGCATGTTAATGATCTGTCTTTACCTGGTTTGAGGCGCCCTTATTCCTCTTGAACTCGTCTCTGGCCCAGTCTCTGAGGTACTTCCTGTCCGCCTCGTCAGGAACCTGCCGGATTGTCCTCAGCATGGTTCTGTAAATCCCCAAAATCTTCTGCCTCTGTAAAAACTGACACCAACTACAGGTTAGTCTCCATGACACATATACAGATTCATAGAGGCATCTGTCTCCATGACACATATACAGATTCATAGAGGCATCTGTCTCCACCTCATTTCAAACCATCTTCACCAGCTGCAGATGATACTGTGCCTCACAGATACAGCTGACTACTCCTGCTGACAATAACTGGGATTCTCTCAATGTTTTGGGAAAAAGCTCCATCTCTTCACAACATTATTATTGTTGTTGTTGTTGTTGTTGTTGTTGTATGTAATATACACAGAGTCACAGTCTGTGGTTGCATCACAGACTTTACAGGAGACCTGTTCCATCAGGTGTAGAATAAGGTCATAGTTTCTCAGAGAAGCTGAACCTAAAATCAACCATATAAACAACGTGAGTCACAGACGGACTAAAGTAAACAAGGTAAACAGAATCTGTCTTGCATTGATTACTAATTACTGACACACCTCAGACATAGCTATAATATGACGGGTTTTAACGCTAAATCTTGCTAACTCTTAATAATAATAATAAATCCTCCTTCCATTAATCTGAGTATCTACCTGTTTTAAGGTGAGTGCTGCGTGTGGTAACCTTGAAATTGTCATCTTTGACAGAGTCTTGTAGCAACTTTGGTGGCTAACGTGCCTCTCCGGATGTTATGATGACGTGGTTTCCGGTTCAGTCCGTGTTGTCGCCCCCTGGTGGAGCGGATGACTGCTCTAAAACAGGCGTTCTCAAACTTTTTTGGCTTGTGTACCCCCCTATCAAAAACTATTTCAGCCAAGTACCCCCTTGTATGGCGGAGAACATTTTTCAGGACATAATATGGGAAAATAACATGAATAAATGTGTGCATGTGATTTTACAGAAACTTTTCCAAACTTTTTCTGTGGGAAAAAATGTCCATATTTTAGCTGGAAGATGTAAAACACACAAAGTAAATAATACCATGGTCATTTTAAGACTTGACATTTGAAATTCATATAAAAAAACAGAGAGGCAAAGTATCACAGATAGAAAAAGACAACCGGACTGGACATGGGTCAGATGTACTCCAAATTCCAGTCCATACTGTTGAAACTGGTCCCCTTCAGTGTCTTTTTGCACAATGGGCCAGATCTGATGAAGACCCACACGACAGATGTGGATCAGTTTTGCACCATAAGTGGACCAGATTCCTAAAAATCAAGTAAATATATGTTCCTAATCTGGCTCAGATATGATACCCCATAATTACACATTTATTCATAGTGACAGCGTGCACCACAACATTGATCAAACTGCAATATTTAGCAGCACAATATCATTGTAAACAGAATTACTAAAAAGCAGCTGTTGAAGTAGAAACATTCAAACATAACCTGTTAACTGAAATTTAATTCATTAGCAATGAGGAGAAGTAATGGGACATGATGAAGAGCAATGAGGAGACAGCGTTGAACATTTTGTTATGAGGTAAAAGGAGAAGACATGAAGACAGAGGTTGATAAAGGAATGCCTGACCCAAACTTACATATCTCTCTTTCTCTCTATTGTATCAACATATATTCATAAACTATATAGTATAACATAGTTATAATAATAATAATAATAATAATAATAAGAAGAAGAAGAAGAAGAAGAAGAAGAAGAAGAAGAAGAAGAAGAAGAAGAAGAAGAAGAAGAAGAAGAAGAAGAAGAAGAAGAAGAAGAAGAAGAGGAAGAAGAAGAAGAAGAAGAAGAAGAAGAGGAAGAAGAAGAAGAAGAAGAAGAAGAAGTCTATGATGTCGAGTATGAACTGACATGACCCCACAATAAATATCCATGACTACATTGAAGTGGCCGGTTTGTCTTTAAATAAAGTCTACAGCTACAATATGAAGTGTGAGCAGTGTGAATTTGCACATATCATTTTGTGATTATCTTTCATTTTATCATCCACATGTAATTTGTATGAGATCCTGTCTCTGTTATTGTGATGTTAGGTCCCACTTAAAACTATGTTTCAATATACAGTGGATATCAAAAGTCTCCACACCCTTGTTAAAATACCGGTGTTTGTGATGTTGAAGATTGAGACCAAGATAAATCATGTCAGAACTTTTTTCACCTTTAATGTGACCTATACCATGAACAATTCAATTGAATAAATAAATACAATCTTTTAGGGGGAAGAAAAAAACCCAAAAAACTAAAATAATGTGTTTTCATAAGTGTGCACACCCTTTAAATAAAAATGTACTCAAGTACAGTACTCAAGTAAATGTACTCTGTTACTGTCCACCACTGAATGGTTCAAATGTACTAATTTTCACACCTCTACGGTTTGCTTCCAGCCAAGTTGTCTGTTTCAATTATGGAACAGGTTGAGTTTGTATGGCAGAAAAAAATAACCGTATATGTTTATTAATTCAATGCAGTCAAAGGTATATGTGCATAATAATTATCAAAACCAGGGCCGGCCCGTGGCATAAGCAGTACAGGCAAATGCTAGGGGCACCGGCTATCCATAGGGGCGCCACTTGTCCCCTAAATGAGTATGGAAGAATCTTTGAAGGTAACAGGAAAAACAATGTTTTCTCTAATTTAATTTGGGGTTAAATTGCGGAGTGATGCTAGTATACATTTAAAAGCTTGATTTACCTTTGAGTTTGAAAAAAAATCCAAAGCAGTTTTTGAAGTCCATAAGTGTTCATGATTTCCTTGTTTTTGTTTTGTTTTTGTTGTTTTCTTTACACTTTGGAAGCTGGTAGATTAATTAGATAGAAAATGTAGGCTAGGCTTAAATAAGAATTTTACTTCTGGCTATTCATTTTCAGTCATCACTTAATACATTACTGTTACTTTATCGAAAGTGTCTTTACTTTGAAAATGATTGTTTTATATAATGACTGAATTAATTCTACTACTATTACATTATGTATTTTGAAATTGTATTTTTTCCTGCTTATTATCGGTGTTATTACCTTTTTATTAATGTTCTTAAAATAAGAAACCTGTCAAACATAGAGCTGTATGTCAGTTGTCTTTAAGTGTATATGTGATGTGGTTGTTGGTGAGTTGGTTACATTACAAGGGGCACCAGTTGAAATCTTGCCTAGGGGACTAAGTCAGTTTGGGCTGGCTCTGCCTGTATCCATAGCCCAGGGGTTCCCAAAGTGGTTGGGGGTCGCAAGATGTCTTCCAGGTATTTTTTATTTTCCTTACATGATCTAAAATTTTATATTTTACTCGTTATTGCCAAAATATCGACAGAAATAGTAATTCAATTTGAAATAAAACCTTGCAAATACAAATTTTTACATTAGCATTCTGCCTTTTACTGTTGCCAGATGACTCCTAATAAGGTTAGGGTTAGTTAACAGTTAATTAACAAAAGCATCATGAGCAGCAGGTAAATTCACAACAGCACAGGAAACACAGCCACATGTCCATGAAGGTAGGCTAATTTTCTGCAGACCAGCTAGACGAAGTATGAAGCAACATACAGTATAATCACTTCTAGGGGCATTGGGAGGCACGAGTCTTTGGAAACCTATATTTTGGGAGTCGTGGGCTGAAAAGTTTAGGAACCCCTGTCATAGCCTACTCCAACTAGTCTATTTCATCATTTCAATTTTATATTATCAGCACTATCTGTGCTGTTGATGTTTATAATGTAATGTAAGTGGACATCTGCAGGTTTATCTTTTCTGTGAAAGTCTAAATCAAGGTTTCTCTGTTCCAGATTTAAATCTCTGTTTGTTTAAACTTTATTAAGTGTTAAAATTAGAAGACTGGGTCTGAGATTTTCAACCTTGTAAACTGTTTATTGTCATGATCGTTCTTTTTGAACACACAGATGCAATGAAGAAACAACCTCTAAAATATGTCCGCTTACATGTAAGAGCACGTTACAAAACACAGAGATGATAAACATTTACACCTACTCATTACAAACAGTGAGGAGCTCTGAGCTCTCAGGAGGTCACACAGCATGGAAGGATGAACACTGCCGATATGTCTTATACTGTACGGGGCGTTTGTTTTATCAAAAGTGGGATCTGAAGTCCCTGTGCTTCAAAGTGCATGAGAGATCCCGGCAGAGCTTGGAGCTCATCAGGTGTGAGATAAACACTGTCCTCCTCTCCAAGGCACATTTTTGAGTTCCTTCAGTCAGTCATGACCTCACTGACATGCTACTGTTGGTCACACTGTTATTGTGTTCACACTGAAGATGAATGACCATGATCTCTGTAACACTGACTAACACATCCACACACAAACATGACTTCAGAGCTATAATACAAAGGGAAACAGAGGTATTTACTGACTCTTCAATGAGGTGTTTCACACACGGGGGAATCACATTATTGTTTCTATCATTTCAACTCAGACGTGCAAGTTAAAGCAATCCTCAAAACAAAGAGAACCCCCTGATTACAAGGACAAAAACAGCAAAGATTGCTTTCAAATCCACTAAAATCTACAGTACAAATCAGAAAATAAAGGCACATGTACAGCGGTCAGTCTCTTTTTTTTTTCTCCAGTCTTTTTGTGTGTCAGAGAGGCGAGCAGCAGCAGCAGTACATTTATTGTGCAGTTGTTTGCTGCCTGTGAACGATGGCTTCTCATTGGTCGGCTGCTGTGACGAGTTCAAACCACTGTCTGAGCGCGTCGCTGAGCGTCTCCGGCAGGGCGTTGACGTCTCGTAGGATGACGTAGAAGGGGAAGGGGAACTCGTCCATGTAGGAGCGGATCTCTGGTAGTTCTCCTGGTCCTTTGAATATGGGGACCTTGATGTCCAGGATGGAGTCCTGCAGAGCAAAGGAATTATCGTCAACGAAACAACAAAAACTAGATCATCAAAAACATTTTTTTACTGACTGAAATAAAGACAAACTAGTTTTCATGAAGGAAAAAACAGCTAACTGCTTACAGCTGCCGATCAGTCCTTTTTGAGATGAAGAAGCACCAAATGATCATAAATGCCTTCTCTCACGTGAGTGCGCACCATAGATTGTATAAATAATGGACGTAGTATCCGTTACGTCATCTATCTCTTTTGAAGCTGATCGTCGGCGGCAGCCATATTGGAAATGTTGAACTCAACCTAACTGCTGTGGAGCCAGTGTGATGTAAAGAGGCGGGCTTTGAGCCTCCTCGCCAACAGCTACAGTGTTCCCGCCTGTCAACCAAGTCAGCTGTGCCTCTCATAATGGAAAACTCGTAATCTTGATATCTTCCAAATTTCCCCGTTATGAAAGAATTCACCCCCGTACAGTGTGTGCGGATCAAGCAGCAACCTCCGGTCTAAAAATATAATTCCTATGCTGAAGTGCTAAAAACTGCAGTTTATCGAGGATCCACTTGAGGCTGGCTCCGGAAGTACAGGAAACCACATACACACCAATTCAAAAAACATGATCTTTACAGCAGAAATAAACATGTTTACAGCCTGGTACAAAAGACGAGTGTAGTCTGAATAGCTCATTTCTCGATCTGCATACACTGTACAGGGGTGTATTTATTTCTAAGGTGGAAATTTTGAAGATATTGAGATATTGAGAGGTAAAAAGGCTCAAAGCCCGCCTCTTTACGTCACAATCGCTGAATAGCAGCGATATGGCTCCGGCCGATGATTGGCCTCAAAACAGCGCTTCAGGAACAGATGGGTGATGTCACGGATACTACATCAATATTTTATAGAGTCTATGGTGCCAATCGATAAATGAGCTATCCAGACTACACTCAATTTTTGAACCAGGGTGTAAACATGTTTATTTCTGCTGTAAAGATTTCTGCTGCTTTTTTTAATTGGTGTGTATGTGAATTCCTGTTCTTCCAGAGCCAGCTTCAAGTGGACACTCGAGGAACTGCCGTTTTTAACACTTCCGCATTGGCTTCAATTCTCGCGGCCAGCGGTTGCTGCTTGGTGCACACAGAGCCTGAAGCAGCAGGTTTGAGTTTATAGAGAAAGTTCATGACCACCTTCATGAAACCTGTTATCTCTAACTGGAGCTTCTAATGTTTTGAAGCTCACTCACTCAAACAAAGCCTGCACATGTTGAGCTTATGACACCATGATGGCAGCGGCGAAGAGTCAGGAGAAAAACTAAAGACAACATTAAAACTGAAAAGTAAGCTTTTCAAAATTAAAAAAACTGAAGTCAGTAACAGAATTAAAAACCACTGAGAACTAATAGGACACTGAAAACAAAAAGACATAACAAATTAAGATGAAGATTCACATTTACGTACCCGTGAGTTTGGGTTGTCGAGCACCACGAAGATTACGAACACGTTAGCGCTGCGTGCGGCTCGGACAGCGGCCATCACACGCTCTTTTCCCTCCAGGAACAAACCTCTCCCGTCCGACACGATGACCAGCAGCTGGGCCGTCTCTGTGGACGAGGTCAGAGGTCAGGTGTCAGCATGATGACACGCAGCTTGTCAGGCAGTTCAGATTATTTTAGCTCTCTTGAAACATAAAGGCTTCGTGAAAAACTCTCCAGTCACTGCAGAGATCGTATTTATGGTATTCATTAACCAGCTCCATCACGGGTCCCTTTTTGTGTTCCCCTCAAACTTTACATGCAGACAGAATCATGGTGAGAAGAATCAAAAAGGATCTTTATAACATAGACTTTCTCAAACAAAGCAGCACATCACACTATTATTCAAGCTGTTCTCAGATATACGTACACTTAAGGGAATGTCTAAAAATGTCAGGAGCTCTGCCTGTTCACACGTCCTGTCCCAACATGGAGTCTTCTCGGTCAGACTGAGGGGTGCGGGGTGGAGTAGGGGGGTCTGAACATGTCAAAAGGACACTGCGGTAGTTAATGTTGACTTTATTCCTTATTTTTGGCTCACTCTCAACCCCTGGCAGATGTGTTTGTCCACGAAGCAACAGAGTCATTGCCCCGACTATGGTTTTTGCTCTTGAATCAATGCTCCGAGTTCTTGAGCATATCTAAAGTAAAATAAAGATCTCGTCAGAGTACCAAAACATGCTCACCTTACTTTTACACAACACTTACCCTGTTTGTTACCTGAAAGCATGAATAGCACAAACGGACAACCTCTGCTACTGAAATGTGCTATGGTGACATTTCTTGACAAAAGCAGCAAAACTCAACAGAACACCAGTTGCATGATACAAACATCATCACCCTCGTTTACTCCCTTGCGGTTCATTTTCCTGATCATGACCTGCTGTGCGTCCCAATCAGCTCACCCTGGCTTCACACAGATGTTTTACTTAATAAGGGCTGGCAGGAAAAAAGTCTAGGGTGAAAAGTCTGGATGTCTACAGGTGAGTCGTTACCTGAGTTTAGAGATCCAGGAGTCTGCTGGCGAGCTGCTACAAACATTTTAGTGGACGTCTCCAAAAACTGCAGAGAACAAAAACAAAGAGTCAAGAGGGAAAGACGAACTTTGATACATTCAGTCACGTAAAGTTTAACTGAGACTTCAAGGTAAATAACGCCTCAACATTTATCATCACATTCACACCCAGACATGAGGAAAACTAAAACATTATATGAGAGGATTTTAAATGGTCCAAGCTTCAGAGAGCTTTAGAGAGATACAAATGACTTAACGAAACATCACTCTGGTCTGTCTTTTGTAAAAAACTGAAAATCTAAAAGAATTCAGGGATGGGACTGAAAACAGACAAAAAGAGGGACATATGAGCTACTCCATACTGCTTTTATTTTATATTAAGAGGTTAAAAAATGAAGAAACAACTTGTATCAATTAATGTTTCAAAAATGTGTTCACAAATAAGTCAAATAATAAATGTATGAATTTGTTTTACTTTTATACTTGCTGAAATTTAAAGTAAACAAAAACTGACAAGTGTGAATAAATCTCAGACCAAAACAAACCTTTCACAGGGATCCTTGGAAACAAAATTCAGGAAACTGAAAACCCACTTCTGACAAAATAGATTATTTACTGTATATGAACAAAGATATCGTAATATCAGAAATAATATAATTTTGTCTGTCCATTGATTTATTTTTAATTATCTAAATTCAGTTCAAAATCAGCTTCCAATGTACAATGTGATAAAAGTGAATTATGAATTTCACCTCTGAATGTAATTTATTATATTATATATTTATTGTAATCGTCTTGAAAATATATTCTGTAACAAAGAAATATTCAACCAATTTGAGAAGAAATTTAATACTTCAAATAATGAGATGATTGCCAATTAGAAAGATGCAATCAAGTGTTATTTATGGAAAGACAGCAAAGGTTGAAAAGGTGAGCAGAGGAACTTACAGACTCATAAAATAGACTGATAAGGTCCCAATAACCTCAAGATTGTCATCAAACAATTGGTTGCTTTTTCAAAATAGATAGAACTATCGGTTGATAGACAAAAAGAGATAGAAGACCCCAAAATCTAGTGGTGAGGATCACGCTGTGTTATTAGTAACAGGTGTCATTTTCTAATTGTTTGTGTAAATACTGTAGTGTAGATCTCATTTATACT
The DNA here is from genome assembly GCF_009762535.1 of Notolabrus celidotus. NCBI lineage: Eukaryota > Metazoa > Chordata > Actinopteri > Labriformes > Labridae > Notolabrus > Notolabrus celidotus. Next base: position 30,362,543 of record NC_048284.1, on the reverse strand, counting down.
TCCCTTATGTTCTAAAAAAGTCATTAAAGTTAATTCCACTAGAGGAACTGAAGCCTCTCTGCTGTGGAGGTCGTACTTCTTTTCTATGAGAACATCCAAAGATGTCTCAAACTGTTTCAAACTAACAAAAGGTTGTAAGGACTGAAGGGTAGGAGCTCATTTTTTAAGACGTATGCACCACAGACTTTTAAAATCCTAAAACATTTGAAGAGTCTCTCACCTGAGCTATTCTCGTCTTCTTCTGCTGGAACTGACAGAGTCGGAGAATCCGAGCTCCAGACTCGTCGTTGAACTGCTGCTGGAACGGGTGCAGCAGCTGAACCTGCTCGCCAAAACTGCACACACACAAAGAAGGATACGATAAACTGTAGTTTTACTTCCTGTTTGGGGGTCTATAGGTTTGATTTCTACCTTCATCGCTACATTTGCAGAGGCAGTTTCTAAGCAGACTCTCACCTGCACACAGACACCTGTCCGACCTCCAGCAGAGTGAGAGCGTTGATGATCGTAGACAGAGATTCAAACGCCAGCTGCAAACAAACAGAAGACACACAGGATGTTTATTTCTTCATAATGTGCTGTTTCTTGAACCAAAGGAAGAAATCTGCTCATTCTAAATCTGCCCTATCTTCTGATTCACTAACTTTAGAGTCTAAGTGACTCATCTTCCTCTGTGACATAAAGCGTCTATCTCTGGGATCATTTCTATAATGATGACCAACTCTTTATATGACAATCTGAGCCTGTCAGTCACAAAAAACAAGAACTTTTGGTGAATCTAGAGGATTAGGGTCACTGACAAAATAAATGTGGAGGCTGGGCCAACAAAAAATAAATGTAGACATTCAGAAATGTGTTTTTTATTCTGACTTTAAAGCCAGAATTCAGCCCTTTTAGAATTCCGGGAGTTAAGAAATTCGGACCAACTATTAAAATATGTCCACATTTTTCTTAATTTCCAAAACATTTTGTCCAGTGGTCCTCATCCTCCGCTGTAATTTGATCAGGTGCATTAGACTTAAGGGTGACATATCATGAAAAATTGACTTTTTAATGGTTCTCTACCTGAAATATGTGTCCCTGGCATGTCTACAAACCCCCTGAAAATGAAAAAAATCCATTCTGCCCCTGTTCTGATTTCTTCACCTTTCTGTAAATGTGTGTGAAACGAGCCGTTTCAGACTTCTGTGTTTTTGTTACGTCACAACAATATCCGGTCTGTCAAAGAGTCAGAGCTCGGAGCCTGTTCAGCCCATAGACTGTATAAAAAAAACTCAACCCCTCCTCTGTTTTTCATTACCTGCACACATGTGTGCTAACAAGGAGCTTAGGAGGGAGGCATGCTAGTTGTAGGCTGTCTTAATAAACACAAAGGTCGGTTTTACTCCCCACGTCTGCAGATTTGAAGATCCAGTGGATGATTTTTATTTATCATGGAAAAGTGCTAGCGCTAGTTAGCATAGCCACATAGCTACATGTTCGTAGCTGTGTACCAAGACACATGTTGACATACTGACAAATAAAACAACAAGAAACACTAAATCTGTGACCAATTGTTCAGAAAGGTCCTGCTGCAGGCGCCTCTCCGTCAGGATCAGATTCAGAGGGTTGAAGTAACACGGGTCTGTGAGCAGCCGTGTATATTCAGCCAACATGTAAACATTACATTACATGCTGGAGAGCCGAGGGCACATCCACTTCCTGAGGGGGCGTGGTCAGAGAGAAAACAGACTGTTCTGAGCAGGGCTGGAGAAGAGGGTTTTTCAGGCATGCCAAAATCTGATTTCGAAGTGTTTTTTTGAGTATAAACTTTAAAGACATGTTTTGGGGACCTCTTAGACCAATATATATTGATGAAAAAGATTGTAATATGTCACCTTTAATGGATAAAGTTGAGGCAAGCACAACCTCTTTCACAGAAGGTGGCTGAATGAATCTACCGGACAACATCAGAACTTCTGGTTCCTCTTAGATGTTTCATCTTCTTATTCAGCCTGTAAGCTTACTGACTAGGGATTGGACATGATTTCAAATGTTGGGATAATCGTTTATTTGTTAAAATAAGTTACTGTGAATATTATCTCATTTTAAAAGTACATTTTCCTCAGTGCCTGGTTGTAATACGGTATTCCGGCCAAATGGTGGCTGAAGAGCGTCTTAAAGCTTTTTGCTAACTGCATTAAGAAACAGAAGAAGAAGAATACTAACTGCATTAAACAGCAAAAGAAGAAGAAAACATTTGTGACAGTCACTGGACATACGTGTGTAGTGGTGTGAGATTCAGAAACAGAGCATGGCTGTGAAAACGCAACGCTGCATCACAGAAACACCGGCATAAGATCAAGACAGATGCTGCCAGTGCTCGTTACTAGCAGCACCACCATTATGAATAATCATCAAACAGATGTCAGTGATTATCGAATAGTGTTTTGGCTTGAAATGCCCATCCCTGTTATCGACTGGAGTCATGCCACAGTAATAGAGTTATATATGAGGTCAAGTGACGGGCTCTGGTACCTGTTTGGAGTGGTTGTCCACCATACTGGAGGAGTCGTCCACAGCTAGACAGATCTGATACTCCCTCTTGCTGGGTTTGGTCCTCCTCATCCAGATCTTGTCTTTACGAAACTGGCTGGCGATGTAGGGGATCACCTTCCTCATGTTCAGACGCTTCCCTGTGCGATAGTCTCCCCTGTGGAGGATGTAACATGTGATGTGTTATTGTGTGTTATATCATTTCAACCTGTCTTTATAAACACATAATGCAATCTGTGTGTTGGTCCTGACTTGAGTTTGGCGGCCTGCGTGGGCTCCAGGATGAGGCGGAGCTGCTCACACAGCTGCTGGGACAGAGCCGAGGTCAGACTCTGGTACTGATGCCACATGGAGGCCGCTGTACTCTCCTGGAACACACGACAACACATCAGACACAACACCAGAACTACGTTAACCCCAACCTCAGTCTCAGTTTGAAGACTGCTGATCAAACACTGAGAGAAAGACTGGCTGGGTTGTAACGTGAACTTTCTAAATGAACCACAGAGTTTGATAAAGTGGATCTCCTTAGTACACCTCACCTCCTCCAGAGTCCCTGGAGCCAGTTTGTGCCAGGCCTCCAGCTGCAGCTCCATCTCCCTCCTGACCTCCTCCGGGTCTCTCTCTTCTTTCTATAAACACGAGCACACACAGCTTAACGACCGGACTCTGACACGCCAACACAACATGAGGACCAACAGTCAAAGAGAAAACATTAAACAGGTGTGTCAGTGTCATTCTGGTCCTCTACCTGCAGTGAGTCCAGCAGAAGCTCAGGAACCGTGTGGATCGTTGATTCTTTGCTTCTCTCGCCTCTTTCTTCTTCTCTGGTGTTTAGTCTGTCCTTCCACTTCTCCTCCTCCTCTCCCTCGGCCTGAGTCTGCACCTCCATCTCTCCACTGTCTGCACCTGCACCCCAAACGCACCACGTTCATAAAAACTGTTCATGTAAAAGTCCAGACGAGTAGGAGAAGAAGGACTGTGTCACCTGTTTTGGAGGCCTTGGTGGAGTCCAGCTGCTCGGGCTTCAGGTCCTGGACCTCAGCAGGCTGCAGGTTCTCTTCCTGGTTCTCTGTTTCCATTGCAACATCCTCCTCGTTCTGGTCCTCCTGGTCCTGCTGAGGTCCGGCTGCTTTCTGCTGGTCTGCGCTGGCAACATCTAGAGGGAAAACAGCAAATGTGTCAAAACAAACAAACACTGCTATCTTAAGGAGCTTCACTTAAAGAGCAGGTCTAGACCGTACTCTGTTAGACCTGGTACGGATGTGCGTCTACAGCTCTGTACATTTGTGTTGTGTATAACAAAGGTGACTGACCGTATGTCTGCGTGTCGTACGTGGACTCTCCTTGTTTGATGTGCTCATACAGGTCAGACTCCTGCTGTGCGTCGCTCTGCCCTCTGTCCTCAGAGCGATCCTTACTGCTCTCCACGGTACGCAGACGCTTATTCACTCTCTCGTTATAATCTCCCGTGGATCGCTCGTTATCCGCCTGTCCCGGTTTCCTCTTGAAGCTCTGAAACAGAACGTTAAGAAGCATTGAGATCAGATAAAGTAACAGAAACTGACGGAAACATAGCAGATTGATCAGTGTGCAGGTTTCTGACCTGAGTTTGGCTCTGAGTCTGTCTCTGTGAAGCCATGCGTGCAGTCAGCTTTGACTGGTGGCCCTCTGATTGGCTGGCGTCTGCAGCTCCAGTCCCGTGCTCCTGAGAAACAACAAGGGAAGTGAAGAGTTTAGAGATGAAGGGAGACAGGAGAAAGGGTCTGAAGTGAATAAACAGCACATCTTGAAACCTGTGAACACCCCCTGTTTCTTTTATAATGCTTGAACTAGATTTGATTTCAGCCTCTTTCAAGGAGCACAGGGGTACAGCAAAATGCATACTGTGACTGAAAGTAGTCTGTAGTCTGACTGTTCTGTTGGGTCTGTTCTGCAGGATGCTGGGTCAGGCGTTGCTGGATTTCCGGTTTCAACGGCCAAGCTGAGAAACTGCTTCTTTAGCATCACTAATGATTTAAAAAGTTAAGTTTATATTGAATTTAATAATTTCACTGCACCTAAAAACAAAGTGCCCCTGTGATATATGAGAAAAAGAAGAAGCCAAACGTTAGCACTGTGCATTGTGGGAAACAGTACCTGAGGGACACTGGTCTGATGCATACTGAGACATTTTCCCAATCAGTATGACATCTGGGGAGTTTTGGCATACTGCAGATTTTGCTCTTGTTCACATACTACATACTGAATTTTGGCCAAATCAGTACATACTGCTAAGTACAGTAGGCGGTTTCAAAAACAGCCTTGTTCTGCACCAAAACTGCAACTGTGTAAGTAATCTATGCAACCTTTAATCAATGCCATGATTGGGTGGTGACCTTTAGTGGCTTTGGAAGTTATTAAGGTATAGACCATTCACAACCTCTCCCCTCCGTATCTGTCTGATGTCCTCCACATTGTCACCCCCTCTCGCTCCCTCAGGTCTTCCTCCTCCCTCCACCTCTCTGTGCCCTCTGCCCGTCTCAGCACCATGGGGAGCAGAGCTTTCAGTCGCTCTGCTCCCCAACTCTGGAACTCACTCCCACCAGACATCCGTAACTCCGACTCACTACCCCTGTTCAAATCCAAACTTAAAACTCATCTGTTTCAAATTGCATTCCTTGTCTGATTACACTGCCTCATTTTAACTTGATGTAACTCTGCTTGTTTTTATCTATTTCATCACGTTATCTTTATTTATTGTGTTTTAATCTGTCTGTAAAGTGACCTTGAGTGCTTTGAAAGGCGCTTCTAAATAAAATATTTATTATTATTATTATTAGAAGATGTGAGTCAGGTGACAAAGAGCTAAAGGTCAGTCTGTTCTGCCTGTTTGAAGGTGCTTGGGTCAAACAAACACAGACTTCATCTTAAAACACCTGCCACATTGTTTTGACATCTATTAAGTAACATCGTTAATGTTGTGTACATCTGCTCGTGCTCATGCATGAGCAGCCGTACGTGCCGACGGTGGATTGGAAAAGTATTACACGCTACACAGACTAGAAGGCTGGGCTGCTGCTCATCCCCCTCCTCTCTGTTTTCAGTGTGCAGGTGTAACACGCCATGCAGCTGAGGCATGTGTGTGTTTCTGTGTGTGTGTGTGTGTGTGTGTGTGTGTGTGTTTACCTCTTTGGCCTGGTCTCTCTCTGACGCCTCTCCTGCCAGCTCCACAGCCGTGTCACTCTGAACGTTCTCCTCTCCTGTCTGACCGTCTGTATCGTGCTCCTTCCTCTCTGCTGACTCCGGCTGCTCCTCATCCTCTCCTGGTCCTTCCTCCTCCTCCTGTAAGAATCATGAATCACACAGTGACACAAAAGACAAAACTGTGTGTGTTTATCAAACAGGAGCTCTTTAGCATACACACCTTTGGTTTTTCTCCTTTGTCATTAGGAAGTGTGTGATCTTCATCTCTTCCTGCTTCCTGTCCTTTCTCCTTCTCCTCTTCTTCTTCATCTTTCTCAGCAGACTCTTCTTCTCCCTCTGCTCTTTCTCCTCCTCCCTCCTCCTCCTGCTTTTCTTCTTCAGTCTTTGGTTCCTGATTGTTCTCCTCTCCTGGTTGGTCCTTCTGATCTTCCTCCATCTGCTCCGCTCCCTCCTCCCCCTCGTCTCCCTCTTTCTGTTCGTCCTCCTTCTCTTCCAGGGACTTTGTTTTATCATCGATGTCGAAGGGATTCTCCTCTGAAGAGAAACAGATCAGAAACAAACGCAGTGTCATTGCCTTCATCTTCATTCTCAGCAGATGTGTGTCGAACATGAGTCTGGTCCTGCTGGAGGTTTCTGCCTGTTGAAAGAGAGTTTTTCCTCTCCGCTGTAACTTGTTAAATACTGCGAGGTAAAATCCTCATGGTGGATTAAGATGAGATAAGACTGAGTCTTACCCTGTCTTGATGTTGTGTCTTTGTTAATAATTTAACATAGAGATATAAACCTGTCTTATATCTCCATTATTATTTTGACCAGCTACTGTTACCAGCAGTAGAAATCAGGGTGTTACTGCAGTGTGTTTATTCAAAAAGAGGTCTCACCTTCTCCCTCCTCCTCTCCACCGTCTCCAGCCTCCTCCTCCTGGTCCAGGTTCAGATCCTCGGGCAGATCCATGGCCTCAGGCTCCGGTCTCTTGTCCTGCTGACCGTGGTAAGGGTCCACCTCGTTCTCATCAAACTCCCTCTGAGAGACAACAGACAGAAACACAACAGAGACAGGAAGTGTTAGAATAACAGGAGGATCTCTGATAAGTTGAATATGTTGTGTTAATCTTAGAAAAAGTTACACGTGCTACAGTAGAAAGGTTACCTCGTCTCCTTGCTCATGGATTTTCTCCTTCTCCTCCTCATCCATCTGTTGGTCTCCGTCCTGGTTCTTCTTGTCTTTGTTTGGATCGGCAGCGTCCAGGTTGTCATCTTTAGCCACCAGCTCTGATTCGCCCTGCGAGAGTCAGACAGGAAGTTAAAGCACTCTGAGAGAAACAGACCTCTGATGTGTTTAAATAAAGACTCAGGTGTGTACCTGGTCCATGCCCTGTCCAGACTCTTCCTCTTTGTCACTTCCTTCATTGTCATCATCATCTTCATCATCCCCCCACATCCTCTCATCCAGAGTGTCCGTCTGTCCTTCACCCAGGTCGCCCATCTTTTTATCCAGCTCCTCTTCATCCTCTTTAGACGAGTCATCATCGTCTCCTGCAAACGAGACAAAGAGCATCAACCTTTCATTCCTGCACTCAATGGTTTAAAAGTTATTTTTCGTTTGTTGTCTGGAAAAGGAAGGGTTAACTCTCCAGGCCAGTTAAAGCTGGGGTTGGTAGTCACGGAAAACTAGCATGAATTTGAATGTAGCATTTCCTCAAGACTCCGTCTCAAAAAATGAACGGCAACATGAACTGTGTTGAGTTGTAACAATCATATCCTGTATCAAACATTGACGTAGTCTCTGTGACGTCGCCCATTTGTTCTGAAGCAGAGTTTTGAAGCCCGATCGTTGGAAGTCGCTATATTGAAAATGCTGAACTTAACCCAACTTCAGTCGATCTAGTATGACGCAAAAAGGTGAAGTTGAGGCAGCCTTTAGTCTCCTTGCTAACAGCAGAAGTAGTGTTCCCACCTGTCAGTCAAGTCAGCTGTGCCTCTCATTATGTAAAACTTGTGAGTCTTTCACGCAAATGAATTAAATGTAAAGTCAATGTATAGATGCAAATTGACACGAGTAGTGGTCTGAAGGCACGTATGGCGTGCATTCGTGGGAAGATAAATGAATTCATGAGAGTTGAAAACTCTGAACTCCAGCAAATCCTTCACACCCCGATAGCCAATCAGCTTGCAGATCCTCTGGTGACATATGATGTGACATAAGGACCGGCGGAGTTCATTCATGTAGAATATATGGGACACATTGATTATATCTCTGTGTAGCTTCCCTGAACTTTGTGACACTACCTCCTTTTTATGGGGTCAGGAATAAACAAGAGCTCACTGTGAGGACAGAGAGGGAGGAGGATTATCTGGTGAGTGGTGAAAACCTTTGTCTGCCACTTGATACCAGCTATGGGTTGTACTAGGAAGTTAGCTCCGCCCCCTTAAGTATAATTGGCTTCACCATTCAATGAACGCAAGCTCAACCTTGTTTGATGACAACAGACTGTGGCGTTTGAAGGGAACCTCACCTCTTGCAAAAACTAGCATCTTGAGCTTGCATATACTTGATTTTGATGATCGTATTGAGCAAGTTATTCGCGTGACTTGAGCGAGTAAACGCAAAACATTCCCGCGTTTGTATTCTTTGGAACAGCCCGATAGTTCGCGTATGGTGTAAACACGACAGAATATCTTTAAAAATTACAAATTACAAAAAATTCCACCCCTTACAGTGTGTGCGAGAAATGAGCTATCAGACCGAAGCCGTGTTTTGAACCAGGCTGTAAAAATGTTTATTAATGCTGTAAAGTATTTTGAATGGGTGTGTATGTGGTTTCTGATGTTTCTGCAACCAGCCTCAAGTGGACACTTGAGGAACTGCAGTTTTTAACACTTCCACATCGGCTTCATTTCTCTCAGTTGCTTGATAATAAACTGAGTTTCAGCAGCTTCACTCAGGTTTCTTCCTACACACTGTGTCTTGTAGCCTGACTTGTATCTGATGGACCGGCACACAGGACTGAGAAAGATAATGAATAGATGGTCACCTGGTTCTTTCTCATCCCCGTCGTGCATCTGTCCATCGAAGTCCTCCGACATCTCGATGGCATTGTCCTCCTCTTTGATGTTTCCCTTCTCCTGCTGCTCCTCTTTCTCCTGACCCTCCTGGAACGTGTCCTCCACCTGCAAGAGGAGAAACACAGACCTGTCACAAACACTGTTCAAATAATCTGAAGATTAAGTTTGATGTGCTGAACTTCTGATAAAGGACGATGAATACTGCATGTGCCCTTTAAGCCCAAGGATTCACTGTCTTTGTACTTAGTCACAACAGGACTCTACAGAAGCCCGGAGAGGCAAGTGAGGAAAATAAAAATAATCTCAATCTGATTTTATTCTCTTTTCAGCACTTTAACAGGTGAAATGAAAGTCTTTTTTAAAAACACGTGGAAAAACAGTGTTTTTTACTGACAAAATAAATCTGATCTTAGAGGATTGATTGAAGAGAAACTTTGGGAGGCAGAAGACGAAACAATGCTCCTGATAAACCCCAGAGAGAGGACGTAGAGTTAAGATTATTTAGTTTATCTATAAATCTCACCTGATCTTCATTCTCAATCTTGTCACTGACGTCTTTGTTGCCCTCGCCTTCTCCGATACCGCCGCCCTCGTAGTCGTGAAACTCTGTGGCTCCTTCTCCGTCTCCTCCTGCCATCAGCTCCTGAGGGAGGCAGAAACCCTGAAGAGAGAAGAGAAGGACAGAGATGATCATTTAGTCCCTGCTTTGGTTTGTCTTCAGACTGTGGACTTATGTTTCATGCTGCGTACCTTCTGAGCAAGCTGAGTGAAGATGCTGGCGAGCACAGACAGCAGCTTCCCCGTGCTCCTGTGAGCTCCCACCGACACGGACACGTAGAAGCGCACAACGTCGCAGTACACGCCGAGCAGAGGCTCCAGACGCACCAGCATCCTGCACGCCCTGCTCACCTCCTGAACACACACAGACAACAACGACAGACGTATGAATGAATGAACAAAAGCTTCATGAGATCAGAGGGGTTTCATTAAGTCTAGAAACACTTCTAGTTCACCAGAGAACAACATAACAAAAGGTGTTATCTCTAGATTTCAAATGTCAACCTTGTTGGATTTACTCTGTTATATTTACATGTTTGATGCACAAAAACACAACCGATCTCCACATTTTTAGACATTTTAAAGGATAAATTCACTCGTAGCACGCCATAGAGCTGTAGAGCCGTAGAGCATCATCTATTAAGCCTTTTTCAATAACAATGTTTAAGTTGTGCACCTGCTTTTGCTCTCCATACAGTGTCAGTGTCACTCCACGTCAGATTAAGTGTGGTTCCTCTTCACCGTTACAGAAACAGCAGAGACTGACTGAATCATGATGTATGATGAGCTTAAACTGACTGAATTCTTCTAATCAAAGGTAGTTTGTCTCAGACTTTTCACAGGAAAAGCTTCTTTGGAGCTATTTTTGTTTATAATGTAGGATCATCTGTTTGTTGTTTTTTGTGTCTGAGGGAAAAACATGATCAAGACTGAAGCAGTTATCATTCACAGGGGAATGTGACTGCTTATTTCACCAAATTGGGAATGGACAAGAACAGAAACAGAAACATGAGGACACGACTGATCTGCTGTAAGGCAAAATAGTTTCTTTGTTTACATATTTTCAGGCATTTTCACCCTTACTAGATAGGCTAAGTGAAGAGAGACAGGAAATGTGGGGAGTAGAGAGCGAGGGAAGACATGCAGCAAATGTTCGAGGCCAGGAGTCAGACCAGAGACCACAGCGAAGAGGACTCTAGCCTCTGTTACAGGGCGAGCGCTTTAACTGCTCGGCCAACAGCGCCTCTTGCCAAAAACTGCTGAAAGACTGCCAAAGAACATTTATGATTTTGTCTGATCATTGTTGATCCTGCATACGATCTCCTCTCACTGTGAACCAAGTGTCTGTTTTATTTTCTATTTTTTCTGTCAGGTGACATGGAAGCATCACCGCTTCAAGCACGACAGACATGCATTATGCAAACATTTCTGCTGTTAGCCTCTGCAAATTAAAAGACAGCTGATCATGATTAAAATCCCTGCTTGGGTTTGATTTTCATTTAGATTTAAGAGAGCACAGTTAAACCTGTTTTAAACCTCTGCTTCGTGGCAGATGTGGACATGAGCAATACATACATCGATCGTCCTGTTTCCTGTCCCGCTGTGTTTTCTGTTCACTTTTTCACGGTGGTTCCGAACGTATTTTGTCAATTTACAGCTGATACATGTTGATGTTTATCATACAGACATGATTACAGGGAAGAATAAAGAAGAGACGTCAGAGGAGATGAATGCACGGCTGATGTATGGCGATTCAGTGCTGTAAATGCAGGAAATACAATGCTGTCGAGTGGACTAATCACAGAACTTGTGGTCCGTGTCGATTATATGTGTAGTTATATTTTGGAGGAGATGCGTGTCAGCTATGTGCGTAGACTTCTGCATCGGATAAGAGCTACGCAGACCTATGGCGTAGGCTATGGCGTTGATGCTATACAGAAGTATAGACCAGGCTTTATTCAAGAGATCTTCATCTAGGATGATTAGAAACACCTCCCCCTGTGTGTTTGAAGAAAGAAGTTTGAGGTATCATCTTCCAGGCTGACAAGCTTTAACAGCTTTTATATACAACATCACTTGACCTGAACAACACCACAGTCGAGCAGAGGAGTTCAGTTGATTTGATTGAGTAAAATTAAGATGCGAGTGTCCTCAGCTGTCCTCGTACCTGCAGCTGTGACGGCTGACACGAGTCTCTGTGAGTCCTGAGGCGGCTCAGCAGTCCCTCCACACCCTTGCTTACTACTCCCAAACTCAGAGCTTCCACCTCTGCTTCCAGATCCTCCTCCAGGAGTCGAGTCAGGTGACCGGGCTTCAGCAGGTCAAGAGATTCTTCTTCTTCCTCCTCCTCTCCCTCTTCTGCAGTGCCCTCTGAAACATCGAGTGACAACATAAATACTACTACTGACGACTGCAGGATAAATGTGACATGAGACCAAAAAAATATCTAGATCTTGAGGAATAAATAAGAAGCATGTATAATAACAATTTAGACTTTTAGTTAATGCTGAAGTAAAATATGTTTATCTTGGTTGCTCCTTGTAAAACCAGGGTTGTTTAGAGGTTTGTCTACAGCTGCTACACAGACTGTTGCTCATACACTTCTCCTCTGCATGCCCACAGTTTCTCCACCCAATGTGAAATGGTCATTAAAGACCAGAAGGCCATAAAATCCAATAACGCTCCAGTGCTTGTTCTCACCTCTCTTGACGTCTTCGGGCTTCTCTGGTTGTTGCTCTCTCTCCCGTCTCTTCACGAGCGTCTGAACGGCACACAGCACCGTGTTGATGTTCGTCTCCAGCTCAGCAGTGAAGTCGGAGCAGAAGGCAGGCTGGTGATCTGTAAGTGAAATCAGAGGCTTTAGAAGCACGCTACCAGATGTGACTTTATCTGACTATAAAGTGTGAATGCTGCTTTAAAGCTACAGTGATGAGTTTTTGGATGTTTATCAAACAGACTGAAATTAATGCGAGAGCAGCTCAGTCTTCCAGGTGGTGAACTCTGTGACTCTGTCCTCTATTTTTTATAAAGATTGTTTTTGTCTATATTAGACGGCTTGAGAGAGACAGGAAACAAGGGGGAAGGGAGAGGAGGGCTGGACGTGCACCAACCAGTCCTGGTCTGAAGTCAAACCAGCAACTTGTGACAGTTTCTATATGGAGAATATCACTGCAAGATCACGGTTAAAAACTGATGTATTCCAGATGATGTGGTCACCTGTTGCTTCATCTCTTTCAGTTAACTTTCTGATGGACTTTTTGTGATAAACTGCACATTATCATTATCTTCCTCCACTCTCTACTCCCCACATTTCCTGTCTCTCTTCAGCTGTCCTGTCAATAAAGGCAAAAAAGGCCAAAAATATATCTTTGAAAAATAAAAAGTTTACTGTCTCTATTTCTATTACTTTACTACTATTCTATTTTTATTATATTTAATTATTTTTATTTAGTAATTATTTTTTTATATATATATTTTTGGCCTTTTTGCCTTTATTTTATAGGACAGCTGAAGAGAGACAAGAAAATGTGGGGAGTAGAGAGAGGGGGAGGACATGCAGGAAATGGTCGACCGGCCGGGAATCAAACCGGTGACCCCTGCGACGAGCCTCTGTATGTGGGGCACTTCGACCGCTAGGTCACCAGCGCCCCTTGTATTTAGTAATTTAACATTTTGATTTGAATTGTAGTCTATTTTTATTTTTTATGTATTTATCTATTCATTTTACATTTTTGATTTAATTTGTAATTTTCTCTTTCAAATCATGGGACTGTTTTATTTCTATTATTTTAATGAAATATTTGTGCATGAGATCTGCCTCCAAGTCTAATGGCTGCATTGTTGTTTTGTATTGTGTTGTTTGAGTCTAATCAAATGAAGAAATGTAGCCTCCATGAATGTGACCTCTGCCACACAACCAGCACCCTGACTTCAAAGTAAATTAGATTTCCAAGGAGTCAAATAACACTTCTAAGCTAAAGTGAGTGTTTGTCTTGTCACCTGAGTTCTGGGGTCCCAGTGAGAGCAGCTCAGTCTTCCATGTGGTGAACTCTGTGACGCTGGCCTCCACCTGTCCTCTGACGTACTGCAGGCTCTGTGAGATGGCCGGCTGGTTGTCTGTGCTGCTGACATTCACGGCTGTGAAGAGCTGCTCAATGCCGGGCATCTGAGCCACCACAGCTCCCAGCTGATCGAAGGCGGAGCAGCACGTCACAAAGTGTTTCCTGTGGAGAGGAACAGAGGTTTTAGGACTGCTTTCTTCTTCTGCTGCTTTAAACCTGAACTGTTAAGTGCTCATGTTTTACCTTGTGTGGAGGACTCGGTCTGATGTCTGCTGAGCCACATCGTCCAGCTCCTTCTTCAGGCTCTGCGTCTGCTTCAGCATGCTGTCAAAGTGAGCGTTCAGTTGGCACCAGGCAGCGTCCCCCCTCCTCATCAGACAGCCGGGGGGCTGGCGGTGAGCAGCGAGCGGGGACGGGCACCTCAGGGTGTGCTGCCTGCTGCAGCTGCTCGTCTCCTCTTTCTGCTGCAGGTCCTCGGGGCAGCACTGATGGAGCCAGGAAAGCTGCTGCAGGAGGGTAGAGCACTGAGCGGCCAGGTCCTGGCCTCTGCTGACCCAACCCTGCAGAGAGTCCTGAGGAGGGAGGGTGCAGCCTTGATCCTCACTGTGGCTCTGGAGGTCAGTCTTGATACCCTGAATGCTGTTAGTTAGACTCCTGAGAGTGATGAGAGAAGAAGACAAGAGGTTTAAATACAATAATAAACAACACTTAATGTATATTCATCTAGTAGATTAAAGGTTGTCTGATTAAAAGACATTATGTAACAAACAGAGGATGACAGTTACATACACGACCGCACAGGCTGTGAGAAGAGTGATAAGTTTTGCTCTAAATCTTTTATGAATCCCTAAATCTCTATGAGCCCATCGGTTATCCCCTGACCTGTCACTGAATGGTGGCCAGCTTTTCATTGCATTCAGGTGAAGCCAGAAGTTACCAATAAACAACTTCAAACCTGAGCTTAATTTTTCTGTGAGCTGCTTTGTTTACAGTCCAATCAGCAGTTTGAGAAGCGACCATGCATTCAGAGAAATTCACCCCTCTAGATATATCTGCAGAATATTCGCCATCATCAGTCGCCCGTTCATGTGGTTCATTAGTTTTAAGTCTCTAACCCATCACTGCTCCCTGTATGCTCGAGTTGGCTGGTCTGCACTGTCTACCTGAAGGCTACATCCCTGGCATGTCCTTGTTTATAAGGCAATTCTTAACTTGCTTCCCTCTTAGTTATGTGATGTTAGTCCCCAGAGTGCGTCTTGAAATGGGTATAATAATTTTAGATATGCTGCTCCTGCAGTCTGGAACCTGCTGCAGGAGAGCCTGGATTTGAGGGAGTCTCTTTAAATGTTTTTAAAAGTAGACTGAAGGCATTGGAGGAAGATGCATCAGCATGTAGATACTTTGACTGATGACTTTGCTCTGAAATTCATGATATGCTGTCATGTTTTAGAATTCTGTGTTGTTTGTCTCTAACTTTGTTGGAACGTGCTGCTGCCGATCTTGGCCAGGACACACTTGTAAAAGAGATTCTTAATCTCATCGTGGTTTTCCTGGTTAAATACATTTAAATAAAAAATGTAAGTGTGCAAAATGTTGTTGTGTCAGCAGACTGACCTGAGATGAACCCACTGCTCTGTGAGTTTGGACAGTCGTCGTCTCTGTCTGAGGAGCAGCTTGAAGAGATGAGCAGAGAAACCTCTGCAGCGCTCAATGTTCCCAAAACCCAGCTCCTGAAACGAAAACATGCAGATACATTATAGACTACAGGGCTGTGCTCTGTCATCTCTTCATTTATAACCCCAGAACATTCAGACAGAGATGCATCAGAGCAGTACATGCTGCATGTTGTCTCACCTTGGCGGCGTTCTGCAGAGCTGTCTGCATGGCTGTCCTCCTGGCCCACGAGCGGTAAAAGTACTTCTGACATCCATCCCAAGCTGTCACCAACTCTGAGAACAACCTACAGCAACACCAACACAGAGACCACATTCAGAGAGGACGAAACACCTTTCAACCGGAAAAACCTGAGACTTGAAGATGTGATTTTGATGATCAACAGCCTCTGCAGCAGAGAGCAGGACACGCTGATTCACAGAGCAGAAGTAGCTGAAGCTGATTTTGAAAACTAGTCACTGTTCCAAGTTGCACAGCTGTAATAATCAGTGTTGGGCATGCTGGTATTTGATGCATCATTCAGACCACCTAAGGTCAAAGCGCTGCAGACTCTGCAGCACACGAGTCCTCTATGGTGTTCAGAGTTATTTCTAATAGAAGTCAAACACAGTCTCAGGTTGTACTTACGTGCTCTCAGCCGGCTCCTGGTTCCTGACAGCAGACAGAGCCGTGCTCAGCTCCAGCGGCTGCAGACACAGAGTCTTCTCTGGATCAGCCGTCCTGTTCCACGTCAGGCCTTTACGATACGACAGACCTGAGGGAGACCATGAAACATACAGTACATAGAAGTTTGTTTGTCTGTCTGATAGTTGAAGATCTTTGTCGGATCTTTAAACGAAAGAGAAGAGAACTCACCGATTTCTGTGAGCATCTTGAACAGGTCTGACAGTGCTCTCTGTTTCTGCTGCAGGATGTGTTTCACCTCGGCTTTCTGCTTCTCCTTCTCTGCTGATGTGTCCACATTGAGACTCTGAAGGTCCCGCAGGTTACTGATCACCTCACCTGAACACATTCAAAGACCAAATAACACTGGAGTCATGCCGTCATGTCATGCTGCTCATCCCAAACCCAAAAACTAAAGGAGCAGACTCCGACAGAGACAGAATAAGATCCTTATTCTAAGCAGAGCAAGTCGGATCATTCGCTTTGAAGTCACAAGACTTCATTCACAGAACTGTGATTTTATCTCACATAAACTGAGAGTTGTCTCATTCTTGTCTGATAGAGGATTTCAGCTGCTCAACAGTTCAGGGTCTCCTTTGTTGTGTTTTTAGTTTCATGATGCTCCAAATGTTTTCAATGGGTGACAAGTCAGAACCCCAGGCAGACCAGTTCAGCACCTGGACTCTTCTACTACAGAGCCATGCTGTTGTGATATGTGCAGAATGTAGTTTATCATTGTCTTGTTGAAATATGTAAGGCCTCCCTGAAGAAGTCATCGTCTGGATGGCAGCATATGTTGCTCCTCAACCTGTATATATTGTTCAGCATTAATGAAGCCTTCATAGATTTGTAAGCTACCCATGCCATGGACTCTTATGATCCCCATACCATCAGGGATGCTGGCTTTGACCTGTGAGCTGATAACAAGCTGTGTGGTTACTCTCCTCTTTAAAGTCGAGGATACAGCGTCCATGATTTCCAAAAAGAACGTCAGATTTGAATTTGTAACACCAAAGGACAGTTTTCCTCTTCTCCTCAGTCCATCTGTTTCTGGATCATGTTTATACAGTATATGGTTTCATTTTTGCATGGTTCAGTTTAACCTGCATTTGTGGATGCAGTGGAGAACTGTGTTAACAGACAATGGTTTGTAGAAGTGATTTTGAGCCCCTGCAGTGATTTCCACTGAAGAGTCATATCTGTTTTTAAAGCATCCTTTAATGATATTATGTACTGTAGATGATGAAATCCACTAATTCTGATCATTTTACTAAATAATAATTCATGTTGACATGCTAAGTGTTAAATGTCAACAGAGGGTGGTGGTCTCTAAGTTGATTCACCAATGTTGCTCTCTTTCTCTATCCCTCTCTCTCTTTTGCTTGCAGCAGCTTCATTCTGAAAAATGACTGACAGTAGATCTGTGTATCTTGTTCTTGTTTTTCGAAACTATTGAATTTTAAAAAATAACTTTAAAGCATGTGGTATTGAAAAGTATTGAAGAATCACACATTTTGCCAATTTTAGTTAACAATCTTAACAAAAAAATTAACAAAAAATCATCCGTTGTTATATTCAACATAAAGTTCTGCTGTGTTTTAAGGATAAATTTAAGTATTGGACTCATTAAATGTTGACCTGATAATCTAAAATGACACAATTTAATCTGAGGGTCTCTTTAAACCTTAACTGTAGCGTTAGTTACATTTCAGCCTGCAGACCATGGTGCTAAATAAGCAGAGCCGTGGAGTCAGATATGTAAATGATCCTGCAGGGAGCACCAAAGGACAGCATGGACGTGCTCAGTGACTCTGGTGTCAGTCTGCTTTACACACTGAGTTTGATGACTGTGTTTGTGTATTTGTTACCTGTGAAGCAGTCCAGGTCTTCAGCCAGCTCAGGGACAGGGTTTTTCTTAAGCAGCTGGACGCACATTTTCTTCATCTTCCTGGACAGAACGGGCAGACGAGCCTGCAGAGATGAAGCTTCAGCTCCCTCATCCGGGGCCTCATTGAGCTGAAAAAGACCATTTAGTTAACACATAATGATAACTGAGTGAGGATGATAAGATGATCCTCTCTGTGATTTAGAGATCTGTACCTCCAGGTCTCTGCCCTTCCCAGGCGGGTTGCTCTTCAGTGCCCGGTGGACCCGGTGGATGGGGGTCTCCTCTGGGTTTGTGTCCACACTGTCCAGGCTGGTGTCACTTCCCTGCTCCACCAAAGAGGGGATGCTGGGACCGCTCAGAGCCTCCTGGAACTTCCTCACAAACTTGAAGAGAGTCCTGAGAGGAAAGTACATTGATAAAAAAGTGTTAGCGACAGGGCTGCTGTCTGAACTTTAACCGGACTCTGTGCCCTTAAGAAACAAACATGATAAACACAAAATCAGAGCTTACCGGTGAGTTTTATCCACGGACTGTTTGATGGACCAGAAGCTGACGTCATTCCACTTTGAGATCTTCACAAAGTCCTGAAGAGAGAATTTAAAATCACAGAGTGAGCATGAAATGTGTTCAGATGTGTTCAAATCAAAAGCAGAACATGTTTTTAATGGTGCTAGTTTAACAGCAGATCGTTTCTTATGGTGTTATTTCATTAAAAACAACCCACAAACATTTTCCCCTCACAGATACATCGGAAAACCAACGCAGCTGGGAAGACGTGTTTCACAGCATCATCCTGACTGCCTTGTTTGATGAACTGCTCCAGGATCAGTACCAGGATTTCTCTGATGGGGTGCTATTCCAGCTTTGGGCATCCTGACCATCAGTCTCCAATGAGTCTCAGTTTCACTGTATCTTGCACGACAAACTACAGTCAGCAGACTTACTGTCTTACTACAGCACTATGAACCCAGAATAAACAGGTTTACTGTGGATTATTGACAGTATATAGATTGACTGATAGAATAACTACAGCATATGTATGAAATTAGGATTTGACGGTGCGGATTTGGCCTAATGGTTAAATCGCTCGTCTCTCTCTTAATCTCCTCTATCCCTCTTTCCAAGCTACACCCGGTCTCAGCAGATGTGTGTCTATCATGAGTCTGGTCCTGCTGGAGGTTTCTGCCTGTTAAAGGAAGTTTGTCCTTGCCACTGTAACTTGCTAAATGCTGCAAAGTGCTCTGCTCATGGTGGATTAAGATGAGATCAGACTGAGTCCTGTCTGTAAGATGGGACCGGGTCGTATCCTGTCTTGATGTTGGGTCTTTGTTCATCATGTAACATAGAGTACGGTCTAGACCTGCTTTGTTTGGAAAGAGTCTGAGGATAACGTTTGTTGTTACTTGGCGCTATATATGTACAGAGGCCATAGTCCTTGTCACAGCGGTCACAGGTTCGAATCCCAGCCTCAACCATTTGCTGCATGTCTTCCCTCACTCTCTACTCCCCACATATCCTGTCTCTCTTCAGCTGTCCTGTCCATCAAAGATAAAAATGCTCAAAACATATAAGGATCACTGTGTTCATATAGACTCCAGGAGGAACGAATGACACATATGACCAAAGATTTCTAGACGCTTATGCAAACCTTGAGCTCCTTCTCGATGGGCTGTCTGAGCTGAGTCACTCTGGTCTGGATGCCCTCAGAGAACTGGCTGTAGTATTTGTGCAGATTCCAAAGAAGACTGGACAAAGGCTCTGAAACACAAAGTTCAACATGTCAATGAGTGTCTATTTACTCCACACTGAGCAGCCTAGTTCTGACCATGGACTGGAGTTCACGGGTCAAATGTGTTTGAGCTTCAGTGATGAGATGCTTGTTTCTGACACATTATTGAGCCCATTGGAATCCGATCAGTGATGTCTGAGA
Source organism: Notolabrus celidotus (assembly GCF_009762535.1). NCBI lineage: Eukaryota > Metazoa > Chordata > Actinopteri > Labriformes > Labridae > Notolabrus > Notolabrus celidotus. Next base: position 30,342,983 of record NC_048284.1, on the reverse strand, counting down.
TGGTTGGATGCCTGACCTGCACACAGAGCGGGGAGCAGAGGGCTGACCCCGTCTGGTCACAGGATCGATGATGTCATCAATATAAACACGGGCAAACATGAAGGCATTCCACAGAAATCTGATGTTTCTTTTTGCTTCAAACATCATGAAAAGGTTGTGAACGTGGTGTTTCCAAACTCTGCAGAGCTGAGCTGAGGTTCTAAATAAAAACCTGTGAATCCACTCTCTAGTCCCTCAACTCTGAGCTCACTGAAACATGAGGGGTCACTGACGTTATGTCGAGGTCAATGAGTTAACCAGTGAAAGGACATGTCTGTTATGGCAACTATTGGCGCTTGTGTTCCCATTATCTCTTGTTATGTGTGTGGCTTTGTTCCCACCTAACCTCAGGAACATTATCTTTCTATTTCAGGTATTACTTGTTGATGTCAGGTTACGACATTCTAATGCTCTACCTGTTTGCTCTGCTCATGACTCCATTAACCCTGCTTGCACTGAGAGTTTCCCTGCTTGTGCACAGATTACCTCTTCCAGTGCTCATCTTTGCCCTCCTTGTGCTCAAATAAGCGCTGCTTGTCCTGAGATTCACCCTGCTCTCACTCTCTCAGATTGTCTCTGCTTGGTTTGCTCTCTCTCTGCTCAAATATCCTCTGCTTGTTCTAAGAGTTTTCCTGCTTGTGCTCAGAGTTCCTCTAACTGTGCTTATAGTAGCCCTGCTTGCACTCAAAATGTTTTGGCTTGTGTTCAGAATCACTATTGCTGTGCTCATATCTGCTCTGCTTGTTCTAAGAGTTCCATTGAATGTGCTTATATTTGTCTATTTAACGGAAAAACGTAGTGCAGCTTGGCTCTCTAACCTTTTTGACACCCTAATAGTATGTGTATTAGTATCAGTATGTGCTGTTACAGTTTGCACCCTCTGTTTTGCACGTGTTCCATCTAATAATGTTGCTTTCAACAGAAGTGCTTTCTAGAATTGACTGAAGAACGGTTTGAGCCAATTTGACTCAGCCATGTCTCCTGGAGAAGGAACTCACGACTAAAGACTTCCACACTGTACTATAAGAGAAGCTTTGTTTGTCAAGCAAACATGATGGCTTTTTGTTCCCTCTTGGGAAATGGAAGGACCCTGTAACCCCAACATATAGCCAGAGGATAAGGGAGGTCATGTGTCTTGTCCACCTAGAAAAAATCAGATACACCATCAGGGGTTGCACCAGGAAATGATTTAGCAGCTGCCAACATGACTCTGTAATCCCGCTCTTACTTTTACATTTTTATTTCTATATAAATTTATATAATTACTTTTTGTTTTATTTGCATGTGTTTATATGTACACACTCAAATGTATTTGTATTTTTTGTGTGTGCGTCATGTCTGTATAGATGTTTTTGTTTAATTGTCTGCCTGTGTGCTTATTGAAGATCCAGTGCTGTGGGAATTGGGAGCAGGACATCCTATGTTACTTTTGTTGTTGTTCTCAATGTAAATGTTTTTTGTGACTATGTTTGAAAAATAAAAAAGACTTAGTATCATCTTGGGTTTGTCGCTCTGCAAACTGCACAGCTCTCTGTGTGACACTCATCAGCTTTGCAAAGATTACTAAACTAAAATCACATTTTTTTAAGCTCTAGGATTCTAATTTTAGTTTTGATCAATGAAGTCTTCCTGCCTTTCTTGTGCAGGTATAACAATGTTGGGTTTTTTTGTAAACGATATGTATTGGTGGTGGTTACATAATCTAACAGGTTGTGTCTGCTTCTAACCTCCGCAGCTGTATTAAACTTCCCTCTCTTGTTTTTTAAGTGTTTTGAAACAGTTATAGTGTGATTATAAATAATACTGAAAACACAACTAGTACATCTTACTGTAAGAGTTACAGAAGTCACCACTGGCCTATTGTCTTTTTATACAGGCAGACTGTAACTGTGTTCTAGAGGTCAAATCCTCTGGACATGGACGGCCAATTTCGAGGGCCAATGCAGGTTTTACAAACGATGCTTTGACCTCCTCTCGTAAAATTGATCAAGTTATACTTTCAATACAAGAGTGCATCCATCGTAGAAATATTTTCAGACATTAACTGTAAAATCTGGATCACTTTCATTCGTCCAGCTTCTTCTTTTCCCTCTCTATTGAAGTGTTTGAAAATGAGGAAAGTACAAACTGCAAAATGACCCAGAACAAACATTTAAGCTTATTGAGAAGGAACCCAACATGAACTGTCTCACTGTGTGTTCATGTACATGAAGACTGTGTTTGTTTAGACTTGTGTGCTCTGTGTTTGAAAAACTGACCTTGTCCAGGCTGGGCGGGGACCAGCAGGAGGTGGCAGTGGAAGCTGAGCAGCATGGCCAGGCGGGTGTGAAACTCTCCCAGGGTGGAGCCCTCCATGAAGGCCTGCAGGGTGGAGGACACGGAGGACAGGGACAGACGCTCCACCTCCTCATCTGGAGAGAAAGGACACAGGAAGAGAGAGAGTCTTAGCAGTGACAGGTGTTTGAACAGGGGAGTTTTAATGGGTCTGATTCTTTACTCTGCTCTGGTTTTGGGGTTAAGCTTCTTTTTGCAGATATAAATGGAATATGCAAAAACTATAAAATGAATTTCTTTGAATTAATTAGCCTTTAATGTGTTAGTTAAGAATAGTTTAATGATTAAAACTTGTCAGGCAGCTCTTGTATTTTATTTTAATGTACCTGTGTTAGCGTCCATCCTCTGCTCCTCCAGGTATCTCTCCACCAGCTGGTAGATGGAGAACCAGTGTTTGGTTGATTTCTCAGTGTGCCGTTTCATTGCGTTGTCCAGACTGCTTGACCAGCAGCTACAGGTGACACACAGGATGACAGGACACATTTATATTTACACACAGGAACAGGAAACAGCCTCTACACCTTGCTCATGGTCCTTGGATAAGGGCCTGTGTCCTCTAGAAGCTTTTATCACGCTGGAAATACTGAACTTCTTTGGTTTTGTGTGAAAATCCTTGTAAGTGAACACAGGAACTAAAAGATGGGCTCAGTCTCTCTTAACAAAGTACTTCATTCAATCTCAATAAAGCCTCAGAGGCAAATTGGGAAATTTAAGTTTCCTTCAGCCTCTTGTCTCTGTCTCCACTGACGTCTGAATACCCCTTGAGAAAGTTCCTGCTATGAAAATAAAGCTTTGAATGGCCTACAAAGTACCATGTCGGATATTAAAACCCTTCGTGTCTTACTTGAGCTCCAGTTTTCTCCACTGGATTATAAGCTGAGTGACCGGTTCCAGCTCCTTCCGCAGAGAGACCGAGCGGCTGGCGTTGTTCTCCCAGTCCTGAGGACAACAGCAGAGAGCAAAGATCACGTCTTAGTGAAGGCTTAAGATATTATCACTGTAAGAGTTTATATATTTGAAAGTGCCTCTGATTTATTTTGTAGTTATTAAAGTATCAAAAGTGAAAACTAAACACTAGTGTCTCCATGTGTGGCACAGAAGGTATCCTGTTGACAGAGCTCACCTGTGCTTTGCTGAGCAGGATCTCCATGCCGTTGAGGAACTTTGCCAGAGGACTAGCCAGACTGAAAGCCATGATCCTGTCCACGACCACAGTCAGCTGAAAAGACAACAACGACACACAGAGAGGATCAAATATCATCATTACATCTTCACAGTTCATGAGAGAAGCTTCCTGCCTGTCAGAGACCAAGAAACCAGTAAACAGAGAAACTGACTTTCACCTCTGAGCTGTAAGAAAACAGACTTGTGTAATAATCTGATAAATGACTGCAACACTTAAATGATATTAAATCATGCAGTTTTATATAAAATAGGTCGAGGTGCCAAAATGTTTTTAAAGATCACCCACTCTGACATCACAGAATAATAAAGGAACAATATGGTTCATGGTTTTCATATTTAAGACAGGACTTTTTTTTTTTAAGTTATTAATTATTTTGTTTATTTATTTATTTAGTAATGTGTAATAATTGTTTTAATTTTTCAGATTCCCAGACTGCGAGGCAAGCTCCAAAGGGGAAGGGAGGGCTCAAGAGGTGTGACAAAAAGGGGGGCGTGGCAAGGCTGGATAAAAACAATGTACCTATTTCTGCATTACTAACTGGGCCAACTATGTGAAAGAACAGCCAGCTAGGGGTGTGATGCTCGACATGACATGGATTTTACAGTCATCATAGCTTTAAACACACCATTTGTTTTTTCTACAAGTACATTTTTATTGGAGTGCACACATGGGCAGCTGCAGTGATGGACAAAAATGGTAGCGTGACCTACACTAACATGGCCTGGGCCCCGCTCCTCTCTGTGTTCTGCCATGCTTATCACACAGCAGCAGCTCCTTCTCGCGATGCATGGATGTTCTCTGTTACATTTGGTCTACCTGCTCTAAGTGTGTGTCAACTGATGACTCTAAAGTCCAAGATGAGTACGATCGAAGGCTGTAGATGTGTCTCTCAGTCAAATGAACTAACTCCTGGCAACCGCCTCTAAATGTAGCTAAGCTTATCTAATTTGATTTCTGACTCTTCACAATAAAAGTCCCCTCTTGTTATGTTGTTAAAAACCTTTACTCTGAAATGATGTCAGCTGTAGTAACTTGACACAACTCAATCAGTAAACTAAAGTACCTGTAGATGTCTAAAATATATTCACAGGTTCTGAGATCTGACCCTGATGTGAATCATGTATGTCAGCTCATGTAGGACCTGATGCTTGGGGACTGACCTGAACCAGTGCGGGGTGCTCGGGCCAGTCGTCCAGTCTCTGCTTCACGGCTGCACTCAGCTGCTCCAGGACGGGCAGACACAGGCGGGCCTCGCTCATGTTGGGCTGCTGGTAGAAATCATACGGACCCTCAGGAGTGACAGACAGACCGTCAGGACCCCCTGAGCCCTGCACCGTGTTCTGGAGGAGGGCGGAGAGCAGCAGCTCGCTGCCGGTCAGCTGCTGGTCGAGGTCAGAGTCTGAGGAGGAAACAAATAAGATACTACATTCTGTTTCACTGATAGAAAATGATGACACAAGTTTAAGCCTCCAACTCAAACACTGACCAATCAGATGATAGAAGCGAGACATCAGAGGGGAAGCGATCTGATAGGAGGACACCAGGGCTGTGATGTGTTCTTTGCTGCGATTGTCCGGCTTAGTGCTCTGGTACCACAGAGAGCGAGCGTGTCCCACACAGAGATGCTGGTGAATCTGGACCACTGTGTTCATAGCAGAGGCAGACAGACAGCTGCTCTCACAGGACTCCTCCTTCATCTTCTCCTCCTCTTCCTCCCGGAGTTCAGAGTCTGTCGGACCCTCCAGGGTGGGCTGGGACACGATGTCTGCAAAGTCCTGATGGAGTACAGAGAAGAATTATCAGTGGTACAAATATTGATAAAGCATCACTGTTCTGACTCGTGGGATACTGGTATGACATCCCGTCGTATCATATCGTGTTGCGTCGATTGTTCTGCAGGCGGAGAAACATGCATGAATACCTTGTTGAACTGAGGGAACAGGCGTCTGAAGTCTCTCTCCTCCTCCTCTTCCTCGGTCAGTCCTGAGCCGTGAAGTCTGCTGCGGTTGCGGTAAAGACTTGCCTCCTGCTGCTCTCTCTCTCTCTTCCGTCTCTCCTGCTCGTCCCACTCGTTCACCAGAGCCTGAGGTAGATCAAGGTACGATTCAAGTTTGACATGCAAAATGATGTGATGTGAAATCACACACTGGGACACCAAAACGACGTTGTTTCGGTGTACAATGTGTAAGTACAAGGGCGATGCAGAGTTGCAACGTGTAAGAGAATGTGAACATAAGACCCAGGTTTGTATTTAACAGAAATCATGCATCCAGGTGTGACCTTCATTCTGACCTGACAGATGTGTCTGAAGAGTGTCCGTGTCTCAGGGCTGAACTCTCCCGTGGACAGAGTGTGACACTGCACATACAGCAGAGCGTTCAGCAGCAGTGTAGAGGACTGAGGTACCACATGATCCGGGTCCTGCTGCTGCGGTACTAGCTTCACAAGACAGCGCAGAACATCCATACAGGACCTGGAGCAGAGGAAGTCTGCACGAGACAGGTAGGTCGGCAGGCTGGAGGACAGGGAGGGGAAGGCCAGCAGGCAGGACACCAGTTTGGGCAGACTGGGTACGGGCGTCAGCGAGGCGGCCACCTGAGCAGCAACCAGCCTCATGCCGTGTCTGAGCAGGAAGATCCCAGTCCTCACAGGTCCGACCACGTCGGGGTACAGAGGGTAATCCTCCAGCAGCCTCTGACAGAAGCGCTGCTGCGAGCTCTGCCACACAGCCTCCTCCCTCAGCAGAGACTGCACTGCGGACCTGGACTTGGAGGAGGAGGAAGTGGGGGTCTGGAGGGCCTTCAGCAGGTGGGACAGGAGGTCTTCCACTGCAGACGCCTGCCCGATGCTGCAGAGGTAGTGCTGCAGGTCCTGGAAGAGGCGACCGTACTGAGGCTCATGAGGGCGGCAGGCCTGCTTCCTGGAGAGCTCAGCGATCTGCTCCTTCACCTGCTGCATGCGGATCCACAAATACCTACAACAACAAGACCCATACAAGATCACATGTGAGTTATCCTCCATTACTAATGAGTCATGTGTCCACTTAAAGAACTTTGGATCACTTTTATAATTTATCCTTTTTATATTGTTTAATTCAAACACAAGATATTTCCTGTAAACCACAAAGAGTTTATAGAGCTCTGAAGTTCTTTTAAAGACTCAAACTTTTAGATCCCTAATGTGACGCAAACTGACACAAAATACATTTCAATTAGCTTTATTTGTGAAAACATGGTAAAGCATGAGGGCGGTCATTACAATACAAAATGGGAAATTTTTTCTCTTTTCATTTTGATCTTTTTTGAAAATACACCAAACTCTCATGATAGATAACAGATAAGGTCTTCTTATAGCTCCATGGAGTGAAACGTGTCTTGCATTATTAATAATTTGACACTCGGAAATTTTATGCATCAAAAATAAGAATGTGATGTGATGAAAATGAGTGTGCAACTTGAAATAACACTTCTGACTCATTTAGGGTTAGGGTTATGGAAGTTGTGTTCTGACCTGATTCTGGGATGCTGGAAGCCGTCAGTGGTGCTGCTCTCCTCCAGCTTTGCTCCGGTTGTCAGCTGAGACGAGAGGCTGCGTCCGTTCCACTCCTCCTGCAGGACAGCCAGCTGCAGATACACACACAGGATGGGTCAATCCAGATACCAGAGACAAAGTTAATCTGACTCTTTAAACTCTGTTACTCTCTCTCTGCATGCTTTATCATATTTAACACAGGTAGCACAGTTTCTAGAGGCAAAGAGAGACGTTTATTGTTGGAGTGTAGTATCATTGTTTATGACATTTCAATGCTGACAACCATATTTTAAAAGCTCCAATGCACTCTTGATGTTTTGCAAAAATCAAGTTTTTCAACCCTAATTTGAAGGCAGACTGTGTCAGCTTACAGAAGAGCAACTCAGATCAAATATACAAGTGTTTCCTGCAGGACTCTTAAGTAACGGGTGGAGTCCCTTTAAAAACATAAGAGAGGCTTTTTCAAGAGAACACAGAAGTTATTTTAAGTTTCTTTTCAACTTCTATGTGAAACAACGAGCTGCTGACCTCCTGTTGAGCGTAGTTGAGTTTGTAGGCCCTCTTCACAGCCGGGTCGAAGATGGTCTGAGGTGTCCACACTTTGATCTGCAGCAGGCCCATGTTGACCCAGAAAACTCCAGAGCGTGCAGGTGAACTGGAGCCCTGGACTTTGCTCTGGACGTACTGCTGCAGGCAGGTGTTGCAGGCCTCCACCAGCCCTGCAGGGAGGAGATTAGGAGGCAGGAAGTCTCTGAAGACGGTCTGGATCTCCTGAGCAGCGATCAGAGGGTCCGAATCCTCCACCAGGCTCTCACAGCTTTCCATGTAGCCCTCCTGCAGGCTGGGGGGTAGCAGGTCGGCCATGCTCTGCAGCTGACGACGCAGGACGGCACCCTGCAGCCTGAAATCTGTGCCACTGTGGAGGAGAGAGGAGGAGAGAGGAGGATAGAGGAGATAAGTAAACACAGAAATGATAAATGCACAAGGAGAACATTGTCCTTGTTGACTCTACCTGAAGTCAGCCAGAGCCGGGGCGGCCATGTTGTCCCACAGCACAGCAGTAACATCCTGCAGCTGCTGGATCCGCTCCTTCCACTCCCCCAGGGTGACATGAGAGAGGGTGAGGAGGGCGGCCCCAGAAGGCTCCCAACGCCCTTCAGTCTCACTGCTGCTGAGAACTCCCAGCATGCAATGTGACCACACGGCTTTACTCAGCAGGGCTGGTCCCTGAATGCAACATGGACAAGAGTTAGACCTACAGGGAAACCACTCTGAGAGTCAAACAGTGACAGACAAACAAGATGTTGAAGGTTAGTACTTTGCTGTCTGCTCCGTGATGAAGCTTTAGAGGTAGAGGGGTCTCGGGTCTCAGTGGGTCCCACTTCAGCCAGAGGTCAGGGTTAGAGGTCACACTGCTGTTCCACAGCGCAGACAGAGCATCTGAGAGCAGCTCACACCAGACAAACTGCAGCTCCTCAGCCGGCTGAAGAGAGAAAGTCATTTTAATAAATGTGTGGAGCTCTAAGGCTGTGTTTAGACTAAGTGGTCCGGCTCAGTACAGAACGCAGGTGTTTCCACAATTAAAAGTTGGAAAAGGTACCAAAATAACAGATCCATACAGTCCAACATTTTGGATACCAATCTGACCCTAAACGTGTAGCTTGGCACACTGCAATCAGCTGACAGAGAGGCGGGGGGAGAGAAGAGTTTGCATTGGATTATATCTCTAATAACATAATATCTAATATCTAAATAATGTGAAGTATGGCGACTTTTGTACATTTTCATCCACATCAGGTAATGGTTTTAGGTGTTATACTAGTGTCAGGGTTGATCTTATCAGGATATGATCTTCTTAAGAAAACAGGTGCTCAGCTGACAGAGCTGAGCAGAGAGAGCGGCACAGAGATGGACGTAAAGGGAGAGGGAGATCACACAGGAGGAAATATTTCCTGTAACCTGATTTTATTCAGTAAGTTATCATAGCTTAACTGCAGCCTGCATATTTCTTGACCACTTTTTTAACCACTGAAAGTTCACCATAATGCTCAAATAAAGTGTTATACACAATACTTCTTCTACCAAATTACTCTCCTGAATACGATTTCAAAATAAAAGCACTGTATGAAAACGAGGTGACACTCTACATAGGAAAAAACTGATTGGGCTTTTGCTTTGAAAAGTATTCCTGAATTGCTTTCATGCTTTTAAAAGAAATGTAACTGAAATAAAGCCAACTTAGACCGCTGTGTGTAATATTTTGGTGTCTTTTGGTCGAGATACACTTGCTTCTTGTGGAAGATTTAGATTTAGATTTTCATTGTGTTTGGGTTTACACCAGAAGTTTTCCTGTTTGACTGACTTTGGATACTCTGAACTCATATGTCCCTCAGAGTCTGTGAGTCACATGTCTTAGCTGCCCACCTGATCACAAACTGTGTAAACATCATTCTGCACAGTGACACCTAAAATCCAACCTCAATACAAACATGAGAAGCATATTTCTGAGAGGAAGCAGACAGAAGAAGCGTCCGTGCACTGACCCGGTCACTGCTGAGCAGGAACCAGAGCGGCTGCAGCTGACTGACGTTCATGGGCGTGGACTGGAGGCAGTAACGCAGATGTCTGGAGAGTTCTCGACGTAAACTCTCTTCGGCCTCTTGGTCCCTGAAAACAAAGATAAAGAGATGAACAAACAGTTCCAGACCAGCTCCTTTCAGTGGTTTTGTTTTGTTCATTAGAAGAAGATAAAGTTTTACCCGGGAGAGAGCGCGAGGTGCAGCAGGTCGGTGCTCAGTCTCAGCTGGTTGAGGACAGCCAGCTGCTCCATGAGGGGCCAGAGCTGAGCCCTGCGGCTGAGCTGCTGCAGCTCCCCTCGGGCCAGGTGGACTCGGTCTGTAGGCTCCTCCCCCTCAGGCAGGGAGCACACCTCAAGGAGACCTCTAGAAGTCATCTGACGCTGCTGCTGCTCCACACTCGACACCAACCTCTCCAACACTCCTGAGGAGAAGACAGAGTCAGAGATTCTCTCATCAACAAAAATTAAGACCTGCCATACGAGTCACTTTGTGGATAATCTACTTTGATCCAAAACTCTATGAACTCCAAAGGAAACACTTCAAACACAAGGACTTTATGAACCCCCTCGCTAGATATTTTGGTGTGAGGATGGACCCTAAGAAAGGACATGGGCCCCTTAACATGTACCCCAAACAAAGTTTTCACCCTAACTTTGTCCAGACTTTTTTCCTGAAAGCCTCCCGGTAAACAGTCCTTGAAAGTTTGGGGTAAGTTGCAAGAAGTTAGCGTGTAACAATTCCAACTACTTCTACATGTTGTACCAAACGGAGTAAAGCATGACAGCTAATCTGACACTAACCAATCTCCTGCTTTGAGGGATGAGTGAATAGCAAGTTCCTAAAAAACATCAGGGCCAGAAATCATCTAGAAACAGCAGCAGTGTGAAAGGGGAGACATCCAGGATAAACAGTCCATCATTACAGGAGTGTAAACTGAAACCTTTGGGCCTTTAAGAGTCATAAAGTACCAACCAACCAAAATCACCAATCCAGAGCCTAAAGGGACCACTGAGAGGAGTCGTCAGGTAAAACAGTCTTTATGTGACATAAGCCCACCTGAAGTCTGAGGGTCCAGCTGGTTGTTGGCCAGCAGGACGAGGCCCCAGGCCTCCAGCAGACTCTCCTTAATATCCAGCCCGAGCCCGGCACCCTGAAGTCGGACCAGCTCATGCCGCAGGGGAGCAGAGGAGCCGTCCAGCCTCAGATCGCTCACGTCCAGAGCTCTACTGAGGAGCCTGAGCCGAGACGCACACTCAGCCACCGACTCCAGCTGAGGAAGGAAGAGGACATCGTTTCAGAATATAAACTTCACTGTTCGTATTCTTTGTTATGAGAATGCACTTGAAGATGTGTAATTCCTCTTCTTTCTGTTTGGATGGTCATAAATAAAGGAGACTTCAGCTCATCTTTTCTACAGAGCTGTTCTTTGTTGCAGAAGTGCGACCAGCATAATAGTGAACCTGACGTTCTTATTTGTGGTCGTCTATCTACACTGAGCTCCTCAGAAGAAGCTGATGATGAGTAAATATCTGCAGAGACTACGTCTGGCAGCAGAGCAGGACCAAAGTGTCTCCAGACCTTGAAGGGCAGAGCTTTTCCCAGAGTTTTCTGGATCCCTTTGAGAGCGGAGGCCACAGACACCGGGGTTGACAGAACCGTCTGAATGGCTGCGGAGACCGCCTGCAGCTCCTGCAGACCTCTGGAGAACAACACAGCAGAAGGAGTTAGGAAGTGGAACATATATTAACTGTAGATGCTGAAATATGAAACAGTTTTGCTCTAATGCAGCGTGGAGAAACATGTTTACTCGAGTGAGCCGTCATTGTCTCCCAGCAGCAGCTGAGGCAGGCGGAGGATCAGGTGTTTCTGCACCCACTGCCAGTGCAGAGACAGAACAGAGATGCCCTGAGAGTCGGCGGGCAGCGTGCTGCAGGCGTCCCAGAACCGATCCAGCCACTGCAGCAGCTGCAGAATCTGAATGTAGAGACAGACAGAGGCAGACAGGAGTGAGGAGGTGAGGTCTGGGCTTCATATGAACCCGCATTAACCCTTCAGTTTGTCCGTGTAAACTGTATCACTCCCAAGTAAATAAACCATAAATAAATAAATACATAAATATGTTAAAAGCCGCAGCCACCAGTAGTAGCTGCAGTGACTGCAGCAATTAAATTAACATTTGCAGAATAAGCAGCACTTCATTAACACTTATAAAAGACAGTTTAGCAGCTGCAACAGCAGCAGTAACATCAGTATAAGCATTCTATGGTGGCGGCAGGAGGAGCTGCACTTGTAAGAGATGAAAGTTGTTGATGAATGATGACAGAGATGAAGTAAAGGTACAAGTTCTGACCTCGAACATGATGTGATCTGAGATGTAGGGCTGTCCGCTCTGCACGGCCTGCAGCGTGAACGAGTCCCACAGGTCAAAGAAGGTCCGCAAGTGCATCAGCACGGGGTGGGGCAGGTGACCCACATCCACAGTGCCTGTCAGGGAGCAGAGTGTTACCTCAGTCTGAGTGACACAGCATGCTGAGCTCATCACTGATCGGACGCTAAAGACTGAAGTGCATACCTTTACTGAAGGCCGTGGCTATCCTCAGAGCACAGTTCTGAGCAGACAGGTTGATGGCACAGGTACAGATGACGGACCGCTCCTCTCTGTCCATCATCAGGACGATCCTGAAACACAGAACAACACTCAGTCTGCTGCACCAGTCTCTGATGTTTTAAAGAACACATGGTTTCATTCCTCCCGGTTGTTTCTAACTCTACCTGTTAGCGACTGCATTCAGCGCCTCCAGGAACTCGGTGTATCTCTCCTCATCCTCAAAGTTGCACTTGTTGGCTAAAATATCCAGGTACTGCTTGTTCCACCGCATGTCCACCAGAATCCTGTACTCATCTGACAACATGAAGGACAGTTTTACTTTCAGTCAGCAGCAGGAGCACGAACAAACACTTCAAATCTCAACAACAAATCTCTGTGAGCGTTCAGCGTCTGAGGGGTTTAGGTCTGAAAACATCTCTTGGAGTTCAAGTTGAAGAATAATCCTTTAACAGACTGTTCGGTGAATCCCTGGAGGGAGTTTGTTCCCCTAAGAAGAAATTTTGAATCTTTATGAGAATACCAATAATATCCAAAGAATGAACTTTACCTCAAAATAAATCTGATCATCAAGGTTAAAAGTGTTCTGTCCTCTCAGTACAAAATTAATCTTTTCAGAAACCGGCCACCTTTTTATGAGAAATGTCTTCTACATTTCATCTAGTTCTGCATCATTTCATGGTGACTCTTGTTTTAGTCACTTCATTTTAACATTTCTTCTCTACAACCGAGGAACAGACCGATATAAAGGATAAAAAGAGATCTTGAGAATTAAGTTATCATTATAGGAGAATACTTACGCGAGTGAAAAAAGTTGTAAACTTCTGAGGAAAAAGTCAAACATCTAAGAGGATTAAGCTGTTAAATGGAATGATTAAAGTCCTAAATTTATGACAGTAAAGTACTTTCATGAGATCAGAATCAGGATTCTCAGGTTGTTTTAATGCAGTGAGTCGATCACAGGATGATAAAGATCAGAGAGTTACTCACCTATGCTGTGAGGTTGCAGCAGCTCTGCCAGAGATTTCCCCTTTGCAGCCAGTTTACCTCCAAACACAGCTTTCAGGGCTCGGTTTCCTGCCTCCACCTGGACCAGAGCCGGGTCTGTAAGAGGTAAGAGTCACACGGGGTCAGGATCCAAAGAAAACCAACAACTTGTCCTGTAAGTATTAGATCTCTGCTCTTGTGGGTGTAACACTTCTTATTGTGATTGTACATGTAGAGTCACTGACCAGGTACGTGTTTGTAGCTCTTCCCCAGGTGAGACAGCCAGCTGCTGCGGAGGATCCAGTCTCCATGAGACGCTCTCTCCGTGAGGAGTCTCACTGCAGTGGGGATCAACCTCAGAGCGTCTCCATCCGCCAGATCCACCACTCCTCCAGAGAACACCTGGCCTTCATGAACTCCACTGCTCTGCAGCGCCCTCTGCAGGTCACTCAGACTCAGCGGCCGACTCCTGAGGATGGAGTCACAATTTAAATCTTTCTTTATAAACATAAGGTAAATGAATAAAGAAGTGATGAGATGTGTGGACTTGTTGCTCACCGTTTCCCCTGCAGGCTGAGCGTGTTCAGGCAGAATGAGAGCACCTGTCCGTCTCTGAGGATGGAGGAGAAGCAGGAGTCCTCGGTGGAGAGGAGGGCTGAGGGGAAGCCGTCGGGCCAGACTCCAGCACACAGCAGCCCGCTGCCCCAGTCCTCCGTGTCCAGAATGGATAAGCGCTGCTCGATCAACTGCTGGGCTTGCTGAAAAGACAAAAAGATGCTCTCAAGTTCATTCATACAGTGACCGAGGTCTTTAAACCCACCAGCTGGGAGCACCGTCTGAATCTGAATCTTAATGATGCAACGGATCGCTGCTGCACCGAGAGAAGAGGCAGCAACGTGCACAGTCTGCATTAAACAGTTCTTCCAATACACCACGCAGACGTTTATGGCTAACGTAATGAGACAGACAGCTTCACTTCAAACACAGCGACACGTGGGACGTGTGTACTTAGGGTGTTGATACCTTCTGGCTGGCCGTGGTGCGTTGACAAAGCGAGTAAGCCTCTCCACAGGCGTGCTGCAGGGCGCTGGGTAAATCCACACCTCTCTGCAGCTGACAGGACAGCAGCGTGGCAGCATGTAGGAGGGAGGACATTGAGGAGGCGGGAGAGTCTAAAAAAGAAGACGTGTAAGAACTCTGCAGACTGACGGATGGACAGACAGCGAGCTTTTGCTCTCTGCTCACCCCAGATGTCAGACTTGATGCTCTTGTGGATCTCGATCAGCAGGTCACACACACAGTCTCCGGTCACCCCTGCAGTGTGAAGCAGAGTTTTCAGGTCCAGAGAGTCCCAGCAGACACCTTCATGCTCCCCTGGGATGTAGACCTCCACCCCTCGGTTCCTCATGGCTCTGGAGAGCTCCCCGTGAACAGGGTCCATGGTCAGGAACAGCCTGCACACACACACACACACACACAGCAGGTGAGCTCTGATTCTTTAACGACGTAAACACAACTTGAAGAGGATCTTACTTTACCTGAAGTTAGGATGCGGGGTGATCTTAGGGGTCTTCCCATCTATCACGCCACGTTCGTTGATCGTCAAAGATCCACCGGGCTCCAGCAGAGCATTGAGGCGATCCAGGACTGAAGCACTGAGGACACAACATCAGAGACATCAGCTGAACGATTTCACAACTTAACTTGACTTTTTCAGAAAGACGAGAGTAAAATCCTCCTCTTATCTCAAATAGTTTCATATCTGGTTCTTTAACTTTTTTGATATGTGAGGATTTATAACTCTTGTTTAAATTTAACCAATTGGATATCTATATCTTCAGATATTTATATTAGATGCACGACAGATAAAGATACACAAAAATATTTGTAAAGGAACTGAAACAAAACATCTGAGTTAACCTCGATGGCGAGTTTTAAAAGAAGACGGACTTCTCTGGTTCTCTATGTTTCCTTTATATAAAATATTTTATGTGACTTTCTTGCAAATTTTGGAGATTCCACTGTTTGTCAGATAACGCAGATCAGTGCTTCACTCTTTAATGTGTGTGTGCTCTTCGAAGCCTTTCCAATAATCATCCCAGAACAGTGATGTGGATGTTTCTTTAAGGGGATAAAAAGTCGAAAAGAGACAGATAAAAGAAGTTCTTCCACTGACCTGCAGAAGTTGACGTTATCCATAAGCAGCCAATCACCGGCCTGCAGAGCCTGGACCAGCATCCCGTCCAACCACTCGAAGCCGCCATTGGTCCATCCATCCTCCAGCTGAGCGAGACGCTCCTTCAGCAGCGTGAAGTCCATCTGCAGTTTGGACATGTCTGTAGGAAAGACACGGTCAGCTGAACATGTTCTTCATTACAAACACGGTGAAGGATTTGATCCGAGCGTCTTACCCGTGAAGACTTTGAGTTTGGTGTTGAGTTTCTGCAGCAGCAGGATGATGACCTCCAGTTTGTTCAGGGCCTCAGAGTTCACGGCTCCTCCGGTCCTCTGCAGACCCTCTTCCTTCAGCCAGCGACAGAACAGACCCCACGTCTGCAGCAGGAACTCCGTGTCCTGCACGCCGACGTCCAGCGACATCAAGCCACGCCTTATCACCATGGATACTATATAGTCCACGCTCTCCAGCACCTGCTGCCATGGCCGCATGATGTCCAGCTGTAAGGAGGAGAGAGAGCGCTGAGTGACGTGCTCTGATGTCTTTAGATGATGAAGGATTGTGATCAGAGTCTCTGGTTACCTGCTCGAAGCCGCCCAGCAGCTCAGTGGTGTCCATGGCGCTGTTCATAGCCATCACCCGGAGCCGGTGACCTGTCAGCAGAGCCAGCAGCCTCACCAGGCTGGTCTTCCCGCTGGCCGTCGGGCCGACTAGTATGGTCATCCAGCCCATCTCCACACACTTCATCAGGGACTCCAGGGGCCGCAGGGACTGGTGGGTGATGGAGAGTGGGGGGTCGAGGGCCACGGGGGCACCGCCGCTACGCTGCAGGACTGAGAAACCCACCTACAGGAGAGGGAAGAGACTCTTAACTCTTTACATGCAAGGAAAAACATTCCAAGTTTTCACAGGTTTGAGACCCCAGTGAGGAAATGTGTCAGAAAATGATTTTTAAAGTTTATTCAATGAATTAATAAACCACAGCAACGTCTGGAGTCATTTCTGCCCTGTGATCAGAGACTCCAGACTGCAGTATAGTTCTCATCTTTAACTGATAAACAGAACTGTAGAGGAATCATCATGCTCATGAACAAAGTTTTATTTTACTTTGTCATTTCAGTCCATAATGATCCTCCACGCTGCAGCTCATGCAGCTCTCCCTTTGTGTATCTGCATCTGTCTTTTATGGTAACTTTACTAAAAACAACCACTTTCGTCCTCTAAATCTACGTCCTTATGTCTCATGAAAATATTTAAAAATCAATTATCAACTTCTTCAGCTGCTCCTTTCAGAAAAAGTTTGCATACCTGTAAAATATTTAACTCTAAAGATGGGTGATGTGTTGTTTGTACAAACCTGCAGGTTGAGTGGAGTGATGTGGAACTCTCTGGAGCCGCTGTAAGGCTCAAAGTCCTCCCCAAACACCTTCCTGAACACGGACAGGACCTGCAGGGACAGGGGGACATTCACAGACTCAACACTTGATCTTATTTAAAGATTAAAACATGAAAAAGACCAAAAAGGGCTGGTTTAAGGAGTTAAAATGATGGTTTTTTTTACTTTAATAAACCTGTGTTCCTCTCTGGGTGTGTTTCATTTCATCTTTCCTCTGCTGGTAGCAGATTTAAGTATTTTCAGTTGTTGTTCCTTTATTCCTCGGTCAGTCTGACGAGGCCCGTTGTTGTGTTATTCAGCTGTTTTTGTTTGGTTGAGTTATTCAATGTTTGTTTTGGGTAAAAGCAGCACCCATACCTACTGATGCTCTGTGTGTTACCAATATTTCTATTACTTTGACTCAATAGTTTTTCATTTAGTTTCTTTAAAATTCACTTTAACTACAGAGACCCTGATCTGCTGTTCCCCACACTCCTAAATTCCATATTCTCTCCATCATAAATGAAAGTATCTGGGTTTTCAGATGTCTCAGAAGGCTTTCAACCTGGACTCCCTTTGGTCTTCTGCTTAGATATTAAAGCTCCAGTGAGTAACTTTGGGTTTGTGTCAGTTTTGGCGCCCCCTGTGGACAAAGCTCATATCTCTGATTTTTGTTTTACCTCTACATATGGAAGCAAAATCTCACTCTGCTTTCTTAAAACCGTCAAATGTACCATCTATTGAGGACCTTCGCCGTGGACAGTTTTAAATAAGGTTGTTTTTACAGCGTGCCGTTAATCATCTTGTCTGACACCTATTCACTCTGTTTTACAACCAGCCAAAAACTCCTCACAGGAGCTTTAAGCTGAAAACTATGACACGGCTAAAAATATCTTAAAGTGGTAACTTGTCCTCAACGTCTGAGGCCATGGTTCTTAGCCGGAAGAGGGAAAAGGGTGGCTTGCCCACTCTGGGTCGGAGAAGAGTCTTTACTCCAGGCAGAGGAGTTTAAGTATCTGGGGGTCTTGTTCACGAGTGAGGGGAAGAGGGAGCGCGAGATTGACAGATGGATCAGGGCAGCCTCTGCAGTGATGCGGATGCTGTACCGGTCTGTTGTGGTGAAGAGAGAGCTGAGCCAGAAGGCAAAGCTCTCAATTTACCGGTCAATCTATGTTCCGACCCTCACCTATGGTCACGAGCTGTGGGTAGTGACCGAAAGAACAAGATTGCGTATACAAGCAGCCGATATGAGCTTTCTCTGCAGGGTGTCTGAGCTCAGCCTTAGAGACAGGGTCAGGAGCTCAGACATCTGGGAGAGGCTCAACGTAGAGCCGCTGCTCTTCCACATCGAGAGGAGCCAGATGAGGTGGTTCGGGCATGTGGTCAGGATGCTTCCCGGACGTCTCCCTGGGATGGTGTTTCGGGCATGTCCGTCTGGGAGGAGGCCACGGGGAAGACCCAGGACACACTGCCGAGATTATATCTCTCAGCTGGCCTGGGAGCGCCTCGGTATCCTCCCAGAAGAGCTGGTGGAAGTGGCCGGGGAGAGGAGCGTGACTGCTGGGACTGCCCCCGCGACCCGGACCCGGATAAGCCCAGGACAATGGATGTATGGTAACTCTATTTTTAAAACCTCGGCTCTATTTTTTAAAAATGTTTGTACATGAATAAAGTGAATCAATTGTGATTTTAAATTGTGTTTGGATAAAAAATAAAACCTTGTTTATGACACTTTTTCACAAACATAAAAGAAAATAACCAAAGAGAAGTGTAAATACTGTCAGCGCCCTTAAAGCAGCAGAAGGTGGTCATAAGATGTTTACCTGAGCCTTGTCAGCCTCCGTCCTCATCCTGTCAGCGTACACTAAGGCCACGTGCTGACCCGGGTTGAAGAAGCCCGGGGATTGGTCGGCCTGCATCAGCTGACACCAGCGGAACATGTCACGCAGGTTGAACTCCCAGGGGCTTCCTCTCTGACCCCACTGCCGCTCCACACACACCTCCTGGACGAGCTGGTGAGGAAATCAAAGACTTTAACTTCCTTATTCATCAGACGACCAAAAAGAAACAAGGGAAGGAAGATGAACCCACCTTGTTACTGAACTCAACCATCTTAACGATGATTTCTTCATCGATGGACGGGAAAATGGAGTCTCCGATGAACTCCATGTCTTTGCTGGTGAGCTGGTCCACATAGACCTGAAACACAGGAGAGAGTCAGGAAGAGCACAGAGGAATACACACTGAAAGAGATCCTAATATGACTCTGTTACTGAAGCAAAAGAGAAAAGAAGTGGCGATATGTTTTCTGAGTCAGATATTTAAGGTGGTAAATATCTCAGGCATAAATTCCCTCAACATTTTTATGAACATGAACTTTTTGTGTCATAAATGCAGAAAGGCAGGGTTTTTTTTTTTACCCAAAACATTCGTTTTTTATACTTTTTATGCGCCTGTTTTGGCCTTAAGAGTTGCGATTAGGGATGACCACAATTAATGGATTATCGATTAATTGATTGTTAAGAAATTACTCGAAACACGCATTTTTGTTATCAATTTTCCGTCACGTGGTACAAACATCATGTGGTCTCATATTACACTCATCTATCAGGGAGGTGTTTTAAGTTTAAAGCATGTTTGGATGTGAATCAGCTGTTAAAGGTGTTGCGCACAGCGGAGACGCTCAGCTGGCGGCTGCGGCTGTGCGTCAGGTCTCCACGTGCGCTTCTTAAAAGAGGATCAATACAAAACTGCTGCCAACAACGACACAGACAGAAAGGTTGACAACTTTAAACAGGACATTTCCCAACTTTGGATACGAAGGCAACAAACGGGTGGGAAATTCAGGTACGCTATGTTTGCAGACCAGCATCATCAGAGCCGTCTGGGCTTTTCTGCAGCTGGACTGATAGTGACCCGGTTGTGCTCCTGGCTGACACCTGATTGAATACACATGTTTATTTTTCTCAATAAGAACGAGTAGACAGAAAACTGGACACTGTGAGTCTGAAGTACTTTTCTGTTAGTAGTCTCAGCCTTCACTTTATAAGATTATGTCCGCGTAGAATATTTTAATGAGCCTGATCGTTGATATTCTGCGTGTCAAACATGTGCCCGTATTCAATCCTGTCAGTTAGATGCATTTTGTTGCTGTAGAAAATACAATTTAGGGGGAAAACAACCTATTTGGCATTGTTTTTGACGTAAGAATAATAATGGTTTTTTTTATCAATTAATCGATAATTGATCGTTAACATTTCCAAAAATCGATCACGGAAAATACTTAAAATGTACATCCCTAGTTGTGATGGCTAGTAAGAACACTAAAAACCTAACATCTATGAGAGAAACTTGTACATAACGATATACGAGTTTGAATAAACATGTGTACTGTCTCTTACCTGAGTGAACCTGTTGAGGAAGGACTTGGGCAGCCCCTTACGCCCCCCGCCTTGAGTGAAAGGGTTCTGACAGCCGAAGATCTTGGTTTTCTCGTGCTGAACCTGGAAGCTCATTCCCAGCTCAGGGATGTAGATCTCTGCTCGGTGATCAAAGCAGGCGTTCAGACCCTCCAACACGGACTGAGAGGCCAGGTTCAGCTGTCAGTGGGAGAAAAGGTCGGATTAGACTCAGTGGATTATATCACCTCTATAGATTACGGTTTGTTTCATGAAGATTTGAAAAGGAGGTAAAAGTCATGGAAGCAGGAGGTCGTTACCTCGTCAAGGACCACCCAGTGCCCTGCCTTCAAAGCCGCCAACAGGGGGCCGTCCCTCCATGCAAACTCTCCTCCCTTCCCTCCCTCCACGGGGAGATCTGTCCCGAACAGATCCGTCACATCCTGCAGCAAAGGAAACATCATCAGGACCAGAGCCGTGTGGAGTCTGAAGCTCGTTCAGGACTCTTAAAGAGAGACTCACCGTCTGCTCCGACAGGTTGATTCTGACCAGCTGGTTCCCTGAAGCTTTGGCCAGCGCAGCCACCAGACTGGTCTTCCCCACGCCGGGCGATCCCTCCAGCAGTACCGGCCTCTGGAGCTTCAGGGCCCGCAGCAGCCTCTGAGCGTTGACCGCGGTGGTGCCGGCTGCGATGGCATAGTCCGACAGGTTACGAGACTCAGTTTGAGGCCCTGAGGGGACAGAGGGACGGTGATGAGTTTGTTAATTCAAGAATCAGGAAACAGAAGAATCCAGCTCATTCTATTTTTACATTCAGAGTCTAAATCAAGAAGAGGCACAAAGTTGTTTTGGAATGGATCGAGTAGATTGCTTCAGCTAACAGTCATAACAGGTTGTATATGCAACAATAATGTCTTTGGGGGAAAATGCAGCAGTCCAAAGAGAGTCTAATGGACAACCAGAAACATTGAAAACAGTCCATCTCTCTCTTCAGAGCTGCCTCAGAAGAGGACACTATTTAATCCGCTGATGTGTCGGTTCGTTTTTTGTGTTATCGTGAATTTTAAAGAAGTCATGTTGGGTCCAAACTTCTTAGTAAGATGAAGTCACAAACATACACAAA
This sequence comes from Notolabrus celidotus, assembly GCF_009762535.1. Lineage (NCBI taxonomy): Eukaryota > Metazoa > Chordata > Actinopteri > Labriformes > Labridae > Notolabrus > Notolabrus celidotus. The sequence continues at coordinate 30,321,650 of NC_048284.1, read as the reverse complement.
CCACTATAAAGACTGAAGGAGAGACAGACCAGCAGCTCCTGTTGTTTGTGAGTCCGTAAAGACCATTTTTGTAAATGGATTCTGGTGACCTTGAGAGTAACGTAGGACTGTTTCTGCTCATGAGGAAGAATCTTACACTGAGGTTGTTTTCACATAATGATGGTCCAGAAGACTGGGTTTGATTGGGGTGTGAAATAATACTTTTGCACCTTCGTGTGGTTTGGTTCACTCTCACACAGCACTTGTTCAAACGAACCAAACCATGTGGACGCCACAAGGTTATAATAACGACCGCTCGTTGGGGTGGTAATGTCCAAAACAAACACTGATGAAGACGAGAGAAAGAAACGTCTCATCTATTGGCCGGAAACGAAAACTGAAACCCATCCTCTCTTGCTGTCTTATTACTCCTCCAGAGCAGAACGAAGGCTGTCTCAGCAAACACAGAGCAGCTAAATCTCAAGTTTTTCACTTTTTGGACCTGAAGACTGAAATTCACTGCAAAACCTCCAGACTCAGCAAGTTTTTTTTATCTTATTTCAGGATATAACAAGCACAAAATAAGGCCTGAAGTACTTTTAATGAGTCGAAATAATCTGCCAATGAAATCCAGGGACTTGTCATATATATTTTGTATCAGATTATTTTACTCATCATAAGTCATTCAGGCCTTAGTTTTGTCTTGTAATGTCTTGAAATCAGACATGTTTCTGGACTTGTCAGGTGACTGTTGTTGAAATTAAATGTTATCAGTCATTTATTCAACAAAGAAGAAAATGACTCTTGCTTAGATTAGATTTTTTGGCAGTGTTCTGGGTCTTAGAGTCTCACACATTCAGAGATGTCCTGTAGTTAGGGATCACAGGGACGCCCAGCCCATCGCTGAGACAAGCCGCAAGTGTGTTAGTTCAGGGTAACATGTACAAACAAAGCTACAGATGAAATCATTCAGTCATGAACAGGTCACTGTAAATCCTCACCTAATGCGATGTAGAACGGGTCAATGCCAAAGAAATCCTCTCCCCACTGCGGCTCCCTCGGCAGGCAGCTGTCGTAGACTCTCAGCGCGTCCAGAACCTCCTGATCCAGTTTGGTCATTTTACTCAGACGCTGCTGCAGGAAGCCCAGACACAGCCGGCGTGCCAGGAGGGCGCTGTCTGCACACGACGCCGTGGTTCCTGCAGGAGAAAAGAGTTTCATGTTATGTTTCCTGAAAACCTCCTTTGACAGAACGAGACTCAAAACAACCCCTCAGCTCACCCGAGCCGAGGCCGTCTACGTAAACCAGACACGCAGCGTGGATGAAGGCGGTGACAGTGTCCAGTCTGAGGTCCCACTCCGCTTCCTCTTCCTCCTCCAGAGCTCCCATGGTCATGAAGCCGTCCTCGTCCCGCTCACACACCGTGTTCATGAAGTATACCCAGGACAGGATGTCTCTGACGCTCAGGATGCAGCGCCGACCGAAGTCCTGCCGGGTCAGCCACTCGATGAAGTCCAGCATCAGCTCGGCGATGTCTCCACCTGAGTTTAATACCAATTAAACAAAATCAGTACCATGCTCAGGTTACTCATTGTTTCCAAGACAAGGGTTTAAATCTGGACCCCAAAATGTAAAAACAGGCTTCTGATTGAAACAGAATCTCCTTTGGATCAGTCTGAACATAGCTTGTTTTACTTGTATTAAATGTAAGTTGCATTTTCTTCTCACCGTCCAATGAGAGGCCTGAGCGCAGGTTATGTTGGATGATCTGAACCAGGTCGCTGCGGCTGTTACTCTGAGGACACCAGATCTCTGTGAAACGGTTCCTGAGGGCAGGAGAGAGCTGTCCCAAAGAGGAGAGGCACAAACACCAGGTAGATCATTAGTTTATACTCAAATTTATTTTATCCTGCATCATCATCAACATCATCTTTTTAAATCTACCTCCTTCTTTCCGAAGTCTCCTCCGGGGTTCATGGTCGCCACCAGACGGAAACTCTCAGCCGCTCTGATCAGCTCCACGTCGTCATCGTCACCGCTGCCTTTCTCCGCCAGCACGAGGGACTTCTCTGTTTCTAAAACACTGAAACAAACACAACACGCCGTCAAGGGCTGCTCTCAGTCTGTTCTTCACCTGAAGCTGGTTGTTTATTGGATGTGAAGTCATGTTCAAATTCAGTTTCAGGGCTCAAAATGCAAAATCCACAAATTAAACTCATGGATAAAACATTGTCTCTCTCTCTGGTCTGAACCAGGGCCGGTCTGTTGATTTGATAAAAGAGTTTTTATCAGTTTTTAATCTTTTGACCTTTTGGTTTCGGAAACAAACAAGAGGTATTTCTGTTTTTCTATTTCTATTTCTATACTTTTAAATGTGGTCTGGTGTATCTCTCTCTCTCTCTCTCTCTCTCTCTCTGGTGTGTTTACCTGTTAAGTCTCTCCAGCACGGAGTCGTCTGCTAGAGAGATCTCATCCATGAGAAACACTCCTCCCTCCTTCATGGCCAGAACCAAGGGACCGTCATGCCACTGAAACAGCCTGCTGTCCTCACCACTCGTCTACACACACACAGACACACAGAAAAAAGCACAAGACTTAGTTATTCCAAGAAGTTCACTTTAAAGGTTCTCTGTCTTAAAGGTTCCTCCCCCCTCTGACTTTTCCAGCCTCCCTTCCAGGCTCCGTACCTGTGTGTGTCTGACTGGTCTCAGGCCTCCCAGGAAGTCTGACGTCTCCATGTGGAGGTGACAGTTCACTGAGAAGAACTTCTGTGCTGCTAAAGCTGCGAACAGCTGGCAGATCGTCGTCTTTCCACATCTGGTGAGCAAACCAAAACAAAAGTTTAGTGTGAATAAAAACAAGTTTAAAGCCCAAACCAGACATAAGTAACGATTCAATAAAGAACAAAGGTCTAACAGTGAAACTGAGTCTCACCCGGTGTCTCCTACAAGCAGGACTGACTCCCCGAATCGAAGCGCACGTCCCACCAGCACGGCGAGCCTCCTCATGCCGTGTGTCCACACCACATGTCTGAACTCCTCAGGCACCCCGGCGATGCTGTCGACGAAGGAACCTGCAGACCCAAACAACATCCAGACATGACCCTGTGTTCATCACACTGGAGAACTACGAACAGATGTTGATGTGAAACAGAGCAACAGAATCTGTGTGTGGTGATTGATCTGGATCAGGTTGTGGTGGTGGATCTGGACCTATGTGTGTTGGTGGATCTGGATCTGTGTGTGGTGGTGGATCTGGATCAGAGTGTTGTAATGGATCTGGATCAGAGTGTGGTGGTGGATCTGGATCAGAGTGTTGTAATGGATATGGATCAGTGTGTGGTGATGGATTTATGTGCTGTAATGGATCTGGATTAGAGTGTTGTAATGTATCTGGATCAGAGTGTTGTGACGGATCTGGCTCAGAGTGTTGTGACGGATCTGGATCAGAGTGTTGTAATGGATCTGGATCAGAGTATGGTGGTGGATCTGGACTGAAGTCTTGTTGAGTCTGACTCACTGAACTGGCTGGTGACCTGTTTCTTGGAGAACAGGTTTTCAGGGTTCACCGTCCGTTTGAAGTGTTTCTCCAGGATGGACATGATGACGGACTCCTCCTCAGGTTTCCTCACGCGTCCTGCCAGCAGCATGTACCCTGAAGAAGACCAGGACAGCTTTAAGTGTTCAGACAAACACACGGGGGTCACAGCTGGTGGGTCAAGAGAAACATCTGAGAGGTCTCACCATCATCTGCCAAGTGCTGCAGCCAGTCCTGAGTGTCCTCTGTCTGCTGCTCCAGCCGGTATCGGTCCGCCCAGCGGAACAGATCTCTGAGGGTGATGAAGCCGTGTTTCCCTGCAAACACGGAGGACCCCCGACGCAAGGACTGAAGGAGAAACACATCCACACACACAGAGGCCATTAGGATCATTTAAATCAGGAATTTTAAGACAAAAGAAAGCAGGCTGCTGTGTGACAGAAATGATACATTATGAAGGTAAATGAGACAAAATAAACACCAGGGAAAGACACTGTTAAAAACAAGATACGCATATTTCTGGTTACCTGTAGGTCTTGCATGACTTTGACCAGCTTGGTGCAGTAGGATGGAGGCAGGCTGCACCTCTGATGGAGGATGGTCTCCAGCTCTCCACTCGGCAGCTCGTCGAAGTGAAGCTCCACAAAGCGGTTCCTGAATGCCCGGGAGAGAACCTGGAGGAGGGAGGGTGAAGATTATTTACATCTTCTCTATTATCACACTTTATTACCTGGCTGTCTTAATGATCTTCAGCTGTGAAAGATACTTGATTCTAATTGGTCTAACCCCATTGACAACAGTTATTAACTTTCACTAACATGAGCAACATCAGAGGCAAACTGATCACACATCATGTGAAATCAATTCACAGAAAAGAGTTCTGGCACATTTAGCTTCTTAGATGTTAGTTTTGGTTAGCATGCTAAACAGCAGGCTACACACATTTTCATATTGGATCCTGTCCATCAATATTATGAAGGAGCAGAGCAGGTGAGAGAAACTTTAGGTTAGCGATCTCTACAAAGAAACTTAAACCATGAGTGGTGGTGATGATAGCAGCAGGGTTCAAAGTTATGACATTTGTATACTTTTAAAGGTGTGTGAACCGCAGAGCTCAGAGAAGAAGGAGAGCTGAATGAGGACAGCTCTCGTTCTATCACTGTTCCATCACCATGGAACGATAACTGACTTGGAATCAGTCTTGTCTCACGCTGTCGGGGGATTCTGTATCCCATAACTACCTGCTAACCCTACATTATTCATTACTTATTCTGTTTGACAGGAGGGTCAGATAAAACAAAAAATCGCCTTCTAGAGAGCTCATCATGATTTTTACTTCCTTTTTAGTCAGAGATATGTTGATTTAGTCGTAAACTCATCTTGTAGGTCAAATAAAGTGTCTTGATATCAAATTTCAAAGAAATCTGGTGGGAATCTATCAGTTTGAATCTCTGTATGATCACAGCGGCAACCGTGACGTCAAAGAAATCCCTCACTGCTTGAATGAACTGTTTACCTTTCTGCCTCCATAGAGACCAGGGGGATTCTGGGTAGCAAACAGCATGAATCTAGGGTGAGCCTTGATGACTTCCTGTGTCTCTGCCACAAACAGCTCCCTGTTGTCATCCAGGAGCCTGTTCAAAGCCTCCAGGACGTCCGTGGGAGCGAGGTTCAGCTCATCCAGGATGATCCAGTAGCCTTTCCTCATGGCGTCGATTAGGACGCCTGAGGCAGAAACACGAACAGAGACATGTTAGCCTGGAGGGAAATGATGATAGTGAGAGGGTGCAGGAGACCGGAGTGAGCGCTCGTACCTTCTTGGAACACCAGCTTGCCCTTGTCGTCAGACGAGTAGCAGCCGATATACTCCTGGATGTCGGTGTGCTCGTGGTTGTTGATCCTCACACACTGGTTTCCTGTGGCTGCAGCCAGCCAGCGGATCAGGCTGGTCTTCCCCACAGACGTCTCTCCCTGGATCAGCACGGGGTGAGTCCTGCAAAACATTGAGAGAAAGTTACGGGAGGGCAGACTCTTGGTCCGTCCGGGGAGACATGATCAGCGTGATGCAGGCGGAAGAGCACATCTGTGTTGCGTCCATAAAAAGTGCAAAAAAAAACAGGCATTCTGGTGTCAAAGTAAAGTGCTGAAATATGTCTTAGTAGAGCGTACAGCTAAAACAAGATGAGCGATCTGGTTGAAGTCTCTCAAAATCAGATAAATCATGTAGCAGACTTGGCCCCATCTGCAGAAAACTGTAGCCTAGCTTGCATACTATTTGTCCCTGCAGTTTCTCATTAAAGGGGCCGAGCTGAGCGGCACCCATCATGGCTAGAACAATAACTAGTGACATGTAACTCATACAACCAAACTTAAAAAAAACTGAAATATCCCTTTAATTGACCCGTGCAGAGCCAATACCTGAACCCTATCAATACCTTCATGCTGAATGGTCCCCCTGACAGTGAGCCCGACCAGCCGACACCAGAGCCCTCACTAATGCTCTGTGTAAAGGATTGATCCAGGCCCATCAGGTCACTCACTGTGGGGGAATCATCCTGCCAAATTCCTGTCCTCATGCACTCTGATGCAACTTTCCTAAAGTGCCAGATCGAGCTCTGCCAAAATGTTTGTCTGGACATTCATTGATGAACGCATTGATTTGAAATCACGGGCAGGGGGTCAGGCCGTGTTCCTACCCCGCAGATACCACCCTGGCCAGGTCACGGAGGTTCAGCTTGACTGAGGCAGTGAGGATGTAGCTCGGGTCCAGAGCCGGCTCCATCTCCCCCTGAGACACCCAGTATCCCTCCACCTCTGCACACGGCCGGCCTGAGGGCGCTGGGATGGGCTGCAGGAGACACAACAGAGGGAGATGTTATTAACTCATAAATAATTCACTGTTTATAAAGGATGACCATCAAAGACAGATTCATATGGAGAAGGATTTACTGAAGTGTCAGTCTCACTATGTCTAGACAGCTGCTGTACATCCAATAAACACCTGATTGAATCGGGTCTGTCCAGCTCTTCTGTCTGTGTGGTGTTTAGTTCATCTCTCTGAATGTCTGATGTTTCTCTTCACTGTTGATTCAGGTGATGACATTAGACTGAGTTTAAGCACGTGTCGTCATCAGCTGACAGTCAGAGAGTAAAAATGGAGCTCTGTGCACAGAGTGATTAGGCCCATAAAAAATATGACCGCAGCGTTTGGCAGCGTTTCAAACTCTGACCGAATGACCGTAGGGAGCGGATAAATCATGACGAGGCTGTGTGAAAGATCTGCATCTTTCTTCCATTGTTTCATTTAGTCTTGGTTGTTTTTGAGTTTTGGGTTTCTTCATAACTATTAAATCAGATATGAAATAAAATACGATGAACTCTGGAGGAACAGAGGTCTGTGAAGAGTCAATTAGAAGAGGTTCACATTAAAGGCCCGTTTCAGTGTCAATCACCTTCTGACCACTGGGAGGAGTCTATGGAGGCCCCAGGTCACATGTCAAGAAAAAAAGCTTAATGCAAATCTATGTGCACGAATGTAATCCAAACTGTGTGCATGGATTATAAAGCACAGCCACAGATGAGCCCACATGTTGCACACTCAGCACATGTTGCAGCTGCTTATATGAGACAGCGTCACTCTTCTAACAGAGGCTCCAGTCTGCAGCATGCTTTACACACCATTCTGTTGAACTGAGTCACATCAGGACAGATGTTCAAACTTCTTTTACTTTATTTTTCTACTTTATCATAACTTTAACATTTATTTATCTTATTTACTTTATCTATTTATTTCTTGTATTTATCTGATTTTTTAACTTATAATTATTTTGAACTTTTTTTACTTACTTATTTTATTAATTTTACTGTATTAATTTCATTTTATTTTTAACTATTTTATTTCTAATAATGCCTTTTATAATTTTACCATTGTTGTTGTTTTCTGTCTCTGTTTTTTTGTGAAGCACTTTGGGCTGAATGTTTGTATGTATGAAAGGTGCTATATAAATAAGTAAAAAATATAAAATATAAGTTGAGTTGAGTTGAGTTTATTTCTTTACATTTATTTAACCAGGAGCACATCATTGAGACTAAAAATCTAATTTACAAGAGCGTCCTGGTCGAGATCAGCGGCAGCACGTTCCATCGAAGTTACAGAAATACAGAACATAATTTACAAACATGTCAACAGGAAGTTTTTTTAATGTACACTATAAATACATCTGCTTGGTGAAGTGAATAGAGACAGAAACAGGTAGGGACTCTAAATCAAAGGTTATAACTAACTTTTCTCCCTAAACCTTCAATAAACTCAGGTAAACTTCATTCTAACGCCCCTCCCTGTAAATAAAAGTGGCAGTACTTTAAGAGAGGATCAGACTCTTACTTGTTTGAGACACTTTGTGTTCCCCATCAGGATGTGCTGACACACCAGTTTCTGCACCAGAGGGTGGGAGCTTCTGTCCAGCTGAGTCAGGAAGCTGAGGCAGAAACCCTGCAGACATGAAAGAGAGAGAGAGAGAGAGAGAGAGAGAGAGAGAGAGAGAGAGAGAGAGAGAGAGAGAGAGAGAGAGAGAGAGAGAGAGAGTTAGGCTGTGACTTCAAACACATGCAGGTGAAGTTTACAGAAACTGTGGTGCTGTTAAAACACATCACTTTAAAATAAAAAAGGTAGCACTGAAACTATTAACATGATTCTATATCATACCTCGTAGAGTGAGCGCTGCACGCTGCTGCAGGGATTTGCAGCAACATACTTTAGAGCCCTGCAGAGAGTCCGCAGACTGTAGTGAGGTCTGTGACCCGTCCCGTCCACCAGGTGGGAGTTTGCCTCTTTTCGTACCGCCAGGTAAAAACTGCACGCACACAACAAAATAAAGAGGGTGTTAAATGTGTATTTTCAAATAAACCAGAATTTTTTTAAACATTTTTTTGTCTGGGAGAGAAAATATTTTAGTGTCAAAGTTTCTGCTTTTTTTTTTTCTGTTTTACCGTCAAACAAATAAAATAACTTTGTTTATCCTGCGAATCAAAAATCAACTGTGTTTTCAGACTCGATTAAGCAAAATAAACATGACATTCAATTCTATTGTGTATTGAAGCTAACGTCTGTGCTCTTAGCGATGTGCTAGAAAATGTTGGCCCTACTTTAGCTGCAGTTACGTTACACACAGACCGACCTGATGATGCCGCTGACGATATTCCTGGGTGAATTTAAACTCTTCAGGTAATCAGAGACCAGAATCCTCAGGTCCCCCTCGTTCTCCAGCTCCTCCACATACAGCTCTGTGAACCTGGGACACACACACGAAAATGTATAACAGAAAATGAAACAGTAGCCCGATGTAGCCACAGATGAATGAGATAAAGACTTTGATTCTTGAGCTCTCACCTGTTCCTGAGGCCGAGAGGAAGGTTCCTCTTGCCCACATCAGTCGCTGGGTTCATGCAGGCAAAGAGCCGGAAGTCTGGGTGTCGTACGAGGGGCTCTGGATTCAATCAAACACAAACATGAGAAAAATACAGGAATATAAAAACTTCATAAACTGAGATGATATTGACACAAATCAACAGTCTGACTGCAGGTCACTGTTCTTCTCTGCCCGTTATCACTGACCGCTCACTAAGATAAAAGTTTGTGTCCCCTCCTCACTCAGAGTTGCTCTGAGAGTGTTCCTAAATCACTCCTCAGCTCAGACGCTCTCCTAAAGGATTCTGACGGTGTGAATGAGGTAAATGTTGAGAGCTAAATATAAATGAGCTACACTGGAATCAAAGTTATTTCATCAGCCAATCAGGTTAAAAGTAAAATCAGTCCTCACCAGTGTCTCCACGGTCCAGCAGCACCAGAGATCCAGCGCTGCCCTCCAGCAGTCCGCTCAGACACTCCAGAGTCTCTGCTGCCGCCAGGTTGATCTCATCCAGCAGGATCCACTGACCCTTCTTCACCGCCTGAGCCAGAGTCCCCTACAGAGGATTCACACAGAGGTTAGAGCTGATCCACTGAGGCTGGACACGAAGAAGCTCAGCTCATACATGAGTAAGATCAGTTCATGTTAAGTTAAAGAGGTATGTAGATCTACAAGAACCAATACCTCTACAAAGGCGAAGACCATGGCCGCCTCACAGGCTCTGATCTGCTGCTGGGTCTGACTCAGCCTGAGAGCCAGTGCCTCCCACTTCTCCTGCAGCAGGTCAGCTGCACAGAGACAGAGACAGAGACAGAGACAGAGACAGAGACAGAGACAGAGACAGAGACAGAAAAAGAGACACAGACACAGACACAGACACCTGTTAATGTTCTGAAGCATCATGTGTCACTGTTTATAGCTTGATCTCTCTAGAACTGTACCGTCGGTTTTATCCTGCAGCTCTTTGGTGAGCGCAGACTTGCAGACGTGGTCCATGAGTTTGAGCAGATCCTGCCAGCGTTTTCCCCTGAAGCAGGTCTGCACGTGACCCAGGAAAGTCAGGTTCTGCTTCCTGGAGTACGTCTGGGAGAACAGGTCCTCAAAGGCCTCACGCAGAGGGAGCAGGATCTGCTTATGGTCCACTGGCTTGTACCTGCAGTAAACAGAAAGCCACATTGGTCCAGGTGGAGGTTTGATCCAAAACAGGGAGAGTACAGAACACTAAGTACCTACTCAGGACTGATCTTTCATTTGTGCTCAATCTGATTATAGAGTTAAGTTTTGTGAGGATCATATTGAATCATATTGAATCGCATATGCACTTCTGAAAATTTCTAGAAAGAGGCAGCGGTAGTATGGGAGGTCATGCCTTCAGTTATCAGGCACTTCTCCTTTGGAATCATCTACCAGTCAGAGTTCGGGAGGCAGTCACCCTCTCTACTTTCAAGAGAAGCTTCAAACTTTCCTTTTTGATAAAACTTATAGTTAGAGCTGGATCAGGCTTGGACCAGCTCTTAGTTATGCTGCTATAGGCTTAGACTGTCGGGGGAACTAACACACTGGGATCCCGTCTTTCCCTCTCTCTCCTCTCTCTCCTCTCTCTGCCTGTCTCTTACTTTAACTCTCCCTGTCCCATTAAAGTGACTAACCATAGACCTTTCTGGAGTCCCTGAGCTCCCTTGTCTCATAGGTTCCTGCGGACGTGCCAGACTCCAGCTGCTACAACTACTACTATCCGTCTCACCACTATCAACTCTCTCTCTCTTCACCTCCCTCTATCCCTCTCTCCAACTCGGTCTCAGCAGATGTGTGTCTAACATGAGTCTGGTCCTGCTGGAGGTTTCTGCCTGTTAAAGGAAGTTTGTCCTTGCCACTGTAACTTGCTAAATGCTGCAAAGTGCTCTGCTCATGGTGGATTAAGATGAGATCAGACTGAGTCCTGTCTGTAAGATGGGACTGGATCTTATCCTGTCTTGATGTTGGGTCTTGGTTAATAATAGAACATAGAGTACAGTCTAGACCTGCTCTGTTTGAAAAGAGTCTTGAACATTTTAGGAGGTTTTGAGGAGTTTATGAAAGTGTGAATACACCCTTAGATAAGGATTCAATCCTGTACATCTTTATGAAGGTCCACTACTCAAAAACTAATGAGAGGGCCCAGGGTGAGATGGGATCGAGCTTTAGAGGAACATCCTGAAGCTGAGTGTGGTAACACAGATGCACAACCCATCGATGAGACACAGAGTTTCACTGTAAACAGGATGCTGTTTGTTCTCTTTTACACCCTGCTGTAGATAAAGATGCCCATTGTTTTGCAGAGTCAGCTAATGTAGACGCAGTGTTGCACTTTGAAATCTGCCTGAAAAGAAAAAGACTTTAAACCCAAACGACTGGAGACTCTGACTTTGAGGACATTATGAGACAGCTGCAGGTTTAATTCAGCAGCCACGCTTTTTAAAGGTTAATCTCTGGATACAGAGGATGCTTGACGTTATGTAGACATGATATGATTTTTGTATCATTAAGGTACAAGTGTATGTCACTCACCCTCCGAGCAGGTCGGCTGTGTCACTCTGCTGATTCATGTTCACGACCCGTAACCTGTGTCCTGGATTGAAACACAGAACAAAGAATACTTTAATTATGACAGGCTACAATTTAAACACAGCATGCAGTAAACCCAACAGGAGAAGAGAGAAATGGGAGATAAAGGGGGTGAAGGTCTCAGAGCTCACCTGTGACTCTGGCCAGGTGTTGAACGGTGGAAGTTTTTCCAGTCCCGGTCTCTCCCACCAGAAGAACCGGCTCTCCTTTAGCCACACACACCGCCAGCTGCTCCAGCAGCACCGCCGAGGGACGGGTGGCAGCAAATGTCTGGTTTTCTCTGTTCACGGGGAAACATTAAATCATAATTAATCTGGTTTCATCCTTCCCAACCACTAAATACTCAGAATCTGAAAACTGTTTGTGCCAGACAGGCGGGTTGGAATCTTTCAGGATCCTAATTTACTGAGATTTTAACACACAAGCATCTTAAGGATATACAGAGTACAATTAAACAGAGTGAATATGTGGGGCAGGAGAAAACCAGGAGAAAATATCTGACAGATCAAAAATCAAAGTGCCTGTTCATACGTTTGGGCAGCATGATGGTGAATACCAGGGATGTGAATCATTGTGTAACTCAGGATATGACACAATACCCAACAATAACATAACAACACAGAAATTCTGAGATAAGAGACAATCTTTAAATTACCAATGATATCTGATAAACTAAAGAATGCAAACATCACATCAAAAGGTAACGTGAAAGATAAAAGCCATTAGTGCCTCCACAAGAAGACTTGAAGTAGTGACGTGGTTGGTCAGATTGGAAATGAGATCTGTTTAAAGATGAATGTATCACACCATTCAAGATGACGGCACATCGCTAAATTTTGTTCCATTTGTGTTATATACACTCTACAAAAGGAGAAGTATGTCTGCAGGGTAAAGATTTTGCAATCCAGTGTCTGAACATCGACAGCAGAAAAGAAGCAGACCTAGCCTGAAACTCTGAGAGAAGTCTGAGTCTACTTCACTAAAGGATGGGGCAGCTTTTAAAAGGTGACACATCACGCTTTTTTCATCAATATATATTTGTTTAAGAGGTCCCCAAAACATGTCTTTAAAGTTTATGCTCAAAAAAACACTTTGAAATCAGATTTTGGCATGCCTGTAAACCCTCTTCTTCAGCCCTGCTCAGAACGGTCTGTTTTCTCTCTGACCACGCCCCCTCAGGAAGTGGATGTGCCTCGGCTGTCCAGCACGTTGATCTAATGTTTACATGTTGGCTGACTATACTCTCTGCTCACAGACCGCGTTACTTCCACCCTCTGAATCTGACCCAGAATCTGATCCTGACAGAGAGGCGCCTGCAGCAGGACCTTTCTTGACGATTGGTCACAGATTCTGTGTTTCTTGTTGTTTTATTTGTCAGTATGTCGACGTGTGTCTTGGTACACAGCTACGAACATGTAGCTATGTGGCTATGCTAACCAGCGCTGGCACTTTTCCATGATAAATAAAAATCATCCACTAGATCTTCAAATCTGATAATTATGGGCCTCTTTGAGCACAAATAAACCTCAATGCAAAAAGTGTCCAACACTAACAGCTACTCACAGTTAGAGTGAAATGTTGACCGTACACTGACCATTCCTAGTAACAGTGCCATGGTTGTTTTAAGAGATGTAAAGATCAAAGCTCAAGTAATCATGACAACAATTCTTCTTAAAAAGAATATATCTTTACAGTTATTACTTTGACATAACTTGTAGTGTTTAAATCTGGAGTTAAATCGTTCAAGTTGTGGCTGTTGGTTGCTCAACCCGAGACCACCACTTTTTCACACGTGTACATATGGTCTGTAGCCGTTACATGTTTTATTATTTGAACAAGCCGCTCTTGATGCCTCAAAGGTTTGTTATAGACGGTTAATTCTCACATCTGTCCTGAAACGACTTCACAATAAACTGATCAAATTAATTTAGCTCATCTTTTGTAGATTAGAAGATTTGAGCTTGGTGAGGATGAGAGTGCACAGTGAAGCTCTGCCCAGCAGCGAGTGGAGATGCCGACAGCTCGTCTCCGCAATCAGACGCAAAACGATTGAACTGCACAGAGCTGCAGAACATTATCGGTTGTGTTTGTGCTTGAATATCATCAGAGCAATACGCTTTGAGTTGAACCTTGAGAGTGAGCAGATAGCGAGAGCAAATGATGCACAATTTATTCTTGAGTTGACCTGAATCGCCCCCAGTGTGTTGAAGTCTGTGGCACAAGGGTCCTACTCTATAGCTGATTTATTCCCTTTATAAACATTGTCCTACAGACTTCATGGTCTCAATCTCTTGTTCCAAATCTTCTTCAGTACAGCATGATGTTCATTTTGTGCATTATGATCCCATCGAGAGTCAGAGAGACCACACTGTAAAGCTGTTGACCTTGGCTTCAGAACCTAAACTCACACGCACCAGTAGAGTTTGTTTACCGTGATGTGTTTAAAATCAATGCATGTTCATTTAGTCTCCCAGCAGGACTCTATTTGGGTCTATCAGTAGGTGAATATTTGCACAGCAATAATGGCAGAGCTAATGTATGTATACAGTTCATAAAGAGGTCAGAGGGAGCGGGTGGGTGGGCAGGGTGTCCCACTTACACACTCAGCTGCACCGCTTCAGTCTGCTTTCGACTCAGGACCGCTCTGCCCACCGAGGCCTCCAGCTCGCTCAGCGTGATGCCAGGCTGGTACAGCTGACAGAAGTGCTGCGCCTGAGGAGAGAGACAAGAGACAGGAAGTCACATCATAAGACAACCTAATATAAAATAAAGGGTGCTGTTGATCTTCATACTGATTACTGCAACTCTTGACTCAAATTGACAACACATTTCTAAATCTCTCCTGCATGTTAATTTAGCTGCCAGCACCAAACCAGGCTGCATTGGAGGATAGATCATCATGGTTCTTCACTACCAGACAGTAAATGTTTTAAATTTAATATGTTGTCAATTAGGATGGCAATAAAAGATTTGTGATAAACCTCAGAGCTCCACAATGCCCGGAGTCAGGAGCATGTAAGCTCTGAGAGGAGGCTTACAGAGACAGAGAGAAAATCACATTCTCTTGTTCCTCTTAAACCAAAAGGTCCGTCTTTCCAAGGATACTTTCTGTACTGTTTTCAGACACTTTGAATACATATCACGTCTTTATGTACTCAGCAGTTATCTTGACCCTAAAATATGCTAAATGAAGGCCAAGGTTTAAAACACCAGAAGTCCTGTTTAATGGGCAGAATTGTGTAAATCTATTCAGTACTGTTGAGGGAAGCTCTAAATAAATGTGCCCCTCATTGAAGAATCACAGGCTGGTAAGTTACCTTTTCTTTAGAGATGTTGAGTTTGCTTCCGATGATTTCTGCCATTCGAAGTCGGCTCTCAGGACGAGACAGCATGGCCGTGAAACAGTCCAGAGCCTGACAGGGAGAAACAGATAAAAGTAACTCACGATTATTCACCACAGCTTGTGAACATCACATTTATACACACTGGATTGAGATTAAAATCATCACTTTTAAAAGCTCCGGTGAGGAACTTTCTAGTAGTGTTGATTTTGGCGCCCCCTGTGGACAAACTTATATATCTCTTACCTACCATTAAAAAAATCTCCTGCTTTCTTTTGACAGTCAAAAGTATCACCGATCAAATATTTACTATGGAAAAGTGAAAAAGCTGATTTTCCGAAACAGTGCTGTTACGGGTGTTCAAAATCACAGTTAAGAAATGATACATCTTTCTGCTAATTGTCTAGTTTGATTTTGTGGGTCATTAAGAGACTTTTCTGTTAATTTTAGTCTGTTTCATAATCAGATAAAAACTCCTCACTGGAGCTTTAATTTATAAAATTGCGGAGTCTGTGATGTCTTTTAAATCCCTTCTTATAACAGACTTTAATCGCAGAGCCTTTCCTTATATTATCTGAACTTTATAATAATTTATTTGAGTTTAACCGTTTTAAGAAATATATCCTATATATATATCTAATAATTTGTTTCCTGAAAAGTGCTCTACGAATAGAATTATCATTATTATTATTAAAAAGGCATCAGACTCAAATATGGCCGAGCAGTAAAATAAATAAAGGACTGAATGTTGTTTTGTGGCAGATCTGGGAGAAATATAAACATCTGTTAATCTGCTTTCTTAATGAAACATCAAACCCACTGACCTCTTGGAAGACGTGTTGTGCTGTGGCCGGTGAAGTGCTGTCAAAGTTAACGCTGATCCGCTCACACCATTTTAATAAGTCCCTGTGGAATCACAAGAAAGACACAAAGAGGAAAGAAAATTATATAAAATTGATTCAAACACAATTTTCTATACAAATTCTGTTTGATGAAGAGGCGGTGTCATCCTGGATAATGATCTGGTGGCTGAACGAGAGACAAGGCAACGCAATAAGAGAAGGATCCAAGAGAAAATGAAAGAAACATGCTCGGACAAAAACAAACGAAAATATGAACATGTAGGGGAAATGAATAAATACATTCTAAAAGAAAAAACATCATTCTAAGAGCAACATTAAAACACAGATTCATAATCACATGACTTTAAACTGAGCTGTGCAATAAGAGCAAACTCAAACTACAGTTCTGTAAAGATAAAGTGCAGGTTGTAGATTTCAGTTTTAGAGACATGACAAGTCCGCAGATCCGAGGTTCCTGTTCGGTTGATAAATCTTAAACATGTCAGAAACATATTCAAGGCCTGTACCATCCAGTGATCTGTGAACTGTTACGGATGCTTTAAATCAATCCTGTTCTGTCCAGAGGTTTTAGAAAAGTGCTTCATTTTTTAACTCCTGGTCAGATGAGCTGCAGTTGTTTTATGGTCTCTCTAGGCAGTCCTATAAAATAACCATGATAATGATTAAAACTTCTAGAAATACAAGTATGGACAAGCCTGTCTTGGTCTTTTTGGGACACAAACTCCCTTACAGCTAATATCCACCAGATCTGTGTTTGGTCCGTCTCCACTCTGTCTGTTGACCTCAAGTCAGTTTGTTTACTTCCACCTGCTCTGCTCCCACTCAGCTCCGGCAATCCAGAGCCCTCCACAGCAGATTCACAAGACTTCTATTTTGCTGGATGCCAAACGACGATGCATCAATCAGCAAAGAGCAGATGGAGCGGGACAGGAAGTCAGGTAATCTGGTTTTGGATATTGCTTGGATGTGACTAAAAAAGTTAGAGACTACAACTTGTCAATCTTTTTTTTCCTCAGGTAATACAAATCATCTCAGTCGATGGAGAATATGGATGAAAAAGGCAATAGATTTACAGTTGTTCATATATCGTGTATGCAGAGTACACATGTTATGATTTGATCGGATAAAGAGTTAAATTTAATAAACATGTAATGATCCAAAAGCATCTTTAGCACATTTCTGTAGTTTTAAATGTCAACGTGTGAAACCTCTAGTGAACAAACCTCAGAGAGTGGACCTAAAGTGAGTGTATCTGTTCTATACGATGAACCCTACTGACCCAGATCAATCCAAACGAGTGTCGCAGCTATAAAGTTAATGACATTGATCCCTGAAAGCAGCATGGAAACTATCACATATTGATGTTATTGCAGAATCACATTCACTGCTTCTATGGATCCAACAGACAGCAGCCAAAAAGTTCAAAAAGTATCAGAACAGAGGAGTTACGTCTCCACATGAGGGGGTGTTCAGAAACCAGTTACATGATGGGGGTGTCCCAGTATGACCAGTGCTATCTGTTGTTCCAGCCTCTCATGCAGAGGACAGTGTGATCAATATCCTATCGAACTCAGAGCAGTGAGTGGAAAGCTCATTAGAGTTATGAAGGCTGTCGCTGAGGACAGGCCGGAAGCTTTAGTTTGTAAGAATCTGTGAGATATGGAAGCTTTGAGGGTCGGCTTCTGATTGAGAGTCATTGTGCAGAGAAGTCAGACACACGTAAGACATCAAATGACCTGTTTATCTCAGCAGGAAGGGAAAGATGACATCACATGACCAGCACGTAGGACATCAGTAAAAGTAGTTCACTTTACAGTTAGTGCTTCTCATTGATTAGGCTGATTCAGATATCTATTAGGTGCCATGTCTACTGTCGTCATTTTTTGCCATGGTAGCTCCTGTTTTCTATTCAAACCCAATGTGATTCAGCGTTTCCTGCACTCAGTGTCCTCAGCTTCCACGCTATCAATTTCCCACATGTGGCGCCATCTCTCCTGTCCTGTGGGATTTGATCGCCATAAAGGTGAGTATTTTGTTTGAGTATTGTATTGAAACTCTAGCTTTACAGTTGGTCAATTGATGGTGAGTTGATTACTGGTTAATGTAACTTTAATTTGTTTAGTTAGTTGAGGCGTTTTTTGACCAGAGGAACTTTACCCCGGAACCACTTGCATTTCGACCGGTGGACCCAGGGTCTAAGTTTAGTTCAGGGGTAGATAATCTCCCTACTAAAAAGCCCCTGCTTGGGGGGGTAGTACTTTTCAAAGGTCCCGGGGCTTTTGGGGGCCAGGGCCTGCAATACTGAACATGTCTGATTGGTATATTAACTGCAGTGTATTTATTCTGCCCGCCGTCCACAATAACATCACACACATCTGTGATTCACTTGATTTCTCTTTCTTTCATTAGTTTTTATTTGTTCTATCTTTTTTGTATGTGTGTGTACTTTTCAAAAGAAGAAGCTGTGATTCTCTTGATTTAGCAGCTTGTAACAGCAGTCTTCTCTCAGCCCACCGCAAACCCGTCTCTACCGGTGTTACGTTTTAAAAGTGACCCTGTAAACCGGAGACCTTCAGCTGAACGTAACGGTGTTTGTGGAGTTTACACAACTGTCGAAACACTGGGAATGAAAAATATTTTTTTTGGTTTATTAAGATTCAACATATCCTCATCAGATATTTAATGATCATCTAAAGACGTTTATGAGGGATTCATCCGACTGAAAGTCTCCAGATAACAGGGTCGCTGTTTAAACCAAAACACCTGTTGATCTCTGCCACGGCTTTTTGAGTTAAAAAGGATTTTAAAGTTGCGTTGAAACGTCTTTGCTACTCGCGCTTATCTCCTCTCACGTGTTGATTCAGTGAATCCATCTGCGATGAAATACAGCACGTTAGTTTAATAAGGTATGGTCACTACCAATAGCTGGCCGCCTTGAACATTAGCTAGCTACCTTGCAAGTGGGAACACGGTGTAGTTACGTGCAGTTACAAAGGAACATTTTCTGAACACAAAATAATAAGTTGGCACAAGTTTCACTTCTTAGTATGTAGAACTCAAACTTTAAGTTACACTACATATGAATGATAAGTTATCTCAACAAAAACTAACCAATTGGCTCAAATGTAAGATTTCTAGTTAGTCTCAAAACTCAAAAATCGAGTGCAGACAGTTGCCTTGAAATTTTGAGTTTTCACAGCTTTTTCGTTTTCACAGCTTTTTCGTTTTAACAGCGCACTTCTAGAAATCAAGAAGGGGCGGGACTTCCGACATCAGCTTTATCAACAACAATGGCGGAGGTCCGTACGGAAGAGAAAAGTTACCACACTCGTTTTTTCGAGGTACAATTTCTGAGTTTAGAGCTGCTGCTGATTCTCTGACATGACTTCTATTAACAGTTTTTATAGTTTCTTGATGAAATGTCGTTGAATGAAAGCAAGTATGAAGCATACAGAGCATTTTAAAACTGATCCAACGGTCACTTCTTGGGGAAACGGAAATGCTGCAGGGTGACTTTCATAACCTCGCAACAGTAAACGCTGGTTGGAAGTGCTCTGAAATTGAAGTCATGGGCGCTTTATATTGTTATGGTTATTATTAACATTATCATTTTTATGTACAGCACTTTGTGTTACAATGTCATTGTATCAAAAGTGCTTTACAAATAAAGTCTGATTGATTGATGTTGCCTTCTGAACCAATCTACAAATGCAAACCCACCCTTTTTAAGCCTTTAGTCTTTTCACCATAAAATATGTAACAACAGGGACACTATTTGATGATACCAAAGCTCAACAGCAACCAAACACAGATGAGAAAAGTAAAGAGAGAGTATGGAGAGTAATCTGGGCCTGACCTCAGAGACAGAGCTCTACCCTCCAGCGGTGTGTGTCTGTCCTCAGACTTGTGCTCCTCAGACTGCTGAAGGCTGCTCGTGTCCATGTCCGAGTGTCTCTCTCCGGTCAGCTGACAGTAGATATCCAGGAGACGGTCTGACACCACCGTCAGCCGAGGATACCTGCTGATGAGAACCTACACACACACACACACACACACAGATTTGGGTGTGATCAGTCCAGGGCACTATGAAACTGCAGCAGGTGGGGAATGGGGATCGAATTTATAGAGTTGTCAGGGTTCAAAGCGGACAACACTCACCTTCTTCAGCTCCTCTCGGGTCATGTTTCCCATCTGAAGTTTGGTCCAGTATTTGTCTAGCAGCGCTGCGTGAGAGTTCTGTGGTTTGTGCCAGCTGCCTCCGCTGTAGTACATCCTACAACACACAAGACATCTTAACGACCTTCACATAAAATCAATACAACAATCAGGATCTTTTAGTCCTGAACCTCTAGATTTGACTTTGTTTGCCTCATTTAACTTCACAAACTTCATAAATGCATTCCGTTGGATGCATTTTTGGAGATAACTAATCAAAAGTGAGAAAACCTCACACGTAGAGGACATTTAGTGTTTCCAGTGATGTTCTCACCGTCTTGTTGCAAAGAACTGAAATCCAGGAGCGACATCAATGCAGTCCTCTCGTCCTGGAATCATCAGCTTTTTATTCTCCATCAGAGGCAGCAGCACGGATATCTGAAACAAGACAACATCTCAGTCCAGCTCTGAAGATACGTTAACTACAAGCTTGGCTGACAGGAAGAATGAAGGGACTTGAAATCCAGCGTGTTCATGTGAAGCACCAGGCTGAGTTTGAACTGACCACATCCAGAGGAGCGTGGTCGATGTCTTCCAGGAGGATCCACTGGCCCGTAGTGACAGCTTGTGTCAGAGTTCCCGGCTGCCACACAAACTTTCCCGGTATATCGGTGCACCGGTACATCCCCAGCAGCATCTGAGACACAAACACATCACAGGCACTCATTTTCAGTCTCCATCGACTGTTAAAGGAGCACTTCAGAGATTTAGCATTATGTCATATTGTCAAAGGATGCATTTAATACAACTGCTTAACATTGAAACTTTTAAATATTCTGCCTTTGTGGGTCATGTTATTGTGTTCATTTTTTTGAGTTTTAAATCCAAAAAATCTAGAAAAGTTCAGCTAATTTTTAAGTCTTATTTCATTTGATGATTTGCAAATCATTTAAAGTCTAGCACTGCATTAAACACAGACATGACTCTGAAGTGGAACTCACTGCATTAAAAACAGACATGACTCTGTAGTGGAAATCACTGCATTAAAAACAGACATGACTCTGTAGTGGAAGTCACTGCATTAAAAGCAGACGTGACTCTGTAGTGGAAATCACTGCATTAAAAACAGACATGACTCTGTAGTGGAAATCACTGCATTAAAAACAGACATGACTTCTGTCCTGTGGTCTGATGAATCAAAATATGACATTCTTTTTGGAAATCATGGACGCTGTGTTCTCTGAGATACATAGCGTACATAAGGGTTGAAAGTAATAGCAGTTAACTCGTAGCAGGTTTAGAGTCATTGTTGCACTGGTGTGCTGACCTGTTTTGGGGCTGTGGGGATGGGGTTATGGATTCAGAAGTCTGTCCACAGCTTTGGGGAAGAAGCCACTTTAAAGCCTGTTAGTCCGACATTTGGATTGTGGGTTGTTAACAGAAGTAGTCTTCCTTTATCCAGATGGTCTTGTTTGTATTGTAGTTATAAAAAAAGATCCATTTTAATTTCAGTCTGTTACATAAGCAGATAAAAAGTCCCGCAGGAGCTTTTGGTCATTATCTAAGTATTATTGTTTCCCTTTTAGAGCAATTACATATATTATTGTGAGAACTACAAATTCATGGTGAGAGCCTGGATTGTGCAACGTAAAGATGTTAGGGATGTAATGAATGCTCCAGCTACATTCTTATTAGATTACTATAACACAAATAAGAATGCAGCTTTCTCCTACAGTCTTGTATTGACCATTTATAATAAAGGATCCTATTAGAACCACGATACAAACACTGTTTCTTAACCACTTTGAGTGCACACTGCTTCCTTCCTCTCTCACCTTGCTGTCGGTTTGATCGCCCAGCTGGACCTTGAGGATCTCTGAAGCCTTCGTGTGTCCTGTGACAGCCGCCATAAACTCCACCAGGGCAGTTTTACCGCATCCAATCGGACCCTCCAGCAGCACAGGCTTCTGGGACGCCACAGCCAGTGCCAGCCTCCTCAGATTACGACACGTAGAGTCCACCAGAACCAGATCCTTTGCGTTTGCCTGCAAACAGAACAATATGAGCACAATACGACCAGCAGGGAGTGTGTCATGTGACAAACAGAAGCATACACACCTGTTCACAGACTCTGGGAGCTATCCTGGGGAGGACGACGCCACAGATGGCCACAACGTTCCGGGACAGGTCCTCCGACACCACCTGACCCCTCGTAAACTTATTCGCCTTCTCCTGACGCCACATCACAGAGCCCTGATTGGCTAACACCAGAGCCTTTTCTACTTCCAGCTGCTGAGTTTCCTCTAGCGCTCTAAACAAAAAAACACATTTTAATCACAACAGATAAAGCACTTCTTTTTAACCTACAAGGTCACAAATCTGAAAAATTAAACTTAGAGCTTTCTCTAGCGAAAGAACTTTACACCAACTTTACAAACCGAAATAATCAAACAGAATGTGTTGTTATAGTGCCATTACAGACAGGTTAGGAGAGTTGTTTAACCAAAGTAACGCCCATAACATCATAACATGACAAGAGATACATTGAATCAAAGACACATACTTGATCTTCATGTGCAGGATCTCATCGCCCGTGAGCACCTTTCTTAG
Organism: Notolabrus celidotus; assembly: GCF_009762535.1. Taxonomy (NCBI): domain Eukaryota; kingdom Metazoa; phylum Chordata; class Actinopteri; order Labriformes; family Labridae; genus Notolabrus; species Notolabrus celidotus. The sequence continues at coordinate 30,299,152 of NC_048284.1, read as the reverse complement.
AAAGATGGTTTTCTGATTATCAGTCATGTGAGAGACCAGAGCCAGACACTGAGCTGTGTACCTGTTGGAGATCATGAGAGAGTACAGGATGTTTCAAGAAAAGAAGAAAACAGTAAACAAGCATCAGATAGTATCATTTGAAACATAAAGAGCAGAGTTGACTTTACATTGGCAAGAGACTGTGGAAAATATCAACAAATCTGTGTTTAAAAATAATCTCTGAAATCATATTTTGCATTAAAATGCTTTTAAAACGAGCATGGCAATATCAGTTTGCTTTTATACTCAAAAACAATAAGCAGGTCTTTTTGAAAAATGGTGAAATAAAGAGTATTATAGGTACTCTTGTTGTATTTTAAAGCTCCAGTGAGTAACTTTCGGTTTGCGTCAGTTTTGGCGCCCCCTGTTGACCAAGCTCATATCTCTTAATGTTTTTTTTCCTGCACATCTGGAAGCAGTGCTATTTAACAAATAAACTCTCACTCTGCTAATTTTCAAATGTACCATCCATCCAGGACCTCTGCTGAGGAAACCTTCAGCTCTCCTGACACCTACCCTCCGCGGCAGTGTTTTCAAGCATTAAAAAATAACAACAAAAAATATCTATTTTCATGCTGATGGTTTTGTTTGCCGTTTTAAGTCATAAAGGGACGACACTATTAATTTCAGTCTGTTTAACCACCACAAAATGATATCCAATTTAAAGGGAAACACCTAAATATATCAGAACCAGAATCAAAAATACTTTGTTTTTCCGGGGGAGGGAAATTCAGTTATTACAGAGCTCTTATTAACAGCATGTAAGAAAGTCAAAATATTAATAGAAAGAAGCAATAAATAAGATATAAATATGAATTAAATAGAAATAAAATAATGCTAAAACAAAATAAAATAATAATTAAGTATGCGCAAAGTGCAGAATAATTAAATACAATAGAATAAATAATAAATTATAGAACACAGCACTTTAACTTTGATGTCATGGTGTAAGCTAGTCAGCAGATTACACCGCTAAACCACTTACTGTATCTACATCTTTTTTAAAGTCTGTGTGCTAAACTAAAGCAGCGATAATTAACATTACTACCAGTTATAAGACATTTTGAAAAATCAATGTCAGCCACTTTGGTAACATAAAATCATGCTTATAATTGCATATAAAAGGATGGTTACACTTTGGTAGTTCAAGTCAGCACCTTTAAAGCTCCTGTGAGGATTTTATAATATTGTCCACAGGGGGGCGCCAAAACTGACACAAACCAGAAGTTCCCCACAGGAGCTTTAAATGTTAATCATGAAAATAACGCTAACATGAAATGCTTTTTCTACCCTGCTTTAGTTTATCTTTGTTTTATATTAAAAAATAGGATGTTTGACATAAAGTAAGTGATGTTAGAAAAAATAAGGTTATAATCTTTGTAAAAGCCATCGACAGTATCATGGATGTAAATCTGTATTCACTGGAATATGAAAAACACCAACTCAGTCAAGTTAAGAACAAAACCTCAATGGCAGAAGAGATGATTTCACAATCTGATTTCAAAGTCCCTGTTAATGTGTATAAACCTGCCCAATGAAGACGCAGCTACGTACCCTCGAACCATGACATCGCTGGTAAGCAGCTGTGACACGCAGGGACTCCAGTCCCACAGCATCCTAAACTTTGCACAGTCGCTCTGGAGGAAACGCAGTGTGGCTCCCATCAGGTCCCGCAGCTTCATCCTCCGGGGGCCATACTGAACGGCTGAAGCCTCCTCGCTGGTGAAGAAGAGCCTCTGGAACACCGGGGGGGCGTCATTGAAGTACCTTGCTGCAAAACTAAAACACAGAAGAAGAAGACTAGTTAGGGAGGGTAGAGCAGAGAGAAATGTTGCCGTATAACTCTCTGGATCACATACTTTGTTCTTGTTTGAATATATTAAACTATTTTTACTCATTTTGCTCGGCACAGATAAAGCGAGGAAGTGCATCCTGTTGAACTGGAACCAGCAAAGATTTCTGGATCAGCACATTAAAGAATACACTTCCAAAAACATGAGCAGCTTTTACAAATCTCAGATTGTTTGTCCAGCCTGGTTTGAAGAGCTTTGACTGATTATAAATGCAGGTATCATCTAGTTATTACCTGTGTTATGACCCAGCTTGCTGACTAACAACCAGGCTGTGTTAAATTCTTGATTCTGATTGGTCAATACCCCCAAACCACGATAAGTCGTTCTGATTCTGATTACCAAGAGTGACACTAGAGACAACCAGATCACACACACGTCATGTCATATCAATCCACAGAAACGAGTCCGGCACATATTTAACGTTTATGATTTCACCTCTTCCTGTTGACCGTGTGGCAAAAACGTCAGATTTCCTAATTTAAATATTAATGTCATTTATCTGGAGAGCACAAAACTTTAGACTTGTGGTTAATGGCTGACCTGACACAGAGAGAAGAAGAGAAACAGCGAGGGAGGTTAAAATACACAGAGCTAAAGTGAAAGGGACTTCTAACAAAGTGAAGAAAACAGACACAAACCACAACACAGTTTGAGCTTTGGCAGAGTTACAGGACTGACTGAGAAGTTATAAAGAGGACTTTATACAAGTGCTGCTGCTACTTTCTGTATCTGTTAATAATGCTAACAGAAAAATGCTGAAAAAATGCTAAAATGTTTTCTTCACTGTGAATGAAAATGTTAAGTTTAAAGTCAATTTGACCATCAAACACACTGACAAGAACACAACTACCATGGATTTGCTACCAACTCACCAGACCCTGACATCTTCCCTCATCCTGTAAGAACTGTTGCATGAACACCTGCTCACTTTACATTATCCTCTTATTTATTAAGTGCTAATCATTTGTTGCTCTGAAGGTGACAAGACACATCTAATTTTTGCCTCCAACAAAGTGTTTGTCCCAACGCTTCAGGAACCAGTGCCAAGACAGACCGAAGCATGGACTCTACTTACGCCTGTGCATCTGGACTGACGCCGAGGAGTTTGCTGAGGGCCACACACAGCCGCTCATGGAGGTCATGGTTAATCCTTTGACCAGCTTTGACCCTCTCTGCATTCCTCTCCAGCAGATCAAGGACCAGCGGGCGCAGGTGTCGAGCAATCAGCAGCGTGTAGTCCTTCTCCAACAGCAGCCGAGTCAAACAGTCCAGGATACACTGCCTGTCCTGCTGGCTCCATATCTGAGGACAGATCAGACATGTTATGGAAATGTTGATTTTAGGAACGTGATGAGACAGCGCAGTGGTGCTGATAGCTATTAGGACGGAGGCTTTCATCACAACTTAAGCATTGTCACAATATGTGTACTTGCAAAGCAGAGGATTCACCCGGTAACTCATGATACAATACCTGACGCGTGGCCGACGATAACATCACTACACAGCAATTCTGTGATAAATGGTGAATTGCTAACATTTTGAGTGACTGTAAACATCTTAAACCTTCAATGAAAATGGTGCCAGAGCATGGCCTTTATACCTAGGACTGCATCCAACAGGTCAAACATACAAATGCTGAGGGAGAAAGCAGAGCTTGTTGGATTTTTTCATTCAAAACTATACAACTAAACAGATTCCCCCTTGTTTGACTCACTGTGTCATTACTTCATGTCTCCTCTAAAGACATTCATCCTGTACTTACATTTTGCAATCTCAGTAAAGCCAATATTGTGACGTATCATCAATCATTTGATCGTATTACAATCATTACAGGATTATCTGTATCATGATGATATGATGGGCAATTGAACAGAGACATATGATGTTGTATTACCCCATATTGTAGCGTTTGGTATCATATTGTATCATATCGTGATATGGTGTATCGTATCATGTTGCATTGTATCATATCATATTGTATTGATTACATGTCATCATAATGTGATACATTGTATCTTATTTAACTGTATCATACCGTATTGTATCATGTCATATCTTATTGTATCATAGAGTATCATATTACATCGTATTGTAACATTGTTTCCTATCATCATATTGTATTGTCCTATTGCGCCAATGTAACATATTGTCATATCTTATACTGTATCATATCATAGTATTGCAATCAATCCAATAAAGTCGTATTGTATTAACTTACTGTACTGTATCATATCATATCATATTGTATCATGAGTTACCCTGTGAAACCTGCTCCTCATAATATGAGCCAAATTTGTACCCAAACACATTATTTATCATGACACACATCTAGTGTCAAAGAGCCATTAGAATACTATCATGTGATGAAACTTTATACCTGTAATTGGTGTTCTATAAATCAATGTTTATTTAACATTTCCACATCCTATGGTTTAAAAAAAAAATGCAGAACAGCCTTAATGACACTAAAATTACTTCATTTGTACACCAACTTCTGACATGTGAAAGAAATGTGACTGCATGCTGCACAGTGGACACGTTTAAGCTCAAAATGTGGAAATAAAACACTACAAAGACAAAAGTGTAAAAATATATAAACCAGGATTTGAATTTTCTTACCTGTTTGGAGAGATATTGGCTTAGTTGGTTGTGACTTTTGTCAACATGTCTGGATATGGTGCCCAGTGAGGATAGGCTCAATTCTAGATTTTCCATCGTATCATTTGTCGCCTCTGGAAGATCGATCTACAACAAAAACAAGCTGGACCTGTAATTGAGAGAGATACACTGATTTACTATTCTGAAACCAAACTGTAAGGTTCATAACGCGCTCGTGTAGCTGATGTTGTATGACAACACACAGGCAGCACGTTCCCGTCACTGCTGTTAAAATCCTGTCCACATGTGAGTGAAGCGCATATCCTTCCGGGTCGGGCTGGATTCCCCGTCGCGCAGTGATGACGCGCACGCACAGCGACGGAGGTTTGGTGTTCTGTCGAGATGTGCTGCTGTGAGAAAAATGCCACTGCAGCGCGAAGCAATAGTTTTGAAACTATCACAAAATTGTATCTACGGAAGAGGATAAGGGCCACTGGAAAAATAACTAAAAATTAAGGTGAACATTTTTTTAATTATTCTTATTATATTGAGAAAAAAGTCAGAATTCTGACTTTAATCTCAGAAGAATTACTTTTTTCTCCGAATATTAATAATGAAAATGATAATAATAATAAAACATTTTGACTTTGATTGTTTTTTTCAGTGGCCCTAATCCTCTTCCATAATTATCAAAGCTGTCAGGAGAAGCGTCTTTTGCCGGACAAATATCTGCGCTCTGTTGTAGTTTGCGCCTGCGCGGGGCCGCTTAGTGTCACATCTCGACAGGAAGCACTTTTCGACGGTACACTGACACAGCCAGTAGCAGCAACTCTCCTCGGCGAGCAAAAGAACTTTCTCTCGAGCAAACTGGACAATCTACTGCGATTTAACGCCTTCCTTTGAGTCTACTGACAGCCGTAGGATGTGAGCGACTGGAGCAGACAGTCAGTAGAGGTACAGTTTGTCTCCTACAGGCTTTCACTGCTGCTTTTAGAGTAATTTCTCAAACCGAGGAGGTACAACAACCCAGCCTCAGCAGTGACAGACCGCGGGAAAATGTCGTTACTTCCGGTGGGGAGAAGTCTTGGCGCGACATTACAGTTGTAAACAACAGAAGGACACAACCGGCAGAAAGGTAAGACGAATACTTACCATTAACTCCCTTTTTGTGAATGTCTTTACGTTTCATAGCACCTACATTTGTCCCCCTAACTCACCGACTTGATGGTTCCCTGCTGTGTAACTGAACGTGAACGTTACTCACCGTCAGACATTATAATGTAGCATTAAGCGTTCATTTGAATTAAATGATATTTTTAATTAAACAATTAGAAATATCTGATGATTCCACATAAAATCTGTCGCTTTGACTCACTGTAAAATACATTTAATGCATATATTGGGTTCTTTACGGTTTTAACGTGATTTTATGTAATATTTAAGCAGTATTGCTCCAGATTAATTCACATAAAGACAAGGTTTAAGAGTAAACTGTATTATCGAAAGGGTTGCTCAGTATTTTGAAGGCTTTGTTCCTGGCTCCCGTCTTTGTGTAGCAGATGTTAACACAGTAGGGCAAACTAGCCCTCTGTTTTCATGCTAACGACACAGTCACACCTACAGCAGACCTGTTCAGACTGGCCCTGTGATAATCTCAATCTGACCCACCATGTAGCACAAAGGTGATTGTTTATTAAAATCATACCAATCAGAATTAAAGTCGTGTGTGTAGCACCTTTCAAAACACATGATAGGACAACATCAGGTGAATGAAAACACTGAACTGTGAAGCTTCTACACTTCAATTTACCAGGCTCCCTAGATTTGCAGTCCTTCCATCAGAAATGTAAATGTCAAACCATTTGCATCTAGAGGACCTAAGTGTTGAATAAATCACCATTTTGACCACTGCCTTCAGGTGAAGCTACAGAAATCATTAAAAGATGGTTTGATCTAGTTGCCATGAATGATCTTAATCAGTAAGCAACCCTGCGAGCTAACACTGTACATGGCACCTGATATTAGTGAACACTCCTTTCAATACTCACCATTATAAATCAGGTGTCCTCTGCTAACCACATCTGTTTCTGTTGTCTTTTTGTATGTTTAAATGTGTTACCCTGTGTATTTAATGGTAAACACACAGTCACTCTAGTCTTCTGACCACTCAAAGCTCTTTTACACCCTTTTAAATGTTCCTCGTGTGTCTCTCACAAGCACTGACCAGAGAGCTTTCTGTTTCTATGTCCCTAAACTCTGAACTCTCTGCCTCTGGACCTTAAAACCGCCAACTCTCTGAGTGTTTTTAAAGTAAACTTGAGACTTATCTTTTTAATTGGTCTTTTAACTTGGAGTAATTTCCTTTTAAGCCCTGGACTGTATTAGTGCCTTTATGAAAAATGTTTTAGCATCATTTTTATTGATTTTACTTTATCGTATTCTATCTCTTTATTTGTTTGTTAATTTATTTATTTATTTATTTTACTTTATCATTTTCTATCTCTTTTATTTATTTTATTCTACTTTATCTTCTATCTCTTTTATTATTTTATTTTATTATTTTAATTATTCTATCTTTTTTGTATTATTTTAATTTATCTTATTCTATCTCTATTTTTTATTTTTTTCTTATTTTATATTTTAGATTATATTTTTGTACTCTGGTATTGATCTTATTTATTTAATTGATTTATTTTGATTTATTTTATTTTAAAGGATTTCATATCAAATTCCTCTCTCTTGTTTTATTCTTTCACCTACTCCGTCATTTTCTGTCTCTGTTCTTTGTGAAGCACTTTGGGCTGCATGCTTGAATATATGAACGGTGCTATATAAATAAAAATGAGTTGAGTTGTCAAATTCACACCACATTCACACACTGATGGAAGCAGCAGTAGCAATGCAAAAAGCCCATCAGTATTACCTAGTCTCATTCACACACAGACGGCCCTGTGTTGTTGTAAAGTGTGTTCCTGCCTCTGTGAGCTGTTAATAACTGTGGTTCTGGTTTTCAGGTACTCCATAAGGAACAGAGTAGCAGCTGTATCAGTAAGAATGGAGAGCATGGACACCAGCAGAGCCTCTGGTAGTAAGTATAAGACCTTTACATTTGAAACACACTGTTTACACTGTGTGGTTTGGGGCTTTGGCCTTAACAATCATTCATGAGGGCGATAGGGAGGTGTGTCCTTTAACCAAGAATTGGTTGGTTTGGTTGGCTGAATATACACGGCTGCTCAGAGATCACGTTACTTCAACCCTCTGAATCTGATCCAGAATCTGATCCTGACGGAGAGGCGCCTGTAGCAGGACCTTTCTGAACAATTGGTCACAGATTTAGTGTTTCTTGTTGTTTTATTTGTCAGTATGTCGACGTGTGTCTTTGTACAGAGTTGCAGCTACAGCTATGAACATGTAGCTATGTGGCTATGCTAATTAGTGCTAGCACTTAACCATGACAAATAAAAATCTTCCACAAGATCTTCAAATCTGCAGACATGGGGAGTAAAACCGACCTCTACCAGAAAGGCAGCGGGACCTTTCTGAAGGATTGGTCACAGATTTTGTGTTTCTTGTTGTTTTATTTGTCAGTATGTCGACGTGTGTCTTGGTACACAGCTACAGCTACGACATGTAGCTATGCTAACTAGCGCTAGCACTTATCCATGATAAATAAAAATCATCCACTAGATCTTCAAATCTGCAGACCTTTGTGTTTATTAAGACAGCCTACAACTAGCATGCCTCCCTCTTAAGCTCCTTGTTAGCACACATTTGTGCAGGGAATGAAAAACGGAGGGGGGATTCAGTATTATTTTATACAGTCTATGGGCTGAACAAGCTCCGAGCTCTGACTCCGTGACAGACCGGATATTGTTGTTACGTAACAAAAACACGGAAGTCTGAAACGGCTCGTTTCACACACATTTACAGAAAGGTGGAGAAATCAGAACAGGGGCAGAATAGATTTTTTTCATTCTCAGGGGGTTTGTAGACATGCCAGTGAAAACATATTTCAGGTAGAGAACCATTAAAAAGTCAATTTTGCATGATATGTCACCTTTAAAAAAAGTTGTTTTTGAATTATTTAATTGTAGTATTATTAGCTGGTTATGTCATCACATGTTTTTCTTGCTGTGTGTGGACATAACATCATTTTCCTTTAGCTGAGTTTCTCTGCTGAGAGTTGTTCAGACAGAAGACAAACAGAAAATAGCAAAATGGCGGCTGCTGCTGCCGCAACACTCTAACGTCTTGGAGCAGTTCACCCACAAAGCCACTACAAAGAAGAGCACCTGCAGACTGTGTACCATGCTTATTATAGGAGCGTGTCAGTAATGAGTGAGCGTTTGACCTGAAGTCACTTTTTAACAAACAGTCCAAAGTTAGAGCCACACTGTGTGAGTCGAACATTTCAGCTTCACCTTTAAATCTTTATAAATATCGTTTACTACTCGACTGTTAAAATAGTCTTCATTCACAGTCATTCATCAAACAGCATATTGTGATTTTTGTGATTCTAGTTTGAACACGGTAACGAAATAGATATTATAAACATGAATTATTACAACATGACTTCTTACAAGCTTAACATACATAATCAAAACCACTGATGCAAAGATTTTTCTAAGAAATTATCATGATTTAAAACTCCCATGTTGATCAGAGTATTAAAAACCAGGAATATATCCATTTAAGGTTCATTTAGGATGAGATGAAAATGTGTGATTAATTCAAAATGAATCGTTATAAGATAAATGAATCATTTGACAGCCTGAGTCTTACATTTCACTTAACACTGAACTGGAAGTTTTTCAGTTCTCTGTTGTTTTAGCGTGTCGATCACAAGATATCCAGGACTTCAAGCAGACCCGCTTCATCGTGTATTTGATTCTAAATGGGGACAAAGTTTGTTCTGTGTTGAAGAAGACTAGAAAATAATCCAGTACACTTGTGTTTACTGAGGGAATAAATCTGTTGTTTTGGATGTTTATGGTAGAAATTGTCTGTTATAGTCCCACATGATTAATTATTTATATTTATGATCATGTTCTGTGTTCTCAGCTTTTGTACCAGCGGTCAGTGAAGATTCAGTGGATATCTACGACGGCCTGGATATGAGCGTTAGCAGCCATACAGGTAATCACTCCGGTCCTCTCATAATAATATTGATCCTCTGAGGTTTACCTTTCTCCAAACTGTGGCTGTGAAAGTCTAATATATTTTATTTATTGTCTTCATTTTGTTTCTTTCAGAGAGGTCGCCTCCACACTCGTCACATGTGAAGGAGTCGATGGATCTGTACGAAGAGCTCGTGACGGAGGAGCAGCAGAGCAGAGAGTCGACGTACGCTGAGGTGAGGGACAAAGAGCTTTATTCTTTCCTTTCTCTTTGGTGAAGTGAGGTGAGGCTTCAGGATGTGGATGTAAATGTGGAGTGAAAACTGGTTTTAACTGGTTTCCCTCAGACCTCCAGGTGTGAATAGACGAGTGGGCGTTAAACCTTCCGATTATTATTCAGCGTTATAAACAACATTTGGCCGTAAAAGGATCAACTAATGTGACAGAAAGAGACGATGTTAGCTGGAAACTGTCTCACAATCCTTTGTTTCTGTTTGTTTGTTTTTCAGTTAAAGTCCAGATTCCAAGCAGCTCAGAATCAAATCAAAGAGCTGCGCAGGAGATTGGAGCAGATGGAGCTGCAGGTCTGATTCATTCTTATCTAGAATCACATCACTTCTTAATATCAGACATAAACACACTTCTGACTGATACTCCTCTTTGTTATGGAGTCTCAAAAGACTGTCTTTAACAAACTCTCTGAGTGTCTTTTATTATAAGGTAGCATCAGAAGCACTCACATGATGTTCTCTGTCTATAAACAGAACACAGGTCTGAACACTGAGAACTACCGTCTGAAGAAGAACATCTCTGCTCTGCTACTCACCGCCAAACAGGAAGTGAAGAGAAAGGACGCTGAGATTCAGAGACTGAATCAAATGTGAGTGTTGTTATATTTCTATGTTTGTTTGACAAATATTGCGCTGGGTCCAGACCAAGCGGCAAACTCCGGTCTCAAACGATGAAGCCAATGCGGAAGTGATATAAACTGCAATACATCGAAAATCCGCTTGAGGCTGGCTGCAGAAACACCGGAAACCACATAGATATGAATGGGAAAAAGACGATCTTTGCAGCATTAATAAACTTGTTTACAGCCTGGTTCAAAAAACGGCTTGGCCCTACAACGCTAATCTCTCTAATAGCACACACTGTACGGGGGGTGAATTTTTTTCTAACGTGACGGTTAAGAAGATATTAAGATTATGAGTTTTGCCCAAATAAGGACATGACTGACGTGACTCCCGGTCGGGAACACACAGCCATTGGCTAAGAGACTCACACTACGTCACACTACGTCACACTCTGCCTAGTTGAGTTCCGCATTACCAATATGGCTGCCGCCGTCGATTTGCTTCAAAACAACTCTCAGGAACAGATGGGTGACGTCACGGATACTACGTCCATATTTTTTACAGTCTATGGTCCAGACTCACTTTTAAAAGCACTGTAACAAAAACAAAAACACTGCACTGTTGGGCCCTCTGATCCCTTCTTCTGTAAGATATAATCACTGTTCAGAGCAAAGGATCCTGGTAGCTCTTAAGTTTTTTTTAAAGGTGACATATCATGCAAAATGGACTTTTTAATGGTTCTCTACCTGAAATATGTGTCCCTGGCATGTCTACAAACCCCCCGAGAATGAAAAAAATCCATTCTGCCCCTGTTTTGATTTCTCCACCTTTCTTTAAATGTGTGTGAAACGAGCCGTTTCAGACTTCCGTGTTTTTGTTACGTCACAACAATATCCGGTCTGTCACGGAGTCAGAGCTCGGAGCTTGTTCAGCCCATAGACTGTATAAAATAATACTGAATCCCCCCTCCGTTTTTCATTACCTGCACAAATGTGTGCTAACAAGGAGCTTAGGAGGGAGGCATGCTAGTTGTAGGCTGTCTTAATAAACACAAAGGTCGGTTTTACTCCCCACGTCTGCAGATTTGAAGATCTAGTGGATGATTTTTATTTATCATGGATAAGTGCTAGCGCTAGTTAGCATAGCTACATGTCGTAGCTGTAGCTGTGTACCAAGACACACGTCGACATACTGAGAAATAAAACAAGAAGAAACACTAAATCTGTGACCAATCCTTCAGAAAGGTCCTGCTGCCTTTCTGGCAGAGGTCGGTTTTACTCCCCACGTCTGCAGATTTGAAGATCTAGTGGATGATTTTTATTTATTATGGATAAGTGCTAGCGCTAGTTAGCATAGCCACACGTGTACCAAGACACACGTCGACATACTGATAAATAAAACAACAAGTAACATTAAATCTATGACCAATCCTTCAGAAAGGTCCTGCTGCAGGCGCCTCTCCATAAGGATCAGATTCTGGATCAGATTCAGAGGGTTGAAGTAACGTGATCTCTGAGCAGCCGTGTATATTCAGCCAACATGTAAACATTAGATCAACGTGCTGGAGAGCCGAGGCCACACCCACTTCCCGAGGGGGCGTGGTCAGAGAGAAAACAGAGTGTTCTGAGGAGGACTGAAGAAGAGGGATTTTCAGGCATGCCAAAATCTGATTTCAAAGTGTTTTTTTGAGCATAAACTTAAAGACATGTTTTGGGGACCTCTTAGACCAATATATATTGATGAAAAAAGCGTGATATGTCACCTTTAATGTTTGAACAGAAACATCTTTCTGGGTCCCTGTTTTTTTTTTTTTTTTGCATCATCAACTCCGTGAAAAACAACCTGAGCCTGTCAGTGACAAAATGAAGCACTTTTAGAGGATGTGCTTTGTAGATCTGGAGCAGTATGCTTCATTCTGGATCCAATGTTACAACCCTGAAGTATTATAATACAACAAATATTCAATAATAGTGAGTGTTGTGATTTTATTTTCCTTTTCAAACAAAAAAAGGGTGAATCATAAAAAATAGAGACTCCACATGTCTAATATTTCCTAAAATAAGGCACACTACATATCTGTCTGTCTGTCCGTCTGTCTGTCAAATGAACATCAAACTAAACATTGCAATTTCATTTTCACGTCAAGTCTTATTATGATCCTGTTTTATTGATAAAACAACTGGTGCTTGAGCCCTCTGATGGCTTCCGTCAGCTCACGTCAGCTGTTATTCTGGAAACTGATGTGTCGCCATCTTAAAAGAAAATCAACCCCAGGGGAAAAAAAGATTCTTAAAAACACCCTATAAAAATGTTTATTGTATTAGTAAGTCTTTTTTCCCACCACTAATACTTTGCATCAGACATATAACCTCTCCAGCCAATTGCATATGATCAGTCTTATGGAGCAATCCCAAAAGTTTTTGTGCCCATCAGTAATTCCAAAAGAAGACGTTTTGAGGCTCTGGTTCGGCCTGGTGGTTATGTTGCCACATTTTCAGAGACTCTAATCCTCATGGGAATGGCCCCGCCTGCAGCCCTTTACCATGTGTCATTCCCAACTCTTTCTCCCAGTTTCTTCCTCCATCCACAGTCCTATCCTCCAAATAAAGACATAAAAGCCCCCAAAAATAAACTTGAAATAAATTCTGAAATGTCTAAAAAAAAGCACACTGTATCTAAATACTGTAAATGTAGATTAATGGGGCTGATGGAAATACCTTAAAATTGGTTAAAATCACGACATTCTGTCAGAATTGTAGAATCCTTTGTTGGCAAATAGTCATGTTTGTTTCAAGCTCTCTTATACTGACTGGATCTGTTTCATGATTATTAATTTAACTTTGTTTTCTGCAGGTCGGGGAGAGGTTACAATCATCTTCATCATCCCCGTCATCAGTCTCACCATAATAATATACAAGACCAAAAAGCGTCTAGTCGGACCCCCGCAGGCAGCTCCGGTAGAAAATCTCCTCCACCATCCTCCAAACCTCCTCCACAATCCTCTAAACCTCCTCCACCATCCTCTAAACCTCCTCCACCATCCTCCAAACCTCCTCCTCAATCCTCTAAACCTCCTCCACCATCCTCCAAACCTCTTCCTCCACCTTCCTCTAACCCTCCTCTGCCATCCTCCAAACCTCCTCCACCTTCCTCTAACCCTCCTCCAGCATCCTCGAAACCTCCTCCTCCATCCTCTAAACTTCCTCCACCATCCTCCAACCTCCTCCTCCATCCTCCAAACCTGCTCCTCCATCCTCTAAACCTCCTCCGCCATCCTCTAAACCTCCTCCGCCATCCTCCAAACCTCCTCCGCCATCCTCCAATCCTCCTCCGCCATCCTCCAAACCTCCTCCGCCATCCTCAAATCCTCCTTCGCCATCCTCCAAACCTCCTCCGCCGTCCTCCAAACCTCCTCCGCCATCCTCCAATCCTCCTCCGCCATCCTCCAAACCTCCTCCACCATCCTCCAATCCTCCTCCGCCATCCTCCAAACCTCCTCCACCATTCTGCAGTCCTGCACCGCTGCTGCCATCCTCCTCCACCCCCGCCATCCTGTCCTCCTCCCCCCCCTCCACCTTTACCACCTTCACCTCCGAGGGAAAACAATCCTGCACCCAGGAGAGATCCTCCTCAACCCTCCAGGAAGGACAGCTCCAGCTCTCAGCCCGGTGGATTGAGCATCGAGACAAGAGCTTGCAAAGCATTGTCTCACTCTCACTCCAAGGGTGAAGAGCCTGACAAATCCAGCACCGGCCCGTCATCCCAACATGGAGAGTCAGACAAACACAAGTCCAAGCACAGAGAGGAGAAATCTGAGTCGACAACAAGGAGACATAGAAGTTGTTCAGATCCCAACAAGGACGGTCACGAGAAAAGCAGATCTCACAAGGAACACAAAGAGACAGAGCGAAGGTACGACTCCAGGTCAGGTAAAGGCAGGAACCACCTCAACACTGAGGGGCACCACAGATCAGAGAGGACCAAAAGCCCTCCACCAGAGACTCCACACAGTGAGCAGTCAAAAACTCGAGAGCTCAAAGCCAGGATGTCCACGTCAGACTCTGAACACAGCTCCAAAGAGGGCCACAGCAGAGACCACAGAAAAAACAAGAGTAGTCACAGACATCTGAGAAGTTCAGACTCAAAGGAGCACAGAAAGTCCTCTTCAACCCGGCACTCTGAGCACAACAGAGATACCTCAAAAGAAAGGGAAGGGCACAAACCGGTGAAGGATTACCAAAGAAAGGAGGAGAAACGACAGGAGGATGAAGCCAACAGAAAGCACAAGAGGAGGACTTTATTAGATATGAGCAGAAAACAAGAGAAGTCAAAAGAACCAGACTTACATAAAGCTGCCGTCTGTAGTACAGAGAGAAAGAAGACACAAGAGGCCTTAAAAAGATCATCAGAGGAGCCGAACACCACTGTGAAGATCTCTGTGGATGAAAACAGTCCAAACAGGAAGCTGTGCTTCATGGAGACATTAAATCTCACCCTCTCGCCAATCAAAAAACCAGTGCTCCCCTTCGAAGACCTCACACCAGTAGACAGAGCGTTTGTAGACGCACTAGATGATGATGAGGATTCACAGCCCAACGTTGAGGACATGTGTGTGATCGATGAAGTCAACAGCAGCGAGTTAGAAGCAGAGGAACCGGCAGAGGAACTGAAAACAGCGCGTGAGGACGCAGAACAGAAGAAAACCAGGAGGGACACTGACAAACAAGACGAGGGCAGCACAGTCCAGACTACCTCAGCTCAAAGCAAACCACTGGAGACTGCAGAGAAGACCACGACCAAGCATCACACAACAAAACCACCCGCGAGTGTTTCTCTGGAAGAAACAGAAGAGGACAAAACCAAGCGAGCGTCAGATACCGCAAGAAATGAACGTGGATCTGAGGCGACGGGTGAAGTCAGCGACACATCTGGAAAGGGCTCCTTACAGAAAGTGGAACAAAGAAGAAGTTCAGATAAATCTGTTACTTCTAAACTACCCATCATGCTGGATTCAGATGTAGAGATGAACCACAGGACTCTTAAAGCATCAGTCCTGAAGAGCCCTCCTGTAGATCCAGTAAAAGAGTCTCCTACACCCACAAGAGAAGGTCCTGTCGTGGTACATGTTCTTGACAAGGCTAATCCTAAAAGTCCAACAAAAGCACATCAGAGTCATCAACAAGAACAGTCTCTGCCAACTTCCAGTTTCAAACCGAAGATAAGAGAAGAGAGGAAGAAAGACGTTAGTAAAAAGCCAGATGGTCCTAAAGAAGTAGATTCTGTATCCAGCACCATCAGCCTGGAGTCCCTCCCACAAGAAGGGCTGAGTCTCCCCGAGGCTATCTACATGCTAACGCAAACAAATGAAGACCACAACGACAAGGATAACATCCCAGCGGAGCCGAGTTCCTCCACAGGTTGCATCGCGGTGTCTAAAGTCAGCAGTACCACAGAGGAGGCGGTCCAGCCCGAGAAGTTCAGGGGGCTCACGTTCACCCCAAGGAAGAACTTCAGTCCTGGGAAGACTCACCAGAGTAATGTGGAGCCATCCAGCTCTGTGCCGTTTCTCCACGATGAGGACTCCATGATGCGCACACTGAGCAGTCTGAAGAGTATTCCTGACGCCATCAGTCCTCTGAGGAGCCCAGTACGGATTACCAGGAGGACCCAACTCCATCTGCACGGCAAGCCGGGTCACGTCAAGAGCCTCCAGAAAGGTAAAGATGGAGTTTCATTATTACCATTATTTGACACCCGGGGTCAGGTTGTTCAAAAGGTTCAGTCTGGATAAGAATGATCCAGATTTGGTCACTCTTTTTGATATCCTGGATTAGGTATTCCAGATTAGTTCTGTTCCAGTTAAAGCAAACTGGATTTGATCAACCTGATTGAATGCAGATTTTTAAAGCTCACCAAATCCAGATTATCAGTGCTCTAAATAAGACTACATACTGGTATTGTGTGTGTTTAGTTGACTGAACTATTAAATCTTATCTCATTGACACCAGAATACTCATCCATTAAATGATCTATGAACGTTTTGTCAGTCTGTTGATCTAGGAAATGGAGATGGGGTTTGATGTAGGCTGCAACTACTCAGCAAGACCAGTGTAGAACCAGCACAGGCATGTGGAGTCTCCACTGCGTGTTTTTCCTGATGTTGTAGGATTTTATGAGATGTGCCCTGAGTGAAGAAAGGCTTTTTAACTTAACCTCGACTCAAACGAGTGTGCATGAACACAGCTCCCTGTAGCTCCTCCTCATTGACAGTGATATAATGTCCTTAATGTCCTCCTTTTGAGTTTCCTCTCTTTAGGATGGTAAATCTGTGACAGATGAACCCTCAGAACTAAATTTGACTCTATGCTCAAGATGCTTTTATGAAGGCCTACAGCTGCCCCATAGAAATGAACTAACCCTATCATAGATCCAGACTTGATTGCATATTACATGTTTCAAATCTATGCAGGATTGTTTCAGCTGTGCCATTGTACAAAGAGTGTCAGAGGAGCAGCAGCACGTCAGGCCTCAAACAGAGTTCAAGACGACCCCTATGTGTTAATCATTATCAAGGTTTTTAACCAGAGGCTGATTTTCCACAGAGGTCTCCTCCTCTTTCAAACAAACAGAGCAGCTGATTAAAGTGGTGAACTCACAGAACAGAGCAGTCTCACAAAAAGCTCTTTGGTGGTGCAAAGACTGCAAGCCGAGCTGCCACTGAGACTGAGCAAGACAAACAATTCATCACGAGTCTGAATTTATGACTAAAAAACAACAACAGGCACTGCTTCTTAAAGCTGGGGTTGGTAATCAGATTTAGATACACTTTTTGTCATACTGGTTAAAATGATCTTTATGTCCTGATGGCAATCAATACATGATGTGTTCCTAAAAAAGAGTGAAAAAAAAACTGCTATCTACAGCCGGAGTAAACCTGGGAAAACACCAACCAATCACCGTTTTTTGGCTCCCCAAATTTTAAACCAATCAAATCCCGTCCAGCCGTTCTGCCCTCCTCCTGGGCGTACATTTCCCCGGCGTTCACTCCTCCGAGTCCCCGTCTCCTGCCTCTGCTTCCCCTGACTCTATTTACTGCCCCTCTCGCTCGTCCTCGGGCCTGTCCCCTCTGACCTGATGAGGTGCTTTGCTCAGGACTGTAGTCCGGATCAGAGTCTAAAAAGCTCTCACCAACAAGCAGAATAATTAATGACGTTCAGTAAGTCCTACAGAAAATATAGATTTATTGTAGCGTCCGTCCGGACGCTGTAGGGATGACGAGCCGATTCGTGAACACGTTGATCTTTAATAACCGGTCACTGTCAGCCGTGATCACGCCAACCAACAAAACAACAATCAATGTTTGAATGAATGAAAAACTTCTCCTCTTGTCTCTCCTCTCTCCCACTCGCACACTCTACACCTCTCCTGATGCCTTCACTGACCGTCAACACTGTAGGAATTAAGAACATCTACACTGAACCGGTTTAACAAACAGTAGAGCTGTTACAGTATTATATATGTGTTATAACTTCTCTCCTGATATCGTGTCACCGGTACAACTGGATAATGCTAGCATGATAGTTGTGAGTACTAACAGCAGCCATGTTTGTTTGTGTTTTTAACTTTCACTATGATAATGTTTTGGTGAGGACCGGTTTTGAATCAGTCACCATCATATGGTCGAGAATCAGCGGCGCTCGTGCATGTGAGGGGGGGCGTCGTTTTGGAGGAGCTCCGAGGGAGGAGGGGAGGGGTTAGACGGAGTCATGAGGAAAAGCTACATTCAAATTCATGCTGGTTTTCCGAGACTACCAACCCCAGCTTTAAGTGAGAGAAAACCTGCTTTAGGAACATTTTTCCAAACATGATACAAAACATGATGTTCAGCAGATAGAAAATAAAAACACAACTTATTTTGTGATCAATTGTTTATTGGTTGTTTGACATTGCAAAACATAGCACAAGTGATGGTTCAGCCATGTCATTGAACCCATCCATCACCCAACCCTACCCCCGCACAGAATGGCAGTGTACATAGGGCAGTAACAAAAGAGGACAGGGTCATATGCACCTAAAGAAGAAAGTAAAAAGAAATGGACCCTAACAGATTGTCAAAATAAATACATGAAATAATAAAGTATAGGTATAATTTTAATATAGTTATACTAATCAAATATTTATCATGATGACAGTAAAAAAAACGTAACTGTCATGCAGTCTCTACTTTTTGTTTTTGTTTCACTTACTTTTCTTATTGCGATATTCAACAATTTTATCTCACATTGCATAAATTTGTAACATCTTCCAGACCGAGCTGTCACCAAACATCCCTCCCTGAAACCATTAATCCAGTTAAAGATGTTTCTACAAACGTCAGTGTCTAAAAAAAAAGAAACTTTACACACAGGAACTCCCAAAAAGCCCAGACAATGAGTGTTGTTGACAGAACTCCAGATTAAATGGAAAAACAAATAATCTAACGTTCAAATAAAGGAGTTGAATCCAGTTAGGCTGAGTAAACTTTGACCCTGGACTTTCAAATGTTTCTTTTTCTCAAACTGTCA
Source organism: Notolabrus celidotus (assembly GCF_009762535.1). Taxonomy (NCBI): domain Eukaryota; kingdom Metazoa; phylum Chordata; class Actinopteri; order Labriformes; family Labridae; genus Notolabrus; species Notolabrus celidotus. The sequence goes on along the minus strand of NC_048284.1, from coordinate 30,280,124 downwards.
TCAAAGCTTAGTCCTCTCTAATAGCAGAGACAGTTAAACATGTCCTAAATACAAATTTAAAAACATTAATGTAACCGGGAGCTGGTAATAAAAAAGTAATAAGTCACTGTCATTGCTCAACACAAACACATCTTCTTGCTCTCTCCTGCACAGAGTTCTCCAGCCCACCCGTCGATGCAAACTCAAAGAAGTTGGATGTAAACAAAGAAAACAAATATCCAGGTTCTCCTGCAAACCATGACCCGAAAAACACCGTGGACAAAGTCTCTGACCCGCCCTCCAGCCTCTCCGACACTGACTTAGAGGAAGGGGAGATTTTAAGCGAAAGTGATGACACCGCCACGGATTCTCCCGCTCCTGCATCCAAGAGGGCGAAGACGGCTAGACCAGCCAGAAGCCAACCAAGACCCGAGGCTTTCATAAAGAGGACGTCTGAAGAGAGACGTTCAGAATCCAAGGAAATCAGCGAGACGGCTGGTGGGTCGGGGAGAAGTCCGAGGAGTCGATTTAAAACGGTCTGTCCTGCAGCGACTAAAGCTTCTTTTGCAACAGTGGAGGATGTGATGGGGACCTTCAAGCTGGTTCGCTCTGAGATCAGAAAGAAGTACATGAAGCTTCACAAAACCTTCCCCAGGAAGAGCTTCTACGGGGTGATGGACAACTTCCAGGTGTCCTTCTTAGAGTTTGTGGACGGAGCTTATTTTGGTAAAGTGTGCAGCCAGGAGAAGGAGCTGAAATCCAAACTGAAGAAACTGATCACATCCGTGTTTGGCAAAGTATCAAATAATGGTATCGTGAAGCGAATCTTCGAACAGCAGGCAGTGGATCTGAAGCAGAAGTTGTGGGACTTTGTAGACACCCAAGTAGACTTCATGTTCAAGGACATCTATGTGATACTGAAGAGCCTCTGCAAACCGACAAGAGCGCAGAGCGAGGACAACAAGTCCAGTGGAAGTGAGAAAGTGTCCTCACCGCCTCCTGAAATGACGCCACCGTCTGAACCAAAGGAGGCACATTCTGCTCCAACCAGTCTGAACCGGATCAAGCCTTGTGCCGTGGTGCCTTACAGAACCGGCCTCGGGAGTAGAGGCAAAGATATCAGAATCACACATGTGGAAAATGACAAGAATGCTGACTCACATCCGACAAGTACAAAAGCTGTGGTCAGCTTCCCTCATCCTAAAATGTTTCCCTCCACACCAGAGAAAAGCCACCTCTCATCTTTGGTCCATCAGAACGCCTCCATGCTCGATAAGACTGATTTTGAGCTGCTCACAGAGCAACAAGCTTCCAGTTTAACATTCAACCTGGTGAGAGACTCTCAGATGGGAGAAATCTTCAAGTGTCTCCTGCAGGGATCTGACTTACTGGAAACCAGCGGCATCACCGGAGACCACAGCACCTGGTCCCTCAGCACCCCCAGGAAGGACGGAGAGAGACTCTTCAGCATCACGACTCCAACCAAGTTCGACTCTCCGTCTAAGCTGCTTTCCCCGCTGAAGTTCGACACTCCCTCCAAACTTGTTGCAACATGGTCGAGCATTTCCCCTCGCAAGATGTCGTCTCCACGATCCAGAGATCGTACGCGGCTGAACCCGGCTCTGTTTGATGAGAGCTGCTTGTTGGAGGTGCCGTCAGAGAGCAAAGCGGGGCAGTCCGGGTTGTCTTCACACAGGTCGTTTTCCATTCTGGCCGAAGATCTGGCCGTCTCGCTCACCATCCCGTCGCCCCTCAAATCAGACAGCCATCTCAGCTTCCTGCAGCCGTCAACCATGAACATCATGTCCACCCCGGACAGCGTAATCAGTGCTCACATCAGTGAGGATGCTCTGATGGACGGCGAAGACGCCAGCGAACAGGATATTCACCTCGCCCTTGACACCGACATCTCCAGCTGTGACTCCAACAGCAGCTCCGGACCACTCGCCACACCTTTCTTGTTCAAGCCTGACGCGCCCATGCAGGCACTGGTGATGGAGAGATCCAACGATCACTTCATTCTGAAGATCCGTCAGGCGGCGGCAGGAGCAGACGTCACGCTCACCGCTGACGACAGCTTAAGTCGAACACTAACGGAGGAAGATCAGCAGCTTGGAGAGGATCCCACTGCGTCTAGTGCTGAAGATGTTTTGATGGACAAATCCCAGAAAGGTACTCCTTCAAACACTGAACCATCAGAGACCGACATATCCAACCCTCCTGAAAGTTTTCAGGTCCATCAGGCTGCCACTGAAGAAGAGATCCACCAAGGTCAAGAGGAGACAAAGGAGTCACCCCTTAAAAAAGACGGTTCATCACAACAACAAAATACCTCAAAAGTTCTGCCTCCTCCAGACAACACTTTGCACAATGTTAATAAGAGCTCCTCTGATCGAAGCGAAGCAGTCACCGCCGGGACCCAGAGGCAAACACACGACAGAGACGAAGACCTGACAGCTCGACCAAGTCCATCAAAAGCTTCTTCATCCGATACAAGTCCTCACCACCTCTCTGAAAGCTCTGAAACAAACAAGAGCAGCCGGTCATTGGCGTCACGTGTGTCTGACTCAGACAGAGATGATATGGAGGTGTCGGGGTCAGATAGGAGTCTCGCCATCGCAGAGGACGCGAGCAGCTCACCAGAGAAACACACAAAGGACGGAGGGGAGAATAGAAAACGGAAGAAGCACCAAGAGAAATCGAAAGCCAAGCGGCCCAGGAAGGAGAAGGAGGAGAGTGAAGAGGAGAGAGTGTCCAACTGCAAGACAAAGAATGAACCCAAATCCTCCCCTTCATCTCTGTCCCCCTCCAGTCTCCACGCCAAGAACGTCGTCAGGAAGAAGGGCGAGGTGGTGTTGTCCTGGTCCAGGTCAGTGGTTCTATTTCCTCGTCCTACCTCTCAGAAAAATGTGCTCAGATTGTTTAGCATGCTTTTTATTTCAAAGCCCGGCAACACCATCAGTCTTTCTTTATAAAGCACCAAATCCCAACAAATGTTCTCCTCAGACTCTTTCCAAATAAAGCAGGTCTAGACTGTACTCTATGTTCTATTATTAACAAAGACTCATCTTACAGACAGGATAAGATCCAGTCCCATCTTACAGACAGGACTCATCTTAATCCACCATGAGCAGAGCACTTTGCAGCATTTAGCAAGTTACAGTGGCAAGGACAAACTTCCTTTAACAGGCAGAAACCTCCAGCAGGACCAGACTCATGTTAGACACACATCTGCTTAGACCGAGTTGTGGTTGGAAAGAGGGATAGAGGAGGATAAGAGAGAGAGAGTGATGATAGTGATGAGATAGATACTAGGCAAGGACCAACTTCCTTTAACTGGCAGAAACCTCCAGCAGGACCAGACTTCCTGATTGGGTTGTTAGCTTCAGAGGCATTCGTAGGCGTAGATTTGACTTGAAGAGAATCTGGTGTACCCCTGTTTTGGTCAGCTGGCAGTCCTCAGTAATTTCTCTGTGTGTGGAAAGATAAAAGTTCCTGAGTGAACTCCACCTCCTCACTTGTACTTTGCTTCTTCCAGAGAGGAAGATCGAGATATTCTGGTTGGCGTGAAGACAAGAGGAGCGTCACGGGAGACGTTCTCTGCTCTGTCAGAGAAACTGCAGAAGCCGTCAGGGCAGGTGAGTGGACCCCTCCTCTCTCAGGTGATGTTTCTGTTATCCAGGCTGTGAAGAATAACCGTGCCTTAATTGTGAACTCTTCTTCTTCCCTCAGATCGCTCACAGATTTAACCAGCTGCTGAAGCTTTTTAAGAAGCAGGAGAAGAAGGACCCTTGATGGATCAGACACTGATCTAGTTCTTCATGTACGGTGTGGCAATGATGTCTGTGTGGTACTGGAAGAGGTGAATGCCGGGTCAGATGATCGATTCACTCACATTCTTCCCTCTTAGATCTGGAGGCTTGGTGGTCTCAGTATCAGCTGCGTAGACGGTAGATTTATGCGAGCACAAATGAAAGCCATGAACGCAGTCGTGGTCTGGATTCTGAACTGAACCTCCTCCATACTGTTCTTGAAGTGACTTCTCCTCAACACAACTGACGATAAGGATGATCTGCTCAGTGGAACTCATCAGTATTATTTTTTCTCCTGCACATTTATGTTTTAGAATCCACACTGCACTCACTACAACAACATCAGTGCACTGTGTGTGCTGATGTCTGGTCCTCACAACATGCAGTATACACTAAATGTCCTTTATTTTCCTCTGCAGATATCATACATTACATCAACAATCATCTGAAGTTCTTCTTAGTCCTAAGTATTTTGTTTTTCTCAAAACAGTTGGGAAAACTTCCTTCAGACTTGAGTAAATCCAGGTTCCAGTGCAGGTTTGTTTAAAAACGTTGTTTCTAAAATGATCCGGCGCTCAGAGGACACAGCTTCACGGGTCCCTCCTGGGTTAGACCCGGGCTCTTACAGGTCGGACTGTTTCAGTATCATCTCCTGAGCTGATGTTTTAATTGATGTGTTGGTGTACAGGGGCAGTGCTTGACATGTCTGAAGGTTGTTATGTTTACATGTCTAACTCATGTACAGGATTATATCTTTATCTCTGTTAATAGTATGGAACATTTTATCTGTTTGACTCATCCCAATGCTTAAAAACAGCATGGAACACAAATAATGTGAATATTGTGCAAATAAAGTTTTATTTATTTATTCTGGAGTCTGCTTTATTTATCATTTTATTCACAAAATCTGTAATAGTGTAAACTAATACAGGCAAACAGGAGGAATACAAAATCAGTGCGAATGGGGGATCATGTCTGAGCTGAAGTAGCACTCTGTACTCTACCAGCATGACACAAATATTCATGAAGTGGGCCAGCAAGTATTGAAATCCAGGCCAGAGCCCGGGAGGGTAACTCAGCTGAGCCATCAGTGACATGAAGTGAGAGAAGAGACTTTCTTAATTTTAGTTTCTACATTTAACACGAACGTCTAATGTTTCTCAGCCGCACCAGGTTTAAACATAAAAGTGAAATGCAATAATTGATAAACTGGCCATAAATAAATTATGAATATAGTAGTTAATTTAAAAAACTGAATATTTAAAAAATGTATTACTTTCTATTATTAGTAGTAGTAGTAGTAGTAGTATTTTAACGGTAAGTCATGATAATCTTAAAATAGAAAAATTGCTTGAAATATTTTAATTTATTCTAAATGATTTCAGAATATTTTTTTAATTTAGGAATAACTGACAAAGTGTTTCATGATATTCACATTTTTTAAGAAGCACTCTTACAACATCACTCAGACTTTTTAATGACTGCTCAAAAAGTTAAGCATTGTGACATTGGCTCACAAACTTTAATGTTAAGAGTACAGGCATACAAAGAACCCTTTAGCACCTTCTTACATGAGTAAGTGCAAAAATAATACCCAAAATGAGTTTATCAAAAATCAAAGTATTTGGGCAATGGCAAACAGATGACCATGCTAGGTAAGCTAACAATAGTGCTAGCTTGGATATTTGGATGCTAATTTTGACTCATCAAAAACAGGTTGTGGAAAAAATGTAATGATCAAATATGATGACCTGGCTTTCTTACTAAAATGATTATTTATTCTGAATATCAAGAGTGAGGTCCGGGAAAACCGGATCACACATGTCATATTAAATCAATTTGCAGAGAGAAGTCCGGCACATTTATTAACTCTATGGTTTCACCTCTTCCTGTTGACCGTGTGGCAAAATGTCAGTTTTGTGGATTTCATCATCTAAAGTATATAATATCATTAAAGAGTCAGAGGATCTGGCATCCTCTGACATCTCTGTACAGAAAGGACAAGGACCAAAACCAAGACTGGATGGATGTGATCTGCGGGCCCACAGGAAGCACTGTTAAAAACAAACATGACTCTAGTGGAAGTCACTGCATGGGCTTAAAATCATTTTCTGAAACCATTATCTGTGAACACAGTAATCATGGACGCTGTATTATCTGCTTTAAAGAGGAGAGGGACCACCTGACTCGTTATCAGCTCACAGGTCAAAGCCAGCGTCCCTGATGGTATGGGGATCATTAGAGTCCATGGCATGGGTAGCTTCCACATCAGTGCAGGCTCCATTAATGCTGAACAATATATACAGGCTTAGGAGCAACATATGCTGCCATCCAGACAATGACTTCTTCAGGGAGACTTTACATAATTCAAGACAACACCAATTCACATTCTGCACGTATTACAACAGCATAGCTCTGTAGTTGAAGAGTCTAGGTGCTGAACTGGCCTGCCTGCAGTCCTGACCTGTCACCTACTGAGAACACTTCAAGGCACAACAACTATCACAAAGGAGACCCTGAACTGTAGAGCACCTGAAATCCTCTATCAGACAAGAATGGGAGAGTATTTCAATTTAAACTCCAGAAACTGGTCTCCTGGGTTCACCAACGAAGAGCTGATGCAGCAAAACATTGGCAAACATGTCCCTGAATTGTCCCATGTTTGATACTCTGCATGTGGTTCAAATACAGTGGAAATCAATGTGCTGCCATAACAGTCTCAGCTGGGGGCATTTGCTCCATTTCCACCACTAGGGGGTCCAGTACTAAACTGGGGTGATAAGGTCAAGCTCTACCGTTATGTTAAAGTTCTTCCTAAAGGAGTTGATGTAAATGAGGTCAGGGCTTTTGGCAGGCCGGCCTGCTCCATATCAAACTGGGGGAACGATTTGTGGACGGGCTGCTCCTTTAGATGAATGTCAAACATGAAAATAGACAAACACAAACTCTTGTCTCAAAGGGAAGGGTTCATTTTGCAAACTGCTGTACTAGAAGAAGTAGGGACATATTGTACATGTTGTATTGACATCTCGGTTGGTGCTATTTCCAGTGTAGTGTCCTCTTAAAAGTGTCAGGATGAAACTGACCTCAGGGCGTTATAGGGCCATGTGGTGGATCAATGGCTGCTAACTGGAGTCCCAGTTTGCAGCAGCATCCCAACAGTGTCAGCTACACTGCACAGTCGGGTCTCATCTGTCTCCACAGAGACGACTAATGAGCCCTCATGACTCCACTACTCATGTATCTGCTCTTTTATGATTGCATTTTGCTGAAAGAAACAAGACAAGGACCTTAGAAAACATGTAAGTAAAACCAGTTTCTTGCCTTTCTGACTTTATATTTGATGAAAAATAACAGACTGTTTATTTCACTCTCTGACAGATGATAACAATGTGACAGAAGATGGGTGATTGGAACTTATTGGGGAGTATACTAGAGGAGGTCCACATTCATTCCACCATCGTGGGGAAGATCTGGCTCACCATCCTCTTCATTTTCCGGATGCTTGTTCTGGGTGTTGCAGCTGAGGACGTCTGGGATGATGAACAGAGCGAGTTTGTTTGTAACACGGAGCAACCTGGCTGCAAGAACGTCTGCTACGACCATGCGTTCCCCATCTCACTCATCCGCTACTGGGTCCTGCAGATCATCTTCGTGTCTTCTCCGTCTCTGGTCTACATGGGGCACGCGTTGTACCGATTGAGGACCCTGGAAAAGGAGAGGCACAGAAAGAAAGCCTGTCTGAAGGCTGAGTTGGAGGGGTCAGATCCGGTTCAGGAGGACCATAAGAGAATTGAGCGAGAACTCAGGAAACTAGACGAGCAGAAGAAAGTAAGGAAAGCTCCACTGAGAGGCTCCTTGCTGCGCACATATGTTTTTCATATCTTAACGCGATCTGTGGTGGAAGTGGGCTTCATTATAGGTCAGTGTGCTCTGTACGGGATCGGACTGTCTCCTCTTTTCAAATGTGAGCGGTTGCCTTGCCCGAACAGCGTCGATTGCTTTGTTTCAAGGCCAACAGAGAAGAATATTTTCATGGTTTTCATGTTGGTTATCGCAGGAGTTTCTTTATTCCTCAACCTGCTGGAGATCTTCCACCTGGGGGTGAAGAAGATCAAACAGAGCTTGTACGGATACAAATATGGAGATGATGACAGCGTGTACAGGTCAAAGAAAAACTCCTCAGTGCAACAGGTCTTAGCGCTCAATAACTCCTCACCGCAGAGGCTGATGCAGCTCACACAGAGGACCTTCTCTGTCGTGCCTGATGCTCATGTGGAGTCTTTGATTGTTGTCCCAGGGGTCTCTCAGAATCGGTTGGGGTCCAGCATCTCCACCCAGCAGCCAAGCCAAGCAGACATCCAAGTTGTCCAGCTGCTGGGGGCGGTAGAGCGCCGCCTCACTCTGGAAAACAGGAAGCCGTCAAGCAGCAGTGATGAGTCGAACGGACCGCATGGCTCAGCGCAGCTACAGTATGCAGGACCTCGACCCACACTCATGGGGGGCCACATAGAAATCCCTGCCTCTCTGAAGATCCCTCAGAGGAAGCACAGCAAAGTGAGCGTTTGTAAGGACTTCAGTGACATGAGCGACTCTCCGGAGAGCGACCACTACCCCACAGCCAGGAAGTGCAGCTTCATGTCCAGAGGACTGTCGGAGGGTAAGCTGGCCACACCGTCTGACAGCGGCGACTCTCAGAGCGGGACGGACTTGGAGGCCCAGCACCTCAACCAGGGGGAGAGTCCCATGGTGACACCGCCACCAGCCAGCGGGAGGAGGATGTCCATGGTGAGAACAGAAAATGAGAACATATTTATGTTTCATCTGGAGCTAATAAAAACACTAATGTCAATATTTCACGAAGTGAACAACAAATTTAAACTGAAACTTCACACAACACTGACAAAACTGAGTCTCACTAACAGAGGATTTAAAAATATAAGGAGTAGAAATGAAGAATAAAAAAGAATGAGCATGTTTCAGAATAAAAAAAACAAATTTTGTAAAAAAAAACAATTTTGTAAGATATGATAAATAAATAAGTACATTTGACAGATGGGTATGTATACAGAGAAATACTTGGAATATACATAGAGTCAAGTAACTAAGGATTTTATATTTACATTATTTTGACGTGTTTCTTAAGATAAGATAAGATGAGATAAGATAAGATACTCCTTTATTCGTCCCACAACGAGGAAATTCATGGAGATACAGCAGCAAACAAGAAGGTGTACAGTACAAGAATTTCAACAAGAATATATATAGAAAAAAAATTATGATTACATTCTAAATACAGTCTTATGTTATTTTTTTATTCACTTGGACCAAAAATAATGAATGAAATTAATTTATTAATTTTAAACTTAAATCAAACTTAAATGTAAACATTCAATGCATATGAATCAGTCATTTCCTTTCCTTTTATTCACATATTTCCCATTTTAGGGTTTCCTGTGGGTGGCATATGGTTGATGTTTTCTTCTTCTTTGTTTTATTTTTATTCATTCATATAAGCCCACGTTTATTTTCTTATTTCTCAAAGGATTATTTCATTCTTCATTTATTTCTAAGACTGTATGGCGTTCCCATGACTCCACACAAATAAAATAAAGAAATAGCATAAATAGGATTGCACATCGTCATGTGCTGTTCCTGTAAATGTCCCACTGCCATCTCCCCCTTAGCTCTGTAACAGATAGTCAGCTCAACAAAGAAACTCAATTATATACTGAAAAACAACAGTGGATATTGTGTGCCTGTGTTTGCTGCCCTCTACTGGACGAAACTGAAATAACAACATTGAAATGCCATCTTTTTTTTCGATGTTTTAATTTGGTTTTAATGGAAAAAAGATGACTCCTGATTTTATAAATGCATTCAGTTATTAAAGACTGGTGCTAAATCAAAACTTTTTTGAATATTGCTCAAATTTTCAAAGTGTATTCAAACATGAAAAGGAATTACATACAATGGTATATATTTTCTATTTCAGCATTTCATTTCTTCAACACGCTGTAGCCCCGGGGTCCCTAACTCAAAGACCCCAACTGTTCCTTGAGATGGTTTAACATTTCTCACTGCTCAGCTCAAATGAACCCATAGTGAAGCCCCAAAACAGATATTAAAAAGATATGAAAGAACAGCAGACAGCAGAACAAGCAGAACATAAGACTGTAGCAGTGGTAAGACATTCAATTAGACTTTCTTAAGTGACTCATTTTGTACTTGTTTAAACGGAAATCTATATTCTGATTTGCTGACGAGTCTAAACAAAACAAAACACACAAGAAATAAACACAATTCAGCTCAATTTATCAAACACATCTTAACACAACATCACACTCTGTGAAACAGTGTCTTTAGAGGGGTGCTGGTGTAATGTAGATGACCAACTCAATGGGCTGTAAATTAATGTATCTATACATCTATAAGGCAAAGTAAGACTTTACATAAAGGAGAAGTTAAAGATCAAATACACAGTTGCTCAGTTGTGGATGTAGGATAAACAGCCAGCTCCATTGTTCTCTCAAAAGGACTAACACAGGTGAGCTGGCTGTCCTCTATGAGCTCTGGAGCTCCTCCCATTCAGGCAGCAGGTGAGAAGGCCAGGGAGAGCCAAAGGAGGAGGGGGGATTTTCTACACACAAACAATGTCAGACTGGTTTGCAGAGTGGGGCTACCACTAGCAGAACTAGCACCACCAGCCTCCTTGCAGGTTAACGTCCACATGCCTGTGCTGGTTCCTCATTGCTCTGGTGAAGTGGTTATATGTCAGTTTAACCCAGAGCCGACCCTAACCGACTCAGTCCCCGAGGCAAGATTTAATCTGATGCCTCTTGTATTGTAGCCAACTCCACCAACAATCACATCACATATACACTTAAAGACAACTGACATACAGCTTTATGTTTGACACATTATGTTATTTTAAAAAAACATTAATAAAATGGTAACAACACTGATATTTAGCAGGAAAAAATAAAATTTTAAAGTACATAATGTAATAGTAGTAGAATTTATTCAGTCATTATATAACAATCATTTTCACAGTACAGTCACTTTCATTAAAGCAACAGTAATGTATTAAGTGATGACTGAAAAGCCAAAACTAAAATGCTTATTTCAGCCTAGCCTACATTTTCTATCAAATTAATCTACCAGCTTCCAAAGTGTAAAGAAAACAACCCCCCCCCCCCCCCCCCCCCCCCCCCCCAAAAAAACCCCAAGTAAATCATGAACACTTATAATCTTCAAAAACTGCTTTGGAAACCATTTTTTTATAAACCAAAAATGAATCACAAGCTTTTAAATGTTTACTGGCATCACTCCGCAAATTAACCCCAAATTGTATTATATAAAATAATATTATTTTTCCCATTATCTTCAAATTTTCTTCCTCACTCATTTAGAGTGCAAGCGGCGCCCCCTATGGATGGCTGTTGCCCCTAGTATTTTCCTATACTGCCTATTCCACGGGCCGGCTGTTGTTTAACCAGACAGCCTACGTACAACTTTATCTCCATTTACTAGATCGATAGAACATACTGACAAACCATGCCGCACTAAGAGACGACATCTGTCATCTGTGCTTGTTTACATCCAGGTAATAGACATAACATGTGAGCTGCATTTCAGACCTACAATAATTGAAATATCAATAATTATTTTAACTGACCAGTATATATCTGGTAGTGACCAGCCAACGTTTAATAATTTAGCTGGCTGAATGCGCACATCTCCAGTTGAGAATTAAATTTGGGAAAGTTTGTGAAGTACGACCTCATTTGTTCAACACTTACTGGCGTGACTGTGATTCAGGTCCACATTAACCAAAACACTGATGCAGAGTTATATTTTTGGGGGCTGATATCATGTTGCCTTTTCTGCTTGACTGTCTTTGAATGTTTTGCATCGTAGCAAAGAGGCCAAAAATTGCAGACGTTCATTCTAAACAACAACAGATACTGTAGGACATTATTTTGATTATAAGATGTAACAAACACAGAGTCATGCAAACTACTGTTATGGGCAAGACTCAACTCCTCCAAAAGGCAGCATGGAAGACATCCTTATAACTTTCACCTGCGCTCTGAATGTTCAGAGTGTGCAACCCTGGAAACAGTGGATAGTGTTAAAACTCAATCTTTAATTTGTTTGTATTTGCAGAAAGACATCAAGCTTTTCTTTACTTCAAATGCCAAACTCACTGAGTCACAGTCTTACCTGTGATGTAAATAATAACAACCTTTGTTTTCTTTCAGAGCATGATTCTGGAGCTGTCTTCAATCATGAAAAAGTGAACTCAGATGATGATTGGGAGCCTGTTGGATTTCTAAAGGACTGAGGGATCCTGATCACAGAGTGGTTCTCTGTTCTCGTCTTTATATACATATTATACTTATGTTTATACTTTCACATGAACAATAACTTCCGTTATGTAAACATGACATAGCAATGAGGAGCTTCATAAAAAGCTACATTTTCTGTACAAATGATATATCCAGCTTTGGGATCCTTTTATACTGATAGCTTGAACGCCTCACACTATTGGGGCTGATGTTTTTTTGGATCTGACGAACCAAAAATGAATCTGTTATATTTGGCTTAAAGCAAAGTGACTACTCATAAAATGAGACGAACAAAGCGTGTTTAAATATTTGACTGAAGATTGTAATAAAAGATCGTGGAATACGATCGTGGAATTGGCGAACACAGAAAATGAGAGAAGTGTAAATCAGTGTTTTTTGTTTGGAATGAGCTGGAGAAAAAAAGGGCTCTGCAATGTAAATATTTGACTGAGAGTAAAGCTTGCTATTGTTTTTGAATATATCTGACCATTGGATACTTTAATTTTAAATGTAGTTGATGTACTGATGTTTTTTAATAAACTCATCCCCCTCTTCAGCAAGACTGAACTGTTTGTCTGAGTGGTTTGTTTTTAAAATGAAGGACTGATTTTAAAATAGAATAGAATAGAATATATTCATTGTCATTGTCACAAGTACAACAAAATAAAGTGCAATCTTGTTTCAGTGCAAATAGTTAATATAAAAAATATGTGCTAAGAAAACACAAGAAACCCACAAGACGGACAAACTCACACATACATCTACATTTGACATTCATTGCACCATTCCCGTGGGCAAGATATAGATATCACAGTACTGAATCTATGTTTTAGCAGTGTTCAGTGCAGTTATGGCTGCAGGGTAGAAACTGTTTTTCAGTCTATTTGTCCTACTTTTCATGCACCTGTACCTCCTGCCTGATGGCAGCAGTTCAAAAAAATTGTGACAAGGGTGCGATGAGTCCTGCACTATGTTTTGGGCTCTCCTGATGCAGTGGGAACTGTGAAGTTTTTCCAAAGAGGGGAGAGGGCAGCCGATGACCCTCTGAGCCACCTCTATGACCCCCTGGAGCCGAGCCCCCTTTCCTCTGTGCCACTGTGCAGCTTGAAAACCACACACAGAGACAGAAGGTCAAGATGCTCTCTATCGAGCAGTGATAGAAGGACACCAGCAGCTTCTGAGGGATGTTGTTCTTCCTGAGCACTCTCAGGAAATAAAGCCTCAGCTGGGCCTTCTTCACCACTTCAGTTGTGTTTGTGCTCCAAGTGTTTTATATTAAAAGTGATTAGTGACTATGTGATATGTTAAAGACTGCAGTCTTACTGTTCTAGTTTGATCCAACTGCTTTCAACAGGGAGCAGATGCTATTAATGAATAATACTAAAATAACACAATGGCCACAGTGGTTGAACATAGTCAGGCATTTAGATAATAAAGAGCGAGATATTTCTCTCTGAGGTTGGTGGAGACCAAAACAGAGCTAAACAGGACATGAATATTTACTGGAAGTAAAGTTCCAAACTATCCATCCATCCATCATCTTGACCGCTTATCCCATTAGGGGTCAAGGGGGGCTGGAGCCTATCCCAGCTGGCTTCGGCGGAAGGCAAGGTACACCCTTGACAGGTCGCCAACCTATCACAGTGTTCCAAACTAAAGCTACCAATTTTTCACATCACAATAAATCTATCTTTCTACGTAAATTCATTAATGATACTTCGAAAACATCATATTGTTGTTTTTTTTAGTGGCAGAAAAGTTGAACAAACGCATGTTGAACATTGATCAACATATGATCATAGTTTTGAAGAAAAGATCACAGAATACAAAAGTTGATATGCATGTTTCTTTATTTCATAAAGAGAAATGGTGTCTAGACAAAAAAGTCATTTATAGAACACTAGCAATTGAAATGAATGAAAATGGGGTTTGCACAATACCGTATTTACAATGGTTATTAAGTCATTTTAATTAATTAGGGTCATGTAGCATTTAAAAATTATAAAGGTAAGAACTCTTAGTAGAGAATAAGCAAATGACAGCTATTTCAAATTGACAATATTAACACAAAACAGTCATCTAGAAAAATGAAAGAAAAAAACAACAACTTGAACTACAAGCTTAAGAGCTATTACATTAAAAATGATGCACCAAAATCTACTAATACAATAATCCATATAATCTGTGTAAAAAGCATGTAGAAAAAACACCTGATGCAGTTTGCTGATACAGTCATTGACCAGTTATGAGAGGTATGAAGGATTTCACAGGTAGATAAGTGTGAGAAAGTCCGCACTGGTGACTCAGGGATGGGGGCCGGGGCCCCTGCATACACTCACTTCATTTGAATGTGAACTATGGCCTCTGCAAGTTCTAAGGCAAATATCGGAGGTGCACTTGTATCCATGCTGACCCATCCCAAAAGTTGAATTAAAGACAAGGTGAGGAAACTCATTCTTTGTCTCTATACACAACAGAACCAGTCCCATTGAACCGACCATCAGTTTAACATGGCAAACATTTATCAAACATGACATGATACCTATTTGTAAACATTTCCATTTTCAATTGGACTTAATGATCTCAGCCTGTGCATTCAACCAGGATACCAGAATTTTTTTTTTTCAACAAAGTTGAGCAATGTGTGAGAAAGGCATGTTTTTGTTCATATTATTTTACAGAACAACCTTTGGAGTTGAAAAGCCAGTGTTTGTTTCAGAGAAGCAGCAACAAAAAAAAAAAAGAATAAACTAAACAAGACAAATCCACAGCAAAAAGGTGTATGACAGTTCAGGTACAGAGTTACAGCAAATTGTTTTCTTAATTCAATCTGCTGACATGGCATCAGAAAAAGAAAAATTTGGCCTGTATAAAGTAACCTGGAGGACTCCGACACTCCTGGTATCATATCATTAATTCAATTTGATTCATCTATGCATAGAATTAATTATCAGCCACGTCCTTTTAAAGCTGCACTAATCAACTCATATTATAAAAATTGATCAAATTAATGTGTGTTTTTCTTTTTGGTGATAGACCAGCAGAAAAATCTGTTCGTTCTGGTTATACAACCAACATGTTTCGCAAACGATGTATACAAAGTAGTTGTTTGCTATCTAACCAGTACCTAACAGCAGAAATCTAATTAGCTACTGGTTTGTGAAAATGCTGGAGGTGTTTTAAACAAAAAAAAGAGCTAAAAAAGAGTGATAATTGGATGTACATTCTTAGATTGACATGAACACAACAATGGAACAAATGCTAATGTTGCTCCTTTTCAGCCATTGTTACATGTTTAAAAAGGTATATGTCAACTTGGTTTTTACAGTTTATTCTGCTGGAATAAAAGACTGCAGCTTAAAGTTTCATGGATACATTATTCTAAGGGATGTTTTATTAAACTCTCAGATAAAGACAAGAAGAAAGTCTGCCTGAGAGTGATAAATAGAGAGGAGGTTTAAATGCCAGGTACCCTGAGACACTCAAAGTCAGTTCACCCAAATGACAAAAAAATCATATTTTCTCTCTTCTACTGATGTGCAGACATGCATATGTCTTTTGTTGTAGTCTGACACCATCACAGAAGAGTAAAGGTGAATAGATGTTTGATGAAACTTAACTACGAATCCAGACTTATCCAGCGAAACAACGAAAACAAGAGTTTGAATATTTCAAGAGACATAATATCCCAGCGTTCTTAGACAGATACTGAATAACCAATACATTCAAAAGTATCTCTTTGATTGATGCCAAATGTACAATACAGAATATGTAAACCTGTGTAAATTATATATTAGATTCAGAATTACAAATGTAATCTCAGTCTGAGAATAAATTACAAACTCTGAATTATTATTATTATTATCAAAATTATTTTTTTCAGGAATTTGGTTTTTCAGACTTTTTTGTTTGGAATTTCGACTTTAAATCCCAGAATTTAAACTCTAAACAAACAATCCCAACTTTCCAATTCAAAATGTATGCTTTGCAGCTTTGGTCCAAATCCAATCCAATCTGTCTTTAATCCCAGAATGCTGACTTGGTTTAACTTCACTTTTCAATTTATTTTAAACATTACATTCAAGGGTTGGACTTCTTACTGGAAAGTCTTACCTCAGTATCATCCAAAACATTGGAATTCAGATTTGTATCTTAGGAGTAAATAAATTGTTTCACATGTGGCCCTACTTCTATACTTTGGAGATTTAGTGACAGTTCTTTCTTCTATTTTTTTGATTTGAGTGAACTGACCTTGTGACCATTTGTGGGAATTGTAGAAGCTGACATAACCTCTCCATATTGAAGCTAATGATGCATTCAAACTGTGTGCAACAAGAGTCAAAGAGCTTACAGGTCTGGACAAAAAGCTTTTTTCTGACTGGAAGTTTAGCTTCAGTTTGTTGTGTTATCTCATCGTCTAAGTTTAACGTGAATCTATGGGTTTATAACGATGTATTTTCAAAAAGTTTGACAAAAGTTCTGCAAACAAAATCAAGAATGTGATCACTGTAGTATTAACATCTGCAGAGACACCCAGGGGCCTCTGACACGATCATTTTGCTACAACACAAACTTCATGAATTCATTTTTTCTAAACAGACAAAAACAAATCAGAGTTGGTGATCTCTTATTCATCACCAGGCTTCCTTAATGTCCTTAACTTCCTTAAACACCAAGAAAATGAAAAAAATGAGTTGCATAATGTTTGCAGAGATGAAGTTTCTGTTGTGTAGAAAATGTTTTAGATGTGTGGCTTGAACCTGGTAGTCTCCACATGAATACTGTAAATACTGTTGAGCTTCAGTGAAAAGAGCACAAATAGAAAAGAAGGACTGAACCACCATCACTGCTCAGCACTCAGGCTGTGCCACCGTGTGTGTACTGTGTGTATTGTTTGAATATATGTGTGTGTGTGTGTGTGTGCATATGTTTGTGCGTGTGCGGGGTTGATGTACTCTACTAAGTTGGGACAGGGCTTTTAACAATTTAAAGACAGGTTTATAAAATACACTTAATTCTGTTTGGCTGTATAACAGAAACAGTCTCACATGTGAGATCATATTTAAACTACATCTAAAATTTACATCACTTTAAGTCCGTGGAGGACTTTAAGAACATTTTGTCTAACCTTTAAAGCCCCAATCCCTGATTTCTTCTGCCAAAATATACTCATATTATTTTAATAAAGACATTTTGTTGCTTTAAAATGATCTAACACTGTGTTAAATCAGCTCATTAATGTACATAAAATAAATCAGACAATTGGCTCGCTCAAGCTAGTTCATCGTCTGTACTTTGTTACAAGGGGAGTTATAATCCTTTTTTTAAATACAATTTTAAGTATTCACTACAGTACTTGCTCATAGATTTGAAACCTCTTTGTGATTTTAATTGCATTTCTTTTATTAATAACACTTTATTCTTTAAGTAGGGACGAGTTGTGCTACGTTTTTTGCTGTATACGGTGTTGCTAAATGCTACCATCCAGATATGGTTAATAATTATTAACATCCCTGAGAAAAGTAAGCAGAAAAATATAGTTCAGCCCATAGTTAGTAAAAAGTAAATGCTTTTCATACATTTACTTGCTATTTTATGCTGTACAGCTAAAATCCACATTGTTATCCTTATCTGTTCATCTTCCGTTAGCATAATCTGAAATGCTAGCTAGCTAGTTGTGGCACAAATATACCAACTGTTTTGATATAATGCTACACACTTTATCTAATCACATTCTGTCAATAAATCAACATTTGAAAATGTTATATTATTTCAAATATAAGTAGTAGCACAGTCAACAATTTGATTTCAGCTGTATTTTAAGCTGCGTTACAACCATAGCTGAGGCTGCTACAGCTAACGGACACTTGTAACACTAAGCAGCTTCTTCTCTTTGTTTTTTTCTCTTTAATGAAAGTGACAGCAGACACATGCAGGTTGAAAATATCACACAATTTGTGAAGAAAATCTCTATAAAAAGGCAAAAAGTAAATACAAACAAATGCTATAATGATAGCGGCTAGACCCTACTCTTCAAGCTGCCAGTCTTAATCCTGCAGTCACTATACTAGCCTTTTAACCATTAGTTTTTTGTCGTATACATGTATGAAAATGGTGAAGTGTCACTGATTGAAAAGCCTCTGTGGGCTGTAATAAGTACAGAGAACTGGAGTGAAACCAGAATTGAGATCTATCAAATGTTAGCTAGCTTTGTTGCTTCCAGCTAGCAGGGTAGCTTCTAGGCAGATAATCCTCAAAAATATTTTCAAACTTTAAAGATTTCCATACAAAATTTGCATGTTAGATAAAACAGTGGATAGATATCTTGTTTAGGAAAATAATAATAATTTTGTCAGTGAGTTTGAGCTTTAAAAAAAACTTCAAAGTTGCTATTTTCTTCACGAATCACGGGTTTGTATTTCAAAAGCAAGTACTGTAGTGGATTCTCAATTGTCAAACTCTGGGATTTCACTAATGGATAAACATCTGCTTTAATGAGAGAGTACTAGTGAGTGGAACAGCAGCTAGCCTAGTATTAGCTATCGATTAAGCTAACAGGAAGGACTATTTGGGATCAGGGCTTTAAAGAGTAATGAATAAAGCTTCACATTCCAATTGAATTCTATCTGTTATACACAGAGCCAGCCTCTACTGAGGACTGACTTCATTCAGCTTGTTTATACATATAGATTTAAAAATATCATTTTAAAAGCTCCAGAAAGAAGTCACGAGGCAAACAGAAGCTAAAGACAAACTAACTAGACTTATAGCTACAGGAGGCATGCATGCACATCACAAAGCAGGATGTTCAAACAAATGCACAGTTAGGGCAAACTTCTTACTATCTTATATGATTGTTACTTAGTCGTTTGGACAACACAAACACTGTTTTCACGTCAAATGAAGTCTGAATTAGCTTATTCAATTAATAAAGAAATACAAATAAAAGTTGTGAACATTCTTATACTAAAACATTAGCTTCCTTTTGTGTTTCAGATACGTCTTTTTCATAGAGATATTTGTATTATCATATAAACATGATGTTTCCTCTTTAAGTGCCGAATTAAGTGCTCCAGTTTCAGACTTTTAAGGAGCCTGAATTAAAGACAAAGACCCAAACTGAAGTGCTAAATGGCTCTGAGCGCTTGGGGGCAGAAACAAAGTGTCTAAATTTAATCAATTTCTTTCTTTCTTTCTTCCTTTAGTAAATTGGTGTTTGTTTAAAGATTTAGTTTAAAAAACGTGAGTATCTATTGCTTTTTAGCTCCATCTGAACATCGATTGGCAACACTAAAGAAAATCTAAAGCAAGTCTGCGAGAGTGTACACAAAAAGCATTTTTTAAATACTGATAAGAAACAAGATTTCCTCCATAAAACACAAGGCAGAGCTCGATTTTTCACATTTAAAGAGGATCAAAGGGGAAAGAGGAGCTGGCCTGAGCTCAAAACACGTCTTGAATGTCTAACTTTTATACATGCATGGGGCTCAAAACTCTGCGTGTTGACGCATGTGTCTGTATGTTCTGTAATGTGTGTGTGTGTACGTGTGTGTTTGTGCTGATTTCCTGAGTTTAAGAACACCCGCCATGAAGGGGAGCATTCGATAGGCAGGACAGGAAACAGCAAAGCAAAGATTTTTCCCTTAGAAAAAGGTGCTTGATATAACCCCGGTGAAAAAGAAACATCTAAGCCTCTACCTGTACAAAATCACTGTTACAGTCATCATGCTCCATACTATGTACATTTCTGCCAAACAAGCACTTGAAAGTCACCATCACAACATCCAAATACAATGGTATTGCTGATGAGTGGGAAATAAAAATAGCCATTTACCGCCTGCAAAAAACTTTTTTTTACCTTTCAATTCAGTGCTGAGGAAGGCAAAGGAGGAATGTTTTTAGTTACAAAGAAGTTGTCCTGTACAGAAATACAACTGCGAGACGCTTGAAGACATTTTTGCATATGAACATTTTACAGTCTAACTGCATCCCTCGCGTACAGAAACTGTATTCTCATTTTCATGAATTAGGTTGAACATTCAGAGGATTTCTTTTCTTCCTGAGTTTGAATTGCTGTGACAAAAAGGGCCACTGAGATATATAGTGAGAGAGAAGAACCACAGACAGAGCGCAGGAAGAGACAGAGAGAGGTAGAGTAAAGATTGATAGGGACAGAGTGGGAAAAGAAGAGCAAATGTGAAAGAGAAAAAGGCAGGAACAGAGAGACAGAGAGCTGCTGCTGCTGTTTAGGTCCGATGAGGTTTGACTTTGAGCTGTGATGTATGGAGAGCAGAGTCTCCGCTGCTGCCGGGGCGAGTTTAGCACCATTGTAAGGGTTTGGTGAGAAGTTCCCACTCTGTCATGGTAAGAGGAGAATACCTGGAGAACAGTATTGCTGCTGTTAAGACAACTTTAGTGTCAACCATTCAAAACAAAAACAGCACAAAAAGACATAAATACAAACAAAGCTTGTTTTTTTTTCAGTGAACACTGGCGGAGGCTGACCGTCTCAACAACCCAGAGCGAGGGTTTGTCAGAAGAGTAAAATTAAATAATAAAAAACATCAAAAACAAACACAGAGAACTACTTAGTGCAGTCCTTCCTCGGCTGCTCGTCAGTTGTACATTTTTCAGTCATTTCCTGGCAGAAATCTACCGTCACCGCCTGGTTGGACTTCTCCACGGTCAGCCCTGACTTCGAGTACAAGCCGGCGTCCTGACCGTCCATTTCTCTGTCCGCCCCGTTCCTGACTGCCAAGTCTGGCTCGCTCTCCGAGGGGCCAGGCGACCCGTGGAAGCTGGGCTCCGGGGTGGCTGAGCCTGAGTGGGTGGTGAGGTCGATGCTGGTGGTGGTGTTGTTGGTGGTGGTGAGGCCGAGGGGCGCGGGTTTGGGCTGGTGGGCGGCGTTGTTGTTGTTGCTGGCAGTGGAGTTGGCGGGCCGCAGCACGGGGCAGTAGTGGTGTAAGGACTGGACCTGCTCGGGGCTCAGCTGCACGTCCCTGCACACCTCCTGAGACAGGCAGGAGAAGTTCTCCCACAGCTCGCCCATACAGGCCTTCAGCTGGTTCCTCTCTGTCAGCAGCTTCTCCTTCTCATGGACCTGCAACCACGCACACAAAGGTTTAGATGTATGCAGAGGAAAAAACTCCCACTTGCTGTCTACTGAACCTATTACTTGTGATAGGATATGTTTGACAGTTCTTGGCCTTGCATATATTTAATTTTTTAGGACTAAAGGGTACCAAAAGGTTTCTTCATCCCTCAGCCATGAAACAAGCTGCAATGGCTGCAACATAATCCAGTGGGGCAAATGCATCAGAGGAAACTAGGTCCACTAAAAGACCTTTGTGTTAAAGAGGAAGAGTATTTTTTTGAAACAAGAACCTGCAAGAGTTTGTGGTTTTTGTTGTTGAAATTGATTGAGCAACAAGAACGAGTACCAGAGACAGCACGAGTTCTGACATTTTCCAGGTATTTAAAGTTTAAAGTGATCTTAATTACTGGTGCTAATGAGGGATGTTGACAACAATGATGTAGTTCCACTCTTCTGCCAGCAGAGGGCGATGGAAATTGTGTCTTGAATGTGTCGGTTCATGATTTTTCAGTCTCAAAACGTCAGTCAGACACATATCACATGTTGCCTCGATTGCTCGGTCCTGACGTTTTTCCCTCTATAACATCAAGAGGATCAGACCCTACCTGACAGAACACGCAACACAGCTCCTGGTTCAGGCTCTTGTAATGTCACGCATTGACTACTGCAACTCTCTACTGGCAGGTCTCCCTGCATTCACAGTCAAACCTCTGCAAAGGATCCAGAACGCAGCAGCACGTTTGGTCTTCAACCAGCCTAAGACAGCTCATGTCACTCCCCTGCTCATCTCGCTACACTGACTTCCAGTTGCAGCTCGCATCAGATACAAAACTCTAATCATGACTTACAAAGCAGTAACCAAAACCGCACCAGTTTACCTTGAACCCCTCATCCAGGTCTACTGCCCTTCTCGCCCGCTACGCTCAGCCTCTGAAAAGCGCCTAGTGCTTCCAGCACATAAGGCCTCAAAATCAAAATCACTAGCTCGACTCTTCTCTTCTGTTGTCCCTAAATGGTGGAATGAATTGTCCAACTCCATTCGATCTGCAGAGTCCCTCTCTACTTTCAAAAGACAGCTAAAGACCCAGCTCTTTAGGAGGCACTATGCACTTAGCTAGACTGTTCTCCACTGTTGTCCCCAGTGGCAGATCATGTCTTCCAGCTACAGTTGACTCGCACTGTCCTGCTCTACTCTGGGAATCTGTGTTCAGCTCTGGAGTGACCCAGCATTTGGTACTTTGGTAATTATTGTGGTGAGGTTAATTGTTGATGATGATAATGGAAGGTCTTAAATTGTTTGGTTGCTTCATTGTAGATGTTCCTTATTTTGAAAAAAAAAAAAAAAAAAATCCTTATTTATTTTTGTGCATTGCCTTTACACTGCTTGGCAGTACCTGCACCCAAATTGACTTGAAGCACTTTGTTACTCTTACTGATCTTGTTTCCTCTTGTCTAGATCTTTGCTTGTGGTGTTCTTGTTCTCGTATGTACGTCGCTTTGGATAAAAGCGTCTGCTAAATGACATTGTAACATTGTAAAATTGTAACATATCAGACACAGGGCTTGAGGTTTGTGTTGTTTCGATGTGTAGTTATGTTTTTGTGAAGCGGCACATCAGCCTATCTACATAAGCCTTTGTGTGGGTATAGCTCTGCAAACTTATGGCGTATACTACAGTGTAGATTTGACAGAAAAGTTAAAATCATGTTGAATCATTAAATATTCTACTCACCAGTTTCCTGATCTCACACTCCAGGTTCAGGATGCAGTCGAGCTTCCTCTTGCGGCAGCGCTGCGCAGCGATGCGGTTCTTACTCCGCCGCCTCACGTCGTGGATGAACTCGAGCTGCTCCGAGGTCAGTTTGTGCATCTTCACCAACATTTGGAAGTCGTTCCGTGGAAGATTCGTGATTTGATCTACGGGGAAAGGCAGCTTCACCTGGAACAGGAAAACACAATGCACAGGTAGAGTTTAGTTATTATAGAGTAGAGGCAGAGCGTTGAACAATCATGACTTTGTT
The DNA here is from genome assembly GCF_009762535.1 of Notolabrus celidotus. Taxonomy (NCBI): domain Eukaryota; kingdom Metazoa; phylum Chordata; class Actinopteri; order Labriformes; family Labridae; genus Notolabrus; species Notolabrus celidotus. The sequence goes on along the minus strand of NC_048284.1, from coordinate 30,256,867 downwards.
TTATCAGCTTTTATTTAGTCTGTGATGTCTTCTTCTTCTTCTTCGGTGTATGGACCTATCACACATCTCTAAAGGAGGGCAGTTCATCATCCCTGTACATCAGACAGGTACAGCAGGTAGCTACCTCAATCTTAAACAATGACTCCCACCCTCAGTGCAGTCAGTTTCAGCTTCTTCCCCCAGGATGAAGGTTTGCAGTCCCAAGGTGCAGAACAAAGAGGAACAAAAACAGCGTTGTTCCTGCTGCTGTCACCAAGACAGTCCAGCTGCAGACCTCCACTCTCAGCCGACTCTCTTGCTCACCTCCACTGTCAGAAGGAAGTGACGTCAGGCTTAAGCGAGTGGAGGTCTGCAGCTGGACCCCTCTCGCTGTCACTGAGCTGAACAAGATGTCTTGATATTTTCACATATTTTTAAAGTTTTTCAAAGTAAAAAAAAAATCCTGTCCACACTAGACGTGTTTCCAAATATTTCTCTGTCCACATGACGACGCAGAAACGGTTGAAAACTCCATCATAAGCATGCCAGGCCAGTAAGTGTTGAGAATGTGGAATCTGTCTATCTCAATCAAACAGCGTATCACCATGTTCGCCTTTGTGCCGCAGTATATGATGAAGAACAGATCGGTTTCCTTCTAACTAATAAATGAAACCTGATGAAGAAATCCATCAGAAATATCCATGTGGGGACTGGGCTTTATTTTGGTTCTCTTTTGACTCCCAAAACTGTTAGGAGCTGCAATCTTTGGTCCTGGAAGTTTAATGTCTGTCATTTCCATAGACTCTGACAAGATGGACCAAACAACAGCTCCCTTGACTTGAAGCCAGAACTGTTAGAGCTCCCCCTGGTGACTGGCTAACAAATTGGATCAAACTATAAAATTGAAATACATGCCAATATATAAATATTATCGTTAGTTCCTATCATACTGATTAATGTCTGAGTGTTCATTTTTCTGACAAGTTTAGCATCTTGATTGACAGCTCTGTTGACCAATGAGGCTCCTGCAGCGCTGTGTGCTCCAGATTATCAGAGTAGAGGAGGAACAGTGAGAGGAAACATAACAAACACTAACATTGAACTTTCCATAACTGCGAGTGTCTTCTTCAAACCCACACAAGAATCTGTTCTGCTGTGGACTGGACCCACCTGAGATAGCGACAGCGATTTAAATGTAAGTTAAATGTGTGCTTCTGCATATGCCTTAGCTCCAACTGCACCCATTGCTTCTTTACCATGAGAAAGAATGGAGGGACACTTTGACTAAAACAGGATAAAGAGTAATTTGATCAGTAAATGCACCACTATGCAGTTATTTTGTGATGTGCATCTCATCTAGAATTTGATTAAATAAAGGTTAAAATATTGGGACTCATTTTGAAATAAAGATCTGAGAGAGATACAGATCTGAGTTGTTGAGTCAAGACAACCGCAACAAAGGAGTTTCTTCCTTTATTCCCCTACTCTCTGTACATTCACTACATCTGACCACAAGATGGCAGTACAGCTCTGCTCCACACACCTCGCTTAGCAGGCTGCAGTGAGCCTCTCTACATCCCCCGCCTCGTATTTAACATGAAACACATTTTCAGGCAGAGGGGAAAAGGTGATGCAGGAAAGGAGTCCCTCTCTCCATCTGTCGCTCAGCACCTGGAGCGGTGCCAGGATGACAGATTGAGGGGGCAGTGACTCCCAACCTGATCCAAATCAGTGTCAGGTGATTTCTGAGGGCATGGATGTCTGCAGCAGCAGCAACCATCAGACCAGTCCTCCCACAACAAAAGAGCCAGTGGAAGACATGCAGCAGTGATTTGGAGGAGAAAAAGCAGAGTGGTATGAAATGAGAATAAAAAGCACATCCAGGATGTGCGTGTTTATTTGCTCAGTTTTGAAAGCAACAATAAGTCAGCCTCTCTCCCCCAGGTGATGGCAAACCTTATGATAAGCACATCACAGGCAGATCCACCCCAGCGGTATCTGTGTGCACCAGGGAGCCGTAGCTTCAGGCAGCGAGTGGAGCGGTGGAGGAATAACAAAGAGCCAGAGGAAGACAGCCGGAGAGCTTGGCAGAGATGAGAGGATCTGCAGAGCTCTCTTCCTCCTCTCCTCTCTCACTCTTCCTTCCCGTGGCTGCTTCTGGAAGAACAAAGTCAAACAAAGGAGGAAGAGAGGAGAAAGAGGAGCAAGCGTTGTGACTCCTCGGTGTACCTGACTGCTCGACGGTCCCCTGAGACACCGCTCCGATGCCTGCAGGCTGAGGCTGTAGCAGAGGCAGCTCAGCTCTGTTTCTGCAGCAGACGGTACACAGAGAGGCTGTGGCGTCACCTGGTGTAAGTGCGGCTCTCAGGGGGATAAAACGAGGTGCCTACTCATGACAGGATTGAAATGACTCCTGACTGAAGAGCAAATCTAGATATCAATCTATCCCTGAGAGAGAAAATGGCTTGAGTTTCCTCATTAGGAGTGCAGCCCTCTGAGCCGCCAGGAGCCCTCTCTCTCATCTCAGCTCGACATCTGCATGCAGACACATGAATAAATGATGGCCCGAGCTTTCAAGGCCACACTTTGCTCTCACTGCTTTGCCGGGGCATGACAGCTTCAGCCTCAAAGAGAGGCGCAGGGAAGCTATAAAACATCAGTGCGAGCTGCCAGTTCCATCTAAAGCAGGGCGGGAGATGACTCTGTTTGTGATCAGATAGTTCGTGTAGCATCGTGAGCAGCGGTTACAGAAGTGTGAGAGCTCACTCCACAGGGTCTGAACACTACGGGCAAGGAGACGCCGCGACCTTGTGATGGTTTCTTTCTCCCCCTCATCCACCAGTCACTGGGACACAGGGGACGGCTAAATTTAGCCGCTCTACTACGAGAAACCAGTTCAGCAGCAGAGCTGGGATGACAGAGTACGCTTCACTGGTGGTCATAAATTCACAGCCAACTGTTCTGGATTTATATTTCACTCTCACTTCTCTTCGTCCCTCCTTCCTCACTCTTTCTCTCTCTCTGGGTCATTATCCTGCAAGTAGGGGACAGAGAGAAAAGTAGAACTCATCTGTCATTAGAGGCATGCTGGGGCTCAGCTCCGACAAAGTGCACTGTAAAAAATAAAAACATGTTTCAGCGTCTGAAAATCAGGCTGAAGATGTCCTTCAAGACGAGAGGAGGTCTGTTTTTCACGATGCACCATGTGGTTCATTAAAGCTGGGTGTTATTCTAATCCATCAGGTCTTCTTATTGCTCATGCTTTTGTTCTTTCATGTTGTGCTCACACCAGACGTATATAAAATCATTATCATGAGTGAAATACATAAGGTCATTGTACAGATATGTTTAAACGCAGGTTCTTGTTGGACGACGCAAATTGCAGGAATGGAGCGAATTCGTGATGCATGCAAAGTGCTTCTCAATTCATTCGCAAGAGTTGAAAGATCTGATATTTAGGAAATCATTTGTGCCGTGATGGCTAATCATCATGAAGATCCTACGATGACGTATGATATGAAGAATGGACCAGTGGAGGTTCATTCATCTGGAAAGGGAGGAACAATTTATAGTGTCTGTGTGCGGCTACACGAAACTATGACAACACCATTTTTTAAAATCAAAACAAAACAAAAAAGGAGGTCGGATTATCTGGTAAATTGTGAAAATCTGTGTCTGTCACTTGATTCTAGTTATTGGGTATTTGGGTTCTCACTTACACATGAATGGAGCAAATTGTTTGTGCAAATAAGCGGTTAAAAATGAAAAATTATATCGTGTAAATACGTATGAATAAAGCGAGCGAATAATTTTATTCGCATCTGATGTGAACATGACATCAGACTTCTTAAGGGCTAGATTAGGCACAATGTTAACATCAAACGTAGGGGCAATGACGAGTGGTAAATTAATAAAGTATGGTTACAGTTTCCAGAGCACGAAAGTCCTGGAGGGTTATTTCCCACGCTCCTGGTGAAGGTTAAGAAGAACAAACAGGAACAGAAGCAGCTTGTGGCTCCAGATGCTCTTCACTGTGCAGCAGTTTAACTGTCATTCTGTGTCAGGCTAGCCCGTTGTACGTATTCGTAGGAAACCTATCTCCGTGCATTCAGGATTCAGGGGTTGCGTGCGATGATGCTAGGTTGCAAAAATGTAGAACTGTTCCTCTGAATAAAGCCTGAGGATGCAGCTCGTCCACTTTGACTCCACATTTTGGGAAATCCCTAATCTGCTTTCTGTCTGAGAGTGAGATATCATTCAGCATCAGTTTCATGTCCGGTGCAGAGCAGGACATGCTTAGCCTAGCTTAGCATAGAAACTGGAGATAGACTCAAACAGCTTAAGTGAAAAAAGCTTATTCACTCTAAAGAGATGCTCAGACTTGTTAAGTGGGACATTTTTGCAGTGTTTGTGTGAGTGTGTGTGTGTGTGTGTGTGTGTGTGTGTGTGTGTGTGTGTTTGTGTGTGTATCCAGGCAGCTTGCAGCAGGTGGAGAACTCAGGTGAGTCGTAGCTTGATGGATGACCCTGCCTCAGAGGGGTCACTGTGCTCTGCGCTCACCTGCAGTCTTTTGACCTGCATCTCAAGCTTTACCGCTCACTCCGTTCACAGAAATCCATCTCTATCTCTCTCTCTCTCTCTCTCTCTCTCTCTCTCTCTCTCTCTCTCTCTCTCTCTCTCTCTCTCTCTCTCTCTCTCTCTCTCTCTCTTGGCAGCCCTTCACAAGAAGATGCTTTCTCTTGAATGACCGAGATTTGACCGAGAAATCCTGTCTGGCCAATGTAAGGCTCGTTCATGCTTTTTATGTACAAATAAAGATACATACCTTTTACACATAACTGTCACTACCAACATATTCCCATGCCCCTTATGTTAGGATGGTCATTGAACAATGCGTCCCTTAGAGGGCCCCTCCTTAAACCAGTCTCCACTTCTCCTTTGCTGGCGTCAATTTATCATCATAAATATGTTTATAGCTGCGCACTCTCCCCTGAAAATGTCTCCCAATTATCCAAAGACTTCTTCTTTGTCGTGTTTCACTGGTCTGACTTGAATTTTAGGCTGCAGTGCTCAACACTGCCCCCCCCCCCCCCCCGATTCAAGGTAGTACTGCAATGTTTGATCCGTATCTATAAGTCTCCAAAAAGTGCATAGATAAGACTTCATCTATTCCTGTTTTCTTTTCACATGTAGAGTGTATGAAAAGGAAACACCTCCGTATGTGACTGGTGACTTTAGAGCTGTACATATATGGATGATACCTCTAGTGTTCAATGCAAGGAAGTGCATTGTTTTTTTACAGGTGGACAGAAACCTGATGGGCCATGTGGGAGACGCAAATTTTGTTTGATAAAAGATCAACCTGTTTGTGTTTTAGATCAAACTGTTGAAGACCTTCTGAATGTATAACCATCATTTAGCTGAACAACTCATAAATCTTTTACTGAAGCAGATTTCTTGTTGAAATCTCATCCTATAGAAACAATCAATCAATAGCTGCGTTAATATGGAGCATAATTTTTCGATTATAAATGGTTTAAAGCCCAATTAGAAAAAAAGCTCCTTAAAAAACTCCTCAATAAGGATGAACAGGCCCAAACTGAGATGTAGTTTAAACAATTTCATGATCCATAATATAAAATGGTCCATGTAAATGTTTTTTCTGATCATTCTGCCTGTGATGTTTCTTCACATTCAAAACTTCTTGACGTACATATGTATACAGTAGTGACGCATGCTTCTTCATCCGTAGCTTTCTCATCTACAGAGGCAGTATGATTATCTGTCACCAGGTAACACCACCACAAAAGCTTTCCCGGGTTCATCTCCTCCTTCTTGCACTCAGTAGGAGTAAGGCTTTGATGTTACTGAATAGATAGTAGACATCGCCAAACAAAACTGTCTATTCTAGCTTGGACCGGAAGAGGAGAGGGGTTGGAAGGAAGAAGAATAAAAAGGAGGAAATACTGTCCATGCAAACAGGACTAAAGTCTTCAAACTTTCCACAAATGTCTTATAACGTTTTTTCAGTGGATAAAAGTACATCAGAAGAGCCGTAGCTAAAATTATCTCTAAATGCTTCCTGTCTGACCCCTCTGTCCGTGAAAACTTCTCCCGTATCCAATCCAAACTAAATTAGATTTTATCCTGTGATCACTGATTTATTATTCTGCTCATTTGTGTCTCATGCTATCTCTGTAATTAACCCTGGGACATCTCACATGCTTGTAAATGAGATGATAAAGCTGCCGCACACACTCACAATCACACACGTGCTGAGTGTGATCTTACCGAAGATAATGTTTAGAGGTTCAGAAGTAAATGTTCTGTCCTGAGGGGGGAGAAGCAATAATCTGCAACACTTTCAGATAAATAAATGACTGTTTTGTTGCGCCGTTATATCAACCTTTAGTTCCCCATTATGTGATTTATTTATTTGGGAGTGCCTGCAGTCTCATAGACACCGTAACAAAGAATCAATCTGTAAAAGAACAAGAAAACTTCTGTGCAAAGATTAAGGAGAGGAAACGACCTAATAGAAGGATGGGAAAATCTAAGAATAAAAAAGCCAATTTAGAAAATGAAGACAAATAAATAAAGATACTGAGAAGCTAAAATACTGCAAACATGAAGCGAAATAAAATGAGGAAGTTAGGGTTATCATAATACCTGCTTTTAAAAACTTAATACAATATCAATTCAATTGAACCCCCCAGTGCCTCCTGGGTAATTTTCTTGTTTCTAATTTCACCAAAAGGACTTGACAAAATGTCAATTTTTTCCCAGAGCTGCAGGTGTGACAGAGAGCAGAGCAGAGACACGCAGCACGCAGGATGAATCCAGACTCTACCTGCATGTTTGTGTGAAGTTGTGGACCTGTTAGTCTGCTTTGAGAGCAAACACAGCGAAACATCAGAGAACAGCATCTTATACCGCTGTTTCTCCACTTTGAGTTCATATGATCACTTCTGCTCTCTCTTTTGGCTGAGGCACCTTTGGGCCGTTGACTGAATATAGAACGGACAACATGTCCTCATTTCTGCCTGAGCTTTGAAACCAAAACACCTCCTCCCCGGGTGCTGACATATTGAGTTGGTGCAACCAAGGCATGCACTGAAGCAGGTTGAGTAATGGGACTGACATCACATCCTCGACCCTAACCAAAACACACATTTACATGAGTTACGGATACATCGTCAGAGCTCCGTCATTTGGGTCTAGTCCACAGCAGAAGTGACTCTTGTGTGGGTTTGAAGCAGACACTCGCAGGTATAGAAAGTTCAATGACTCTTGTGTTAGTGTTTGTTATGTTTACTCTCACTGTTCCTCCTCCCTTCTAAACCAGAGCACACAGCGCTGCAGGAACCTCATTGGTCAACAGAGCTGTCAATCAACACCCCAACAAATTAAAACTAAACTTAGAAAAATAAACCCTTGGACATAAATCAGTGTTGTAAGAACTAACAATAATGACAGAATCCATGTGTGAGGAACATTTATTTGATGTGTATTTTAATTTTATAGTTTGCCAACGCTCCATCTGTTAACATGGAGTGGGCAGGCTTTATGACTGTACTGCCGCAAGTCAGCAGGTGGAGCTCTAAATCTTTTGACTTCACAGTCAGTGTCTGTTTTAATATACAGTCAGGGCTGTCAGACTGTCACAGAAGTTTCAGGCATTGAAACTTACAATCCAGATAATGTATTGTCTGCTTTTGTAGGTCATAAAGAGACATCTGCAAAAATGTAAATCTTCCTCTAAAAACTCCTCACTAGAGCTTTAAAAAGTAGCGTGCTTTCGATACCAGTGAACATAAAAATGATGGAGACTGTATCGTATAAAGCACATGGTGTCATTAAGATGAGGTAAGAAAATTTGACACCCCTTTAAAGATCAAGAAACTTAAGATACTTATCAAAGCTGTCATTTGTTTCAACTCTATTTCACTCATTTATTTCCTTCAGAATATTACAGCGATGGCACTCCACTGACTCTGCAGGTGTCAGGTTAACACTTCCATGGAAAATCATCTGACTCCTGCCTTCGCCAGCAGCAGCAAAATAAGTTTGTTTGGGAGCAACATGAGACAGAACAGGAGGAAAAATGTGTCAAACTTCATCAACAGAAAATCCCCAAAATCAGCTCCAACAAACAAAACTTTGAAAACTGGACGCACTGTTTCATGGCCAAGTTATTTCTGGGAATTTTCGTGCAAGAAACACCGCACTGCACAGCAGTGGGCACCAAGCTGTAGCGAGGCAGCCAAAATCAACATGGCAGGAATGTCTCAGATTAGCACGGTAAGGTAGCTGGATGCTAAATGTCTCAGTGATTTCTCAAGGCTCTGAAAAGTAATAGAACCATCTCTGTGCCTCTGTTTGTTCCTGTATTCGTCCCGCTCTGCTCGGTGCTGCAGAGCGGTGCAGCTTATCCTCCGGGAGCGATTTGGGGGTAATGAAGAGAGACTGAATCTCATTACCTTTTTACTACAGTTTTTGTACATGCATTGAGCTACATAAATATAGATTTCAAAGTAAAGTGCTTGAGTAAACAAAACTCCTCTTTCTCAATCCCAACAAGTCTCCCTCTGCGTGCTCTGAAGGCTACAAAATAAGGCCCCCTGTGTTTCCATACGTACATTTTACATATGCATGGCCCTCATTAAATATAGATTCAAGAGGGGGATGAAACATGCTCCTTTTTTAAAACTCTAATAAGTCGCCTACCAGATCCCACAGAGAGCAAACGAGACTTTCAGTTTATATAGCTACTGCAGCAAGACCTCCATCTATGCAGCTATATTTACAATCAGATGTAGTTTATTTTCACCAAGACGTTAAAATACTGAACATTCTCCTCCAGATTACGTAGACGTATGCTACTTTAATGAATTCTCACATCGCCCTGGGATTAACCGGTCGCACCGCTGGAAAAAGGATCCTTTTGGGGCGGTATAATCCAACCTTTATGTTGTTATCACAAGTGGTTATGACTGAAAAGAGTAAATATCTCTGCAGCTGACATTATGAATGGCAAATCAGACTCAGACCACAGCCACATCATATCTAGACTAGAGCAAAGGTTCTCAGTCTCTGTGCAAATGTAGCAGAGCTGATATTAAGGTCTGAGCACTTCCTGTCACACGTTCTTTCTATTTCATGTTTCAACTGATAAAAAGAGAAAAAAAACAAAACAATGTGCTGATGTATCAGGACTACTTCCTCATTCCTCCCACTCGCTCTGAGATCAATATTTGCAGCGCTGTGGCCAGACGATACGCTAGAATGAGCTCAACGCCTACACTGAGACCGGGAGCTGGAAAGAGAGAGGGAGAGAGAGAGAGAGAGAGAGAGAGAGAGAGAGAGAGAGAGAGAGAGAGAGAGAGAGAGATTCAAATGCTGCTGTGTAGAGATGCATGATACACTCATAGCAGAGATGCTGCTGGTTTAAGTGGCACTCTATTTCTCCTTCAGCGCTATTAAAGCGAGGAGGTATAATGGCGGCCCACAGAACATAAACAGAGACTGTTGTGATTTGGAGCTCTGACCTGTCTTGTTCTTGGAAACCTCCGCAGAAGAGCTCAAATCAAGGCTTTAGAGACAGCCTTTGTGAAGCTCTCTATACAGAGAACACTTTGAACCCACGGTATACCTGTGATATGAATGTTTAGAATCCAAGTCTGCAGATATTAGCTACCATACTGATCGCAGACTGCAATAAATGAAAGTGTTTCCTACTTCAGCTGTTATAGGATAATGATTAATGCTGTAACAGTGTCATTGTACGCTATCACTGAAACTTGAATCATCACTGTGGTGAAATGGCTTAGTTATGGTCATTATATGCTGAAAACTCAGAAACACAGAACTGACTGACTGTTTATTACTTGCAATATGGACATCACGCCTTCATCTCCTCCTATTAGCCCTCGTTTATCAAACGTGCGTACGACCGAAAACTGGGTGCTCGATCATTTCCACGCAAAGGTCGGCATTTATCAATTTGGATGCGGGCGGAGGATACGCTCAAATCCCAAGCCAGGTCTCAGTTCGGGTACGCAAGTTTTCATGTCAGTGTGGAGCGCAGTGCAGCAAAGTAAATCTGTCTGTGATGGAGATATACATCACATTAGGGCAGTGCACTTTCAGACAGACAACGGAGGTTCACAGATTCATATTTAGATCGTTAAAATAGATATGACATTCTGTGAGAAAGAAGAGGGAAGCTCCACTGTTGAAATAATGCAGCCAATGTGAGAGTGCCTAAAGTGTCCAAAAGCCAAGTAGTCCCCATTAACACCCATGTTATAATGGTGAGAATGGCATGCTCCAAACGGTCATGGTTTAGAGTCGAACCAGCTACACCAGCGGCCTACAGCTTGCCTCCTAGTAAACACACAAGCCCCGCTGTGCAGGCCTCAAACACTCGACCATATCTGACACATCTTGGATGCATCCATGCTGAGGCAGTCGTTTTAATCCTAATTTAATAAACCTCACCCCATGTTTACGTTTTATTGGCAGATACATGAGCTACAACATTCCCTGTACACTCTGCATGGTTGTCTTTGAAGTGCAGTGTAATTAGATTGAGTTTCATCATGCATCCAGTAATGTGTGTAGGAGTTAAGTCGGCCTTCAGCTGTCTGCGTGAACATCACATGTATCATTACAAGAAAGAAAGAATTTAATATGAGAGTGCTTAAGCACAGCGATATAATACTTCACAACCCCCTTCAAAGAGTCACATATCTTTACCTCTGAGTAAGAAGTTTTAATCCTGCTCTAAAAGCAGCTTTGTCTCTGTGTTAAGGTGACTCTGCTGTGTAAATCTGCTGATAATTCTCCACACATGAGGCTCATATGGACCAAACAGACCTTAACCACAGAGCGGGAGCTGCCCTGAGACCTCAAGTGACTCTTGCTACCTTGAATGACTAGGCTTTGGTCAGCCTGGCCCGCTCTTTAACAACTTCCTTCCTCATCGGTATTCATTGTGTCCAGTCTGCAATGCTGGGCTGACGCTATTTATAACGAGGCAGCCTGCTCTTTCCCCCCTCTGCAGTTTGCTCTGCAAACACAGAGAGGCCAGCTTCTCCCTCTGTTTGTTTGTACAGTAGAATTACAGAGAGGGCTGCTGGGAAAATATGTGGTTCAGGAAGCATGAGGTAGCACTTCTTCACCACAGAGAGGACTGGAGGTAACAGAGGAGTAAAAAGAAGCAGAGCAAAACAAGGAGAAGGAAGACGTTTTCAAGTCTCTGCAACACTTCAGGACAGGACCTGTTAACTGATAAGTTAACTTAGGGGTTCCTAACACTTGTCCAAGCCCCGCTTTATGACTGCAGTACTTACAACGTTTAAAGTCATCAATCAATCAATCTATATTTGTTTAGTGCCAAATCACAACAAACGTATCTCAAGACGCCTTTGCAAACAGAGCAGGTCTAGACCATGCTCTATGTTAAATTATTAACAAAGACCCAACACCAAGACAGACTCAGTCCCACCTTAATTCACCATGAGCATTGCACCTTGCAGTATTTAGCAAGTACAAGTAAAAACAGTAACTTCCTTTTAACAGGCAGAAACCTCAAGCAGAACCAGACTCATGTAAAACAGCCATCTGCCTCGACGAGCTGGGGTTGGAAAGAGGGATGGGGAGAATAAGAGGGAGAGAGAGAGAGCGATGATAGTGATGAGACGAGTAGTAGTAGTAGGAGTAGTAGTAGTATCTGTTGCCGCTGGAGTCCAGCACGTCCCAAATTGTTGGGATAAGTGCATAGGAAACTAAACTGTTAACAACTCTGTGTGTTTAAAAATGTCATATTTTAGTTTACAGCTCTGGTGAGGAACTTTTTGCTTGGGTTAATTTCTAAAACTTACATGTGACAGTTAATGTATCAATTACTGTGAATATTGAATGTGAAACATGTGGAAAAAATGGCTCTGTTCCTTAAATTTGAACATTTCTGATAGATTCACAACATTTGATTTCCCACATGGAAAATGATTTTAAAAAACCCTGCCTTAAACGTTACATCCCTCTAATGCTTAGCTATAAAACTCTTCCCTGAGGGTGTCAACCTGACACACACTTTTTAATATGAGTACCTCTACCTATGACCTAAAACCAGTCAGTTCAGTGTTGTAACCTGCAGATCAGGCAGATGGAGGGACTTTAATTCATGTAGAAGCCTGTGGTAGTGAAAGGAGAAGCTGGCCTGTGTGAGAGATTTGACGGAGTATACTGTGTGGAGTCATGGCTTACACACACACACACACACACACACAAACACAATCATACCCCCACAAAGAGATGACAAAGGGATCTGAACTGTCTCCTCGTCATCTCCTGGCTGACGTGAATCAGTCTCAGGAATCTGCTCCCCGCTGTGAAGGTGATAATCACACATTACCGCTGAGCCTCTTTATCTGCAGCTCCGCTTCTGAAAAGCACAATCCTGTCATGTCTCTCCAAACCCTTCGCAACACACTGACTCGCTCTGTGAACACGGTCACCATGGCAACGCACCACTTCCTCTCTCTCTCTCTCCATCTTCTTCTCTGCTCGTGCCGTGCACTTAGAGCCTCAACCCCCCCGCACGACCAACACCAACACCACCACCACCATCACCGAGCTCATCAGAAATAATACGGCCCGCACCTCCGGCTGACATCGATAAATGAAACAGCCTAAAAGGTCAAAGGTCGAGCTCCTCAATTGCTAACAAATGATGTCACAGTCCAGAGAACACATATGATGGAGACTGTGCCGTGTTAAAACCATAGACTTTATAAATAATGGACGTAGTATCTGTGACGTCACCCATCTGTTTCTGTAGCTCTGTTTTGAAAGCAATCATTGGTGGGCGCCATATTGAAAATGTTGAACTCAACATAACTGCTGTGGAGCTAGTGGGAGGTAAAGAGGCGGGCTTTGAGTCTTCTCTCCAACAGCTACAGTGTGCCAACCTGTCAATCAAGTCAGCTGTACCTCTCATAATAGAAAACTCATAATCTTAATATCTTTGAAATTGCCGAGTTATAAAAATAACCCGTACAGTGTCTGCCGATCGAGAAATTAGCTATCCAGACTTCACTTGTTTTTTGTTCCAGACTGTAAACATGTTTATTTCTGCTGTAAAGATCCGCTTTTTTGAATTGGTGTGTATGTGGTTCACGGTACTTCCGGAGCCAGCCTCAAGTGGACACTTGAGAAACTGCTATTTTTAACACTTCCGCATTGGCTTCAATTCTTGCGGCCGGAAGTTGCCGCTTGGTTTTAACTTTCACGGTTGATTGAAGTAAGATAATGGACGTGCTGATGGGCAGTTATAACTAATCAAAAAGCAGTTATATTTATTAACAGCTACCTATGCCCCGTCTGATCGTGAAAACTCAGATGTAAACTTTAATCGTGTGTGAGTAAACACAGGCTCTGCACAGAAGCAGAGCGGCTAGATAGACTTTATGGTCTTTCACTCTCCCTCAGGTGGAGAATGAGCTCACTGCGATGTTATTACACCTGCACTGAGCTCCGTCTGTGAATTAGAGGGTCCCTGACTGATCTTTCCCCGGTAAACAACAACAACAACAGTTGTCTAGTCTGCAGCTTGGAGGACGTCTGCCCAGGTGGATTAGGGGAGGATGATTAGAGGATTGGCTATTCATCCTTGTCAGCACTGCCGAGCAGTGCTGAAGCTCTCGCCCACTCACGTTTAACTCGCTGCAGCCGCCGCGCCATTAAAACTTTATGGCTGCAGCACACGGCGGCTGTAATGTGTTGCTTGTAATCCCTTTGAGATGCACTGCACACCTCGACTGCAGCTGGGCATCAGCTAATTGTTGATAGATCAGAAATGTCAGGAGTCTGCTGTGCTACACTGAGATTAGCATATTTACAAGCTGATTCTGGATGTCAGTGTTTCTGCTGGGATGAAATGAGCTACTCAGGCTAGTTAGCACTGGCAGGGAGACAGATAGAGCCAGAGGGGATCACTGCAGAGGTCAGATCTTCCCTGGGAGAACCCTGACCCAATTGATCGCTTGCTATGGATACGCTACAACAAGTTACCGTCTTAAAAACAGCATCTCAGCCTCCTGCATCTGTCCCAGTGCATTTGGGCGAACACATTCAGACTCATTACACAGATCTCCAGCAGAGCATAAAGCAGATTAATAATATCAAAGCACATCTGTGCCCTTTGGTGGTGCTGTAAATCTTGTAGTGAACACTCCCGCTTCAATTACATGATGATTTAATGACTGCTAATGCAGACCTGGAGAGCAGGCCACTGCGATATAATTAGCCATGGAGGAATAGTGTGTGAGGGCTACGTTGAGTGTTACATGTTGGAGACGGTGTTTTACACTCACCTCTGGCCCTTGTTCCTGTACGTGGCAGGACTCGCTGTCTCCCTCCGAGAAGGAGCCAGACTCGTCGCTGGAGTTGGTGCCGTAGGACTGCTCACATTTGATCTTGGGCCGCACCTGGTTAAAAAGGGCGTCCCCTCCAATGCTCTGATCCTGCTGGTCCACATTGAGGCAGCGCGCCATGTTGGAGCACGGCGAGGAGGAGAACTCAAACTGGGGCAGGCTGCAGGGGGAACCTCCGCTGCCATCCTCCGCATACGAATACGAGGAGCAGGAGCTGGAGGTGCGGGTGCGAGTCTCACAAGGCGGCGAGCGTGGGCACACTTTGATTGGCACTGGGCAGCTGGTGTTCGGTCGTGGGCGGCACAGAATAGGGGGCTCAGAGGAGGTGGTGCTGGGAGAAAAGGTTTGGGAGGTGGGGAGGGACTGGCTGGCTCCAGCCCACACGCCCTTTGGCATGTGCTCAGTGAGATCCATCTCCAAAGAGTTCCCACCAGGGTAGGAATGCGCTGGCGTTCCCAGACGGTTGCAGGCCCCTGAGGAAAATATGACACTACGGCGGTCTAGCTCAACGTCCCCTTTGCAGACCCCATCACAGGAAGCAGACTTGAGGGACAACCCAACAGGGAAACCGTCCACGTTGTTTGGGGATGTAACAGACAGACTCAGCTCCCCGGAGAAAGGTCTGAAGTCTTTTATATGTTCTCCCTGAGAGTTTCCTTTGTCCTGGGGGCAGACGAGTCTGTTGGCGAATAGCTGCTGTGAAGTGTTGGGCAGAGTGGGAAGGTCCACTCCTTTCTTGAAGAAGGCTCGGAGGCAGGGGGGCGACTTGGTTCTCTTGGCTCTCTCCACGGGTATGGGGTGATCCATCTCCATGGCTGTCACACTGTCCTTATCCCTGCCGTCCTGCTCTTCCTCTGACAGGCACAATGAGATTGCCTCTTCGTCGGCCTGTGGTTCAACTTTGATCTGTGCCAGAGGCAGCCTGCCCTGATCCGGCACTGTGCCACTAACGCTGCTCTCCTTTAATGTGCTTGGAAAACCTGAGGTACTGGTGTGTGAGGAGGTGTCATTATTGTGCTTGTTGCAAGCCAACTGGTATTTCCTGTACTTGGGGCATCGTGGCAGGTCAGACGCTCCATGTCGATCAAAGTCCAGCCGTCCGTCCATCAGCTGACTGGGCATCGCTAGCCGATCATCGTCAGGGTGCCGGAAGGAGGACAGGGCTTCTGCACAGCGCCGCACCCTGGGGGAGGTGGGCTTTTCCTCTGACTGCATGCTCTCATCCTCTGAGTTGTTTCCCTCCGTCGCCACCTTGTGGCAGAGCAGCAGGCCGTCCTCTTCGCTGCGCAGCTGAGCCTCCAGGAAGCGAAAGCATGAGTCCTCGAGGTTGTGCATGCGCAGGAATTCGGCACAGCGGATGACCTCCTGGATGTTTTCTCTGCTGAGTAACAGCTTAGCAGTGTAGGCAAACTGCAACAATGGGGCGAATCCCCTGGCAGTGACCTGCAAAAAAACAGGGAAATTGCCAGCATTACCATCAGCACAGGCATTGTTCAGAGCACTTGGAGTGTGGTGAGACAACCGGACAGCTCCAACCATCATAAACAAACACTGTAAAGTACCGCTTAATCTTTCTATCGGTCAGCACTGAACGTTCTACGCAGCAGTAAATAAGAACTGGTGGGTTTGTACTGGGGATGTTGGCAGGTTGTGTGTCCTGCCTCATGTTCATAATAACAACCTGTGGGACATTCCAGCAGCCAGCCACTGTCTGCTCTGTGGTCGGACCGCTGCTGTGCTTACACCCACTCCTGTCGCTGCATTTGCTTATTTACTTGTGGTAAGATGTTAAAGTACAAGTGCTGCTTTATATCCCTGTATGCAGCGGGGGTCTGTGTTAAAGTGAAATCTACGGTAGCCCTGAGGGTCAACTGTGCAGACATTTCATGATTGCAAAAATTTGCATTTTGTTACACACAAAAATATTCTGAGATACAAAAAAAATTCACAGAATAAAATAAACATTTTTCAGAATCCTTAAAGAAAATGTCATGAAATGTAGAAAAAACATTTTTTTAAAAAAATGTATGAACACATTATTTTTTAAATGTTTTTTTGTCCTGCAACATATATTCAGGATTCCATGAAATATTTGCATGTTTTGTAAACAATGTTTTGCTTTTCATACATTATTTTTACATTAAGCACATAAAACAAAATTTCTGTGTTTTGTGACATGGTTTTTAAATTTGATTAAATATTGTAGCATTCCTGAAATGTTTTTTTGCAGTGATGAAATGTTTATGCAGTTGTCCTTCAGGGCCACCGTACGGACCTTAATATTCAAGATGAAAGTCTCACTGATGATGATAAAGAACAGCAAAGATCTTTTTTACTTGTTAAGCAAATTATAACAAAGCAGGGATTTAAATTTGACCCTCCTTAGTGAAGTTTTGTGTAATTTCCAAGAGCTTCAGTTCTTACATGAGTAGCTAAAAAAGCCTAACAGTAAAAAGAGAAGTATCTTGTTAAAATCTAAAATCTAAACCAGAATAACTCCATAATATTTTCATGTAATGACTCTGTTAGCATGTCGTAACGGAAACAACTTGGGGGTTTAAATGTGTTGACGACTGCAGGCTACAGTAAATAAGTCTCGACACTGAATCTTCCTTTATTTGATTCAATCTCTTAAATAAGAGCTAGAACATCATGAGCATTTATTTTATCGTTTCTTTGGACATGAAGTATTAATAAAATACACAGTTAATGACACCACATTAACAAAAACACTGCTTTAGTAACTTTAAAGGAGGATCACTTGCATCACAGAGACCTGAGGGAGAAAACTAATGACTCCAGATTTTAGAAACAAATATTGAGATTTGAAATCAACACTTTAAGTACCTCAGGCCGTCAGGGCATAAACTATCTTGTTACCTGATTTGCTTCATAGTACATATGTGTCTGGCCGCTCTGTGTACTGTAGGTGTTTCAGATCAGGACACGGCCCCACAGCCTCACTTTCTGTGTCAGTGCCCTGCATCGTCAGGTCAAGTGCCTGTAAAGCCTAATGGTTTGTAAGACCGTGGCTTATCCCTGTTGTGGCCATGTGGCGCAGGATGATAGAGGGAAGCCTTCCATTTAGACTTAATGCCAGATAATTAGGTGAACTCCTGAGCCTGCAGAAGTCCAGGCCGCCCTCTGCTGCTGTTGTCACTGAGCACACAGACCAGAGAAAGGAGCTGGAGGAGCTGCTTTAATGCCCGGCTTGTCTGCTGTTGGGAGATCAGCATGAGGTTCACACTAGGTTGCGTTCATCACTTTACTCGGGCTCAAGCACTCAGTCCCTGCAGCTTTATCCTGCTTTATTCTCCGCTGACAAACAAATTACTGTTGGGCGCTCGAGGGAAGCAATCGTACACACACAGAGGGAAAGGTGCACTCGCAAACACAATTACAATGAGTTCACTGTGGATCTGCGGTGTATTGTTTGCCCTACAAAGCGTCTTTTCAGAGGCTGAGTGATGTAAAGTGTTTCTTACAAGACTTAACAGAGGCGTGCAGATGTAAGGGATGAGCAGCACAATGTGGTTTTAATGAGCCCTCTGTTTACTGATTGTTCTGCTGCCTTTGTTGGGGAAGAACCAGAAGATGAATTAGCGTAGGTATCCGCTGTGTGAGCATCAACACAGCAGCCTCCAGAGGTCCAGCAGCCCCTGCCAGACACCCCTCTTGTAAAACAGGATTTTCCCTCCTAAGTAATCAAGTTTCAGAAACCGCAGAATTTTCTCGGTGGATTTTTCCATCTGGAAAAACAGCTTAGCAGTATGCATGAGGAAACACAAATATGTCAGTGAAAAATAGCCCGGGGTCATCTACATGAGTCAAAGAATGTGTTTAATCATCCGGCTCTGTGGATTTTAAAGAAGATAAACATGTGCGTTAGCTTACTGATTTAACAAATAGATGTGCAGTAGAGCCAATATTCTCCAAAATATTCTGTTTAAAATTAGAGATAATACACGCTGCAGGCAAAGAGCTCCGCGACACAAAGGAGGATGTGTTTGTGCCAATTTAAATGAGAGCGTGATCCTAAAATACAGAGTGGATTATGAGATTAAAAACAGATATGATAATTAGAGCTCTAAATTGTAAAACTTGACTTTAAGCTAAAGTCCATGATCTGGATTAAGATGTGTCAGAACCACTCGACTCAGCGGGATCCGGATACGAAGAAAGTTTACTCGAGCATGTGTTGAAGTTGAAGAAAAAAGGCGGAGCAGTGTCGTATATAAAGGAATGACATCAGTAAAATAACACTAAGACTTCAACACCTGAGTAAACTGGAGGAAGACATTTTTCTCGATCTGAAACTATCAAATACATCAGCCACACAGACACTTGGCTGCAGGATACAGCAACCAAACAGGGGCTGTCACACTGTATTGCAGAGAGTCTGAAGGAATGGAATAATGAACCTCCTCAGCACCTTACATTTAAAGTGTCGCCCCTCCCCACTACACACAGTCTTCTCCTGCTTACTATAAACCTCTTCTTATCCGCGTCTCTCTCTCTTTGAGAACTATAAATGAACGCGTCCCTTATTTCCAGCTTGATCTGCTGCTCTGTGAGGTGTCAGCAACAGCTGTCAGATCCTCCCTGCATTTCTTACAGCTTCAAGTATTTCCCAGATGGGTTTAGAAGTCGAACTCCTGCTCCTGTTTCCTTCGTTACAAACGCAGTGACCAAATTTAATACTCCACAAAAAGCTGCAGGAACACACGTGTGCATGTAACAGACAAGTGCAGTGTGTTTCAAGTCTCCTATTTCGATCCTTATTCTAATATTAGTTAATTGTGGCGACACATCTGCTGAAAGCTTTTGTTGAGGGGATAACAGATGTTTATTTAGTGACACCAAGGTAAACAAGTGTGTGATACGCCTTACATACACTTCTGTTTGCAAACATTTTAACTCTTCACTTCAGGTATTTATTTGTTTTTAAATCTTCAATTTGGGCGTCCATCTTTTTTTGTTATTCCCCTGCATCCACAAACTCCCAGCATGCACCTGGTCTGACGCACCTTGCTCGAGCTAACAGTTAACAGACAGTCTAACACCAGCGGATGTATCAGTCATTGTTAAGAGGAAGCTGCTGACTCCATATCTGTGCAGGGGGATGGTGTGTGTGTGTGTGTGTGTGTGTGTGTGTGTGTGTGTGTGTGTGTGTGTGTGTGTGTGGAGTAAGAGGGCGGTGGGAGTGTGTATGTGTGTGTGTGTTTGTGTGTCTGTGTGAGAGAGAGATTGTGACAGATTGGGGGGAGGGTAGAAGCTTTGACTGGACTATCTGCTCTAATGATGAGCGCAGCACATTCACAACACTACTACAGCACTGCTTAGGAACACACACACACACACACACACACACACACACACACACACACACACACACACACACACACACACACACACACACACTCGTACACCCACATTTCTGTACTCACTGCACAGATCTGCTTCAGAGGCTCTTCTTCATGATAAATTATCTGATGAATGATGTTTGTTGGCGTTTTATCCTCCTCATAATTTCTCCTGTGTGCTCATGATCATGATATCAGTAAACATAATATTCTAATTTATACAATAGAGGTGATAATTCAGGTGTTTTTTAACCTGGGCCCTACATTTTTATTCATATTCTGAGGTCTTAATGACTTACAGCTACAAACGTTTTATAGCCAGTAGAAGTGAAACAGGCTGTAATGATTTTAACAAAGACCATCCACAAGACCATCCACATGACTACAGCCTTGTTTATAGTTCTGCGTAGGACCGAAGCCCCTGTACCTACACAGAAGCTTACACAAGTAGCCGACATACCTCCTCCAAAATGTACCTACGCATTGAAATGGCTGTTTTGAGGCCAATCGTCAGCGGGAGCATTATTACTGCTGTCGAGCAATTGTGACATAAAGAGGCGGGCTTTGAGCCTCCTAGCCACAGGTACAGTGATCTATCCAGACTACACTTATTTTTTGTACCAGGCTGTAAACATGTTTATTTCTGCTGTAAAGATCGGCTTCTTTGAATTTGTGTGTATGTGACTTCCTGTACTTCTGGAGCCAGCCTCAAGCGGATCCTCGATGAACTCTAGTTTTTACCACTTCGGCATTGGCTTCAATTCTTGCGTCCGGAAGTTGCTGCTTGGTTAAAACACAGTTACAAATGTCTGATTTCATAAAAGCCAAAAAGCTGCTATACATGTAGAGCTGTTTGGGGCAGTAAGAGCCGGTTCTTACTGAGCTAAATGATCTGGATCACTGAAAGGAGCCTGAAACTCCATCAGTAGGAGCCTCTACGTTAAGGTTGTTTACCTGAGACAGAAGAAGGATCCAAACCCTGCTCTTACCCCGCTCAAACAGAGGATACAGCCTTTAAGATTTGAAGTAATCTGGGATCTTGTGGATATAATGTGTTTTGAAGAAATCTTTTACTGGACTTGGATAGTGGGGACTCTTTGCAGCTGGAGGGGGGCAGACCATCAGACCATCAGCAGGTTTTAACGTAAAAGGCAACTTCTGTTAATTCTGAACAACAACTGCTGATAGCAGCATGACAGCAAACACAGATGGCATTAGAAGAATTGCAGACTTTGTTGAAAGCAGAGGAAGTCTGTGTGCTTTTTTATATTGATCTGGTATCGAGTCTGGTCCTGCTGGAGGTTTCTGCCTGTTAAAGGAAGTTTGTCCTTGCCACTGTAACTTGCTAAATGCTGCAAAGTGCTCTGCTCATGGTGGATTAAGATGAGATCAGACTGAGTCCTGTCTGCAAGATGGGACTGGATCTGATCCTGTCTTGATGTTGGGTCTAGACCTGCTCTGTTTGGAAAGAGCCTTCAGATAACACTTGTTGTGATTTGGTGCTTTATAAAGGAAGATTGATTTTACTGATGCACTTTCTGTTCTGGATTTTACAGTAATTAAAATCTTAGTCCACGATGATGAAGGCTTCAGTTGCCAACATTTTAAGAGACTCGGTTTACTACGACTACTTTTAAACTCCATCCTCAGTTCATGCATTCTTTACATTTTCCAAAGCATTGTGTCTTTTTCCTCTCCTCCAGGCAAACATTGATTTTCTCCTCCATTTTGTTCCTCAGCTTGTGGATACTTGAACTGTAGATACGGCTGGCCAATCGTTCACTTTAAAAATGTTCTGTGTGTAAAAGTTTCACTGTTGCCTGGTAACACAGTGCAGACGTTCAAACCAAATCTGCTGTTCACACTCGGCAGTAATGAAACTCTTGGCAACAAACATGCAGACATGATGCTCACCATGACTGAAAGAGGTTTGCAATTCTGACTTCTTTATCTTGTAACTTTATTTATTTGGTAGTTCTTAGCAAACAGAAATGAGAGGCTGCTTGGGAGGCAGACAAAAGATCCTAAAACCACAGAAGATCATCAGAAAATCATGTATCATCACAAAAGTAAAAGTAAACTCTGTTTCCTGATGGTAGGTTTTCTAGAAGACCTTCGTGGCACGTTTTCTATCCAGGTGATGATACAATATGTTGTGCATTTCTCAGTGTAATTGTATGACACAGAAAAGCTGTCTGATAACTGTATCTGCTCCCTCTCTCTTTATTAAACCCTCTCCTTTGGCCCTCCAGCTCATTCACACTGCAGCAGCCTTTTGTCCCTGCAGCCTCCCTGTCATCTCTTACAGTGTTACAGTTTAACCCTCCTTCTTGTCCTGACAGCATAAAGTACAGCGCTGCTTCATCTCTATTATTGCTGCGACTGAGGCTGCTGCCTGTTTGTGTGTGCACTCAGAGGTTAATGTCAGGTTGCTCAGCACATCTGATGCTAAGGCGTCCCCTCAGATGGAGACGGGAGTGTTTTCTCCTGCGCTGGGAAGCTCTCCATTGTCATGCCGAGCCACGACTCCATTAGCATGCATGACATGCAGGAATTCACTAGAGCACATTTGCATAAATTAGCCGTCTCTCCTTCAGAGGCGAAAAGGCCGATGTAAGAGAGGAGCGCTGGGTGAGGGCAGGGGAGGAGGGCGAAGGGGAGGGCGGTGTAGTATTGCTCAGCCTGTTCATGAACGGATATTTGGCAGACTTCCTAAAAATGTCATGCTCATTGTCTGGGTCTGTGATTGGCTGCTGCTCATGGTTCTCTGCCCTGTGACGGTATCGCCTGTCCTGCAGGCAGAGAGCAGGGAGCGTTAGCCCCAAACGGCCCCAATCTGTCACACTGATGTGTTTTCCTCTTTGTTTGAAGTCTTACAGTAAGAGCTGCAAACAGCTGAAACGCTTCAAACGTCATGGCAGTGAGCTAATGACCAGGAAACAGTCTGTGTATCCTCCCTGTCCTCCTCTGCTTCCTACACATTTCTTCTTCCTCACTCTTTTCCTCCCTCCCTCCCTCCCTGTCGATCCCTTTCCTTCATTAGGCTGCTGTGCTGGTAGTAACGGTGGAGTAATCACATATGGTGCAGGGCACACATAAAGATGCACTCCTGCAGGCAGCAGCTGCTGATACTAGCTGAAAATAGATCCCTGGTAGGCTCAGCACTTTTCCTCCAGCAGCTTTACTGTTTATCAGCTCTGGACGCACACACTCATTTCAGCTTAAACTGCCTCACCGTTACACTCCACGGGGCTCGATTTGCAGTCTGAGGTAGTGTGTGTGTGCGTGCATGCATGAAGATAGGCCGACAGCGTTTATATCTGAGAACGAGCTTCAAGGTTTGTGTTTTGTTCAAATGTTTCTCATGATTTAAAAAGAGCAGGAAGGGGACGGATCCTCAAACAAGAAGCAGAATATTTATCTGCTGAGTTTAGAGGTACGAACTTTTCATACAAACTCTAAGGAACAACATCTCAGCCAGCAGATGAAATCATCAAAACACCTTTGCACTCTCAAGCTGTCTCCGCCTTCTGAGTCATGGTTGGTGCAGCAGTGCAGCGTTTATTTGAATAACAAACCTCAAATTCAAGATCATAAAGCACATTTTGTTGCATACATTTGATTCCTAAATCATGATACTGGTAAGAATTGCTTTACATCTTTAATATGGATTTAAAAATACATGATAAAGGACTTTTAAACATGCAATTTATCGACAATGGTTATTAACTTTTACATACATGAGCAATGCCGGAGACAATCTGATCACACGTCATGTCAAATCAATCCACAGAAAAGAGTTCAGACACATTTAGGTTCTGCTTGTTGACACCATAGACGGGATTCTTCTTCCTGTAACTACCTGCTAACCATACATTATCCTTTCCTTAAAAAATGTTAGTTTCTGGATTTGTATTTTGTGATGTTCTCTTCACTTTAGAGCCTGTGTAACGATCAAATAAAAGTCCTCCTGGCACTAAATTCATGTTCAGAGCGATGGTATGTGAAGGAAAGTGTCATGGTCAGTGACAGCAGCAGCTCAGACGCTGGTGCTGCTGAGCTGTGGGTGAGTTGGGTGAGTAAACCTCCCCCTGAAGGTGGATTAAATCAGATACTCTACGACCTAATCCTCTCCTTGTGCAGCTTACTGTACAGTCCAGACATCGGGGAGGACATGACCCTGCCCCTACTATGAGATGTGTTTGGTTTCTGAGCATAGAAGAAGTAAATCATTCATTTCTGATGATATGAGCATGTCTTTCTCCGCTCTGTCCAGCCTTTCTTTTGTGTTATGCTGTTTGTATCGCAGCTTTTTCAGTCTACATTGATGAAAGTTTAGGTTTTCATTTTACAGACTGAATTTTTGAATTTTAGAAGTCAAACACAAAATAAGCACAACAATCTCCTGCTAAAGGTGCTCCTCTACGCGTCCTCAAACAAAGAGCGAACATCTTCTCCATCAGCTTACAGCGTGAGATGTGTCCTTGTGTTGGCAGGGAAAGAGAGACCCCCTGCTGGTCAGGGGGGAGGTGGGTATTAGTGCCAGCACTTCCACTGCTGCGCATCACTCCTTTCATCTCCTAACCACCCAACCCCCATCTTTAGGAAGTCCCAGCTCCTGTCTCCCACCATCTGTCTGACAGGCTGTGTTTGTGTGATGCTGTCCTGAGGAGGCTCTCGGTGTGGGGCCCGTCTAAGTGAGGCCCCCCTCCGATTAGTCCGTATTGTGCAGTTTGAGCTTCGTTTGACGGTTTGACCTGAGACGGTGGACTGATGTCACTCATCAGCTCTCCACATGAGGTTTACATCCGCCTGTCTCTGTTTTATCCGGACGTCCTTGCCTCTCTCTGAGGGTCCACACTTTTTAGTTACCTCTCCTATCAACAGTTAAATGACCACGATTCAAACTTTGCATCATTCTGCTAGGTTACAATGTTACAATGTTACAATGTCATTTAGCAGACGCTTTTATCCAAAGCGACGTACATAAAAGCACGTTTGCACCACAACTTGAGTTTAAATCTCAATCTGTGACTTTCAACATTTTCAAAATGTCACTTTTGGTTCGGGACAGCCTTCAATGTCCTTTAACCCCTGCACCTCTAACCTGTACCCTCCACTCTGCCCAGAATCCTGATCCTATCTCAGACGCTGGCCCTGACCACCATCAGACTTCACTCGTTTTTGTGGCGAGCAGACACTTTCAGATTCTTTCCAACGGTCTTAACTTTTGCTGTGTGAAGAACACTGCAGCCTTTAGGGGCCACGAGTAGAACTCCTTAGCCTCGTTGGAATAAATCAGGACAAATCTAGAGCGACACCGCATCAGGATAAACTCTCCTTTTTAAAAACAGGGTGCTCATTTGTCTGTTTTTCTTTGGAGAAGAAGAATGTGCAGCGTTCCCTGGCTCATGGCTGAGGAAAGAGCTGACAAACAGGAGGTGGTTTGAGGTCTGAGAACCAGCAGCGCTCTGCTGAATCACAGCAGCAGACCTCTCCTTTTTCCAGATTAAAAATAAGAGAGGGCAGAAACGTTAGCGCTGATGATCCCTCACAGTCTGGAGAGTCTGTCCTCACAGAGGTCTGGATTCAATCAGAGTGCTCCCACGCTGGACTTTAGATGTGCAAACAAGTGGACGATACTGCAGAATGCCATTACAATGACTCTGTGAATAATTATTGAACTCATTCTACATGATAAAAATATCTGAGCTGCTGATATGATGACTGCAGAAAATTAAGCTTCTGCTGCAATTTAGGAATCCCTTCAATTTAGAGTCCTGAAGGTGTGGTTTATTGAAGTGTGGTGAGATATTTGGAGCAGAAGTTTGACCTACATGCTCTGTAAGATTTGAGATTTCTGGTGTGTTAAGTTTTGAAGTTATCTTAAAATCTTCATTTATAAATCTTCTCATGTTAGACACACATCTGCTGAGACTGAGTTGGGGTTGTAACAGATTACATGTTATTTCTACAAACAGTGCTCAGTCTGATCTCACTGAGCTAACTCAAATTAGGGTTGCATGATATGTTTTTTTAACTGATAGATAACTGATATTCTTTAAGATTACTGTATTTCAAAATTTGTAGTTTTTGCACACCTGAGGGTACAAAAAGCAAACATTCAGTGGGAAACGATGCATATCAGAGTAGTCATAATGTACCAATATTGATGACCATCATTAATAAAAAAAAGGATTGGTGGTGAATCTTTGTTTGTTTTTGAAGTTATATTTTTGGGCATTTTTGCCTTTATTTATTGGAGAGAAGAGAGACAGGAAACTAGGGGAGCAAAGAGCCTTTGACCACTGCGATGAGGACTATAGCCTCTGTATATGGGGCACGCTTAGACCACCAGGCCACCAGCATCCCAGTGATGGTAAATTTTGCACTGTTTGCCATCCATCATGAAGCAGAGGAAACTTAAGAAAAAGCAGCAGCAGAAGAAGAAGACTCAGCTAGTTAGCTTTTACCAAAGTATGTGGCTTTCACTGCAGTGCAAATCATGTCAGAGGAGATGACAGGTGACAGTGAGCTTACTCTCCAGTGTGGGATTTTTTCAAATTTTCTTCAAAAGACGGGCTGTTTGTGGATAACGTGTAACACAGAAACACACGCAGAAGAAGATGTGAGTTTCTGTTTTATTAGAGGTTTCTGTCACGGGGCTGGTGACACAGGTAAATCTGTACTTTGAACATCATTACAAATACATGATGACGTGTGCGTCTGTTGTGTTAACGAAGAAACATGTCACTGTTCCACTCCATGTCTTACTGCCTGATAATCTGGCTGATAGCAGAGTTGTTTAATCCATAAATATTGCGATAGTATTGTGATTTTTTTGGAGCTGAATATCAGATATCATGACAGTCCGGCTGTAAACATGTTTATTTCTACAGTTAAGTTTGTCATATTAACATGAGGCTTTATGGGGATTGACTTACTTATAGAGCAAGCATCTAGTGGACACTCAAGGAACTGCAGGCTCTAGAAGCTTTGTTTAAAGATAACAAATTACATTTTAAATGATCTTCACTCTACACTGTTCACTCACAGTAAGTTGATTTGTTTGATATTATATTAGGTCCTGCTGTATTTCTGAGTTACTAGTGATTGATTGATTGATTAGTATCAGTAGCTGATGTGATGCTGGTGGTGAGGAGTGAGTCACATCAATAAGGAGGTCATGTCTGCCTGTGACAGTGATTACTGCTCCTCTCCAGTGGAGGGCTCTCTCTGAAACATCTTGTGTCTGAGGCAGACTTCTCTGAATCCCTCTTTGTTCTGACACTCAGAAGAAATATGAAGCAGAGGAACGCTGTGAAGCCTCCATCGTCCAACACCAACGTAATGCTCCTCTCCTCCCTCCCTCCCCCTGCTAACGGGCCCAGAGGACAGCACTGCTCGGATAAAGCGGGATTGTTTTGTTCCCATGATGTGATGGCCAACAAAGCGCCCTGATGGAGCCGGCTGCTCCTCTGCAGGCCCACAATCACATTAGATATAGATGATGTCACTCAGCCGCGCCAGCCCCAGCTACTCCGAGGGCAGCGAGAGAGGAGAGATGGAGGTGGTGGGGGGAGGTGGTCTTTGTTTCACATTTCATCTGCACCATCACCCCCTCCCTCACTGCAGCAGAAGTCTTCCTCATTTCCCCCTTTGTCTTCAAAGGTGGCTGCTGGAGGAAAACTCTCCATGACCGCAGGCAGAGACATGAAGTGATGCTCACAGAGGACAGCTTTAGGCTGCTTCTCTGAGTAGATAGAGCCCCCTCCCTTCATCATCATCATCATCATCATCTCAGGGGGGCAGGGATGCGTCAGCAGGCTTCAGTCACTGACCGTAAAGCAAAACGCTGACAGGGGACATGAAAAACTTGACTGGACACATCATAATGTGGCTGTCTAGACACAAAGAGAGATGCAGCACCTGCTAACAGGGCAGAATCATGCTTTTTAAAGGGTTATTCCACCTTAAATAGAGTAATAAGTTATTTTACCTCATTTACTTGAGTATTTCTTTTACATGAACGGTCTGATTTATTGCTCAGACTCTATCGGCTTATCAAACCATCAACCCTTTTATCTACATGTATAGTAATATTCAGTGATGTATTCATTTTAACCACAGGCTAACAACCTGTGAACTTGAATCTTACAGAAAAATCTGACTAACGATGTAAATACCAGAGGGGGGCATTCATGTGGCCTCTGGTGCTCTCCCATGAAAGCCCCATTTCTGCACATGTCCACACACGTGATGTGACGAGTTTCATCTTCTGTTATTGCAGGGACTGATAGAGATACATCGGGGGAAGAGAAAAATGATCTGCAGCCGACATAACTGTATTACTGGAGACCTTAAAAGAAGTCAAGATTGGTGATCTTTTTAGTCAAATAAATAAAAAAATAATGTGAAATAAAATGAATTGAATTAAAATACAGTAATTTAGAATGTTATTAAATTATATCAAATTAAACTCAATAAAAATGAAATAGAATCAAAATAATGTTATAACAAATGAATAAAAATTAAAAAAAAAAAAAAAAAAATTAAATAGAGATTACATTTATTTAAATTAGATTAAATGCATTCGCCATTAAGAAAAATAAATAAAGAAAAAATAATAATGATAAAATAGAGCCATCCAAAGTCATAGATGCACGTGAGGAGGATAACATTAAGCTCTGGTAATTTCAAAACTACTTTGGGAAAAGAACCAATCTTGTTTCATTAGGGAAAAATGATGATTATCTGCAATAATGATTAAAATAGCCTCATAAAAAATAAATGAGGAAGGATTTCATTTTCACATCTAATTAAATCAATTCAAAAGTCTCCAAGTCTTTAAAATAAAACAAAACAACCCTTTCCCCTTTTTTTAGGGCATATTTGTCTTTTTTGGAAGGACAGCTGAAGAGTCACAGGACATGTAGGGAGAGTAGAGGGAAGACATGCAGCATTATGGTTATGATCAGGGGTCAAATCAGCAACTATAGCCTCTGTACATGTGACGTGCACTTAAACTGCTGGGTCCCCAACTTCATACTTTTAAATGAAATTAAATCTGGATTTAATTAACAGATACTGACTCCTGCCTCAGCTGAATTTTTGGCTGTGAAAGTCAAAATCCTCTGTACATAGTTTGACTCCAGCAGCAGGGTTTATAGTTACCTTTAGTGTCCACAGAGACAGAATAAAACCAGTGTGTAATACTTTGTGTGTTTCACAATTTAAAATTAGCATTATAAATAAAAACATGTCAGGTGTTGGACTTAGCGGAGAGGGCCGTGTGAGGAGCTCAGTGGGAGTAATTCTGTCTGTGGCACGTAACAGAAAGAGTCATTGAAAGATGTTACTTTCCACACTCCATCTCACACCTGAAACACACAGCAGCTCATGCATTATTCACACACACACACACACACACACACACACACACACACACACACACACACACACACACACACACACACACACACACACACACACACACACACACACACACACACACACACTGGCTGAATGAAAGGGAGCATTTCCCTGCAGTCGCTCTGTGAGTTAAAAGCCGCTGATTCTCATTTTACATAAGTCGACAATCTGACGCTAACTTCCCTTTCAATGACAGGCGCCTCTTTATTAACACTCGCCGACCCAGAGTGGAGCTGCTACAGCACATGTGGGATGTGCCCCACTTTTCACAGCCGCACACGTATGTTCACACGTGTGTGTGACATCAATACGTCAGTGGGACACTTTCATGGTGTGTTCAGGCGCTCTGGTGGGGATCAGCTGAAAGTGACAGTGTGGAGCTGAGGCGAGCAGCAGACGAGTGTTACTGAACCTGATGAGCCGAGTCTGAAGTGGCGCTAATCTCGAAAATGCTACCTGCTGTCGACAGCGGCGAGGTGGCGGCGGATGACAGGTGCTAATTGGCAATCACAGCCCTCAGACTCAATAATGCTCTTTCTCACACCTTTCACTGAGGCTTTATCCTCCAGTGAACCAAATGTCAAATTAATACAGTGTCTCTGCACCGTCCTGTCTCATGACGGGAAAAGGCAAATAATCCAAAGTATGGAGTCAGAGGAGTTTAAATGAAGTGGTAATTTATTACAGAGGGAGACACTCCGGATGCATGGGGCCTCCAGAGAGGAACCAAAAACACTCAGTTATTATTTCAGATAATAAAGTCACCTGAGATGATAAATATTATAGAAATTAGCTTTTAGCTTTGTGTCAGGCAAACAAGACAAACTGAAAGCAAACACATCACAACCTTCATGTGTGGAGATGCTAAAACTAGCCCTCACATTTTTACTTCCACAACTGAACTCAGGCTGGACAGAGAGCACTTCTCATCTCGCTCAATCAGAATACATTTGTATGAGTGTATTAAACATCTTTTCAAGAAAGCTAGCAGCATCTTTCAGTGACATTACAACACAAAATGTGTCTTCTAGTCCTGCGTCTGTCTAGTTTCACTGTAAATGATAATCAAGGCCAGCTCATAATGTTCATGATACTATTTAAAATATCAGACTGCCTGTTTATGCCTCAGTACAGTGGATCAGGTTTGAAAATAAGCCTTCAGATAATTTCACACATCCAGTGACTCTCACAAGTGTTAGCTGCTTTTTAGCACAGATAGCAGAGTGAAAAAACTGCAGTTTGAGATTCTCTAATTTATCCTACTGACTTCCTCGATATTTTAACTATTCACAGAAACGACACGGACCACAAGTTCTGTGATTGGTCCGCTAAGCATTATCGTATTTCCTGCATTAACAGCGGAATCGCTGTACATTCAATCTCCCCTGAGATCTCCTCTCTTTACTTCTTTGCAATAATTCCAGTAGGTTCAACTTCTGATCAACATTTATCAGCTCCAACCCTAACATGATACGCTCTGAGCTGACATAGTTTCCTGAATACAAACAAGCAGAGGACTGAGTAGGACCGGAAACTGGCGATAAGAGTAGCATAGAAAACTGGAGTTTGGGCAGTGTTGCAGAGTGACATGGACACTTTGACACCCAAGTATGTAGTGCTCTCAATGACACATGGCGTATAGTCAATGCAGAAGTGCAAACCAGCCTTAAGAGCCTTGGGTCGACCTTTTCTAAAACAATCTCAAATATGGGCCCTGCTTAGTTTAAAAGGAATCTTAAAGCTGGCATCACCAAGACACAACCATCGCACTAGTCTGTGATATACTTCCAGCGCCTTTTCTCTCATGCACCCAGAATAAGTTTTCAAGGGTTTAATTCCCAGGTAGAGCTTCTGCGAGGCCAGAATAGATTCCACTCCTTGCTTGTTTGTTTGTTTGTTTGTTTGTTTGTTTGTTTGTTTGTTTGTTTGTTTATTTGTTAAATAAAAGCAAATATTAAGCACATAAAATAGTCTGTCACATACCATTGAAGGTCAAGCTCAGAGGTTGCAAGATAACTTTGACAACGTAATGACAGTAAGTGCCGTGAGAAGTGCTTCCAAATTGAAGTTGAAAGTGTTAGTGGACATAGGCCCTAAATCATTTCATTTTTAGATATCTTTCTTAACGGTAAATTCAAATATATTTAAAAAAATCTTTGCATCATCACTCTCTACGCTCATGCAGGTGACAGATCACTCTGTGTGTGGCCCCGGGCGCTCAAGGAAGGTGCAGAGAGGCCTGCTGGTCAGTGTTAGTGTTTCATTGTGTGCATGTCAGTAACATTTCCACCCTGTTGGGAAACTGTGTGTTTAATGGACGTACCTCTTCCGGGAGGCTGACCACCAGCCCATTCTCCGCCTGGTTCACCAACGCTTGCAGGAAGTATTCGCTGCAGGCGGCCAGCACGGCCCGGTGCCCGCGGAACTCCTTGCCCTCCACCAGGACGGTCACATCGCACAGGATATCCTGCTTCCGCTGGTCGTTCAGGCAGAGGAGGATATTGGTACAATGAACCGTCGACTCATACACGTACATGGGGGCTTCAGGCTTCTCATCCACGGACATTCCGCTCACGCCCTGGAAATAGAAACACAACAGAGGAGGGGGTCAGCTTACAGGCGAGCAGAGAGCAGCATACCGCAGGGCTGACATCAGCCCCAACGGTCTGCTGCAGCCGGACTCATGATTCAACACAAACAGCCCGACTGACTGCTCGCTGCTTCATGTCCTCACGCTCCCTTTAACATTTAAAGCCTGAAAACGCAACAGACGGATCTTAACTACGTACTGGACCTCAAACTTTTACACAAAGCCTCTGCTAAAGTTACATTTAGTGCAAAGTATTTGAAGTAATCAGAAAAGTAGAAATGAGCTATAAAAGTGCATTCACAACTCCAGCTGTAAAATCACATGCACAAAACTACCAGACAACTCAACCCACAAACACAAACAGATCAGCTGTATCTAAGGAGTTAGAGAGAGACGAGAGAGTCCAAAGGCAACTGTCTGAGCAGCTTCAAACATTCAGAAAAAAAACCTTAAGATTAATCATTGAGTGTCATCTAAAATCACCAAAAAAAGGCAACACTTGATGAAAACATCACAACAAAGAGACATTTATAGTGTTTTCAAGCAAAGGTAATAACTCATATCATGCTTTTGATGCAGATTACATGTATGTAGTGTACAAGGCGTAGGAGGAGCCTGAAGCACGGGTTAGTCGCTATATTTAGCAAGTTTTCAGACCCCTCTTGTGACTCTTTTTCAAAAAAGCGACTAGCGAAAAATCTAGTGACTTTTTCTGGTGTTAATGGAGTCTTTTTGGACCCACAACGAGCAGTGGATGCTGCTGTGAGTCCCTCCTAGCTGCAGTCAGAGCAGGAGGCGTTCACCCCTCAGCATCCAGACTGCAAATGTATCACACATGTACGGAGACACCGCTGGCTGATCCCGCCTACTGTCTCTTTTGGGTCCATTTAGATAGTTCATGTAGATGTATACAATAAACATCTTGAAAATGTTAAGGTTGAAAAGTGTAATGTTCTACTTTGATTTGTTGTAGGCTCCTAAGAGTAGTTATAAACATATTTAGGGTGTTTTTTAACCTCTTTTTGCCTCTCCCTCAACGTTACACATCTCTCTTACAGCGTCCATTACAATTCAAATTATGCAAATTGAGTGATGACATCATTAAGCAACTTCTAGCGATTTTTAGGACAGCCAATATAGCTTCTTTCCTCACTGAGGAGTTGGCAACACTGTGCAACACCAGTGAGTGTCTGCAGGTTCAGAGAGCAACTTAACATATCCAGAGATTTCCGGACCTCTGAACCTCACAGCTACAATACATTTATATCTACGATGCACAAATGTATGGATGTGCAGACATCTTCATTGCTTTCATCTAGAAAATGAATCTCCTTCTGCAGCCTTGGATGTTCTTCTTCATCCTGTTACAAGCCCTGAGTCTGATGTATGGATGATAAAGCAACTGCAGGGGGCTTTCAGTTTTTCACCCTCATCATGGAAAGTAAAGTGCTGAACGTGGAACAGAGAGAAAGGCTAATGACTTTAGAGCAGCAGGTACGGTGAGTGAAGGCTCTGTGTTCAGGCGTTGGAAGGTGAACATAATGATAGCTTTGTTTCGTGCAGGATGTTACCTGCAGCTGCATTCATACACTCCCTCTGTACAGCACACTGCACAGACTTTAAACACAGCACAGCAGCTCCACGAGTATAATTGGCGTAATGGGGAGCGCTGAGCTAACGGGTCTCGAGCCGCATTAGTCTTCATCAGCGCCCCTCAGATCTGCAGGCGGGCTCCGGTAGAGAGCCTGAAGTCTGCTCTGACCGCCGCTGTGGGAGCAAATCATAACCATCACGCTGTGCTTTTGATCTGCGGAGGATGTTTGCAACTCCCAAGACGGTTTAACAGCATCAGTGTTGGAGCTGTCGTCAACAACCGACCCTGCCAGTCAAGAAAAAGGGAAGAAAAAGGCAAATCTTCTGCATCCATCAGCACTTCTAATCAGAATTCTGCCACAACCTGCTATTTTGTGGTGTATGTGTGTGTGTGTGTTTGCATGTCTGAGTATGTTTGGGAATATGCTTGCGCTGTGTTTGTGTCATCGTTGCATTTTCCTCCCGCTGCAACAAACCATCTGAAGTCCAAGTGAGGGGAGCGAGCGAACGTTCCAGGGCAGAAATAGCCTGTTTGGATTTCTCTGAGCTTCACGGCCGCATCTGGAAACATTATTCTTGGAAGACAGGTCGTTATCTGAGGCAGCCAACTGAGAGATGTTTGGAGGAAATAAGAAAACTACACAACAGCTGGACCGTCCAGAACCACCCCAGAGACCGGACTGAGTGCTGTAGCAGCAGATTGTTCTGTCTAATCAGGCTGTGTGTGCGACACTGTCACAGGTACACAGGTACACAACTGAAGCTACACGCGTTCTCCTGCTTAGACTTTAACAGTTCAGTGTTGCCTCAAAAATCCAGCCCATCATTTTCTGATCTCTGCGTGTGTTCACAGTCTTCTCTAGCAGGTGGTTCAGCGGATGATTGACAAGAGCTGAGACATCAACATGCTCACTTTTTACACCTGCTTGGATTGCCCGACCTTCATTTGGTTTTTAAAGATGCTGATGGTTTGAAAATGTGTCATCTTCTTCTTCTTCAAAAATAATCTGTTTTCTTAAAAGCCTGAGGCCAAAATCTGGTCATGCAGCATCATAGACATTTGCATATTTCTCCTGCAACACCTGTTCCACACAGATCACGGCACATCTAACCAAAGTATTCAATTAGTGCCATACTTTGCTGTCCTGTGTCACTTTTGTTGAGGTATGATCTCTTTTTCTGACTTCACAAACAAACAGAGTTTCTGATCTACTGCTGCATTGATTGTTTGTTTGTGTTGTTGAGGGACTTTCACATCTATCACTCGTTTGCTTTCTTCTGATTCAGGTGATTAAATCATTGTTGCATTCTCCCTTTGGGTCATTTTGTGTTCACGCTGCAATATCACACTGAAACATACACTATCACAGGGCTGTCCTTACATCACTACGTCACAGCCTCCTCTTCCCTCTGCATAGGTACACTAACGCCATGAGTACTCGTTGCACTTCCAAGACGCCAACTGATGTTAGCCAGTTCGCCTACAATCAAATGACTCGAGGGTTGATTTGGTGCAGAGAGGAGGTCACTGCCTCGTCAGATGAGCATGTTTGTTCAAATGTTGGACACCACTTACAAATATACAGAGAGTTACAAACTCACAATTCAGAGCATGAAGGAGAGGAACTTTCAACTCAACAAGGCATGTCGTCCACGTTAATAAACCGTCAATGTTGGGAATCATGACTTGACTTCAGCTGTGTTTTTAAAGCATGAGACTAAAACTAATACTAATCCTCTCATCTCGCTCTGAGAGAGAAGATTCAATTATATTAATCATGAACATAATCAACAAACTAATGTTTGTCTCGTTAGCGTGATTAATGCCCTCCATAATTCTGATTCTACCTCTGATGAACTGATTAATTGATTCACTTTGTCAGCACTGCGAGCGACCACTTCACACTAGGACTGAGAGCGAGTCGTGACTGTAGAGAAACAGACATGAGACGTGATTCACAGCAAACGGCAGCAGAAATAAAACAGATCTGCAGGATTCCTCTCACGTTATTTTATCTGCAACACACGCCAACACCACAAACTGCACGCCATGTTCCCCCTCATTATCGGCAGGTCACAGGGGTCACACACAGCTGTGTGTCGCTACCTTAACAACTATAACTCAAGTATCACAGATATTATAATCCTGTATGTAGTTTTGTACCTAAAAAATAAACATACTTCATATTTGCTTCATTTTTAAGGAATTCAAAGAAAATGTTTGTCCAAAGTCATAATCAAAGGGACGATGAAATACACAGGAAGCTACTGCAAACCTCAAAACACTGACAAGGCAAACAACCAATCATAGCTCAGGGGTTTCGGGGTGGCACCATAGTCTGTATAAATAATGGATGTAGTCCTCCGTGACGTCACCCATCTGTTTCTGAAGCGCTGTTTTGAAGCCAATCGTTGGCGGGAACCATATTGGAAATGCTGAACTCAACCAAACTTAGTGCTCCCACCTGTCAATCAAGTCAGCTGTGCCTCTCGTGATGGAAAAATCGTAATCTTAATATCTTCGAAATTGCAGCATTCTGAAAAATGTCACCCCCCGTACAGTGTGTGGCGATCGAGAAATGAGCAATCCAGACTACATCGTTTTTTGTACCAGGCTGTAAACATGTTTATTTCTGCTGTAAAGATCATCTTTTTTGAATTGGTGTGTATGTGGTCTCCAGTACTTCCAGAGCCAGCCTCAAGCTGACACTTGTTGAACTGAAGTTTTTAACACTTCCGCATTGGCTTCTATTCTTGCGGACGGAGGTTGCCGCTTGGGTTACACCTAGGAGATTTAAAAGTGGGGAATGCCACCTATGGATACGCCTTGGACACGGCCCTGCTGCCAGTGCAGAAAACACTGTCAGTGGACACAGGCCCTAACTGTGCCTGATTTTAGAGGCTGTTGCAGCGCCCTCAGCAACTTTGCTTCCTATATCTTTGATATAGACATAGTTTGAAGATAGTACGTTTTGAAAAACCCCAAATGTGGATGATTCTTCCTGCACTCTGGTGTAGACTCATCATGTGTTCAGTCAGGAGCTTTTTCTATTTTTCATGCCCTTCCACTTTGATGCATGAAGCTACAAACCAGTTAATGTGAAGTTGTAGAAGTTTGACTGTGGGATCATTTTTGTTTGTTTGTAAAGTACAACACTTCAATATTGTCCTTTGCATCAGCTGGATTTTCTACCACTCGTCCATCTATCTAGCGAATCAAACTTCGGCTTAAATCTGTTTGAGTCCCAAACAACAAACCAGCATGCAGCAGAGTGAAGCCACATGTGCTGCACATAACAAAGTCTGAGACATGTCAAACACACTTACATATAACATCTTTTGAATTATTAGGAAGATTTGTGTCTCCACAGTACAATACTGACAGATCTAAACACCTCCTTGTTGCTCTGTGTATTTAATGTGTAGTCTGAACTGCTGCAGCTCCAGCCTGATGACATGATTCAGCGAGCGGGTCCACAGAGAGGAGGACAAACATGAACACTGTGTGCACAGTCAGAGGGGAGGGCTGCTGCCAGATGACTGTAATTACATCGAGGATGAACATACTTTTAATTGGAATTATCAAATTAAGCCGCGGCATCGGATGCCCTTCGAGCTGTGCGAGGCGGCAAATGTCAACATGGATGGTGATGATGATGATGATGACGGAGGAGGATGAAGAGTGTTGACCAACGTGTAGAGTTCAAATGAGCATCACACACAGGTCTGCTTTAGGACCGAGCTTACAGAGAAACCTTCTCAACATTTAATGAGAGATTTCATCACCTCAATAGAAACAGTCTGCTTCCTCAAACCTCCAGATTATTTCTTGCTGCAGTGTTGGTCGATTTAATAGATTAGTTAATCTGATGATAACTTTATGTTCCCGTGTCTTCCTGTTCTTCACCATGTTCCTCAAACAGAACAAGATGTCTCCTTTAAACCGCAGCTAATAACACGAATACGCACTCATGAATCGAGGCTCACGTAACGTGGTGATGCCTTCAGGATCCAGGGAGCATTATGTGTGAAAGCAGCAGCATCATGAGGATGTTTACACCACCACCAGTGTCCTGCATGTGTGAAACTTTTCTCCAGGACAAGCTACCAAAAGCAAGAATAATGGGAAATAATTTTTTTTTTGTTGATTTGTTTGTTTTAATTTGGCTTTAACTATGTGTGATTATTTTGTGACTGTCTTTACTCACCTTTACACCTTGCATTTTATGATCTTATGATTTTATAATTTTTAAAACATTTTTTTATATATATTTAAGAGTTAATTTGCAAAATCAATAATTCAGTTTTTATAAATTTCCAAAAAATCATATTTCTTTTAAATATATATTTTTAATAAAGTTACATTTCTAAGATACCTCTAATTACTAATGCAATTTTTACTTGGTCAAAGCCATCCAACTTCAGTTGATTGATAATACCTAAAGCTAGAAGTACAAACAAAATATATGTTTTTTGAAACATTTTTAAGATTTTTAAAAAGTGAGTTATCTATTTTTGCAAATGGACTCTTATTCATTGTTTCTACATTTCATATTTCTGATTTTTATCTTTTGTTGTTTTTATTCTTCCAACATTCTTTCCTTATATTTGTCTTCCTCACATTTCTCTTTTATTGTCTTTTAGTTTCTTTCTTATTTGCAAAGCA
The DNA here is from genome assembly GCF_009762535.1 of Notolabrus celidotus. NCBI lineage: Eukaryota > Metazoa > Chordata > Actinopteri > Labriformes > Labridae > Notolabrus > Notolabrus celidotus. The sequence continues at coordinate 30,218,806 of NC_048284.1, read as the reverse complement.
CTTTGTAACCTTGTTTCTAAACGTGCTATATAAACAAAGATTATTATTATTATTTTTATCATTGTTTTGTTTTTTCTGTAAAGCACGACAAATACAATAATTCAATAAATAAAGAAAATAGTTGTGTTTTCTAATTTGTTTGTCAGACATTGCATGTCAATTCATGTCTCTGCATACACACTCTTTATTTATACATGTTTAAGTTTAAATACTTTAAATTCTTGTTTTGCATGCTTCATTGTGCATGTCACTACTTTTCATGAAAGTATTTCTTTATTTGCATATTTCAACCAGGATCTGAACACCTTATTTCACTCACATGCTCTTGGATGACGATGAAACCTACCTACATCTTGAATCCTGCAACGTTATTAAAGCAATATTACGATTTCAGTGTTGCGTTCGTTTGGTATCAGATTTTAGTTTTATCTCAAAAACACTGCATCCTCATTTCTTTTCTATCTCCCTCAGTTTGTGAATCAGGGTCCTCTCATCTACAGCGTGGTCTCTGGACGCAGCTTACACTCCTGTAATATGGACAAACTGCGTTACATTTCAACAGATGTGAAGTTTACAAGCTTAAAAGCACTGATGAGTTCATAATTAGAACGCTATGAGAATAAATAATGAGAGAATAAATTCCTGTCTTGAGATACGGTGAATCCTACGTGCAGCGCAGCACCACAGGTGATCTCCTTTATTAGTTATCGGAGGTGGAGCTGATCACACCCAGGTCGGTGCTTCCCTGCAGGACAAACTGCAGAGATCATCAGAAACATGTTAATGGTTCATTAGGAGCATCATGCAGGGACGTCGGGCTCCAGGATTGATTAAACACAGACGGCTTCATCTCAGCCGTATAAAAACGATGATGCGGATGGACTCCTGGATGGTTTGACTTTATACCTCCCCCTCCGCTTCCTTCATCGCTCTGACTCACACGCACTGTTTGAGACTCACTGCCTAAATATTGAAGATTTTAAACCTGAACCTTGTTCCTTTCTATCGTTTAGGGTATAAATATCCAGTGAGCACTGAAGTTTTTAATTTGCAATAGAGGATTTAACAGACGTACGACCAAATTCCACCAGATCCGTGTCTAGTCCGTCTCTGATCCATCATGGCACCAGATCTGATAAGTTTCTATTCTAGTCAGTGTGTTAACTTCCAATGGATTCGCTCCTTTGTGTTCTGCAGGTCCGAGCCTTTCGGATCAGATACGCCAGACTTCTGTTTTTGCCGGATGCTGGAGCATGACGCATCAATCTCAACAGAGTAGCTGGAGTGGGACAGGAAGTCAGGCACCAAAACAAAATGAAAACATCCAGTTAATTTTCAGAATAAAACACTCTGTGTTATCACCAGATCGTATTTCACTTAACTACAACAACAAACCGTCATGATGAGCGTCATGACAGGCCTGGAGTCAACAGGTCAGAGGTTTTCAGAGGACCAGAAAGACAACATGGATGAGGAGAGGAGAAGGAGAATCGGTCACATGAATCAAGCTATCCGGCACTCATTTTTCCTACAGGACACTGAAGTGGTCAATATCAGCCTCAACTGGCCAGGTTTTGTTATGTTGTTACTCAAAGTCTTTATTTCTATTCCACATAAAACTTCTTGCTCAGCTTTCATGGCAGCTGCAGATCAGCAACTCCTGTTTTCTACAAGGTTAAATCACTGATTCTGTCAATGGAGTCCGTAGGCTTTCCAGAGAATAATTTATCAGTAGTGTCTTGTTTCAAAGTAGAATATTTTAAGTAACTAAAAGGCTTCTCTGTGCAGGAATCCTCCTGTAATGTAGTCGGACACTCAGAATAAAAATCTGAGTCTGTCAGGGACAAAAACAAGAACTTTTTGAGGATGTGACCGAGTGCAATTTCCCCTTAGGAGAACTCTGCAAGCAGCTGTCAGCATAAGAAATCTGCAGGAGTGAATCAAAAACTGTTTGCAATGTTTGGACATTCAGACATTCAGAGTATTTGTAAAAAAGAAGGCCCAGTTTATAAGGAAAAAAAATCCCCCTGTAACTTACATGATGCAGAATTTGTGAAGCTAAAACCCTGAGATCTGAGGGTCTCGCTGTTGTCACTCTTATTTCCTAACTACGGTAACGTGGTTGTCAGTGGGTTAACTTTCTGACCTCTGTGGCTTATGACACAATTGCAAAACCCACTGAACACCAGTAAATGTGCTCCATCATCAAGACTAAAACAAGGTCGGCTCTGTTACTTCCTGAAGCAAAATTCTCATTACTCAACATGTTTTTCATTTGCATCTGTTGCTGCTCAGACTGTTTCATAAAAACAGTCTCAACTCAGCAAAAACACTTCCATCTTTCAGTCAGACTTAACCGTAAAAACGTAAATAAACGGTTTCTGTTGGAGAGGCCATTCTTAGTAAGAGGAAGGAAGGCTGACAGGTCTCTGCGCTGCAACGAGCAAACTTAGGAAGTCATGAATTCAGAATCTGGTGTGGTAAAAAAAAAGGAGAACTAATCTAACAGTGCCGTGAGATTTATTTTTACATGTGTTTTAACAAACCTCAGCCTTCACAATGTTTCCAAACACCTTAAAGAAAGAGAAATGAAAATGAAATGAGTCAATTAGTCATGTTATGCATGACTACAAGCAACATAACATCCCGCCTGAAGTCAGATCCTCTGCTCGAGATCGTTAAACCAGATTGAAGCCAAGCAGTTTTTGGGGCTTTCCACTCTGACCGCGGAAAGTTCTCTAACATCTACAACAGAAGCTCCTGATTCTCCACACAGTCGATAAGCCGAGCAGACTCTCAGAAGGTCACCAGGTTCCTGATATTGATCCAGAGATAATAAATGCAGCGCAGCCATGTCTGAGACACGCCGCTGACGCTAACCAGGCTCTGCTCGTTACACACGGAGGGATGTGGACGCATAATGAGAGGACTCTGACATGTTTGACCACACTGACACACAGGTGGTACAATTACTCCTCATGTGCAATTCAATCTGAAACAGAGGACTGCTCAGGAAATATACAGACTTAAAATCAACCTCTCTATTAAAAATGCACTCCTCTGGGAGTCTGTTTTTAACATAATCGTATTAAAGTCACAGTAAGGAGTTTTATCTGATCATGAAATATTCTCACTCTTATACCGATGCCTGTACATGACCTGGTCATTGGTGATTTCTTTATACTGAATGTAAGTGTCTGTGTTCAAGTGGATATTCATCTATGTCTCTGAAGTGTCTCTGTATCGAATGTTTTCTGTTTCAGATGAAACTCTACAACCAGGGCTCTGCTAGCTAAAGAGCTAAATGTCTGTGAACATGATTTAATGTTTATGTCAGCGTGTGAATGCATCGCTGCTCTTTGAGGACTAAAGAGTTGAACTGTGTGCATATTTACATTATTCAGACATGTATTAGAACACAGGAGCTCACATCATGACACCGGGGCTGTGACGGGTAACTTTAAACCGGTCGGCTCACCTTTAGTAAGCTAGCTAAATGTAATAAATCAAAGTTTATAAAGTTCAGATGTTGTTACGTCACAGTTAATAATTTGATGTAGGCACACATCGCAACCTGATAAAAGTGTCTGAACAAAGAAAAGTAAAGATCTGTATTCAGTCGTTTACTCCAACAACAAATGAGACACTTCTTTACCAGAGAGGATGATGGTGCTCATGGGAAATGTAGTCCTCATCCAGAAGGGTCACTAGAGTCAACACAACATGAAAACTCCTCACAGTGACTTTAAAACAATCCAAAATAAAACCTCTTGAAGCTGGAATTATTATTCAACCTGAAAAAGTATCAGGTTGAAAAGTTGCAAATAGACATAGAGGTGCAGGTGAAAACATTATTGTAACACACAAAGCAGGAGGAGGTGGGATCAAAAATGTAACATCAGCTGAAGGTGAAACACTATTTACAAATGTACGTATTTTACAGATTTAAGGGAAATATTCAAAGATACTCTAAAAATCATGTTACACTAAAAATGCAGCTTTCAAATTCCTCTGCTCATAAAAATGTGCAAAATCTCACAAACTAACAAATAAAGCAAGTTGTTAAGTGTGTTAATAAATATTCAATTCTTGTTTCTTCATTCATGGATTAATGGATTTTGCATGTTTGTCTTTATTCACGACACAATGTCATTACTTTTATCCATTGAAACGGTTTATTGACTCGTCTGACCTTTGAGCTTTGTTGAATCAGACTGAAGGGACAGGTAGCATTTTAAATATAATTCAAGATGTGACATTATAATCAGAAAAAATACAAAAACAGACACTGATGTATCGTGTCTCTGCAGAGTCCTGAGATGTTTTTCTTCAGAAAGTTCAAGGTAAACGTGGAGGACACAGAGTCATCTCAGGCTACAGCTGGAGTCATTATTCTCAAGTCCATCAACAAATGGATCGAGTGCTTCTCACTCCAGATAGAAATCAATACCGTCTCCCTGAGCTTCGATTGAGGGAAAGAAGAAAGACAACACTACATCAATTCCTGAACATGCAGCCAGGGCAGGGAGCAAGGATCCAGCACAGGACTCAACTGGACTCCTGAAATGTTGTCTTTAATCTACTTTAAACGTCCGACCTTAGGAGGGACTTCCTCTGCAGTCCCTTTCTTTAATGTTCCTAACAATGACCAGGTCTGACGAGGTCACATGACTCAGGTAACCTAAAGCTGCAGACGTTCTGCCTCTGATAAATGGACCACTCTCATCTATCTGCAACCAGTCTAATTAAAAGAAAAGCTACTTCATGTGAAAAGGTCCAGGAGGTGACCTCGAGCGTGTGAATCAATACTCAAACCAATCACCAAGATTTACCTTTAAAGAGAAACAATCAGTGTGGAGCACAAGCTGCATGAAAGCATCAAACAAAGCGGGATTACAAACTCAGAAACTCATTAACTGCACTGACAACGTCTGCATTAATGATGCACCGAGACACACGATCAAATATCAAGACTGCAGAATGAAAACTGGAATACAAACAAGAATTTATCTGTTTAAAATGCTGTCATCAACAAAATCTGTCTGAACAGAACGTCAGCACTCTGAGCCCAGCATCTTTTAGACATGTGTTCATATCTTTGTGTCACTGCAGATTAATAAATAGATGAAGGTGTTAAATGTTAGATTTGCTACAGCTGCTAAAAAAAACAGCAGATCTGACAATCAACATAAAAAGCACAAAAAACAAAGCAGTACGTTTTAAAAACGCACATAAAGTCTCAAATCAGTCTGCTGATGGGATGTAAGAAGACGTGCTGCATGCAAAAATGTTCAATCAAAAAAAGTTCAATATAAAGTATTATACCCACTGTGCTGCATTACAGTGCACAAATACAGGTATAAATATTTTCTTATATTGGGAGTAATCATTGAATTTCAATATTTAATTGCAATAAAACAGGTTTTTAATGTTTAAAATTCCATTACTTGGATTGCAATGTAAAGTATCTTTTATTAGTGTCTTGATTTGGGATCAAATTAATGCAACAAAATGTACGTCATGATCTTTACTCTTAGATTTATTATCCATATAAATGCTGCACTGCTACACCAGTGTGCTCTGAAACCAGGACTTAGAGGGAGGAGACAGCTTCAGAGAGTTTCATCAACATCTCTGTGGAGATTGAAACACTCCAAAACGCTCTGCCTGTTTATGAAATAATGTTACCTTCTAAGTGTATATCACCTTTGACCTGTCAGAGTTTTTTTTTTTAAGTGAAATGTGTCGTTCAAAAGAGCAGCGTCGTGTTTATTTTCTATTGTCGTGGCAGCAGAAAGTGGGAAGCAGGAAGACACTGCAGCAGCTTAGCTATGGTGTGCAGAAAGGGACAAAAGTGCTACTTGATAAAGATAAATATAAATAAATAAATATTTCAGTGCATAGGCAGCTCTTTTGTGTGCATGATTTTTGCAGTGTATTGAAGCTGTATCAATAATAACGGTAACCTTAGAGGGGTTATTTATACATTACCGACTCACAAGTCTTTCTTGAGGAACTGTTGCAGTTTGAAAAACAAAATCAGGACAAAAAACAACATACAAACAAACAAAACAAGACTGTCCTTACAGAGCTGGGTATTTCTCTGCATTGTGACCAACTTAAAACAAGAGCAAAGGTGCCATCTGAGTCATAGCAAAGCTACAAACCTATGAGGCATCAACATCTGCAATAACAATGCACAGAGGTTTATGTCCTTGGCATCAGGAAATAAAAAAAACAAGGTAGAAACTGGAATTACATTTTTTTTTTCTGTTCATCATTTTATTATTTCTTGTTTTCATCTCAGTTCTTAAAAACTTTGACATATGGAAGACCCAGGACAAGTCAAACAATAGAAAAACACCACAGAGAGTGAGGTACTGATTCCTAATGTGGCAAAATCAGCACATATGTTGCAATGTTGAGATCCCATTCAGTGTGACAACATCATAATCACGATGCACTGAGATTTATGGTCAGAAAAATATCAAAACATCAGGGTCAAAACTGGAACGAAGAATGTCACTGTCTGTTTGTGTTCTCTGGTTTGTACTCTCTGCCAGGTGATTTTGAGGACCAGTTTCTAAGACTTGTGCAAAACTTAGAGCCATTTCAGTGTCTCGTAGCTATATCTATCATGACAGCAACACCAAAACAACTAAGTGTACTGCTGACTGACAGTTCTTAAAGGACCTGCAAATGTGAAGGAAAAAAACAGGCCAATAAAAAAACCCACTACAGAAACAGAAAGTAATTATGGTCCATTATGCGGTCAGTGCATAAGCAGAGACGCTATCGAGGAATTATCTGCATGGACTAAATCCTTATTAAAGATGCACAGAGGATTTTAACCTTTACCTAAACAACAACAGGCCAAACAAGGTATTTATGAAACACATTCTTGGACTCCTCTGCAGAAGTTTGTGTAACTGAAGCGGCTCATAAAGCTGTATCTTTGTTTCTCAACAGCAACGCTAAAGAGGCTAAAAATATCTTGCTGACTAACAGAACATGAAAGATCCGGTCACATTGAAGAGCCATATCAAGCCAGAAGCCGGAGAACAACCTTCCAGGGTGAACTGCGGTCCGCCATGTGACTGAATTAGTTGCAAAGATGCTATCGAGGAACAACTTGCATAGCTACAAATACTATGAAGCCTTGACTTAGGCTACCTGTTGCAATGTCAACAATTGACTGCTTTATACAAATAATTACTCTTCTTTAAATTCAAAATTTGGAGATAAGTTACCCCAAAGCCCCCATAGCTGCTGCCAGTTTTACCTCAAAAAGGCATCAGGTGCAGATCCAGTCATCTTATTATTCCGGTCTTTGTTCTGACAACTTTCTAATGTCTCTCTGAGTGTGTGATACCGACAGCCTCTGAGCCTATCTGTGCGTCTGTGGGTGGTGAGTATGACTGAGCAACTGAGGTATGTATGAGTGTGTGTTTGGGTGATGGCATGCCAGAGTATTTTTGGTCCCTGCATGCTTAAATGCAGCTTGCATGAATCATGACTTCCCACATAGTAGGTCAGTGAGCGGGGTGAGTCATATTGCTGTCTTATATGGTAACACGCTGCACATGTGATAGAAACACTCAGGTTATCTATAGACTGCTCGCTCTGTCAGATGTCTGAAGCTGAGCCACTGCTGCTCAGCTCCGTCTCGGTCTTTCGGTGATACTAAAACTCATTTGTCTCTATTTAATCTCTTCTTTCATGCGCATGAGAACCACATCTGCACCCGACTCCAGACCTTCCCAGAAATCTATTGCAAGTTTATGCAACAAATTTAATCATCGACAGAGACTGCCAAATTGGTTTCCAGTGCTCACAAACATTGTTTTAGAGGACAGTTTGCTTTAATGACTAATGCAAAACAGTATCAACAAGCCGATAGAAATTTGTTATGCACACAACGGTCAAGTGGCTTGTTAACAACAAGCTAACGGTTGAAGGGGTGATAATTCTTGTTGAATTAAAATAAAACTAAAATGTAGAATATTTTAAAAAGAGTTAACAATATAGTAATTAATTACTCCTCTGTCTATAGTGGTTCACAAGGTTCGTATTTCTTTCGCCTGTTACTGCTGTGCATTTTGTGCAACATGGATTATCTGGAACTTTTGATATTGTGGCAAAAAGTGGAATGTGCAACTCATTATACTTACAAAATGTGTGAAAGCAGCGATATTGTGCAGCTTTTGAGTCTGAGAGAAACACTCCTACACAGTCAATAACTATATTGCATTGAGTTATATTGTTTTGTGTCATTTTATATCTTAATGCATTGTATTTGACTATACTGTATCAATGCCTACTGTATCATTAGCTACTGCATTATTGTAGTGGGAGACATCTCCTTTCCACAAGGGGATTACATTAGCATTAGCCTGACTCATTAGTGCTAATTAGCTAACTTAGTTAGGAGGCCACTAATTGATAAATGCTTGTTTAATAGGGTCTTGCAGGGTTCATAGCTGACAGTGTTTAAATATGTCTGTTTTCTTGAGGCTATTTCAATTAGCTTTAGCATTGCTCATAGCTGCTAACTAGCTAACATAGCTGAAACCACAAATTTTCTTAGCGTGGCTTATAGCCGTGTACTAGCTAACAAAGTGGGGCTACCACAAGGGCTAATCCAGTTAGCACCATAGACTGTATATATAATGGACAGCGCCGCTCTGCCTTTTCTCATTGTATGGTTTGAAGCTAAAATATCCCGTTCCAGAACGCTGACATCTTGTAAATTTTCTGCAGCCAGAGTCTGCGCAGTAGGGAATTTGTGTGTTTCCACGGTAACAAGCTCCGCCCCACAGCGTAGCGTCCTGCAGTCCTACAGCGTTTCTCTCTATGGCAGCTGTCAATCAAAGAGAAACCTGGATTTAAAACCCCGTTTTTTAACCTCTAATAACTAATGAAAAAGAAACTTTTCAGAAAAAAAGAGGTCTTGAACACAAAACAGTCAAATAATAACTACATACGGATGTGAGAAATGTTCCTACAACGTGTATTTATTTTTTAAAGTTTGACTGCAGCCCCATTCAAATGAATGGGGGAGACAAGAGTTTTTGACCTATACTGCAGCCAGCCACCAGGGGGAGCAGTTTTTGTGGCAGCCTCACTTTGAGCCGAGCGAGATGACGTCCATTGTATATACACTCTATGGGTAGCACTAGCATGGTTAATAACTACAAACTAGCTAACTAATGTAGTAGGAGGAATTGCTTTTATTCAAAGATTGATACAAATGACTCCCGCCCGGCTTGTAGCTGTTTGGCAAACTGAGTTTGGAGGGAGTTATCTTTAAAGCTGATTGTTACTTGTTTCCCTAAATGTTAGCTGTAAACTTGCTCGCGTAGTTAGAAGACAGCTGGTTATATTAGGATGGCTGCATAGGATGAGCATGACCGCTAGCAAAGTTCTGATGCTTACTGAAATCTTGCTTTTAGCTGCTAACTAGCTCACACAGCAAGATTTAACTCTCTAGCTACAGTAGTATGGAGGCAGCAGTTTTTAAGGCGGGTTCATTTGCTGCTTTCTAACTTTCATAACTATGAGAATACAGTCTTACTCATTGGGCTAATTTAACAGACTTTAGCCTGGCTCCTATTTTTAACAAAGTAGGCGGCTGATTCAGTTAGCTCTCGCCTGGCTTGGGGTGCTTTCAAGCTAATGTAGTTGAGAGACAGTTGGTTTCTTAAGTCCTCATTCGTTTGGCTTATCCTGGAAACTTAGCTGCTAACTACCTAATTAACAAGAGAAAACTTGTAAGATTTTTGGTCAACTTTATGAACAACAGTTGAACTTGAACCTGAGCTAACCTGTATGCTTTATGCTGCACTTTGTTACAACAGAACCCACAAAACAGTCACACTTCCCTTCAGAGACCAGCCAGACAAAGAAAACTAGGTTGACTGTAAACTCTTCTAAAGCAAAGACGGTGTGGTTGGCATTTTTGGAGCAGCCCAAAAGAGGACAAACATGTAATTTGTGAATTCGATTTTTAGTTTTGATAAAGCTGCCAAACATTTTGGTGACTCATGGTGACTCAGAGTCACTCGGGTTGTCATTTCAACCTGAAATGTAAATACCACAACAGCCATATAGTACTGCACAAAATGCTGATGCTCATGCTGATATTCAAACTGACAATGACAAGGTACACCTGCACACACACACACACACACACACACACACACACACACACACACACACACACACACACACACACACACACACACACAAACACACACAAACACACACACACATCAGTTTGTCTGAACCTCTTCCTGTGCAATTGGCTGAATCAAGGAAATAAGATTTGTGTGCAGACACATCACTTTGCAAGTAGAGAAAACCGCCTCATGATGGAAGCGAAACACCCCAAAACCACTCCTGCTGATGCTGGGAGAGTGGCCTCTGATGGACCAGATTAGGACATGACGTGGGGGATTTTCAGCTGCAGACACAGAAGGAGCAGGAGAGCTAATTAGGCCAGTGATTGGCAGGCCGAAGGGGGCTGCGAGCATAAGTGTGCCCAAGAATGGTTTATGTGCTGCATTATTAATGTGGCCTGGTGGAAGCGGATGGAGAGAAGAGTGGGGGGCAGGGTGGAGGTGGAAGCCTTTTATTCAAACAGTACATTTCAACGCGCTCATGAGGTTGACAAAAAATCAACCGTCAACTCACGCTCAGAGCGCTCATGGAAAAAAGGCAAGTGGAAAGTCTCCCCACAGGAAAGAGGTGACACAGAGGCATCGCCCACGTCAAACCCTTCAAAAGCCACGTCTGTGCACACGCATGTGTTAGTGTGGGTGTTAGTGCGCTAAGCAAAGAGCATGTGTGTGCGTGTGCACGAGTGGATGTGTGAGTGGGCTGGAGGGTACATGTCTATTGATATTGCAGAGAAATGCTGATTTTCACACGTTGCTCTTCTGTGTGTAACATCGCGAGTTTTAAAGAAAACATGCAAACATCCTTTTTGTAGTAGAGACATGCATGAAAGTACAAAAGCAGAGCAGTGGTATATATTTATGTATCCAGCAGTGATCAAAGGGACACACAGCCAGTCCTTTGAGGAAGATGAAAGAATCATGGAGTGATGTGACTGATTGTAAGAGACCCTCGATGAGCACAAAGAGAAGCCCGACATGTCTGAAGATCCTCCATGCTGGAGCTCTTCTCTTCTCATTTATTCCTCGTGTGCTTGTGTCCTGATCACACGTCTCGTTCTCTATTTCTAGCTGCCTACACATGAACAGCTCCCTTTAACCATCAACAAATAAGCTTGTGTGATATTGCTCATTGCAGTTCTCGTTTTTCAATAGCTATCAGGTGACTTCAGCTGTCATTCGCACTGAACGAGTGACAGTGACACCAGCTTTTACTCATTCACTTAAAGCTCTTATCATCTCAAAGTTTCTGTTCCTGAGCTCTGCTTGAGCTTCAGAGAAATGATCTCAAGACACATGAGACTTCAGGACAGTCATATGGCTGTATGAGACTCAATTTGAAGATTTGATATTCCTTTGATGATCGGCGTCACACCAAGCTCTGAACACTGGAACCATAACCTAACAAGATAAGCACCTAGAAAAAAGCAGTCCTGAGTCAAACAGCATCATAAAAGGAGCATTTGTTCAAAATGAAACTGCTTTTTGATTGTTTTTCTCGGTTTGGATGTTGCATTTGTTTGATTTGCTCTGGAGGAGACCTCTATGAAAAGCTCGGCTGCCAGTAAGAACCTCATGAACAAACTAACAGGCAGCTCATCATGCGTCACCTCCTGGCATCGTGTCCAGCATGTAGGGTAGCAGAAATGCTGATTTCTAACTTCTGTATATAACTTTGTTTGACAGGTTTGATCTTCTGCTTTCTAGAAAAGTTAATAATTTGGCTGTGATCACAAACCCTGTCAGAATGAACTCTGATTGAATACTAAATTTAAAACAAGATAAGCCTCATGGCAATCTAGCTGCAGCCAAGCTCCTCCTGTCATCCTTTGTCCACCAAACTGCACTCCATGAAATTACTTAATTCAGCCTTTTAGAATTGAAACCACAAGCTCTGATTGTTTTGGAGAGAACGGGTCCTCTGTGGGTGTTTCAGATCTGAGTAAAAATCAAAGACTGTATAATAAATGGACGTAGTATCCGTGACGTCATCCATCTGTTTTGAAGCCAATCGTTGGTGTCTGCCACAGGATGCCCGCCTGTCAGTCATGCCCTTATTAAGGCATACCTCGTAAGATTAGTATCTTCAAAAATAACAAGTTATAAAATAAATCACCCCGTACAGTGTGTGCCGATAGAGAAATTAGCTCTTCAGGCCCATTAAGTTTTTTGAACCAGACTGTAAACATGTTTATTTCTGCTGTAAAGATCGTCTTCTTTGAATGGGTGTGTATGTGGCTTCCAATGTTTCTGCAGCCAGCTTCAAGTGGACACTCAATGAACTGCAGTTTTTAGCACTTCTGCACAGGCTTCATATTTTAAGACAAGGGGTTGCGGCTTATTAAAAATCTGTAAACAATGAACATTTCAGGTTTATCTTGGACTCGGTTTGCTCTCGCTCTGCTCTGTGTGCGATGACACAGCTAAAAGTAGGACAGTTCAGATAGTTGGGGACTTCTGAATCAAATTGTCAAGCTTTAAGTAACAGTCCGAGAAAATAGCGCCCAATTCAAACTGTGGCTGAAGACACCTACACTCTTAGAAACCAACTTTTGATAAATGTTTGAGAGTTATCTGCTCGTACTTTGCTGACTCTCCCCTCGCTGCTCTCTGAGGTGATCAGACAGGTCACGTAGAAACTCTGCATGCATGTGTAAGATCTGCTGAACAGCCGTCACTGTCAGTTTACTCAGGCCGCAACACATTCGCATGTTGAAACACTGAGAGCTCACCAACTCACATGACAGGCGCACAGAACGGCCATACGGGGTTAGTGGACCCTCTGGAAGCAGCAGCAGTGTGAGGCAGCTAATTTAAGAAGTGATGTGACGCTGAAAAGACACACACACACACACACACACACACACACATGACCACATATACACATGAGAAAGTGGAGTGGACCGGGTTACCAGGTGGTGTTGCACAAGTGTCCGTACATACACATACAGCAACATGGCTTCTTTAAATAACATGATGACTGATGGGAAGCGTCTCTGCTGTGTTAACATGTCGCTGAAAAAATTTGTGACATGATCCTTTCACGCTAAAAACACAAAAATTACACAAATCACAACAAGATTTGGAATTCATCGGCACAATACACAAACTTTTTAACAAAACATCCACCAAAATCATGCTTTTAGCACCTTAAGCAAATCAGATGTGTGCAAAGACATTCTTACAGTTTATTAACTTTTATGAGATTTAACTTTCCCTGAGAACACCTTCGGCAAGAAGATGAAGTGTCAGATGAACTTACTGTAAAACCAAGCTAAGGTATGATGTGCAATTTATGATAACTATAACAGGTCATCTGCGACCTTCAATACTTCAGACACGAGCGATGGAGTTTCGTGTACTGTATCCTTACGTTTCGTATCATTCCTTTGTGTTTTGTGTCCTACTGTATTGTTATGTTCCGTATCGTTTCATGTCCAATCGTAAAGTTTAGTTTTTTATAGGGTTCAATTGTATTGTTTCAGGTTTTTTTGTTTCCTGACGTATTGATCATTATTTTGTAACTTTTTTTCTTTTTTGTCACCAGATGATTCAAATGGGCCGACGCACTGACTCATAAAAAAGTCCTAAAACCAGTGAAGTGCTTTAAAGCCAGTTCTCCTCATTTCTTATTTGTTTATTTATACATTTATTTATTTATTTGTTTGTTTGTTTGGTGCAAAAAAAAAGAGTACGTTTTCTCTTGACATTGGTTTTACAGAAAAGAAAATCTAAACCCTGAATTTGGATTTATTTTAATTCAGATCCCAGCGCAGGTGTTCTACATTAATGGTTCACACTTATTAAAAAAGCAATGAACATGCCGAATTCACATGAAGTAAGGGGAAATTTAAAATCTATATCTGAAAACTAACTGATTGAATTTCAACACGTTTAATTCATGTGTAAAATATGTTCAAATTTTGATTTACAGGTCGGGAAAAAAAATCACAATTGACTTTTTTTTCACATGTTGATATTTCAATCAAAGAAGAAATATTAAATTTACATGTGAAATCCCATTTTGACACTTTGGTAAGTGCATTGGAGTTGAGGTTTAAACATCTGCAGTCTAAATAGAAAACATTCTGCCATCAGTATCGGAGTATTGATCAGTGATGAGCTGTGTCAGTCAGCCTGTTGTGCACACAAACGCTGCCTTAACGTGTCTCTTTAATCTATAAAAATCTCAGTGGTTTCTGTAACCGCTGTGCTCATTTCACTGCTTCTGGTGAAACACTCTGAAATTGATCGTGTCTTTAGAGAGTGCATATATCAGCAATCATTAGTCAGCTGATTTCAACCTCAAAAGGTGCTTTTACCACCTGAAGTGACACAGAAACTAAATACAGCATTGTGTCAAATCAAATTACGTCTTTAAAATAAAGAGCTTCAGACTGAGCTCTCCTTGTGTGCATCTTTCTAAATCATTAGTATGATAATAGATCAGTCAGAGCTGTCAGAGTACGTCAGCACATGAGCTCTGACTCCACACACGGGAGTGCGAGGGTACAGACTGAAAGGTTACGGTTTCGAATGTGCGCAGACGTGACACACAGTGTGGTTTGGTGGCTTTTGGGCAAAAGTGTTGATGAGTCAACCTGAGAAGAGAAAGCAGAAAGTGCTCATTGATCGGGCCCCTCCACACGCACACGCAAATCACAAGTTACAGTGGAAATATTCTGCACCACCAGCGAACAGTGAGTCAAATGTTTGAGCCGCTGTTTGGATTTGATCTATGCAAAATAAAGAGTGGGTTATAAATAAGATGTCTGAGTGAACAGTCCACAGTGAAGTGCATGATGCAGTTAGTTAAGAGTTAATATCTAACCTTTAAGGGCTCATAAAGATGTTGTTATGGTGGTAAAGACTAGCATGTTGAATTGTTCCTTTGTGTGGATGTCACTGGTCAAACTCTGACTTTTATTAAATGTCAGAGTGTACAAGAAAATCTTGATTATCTCTTTCATTGCATTAAAGTTTTTGCTGAGGAAGAGGTATAGAATAGAGGTATAGAAGTTTGAAGATATCTAGAAATGTTTACTGGTGATCCATTTAAATATCCCTTAATATGATATATTTTTGATAGGTTTACAACATGTCCTTGTTTTCTTTTAAGCCAGGTTTAGAATTCAGTTGCAAAAAGCATCACAGATTCAGCCTCTCAGCTTCTAACCTCTATCCATGCAGTGATCTGAGTGGGCGGGGATGCTGTGGCAATAAGACACTGTGCTGATCAGCCGCTGCATGTTGACCTGTGCAGACGGATGCAGAGGCGGAAAACCCCCAAAACAAACATGGCGAGTGCTCCAGAAGAACCACACTAGTACACTACAGGTTTGACCCAGAATCTGACCCTGAACAGGAGAAGGAAACTGCAGAGGTGTTGCAGCTGTGGTTTCATCAGCATGTCTCTGAGTGGTGCATTAAAACTTGAGGGTTGTCCCTACTTTCTTGCCTCCATGTCCCTCATTGCTGAGGCAGACTACAGACATTGTGTTGGTTTTTGCAACCAACCACCAGAGTAGTTGGCGTGTCTGTCTCTGACCTGTGACATCGTGACACTGCAACTCTCAGTACATTTACATGGGTTAAATAAATCTATGCATTGCTTTAATCTGACTAAAACTCAGACAAATGTAAACAGGTTAGTCTGAAATTGCTTTCTCAAAGTCTGACTAAGATACTTAGATAATATCGTCAGGGGTTGATTTTCTCTCCCCCTCAATCAGCTCCAAACTGGCCTAGGGGCATCCTGCACACGGTCCACAGTGCTTGTCCATGACCATAAATGTGTAGAAAAAGCTGGGTAGTAAACAAAACCTCAACTGAAGAAGAAGAAGAAGAAGTAAACAAGATGAGGCTATGGGTGCTAGTATATGGGGACAAGAAGTCAATAGTTGCCAAATAATGAAGCTATAACCGTAGCTGGACTGAAATATGACGGTGGCAGATCTGATCGTGGAGTGGGAGTGGTTTTGCATGCCTGTATAAATGAGGCCTGTCGTGATGTCACCACAGGAGCAAATTCAAATCACCTGCTTGTTTCCCCCGTAGCTGTAGGTGAGTTTAAGAAGTACTGCAGAGGCTTTTTCACTTCCACATTTTCAGGACTGACAGACTGGAGGATGAAATTTAAATGTGTAGGCAGGGAAAAACATGTTTCTCATAAAATTAGACCTTTAAGTACTTAGTCTATATTTATACTGGATGCAAATCCTTACTGAATTGTACCCAGCACAGCACATTTACAACCTGACAGCGTGAACACCTTCCCTCTCTGCTGCTCTTCCAAGCAGCCTTTGTGTGTGTGTGTGAGTGTGTGTTTGGCTCTGATTGTGCACACCTCTGCTCGAATAACTCGGTTACAGTCTTGGCTCTGAAGAGATCAATATTTATTGCTGGGGGTATTGATTCCCTCTTGATTAAAACACTGCATTGTAACAAGTTCAAGGGGAAAGAGCGCTGAGTGTAAGAAACAGGACTGTGTGTTTTGGACGCGTCATTCCTGCAGAAACCTGAGCTCACGTCAGCCCCGAGCTTCACAGTACGCACACTGTGATGGTTTATATACTGGGGACGACATCTTTCTGATCGATTTTTCCATCATGGCTGGAAATGACTAATCCAATAATCAGTCGGGAGCAGGACATCTATAGGCGACACAACAAGTCAGCACTGGACTACTTGTTTTCACATATTGATCATCTCCTGATCTAATTTATTTTCCTCTCACTTCAGAGAGGAGCCTTGAATCCAGACATTTTCCAGATCAAAGTCATGAACACAAACTCTTAACATACTCCTGATCTAACGCAGTCTGGCCTTTTAATGACTCTGCAGCTCGTGAGTACATTAAAGCGGCGTTCTGCCGTTTATGAAGGGAAAGGGCATGGCTGAATGATGCTATGGAGATAAGTCCCTGTATTAAATGCAGAGTATCTATACCTTTCAAGTCCTTCACTGTGTGTGAATTTCCCTTTCAGATCAAACATGAAAGGAGTGAGTGAGGGAAATTCTTGTGCCCTTTTTTATACAGCTTTCAATCAAAAGGGAAATGAATGTTACTCATATGCAAATGGTTTATTTTAAGTGTAAGTGGGACAGATCTGGAGCCAGTTTCCCATCAGTCCTTATGAAACTCGGGGTCAGAGAATCAATCTGATTCTCCAGTAACGTTGCACGCACAACTTTTTTACTTTAACATATAATGAAATGACTGTCATTGGACTGCTCATGGTGAGAAAAGTACAGATAGTTGGTCCACATATATGTATAGTCTTTCAAAGCTGAGTCGCAGCTACAACGCAATCAAAGTGCTAGAACACCTGAGTGAGTTTGGTCTAAAGCTGTGAGAAAAACAACATAAAACCTGATCAAAAAACTCTAAAGAGAGCTTACACCTGCAATATCTGGTTTCAATTCCAGAAAAAAACAAATTTGTAGTCTTCAAAGTGTTACTTTTACAAGTGCTTTTAGCAAAAGTAGCAAATGCCTTCAAAGTGTCCAAACTACAGTTCCTTAAGTGTCCACTAGAGGCTGTCTCCAAGAATGAGTCACTCCCCATGCAGCCCCATGTCAAAATGTTTTCAACTCAACTCAACTTTACTTATAAAGCACTTTAAGAACACAGCTGGACACAACGTGCTGTACAGAAACATAATGGATAAAAAAAAACCAATAAAATCATAAAATCAATAAGAACAATGAGATAAAATAAAGTTAAACAATAAAAAAAATAAAAAAATAAAAAGGCACTAAAACAAGAGCAGGGTCTCATGCTGAGCCGAAAGCCAGGGAATAAAAAAGGGTTTTAAGACGAGTTTTAAAAGTGGACAGTGACGGGGCTTGTCTGACGGCTAAAGGAAGATCGTTCCACAGTTTGAGAGCAGCGACAGAAAAAGCCCTATCTCCCCCTGAGCTTCCGCTTGGACCTCAGTACCTCCAGGAGCAGCTGATCAGCTGACCTGAGGCACCCAAGTTCAACTTTGGAGCAGAAATAAACATGTTCACAGTCTGTTACAAAATCAGTTTTGGTTGCTTGAGGTCATTTCTCTATTCATGATGACTCTAGAGGCTGAATTTATAAATAACAATTTAAATTATATAACTACTTGGCTGCGTTAAATACTTGATTCTGATTGGTTAAAACCCCCAAAACAATGTTGATTCATTCTCAACAACAAAAGTAGCGCGCACATCACAATAAATCAATCCACAGAAACCAGTTAATCTCATTTCACCCTCTGCCTGTTGACACTGTGGTAAAAACATTAGTGTGGTCTCAGGCTGGACTGGAGAGTGGGGAAATAATGACAGTTAGCGGGCACAGATGTGAGAGCAGCCTGAGGAGCTGCTGGACCCCAACCATCTCTGTCTAGTCCGTCTCTAGTCTTCAGCTTCAGTCCTAATTTAGTCCAACAGCTGCTGGTGCCAGAAACACACCCCTCTGTCTGTGCACATAACAACCTAAACAGATTTCAGAGCTGCCTTTGCAGTCTGTAGCAGAACAGGTAGCAGGACTGCCTGCTGCCCTGATCTGCGTCTCACAGGTGATCCTCCTCAGCCTGAGGTCAGGTCCAGAGCAAACTTTCCCTCCTCTCAGAGCAGCTGAAACGGAAACCTCTGGAGGAGAAACGCAGACGTAAGCTGATGCTAAATTTGGAAGAGAGACGGCGTTGGCTGGAATGACCCGCTGGACGATGGTCTGCGGGAGGACATTCGGTCTGCTGGAGACACACAGTTCTTGGAAAGCATGATTGATGCACATCTCCGCTCGAGCGTCTGAGCATTTTAGCTCGTCTGTGGCCATGCAGCTGCCACACAGCGGCCTGCGAGCGGGCCGATCCAGAAGGATGCAGCTCTAAACGCAGCTAAATGGCTCCTCTTTATCCTGCCGCCGCTTCCTGACCGAGGTCAACACCACAAATTACTCCCTGAAACGCTGGCAGACTGAGCCGTGGACAAAATGCCGTTTGTTTGTTTATGGTTCAGACTGTTCACTGAGTCCCCTATGGTACCAGGCTATTTTTAACCACTTAATCCTTCAATGGATTCATAATGGCTCTGACTGGCCAGATGACCAAAATAAACATGAAAAGCTGCATGAGCAGACTGGGTTTATGTCTCATCTATCATTACTCCGGCCCTTTTAATTTACATTATGACAAAAAATTCCAGCATGTTATGAAAAGTGATATATATACATGTCATATGTATGCTTGTCAGCCTTGTTATGGAAAATGAGAGCACTTCTGGGACAGCGACCAGATGATTATGTGTGATGAATCAGAGCTGCAGGGAGGGGGAATTCAGCAACAGTTTCATCATGGAGAGTGTGATTTATGTCTTTTAGTGCAGTCTTAAGTGTCCTAACAGCCTGCAGACACTCTGAGGGGCAAAGCTTTTTAGCTTTACGGCTAATCTGCCGAGGTGGGAGGGGACAAACATGACCACACACAGACCACATGAACCCCCCTCTCAGGAGTTCACCAGGAACAAACAGAGTCTCCTGCAGACGGTAACATAAAGAGTGAGAGCTGGGACACCCGCACTGTTTCCCATAATTGTGCACTGTGTCATTGTTCTTCCACACTACAATAACCATGTTGATTTTCACGTATGCAAACATGCTCAAATTTTTCACTTTCTCAACCAAAGTTTGTCAGCGAAGGGGAATCAATAAGCTCTTTATGAAGCAAAGCCGTCCTTTAATCTATTTATTTACTATTTAACCTTTGATTTACCAATAATAATTCATTAGAGATTAAAAAAAAATACTATTTTACCAAAGATCATGGCCAGGTCAACAGCTAAGAAGAAAATCCTCCAAAAAGGTAAGGCGGTACAGAAGTGCAATTCAATTTTTTTTTCTTTTTTTTTTTAAAGAGAAGAAAATAAATGTAGCAAAGTGGAGAGGGAGAAAAAAAAGACTTAATGGTTTTTTTTTTTTTAAAGTGAACTATCAGAGAACTGGAAGAATAAATAAACAAAATCATAAAAAGATTTTCAGATGAAAGTGTTCACGTCTTTATATTTAGTTATTTTTTGAATTCTTGATACATTTTGGTATTCTTATTTGTTCTAATACTAGAAAAATTAATAATGACATTAAATAGCATCAAAATTACAAGATGACAATGTGAAATTATGAGATTAAAATACTGAAATTATCAGATGAATAGTCAAAATTATCAGAAAATAATTCTACCTTTTTTTAAAATAGCATTTTTCAATACAAGTAACAAAGTGCTTCACAAAAAAAGGCAATAAAAGTACATATAGGTATTCACAGAATACAAGCTTTATTATAAAGGTGTGTCTTGAGTAGCGAAATAAAATTAAAAAACGATTCTGCAAAATAAGGAAATTATGAGATACAAATTAAAACTATTTAAAAAATGGTAAAGTAAAAGTTTTCTGAGATAAAAAGTCTAAAGTATTATTAAACAACAAAAAAGTCTGAGATGATACATTGAAATTATTGGATAATATGTCATGACTTTGGGATTCTTTTTTCATTAAGGCAAATTTCCTCTTTTTTTTTTATTAACCTGGAAGAAACTATCGGCCATAGAAACAGTCCTCAGACTGACTCTACAAAGACCCGATCTTGTGTCTCTGTTAGGGATGTATTGATATACTGTACGACTGCTTCAGAGGCCTCTTTAGCTGCTTTATTACCACAAACTCAGTAAGAGGACATTTTCATTTCTGACACAGCCCAACAAAAACCTACTTTTCTTAAACAATAATAATGTTATCTGAAAAATTAAATAAGAATTACACAAAATTAAAAAAATGTGTCTTTATTTCAGCTCCTGTGTTTCTACAAATACTTTTTCTTTCCTTCTAAAAGTTAAAAGTCTAACAGCAGGCTAAAACACGTAACTTCCAGCTTCCAGACTAAAGACATCATGAGGAAAGAGACGTATATTTATCAGCTACTGCAATCTGTGAATGCCCAATTCTTTGCTGAGAGGCTGAAATCAGTAAACATGGCAAGACCCGGGTCAGGACTGATACTCTGCTGACCGAAGGACCTCACAGAAGAAGATCCATGCTGCACTTCCTCTGTATGCTGCACAGACATGTTGGTATGAATTACAAACTGTGGTCTAACTCTATGTTTCATCAGTCTGACAGGGAAGATTCAAAATTCTGCAGAAGCCTCTCACTCAGAGGGGAACTGAGAGAGAACGGCTCAGACCGGGATCAGGAGCAGAAGAAGAAACTACACAAACACCTGAACTCTCCTCAGTACCACACACACTCAGGTAAGACGTGACAGCAGGTGGATGTGTTTTTCCAGAGGCTGCTGATTGGCTGCTGCTCCACGTGTCAGAGGTAAGTATTGAACCCAGCACAGCGGCTCTCTGTGACCTCTGTCCACACTGAAGTCCAGCTCATGTCCCAGTTTACTGAACACGGCCCGCCCGCCCTCTCTCGCTGCTCGATATGTTCTAACGTAAAGCAGAACATCGACTCACAGCCTACATGAACTCAATAACTCTGTGACACACACGCTGTCAGCTAGTTTAATGGTGTCATTCATCTGAGTGGAATCATGACATAAGTAGTCCTCAGTCTGGATTATGGATCCATCAGGTTTTAATCGAGTGTTAAAATCTCCCTTTTCTGTGTTTGAACACTGACAGCGCTGCTCAGGCTGCTTACGGAGGCAACCAGGAAAATCCATCCATCATGTGACCACAGTGGATTTGGACCCAGCTCTGCTGGTTTTGGAGGTTTGGGTTCATCTGTTGGGATGTTTTCACCGACATGCTGACTGAAACATTTACACGTTCGCCTCCTGGATGATGTCGGCAGACTGGAGGACTGGCTCTCTCTGAAAGCTGTCTTAGAGTCTGTAAAGTGGAAGTTTTAACTGATCCAGTTTGGAAAAGCTCCCACTGGATAGCGGATGACGGTGGAACACGTCAGTTTAAAAACATTAGCATGGATCTGGGGTGTTATTTCTTAAAGTGTGGTTGTATGAGGTAGGGGATCCTGGTAAGCTCGGCCCTTGTGTTGGGAAACCAGCTGCACAATCGACACAGTAGCTTAGCTATCAACCGCTTTGGACATGACTCCTAAACCTCTACCTCTGATCAGCTGTTTGGATCTGCTAGCTTCAAAAGAAACAAAAATACAACCAAACTAAATAACGAGCAACTCTGACAGAGGGGACGACACGCTTTACACTGTGGAAACTAGAAAAGTGGTTTCTGGAGTCGAGGTCCTGACAGCGAGACAACACCGGGGGAAGAAGCCTCCTTGAAAAATGTCTTGTTTTTATTCTGTATTATAAAAATCTAAACAAAACTATTGGTTAAAATGTAATAGAACCAAGGAAATTAAATTCTCAGAGTCTAAGATGCACACAGGCTCACCTGTGCGTCTGCTCTTTAAAGATACAGTGTGTATAAATGGGAATATTTTGTGATATCTAGCGGTCTGTTTTTGGAACTGGAAAGCTCCCTTACTCACCCCTCCTGTCGGTGAAGCTACGGTGGCCTCCAAGGACAAAAAGCTCCTGCGATGCATGATAAGTCTGATCCTCCATTAGTCAAGTTTTTAGAAATAAAAAATGTCTCTCAGTAAAAAGTATTTTGCACCCAACAACCGCTCTCTTCTTCTTCTTCTTCTTCTTCTTCTTCTTCTTCTTCTTCTTCTTCCAACCGGTGTATTTCATGCAGCTGCTTACTGAATACAAAAACACGAATGTAACTAGTTTGTCCGTTCTGAGCTACCGTAGAAACTTGCCTTTGAGAATACCATCTTGACAAATTAAAAAAATTACTTTTAATTTGTCCCAGACATGTAACTGTTTAAACTTCTTACACTTTCCTCAGCGTGTCTCTGGACAGTATCTTACATATCTCTGCAGACAAGCTCCAACATGAGCTCAGTTTACCAGCGTGGCTCAGCACAGCCTCTGGTCCTCCTTCACTTCATCCTGTGAACTCTTCTCACCTCTGCAGCTCGCAGAGCTCATAAAAACACGGCCCAGACTTCACCTGCCGGGGCAACAACTCCAGTGAGTCACGGTCCATTCGGGAGGCCTCCGCTGACTCAAGGTTACATCAGGGAAGAGCTGACGTCATGGGGGCTGCTGCTGTTTGTCTCAGAGTTTCTACTTTTATTGGCTTTGTGCTCGTCTTTGCAGAGTTCCAGGAATCACACAGTAAATATGGCCGACAGATTTATACACACGACAAGCTGACTTATTCTGAAATCTTTCTCATCCCGTGTGACTGTCCTAATCTTGTTTCTAACAGTTGCTCGAGGTCGTCACAACAGATTCATTACAGGCGAGGTGACGGGGTGAGGGGGGTGAAGGGGAGGAGCAAAGAAGACTCGTAAACAGCTCACAAAGCACCGGGGTTGCCGCAGGACATGCATCCCCTGCCATTCTTCTGCAGACACACACAAATACACACACACACACGCACACACACAAACTGGGTGATGGAGGTGGAGGCTGAGGGGCCTTCGGTCTGTTTCACTTCCACATTCCCACAGATAGCAGAGCAGAGCAGGACCACACACGCTCACACACGCTCACACACCAACATGAAATGTCCAGACTGAGTCAGGCCTGATTAAATTTCTTTGATATTAAATCCATGAATACAAAAATGTCTCTCTTCTTCCTTTCCTTCGTTTGAAGAAAAGATTAACACATCTAACTTTCATGCTGCAGCTTTTTGTCCTGTCAAAGATCTGTAGATATCACTCTCCTTTTTCCTAACTGTCACCAGGTCTTTCACCGCTAACCAAACCTTAAAAAGATGGTTCTGTTTTTTGAAGAGTGGTTGCATGACTTACTTGTTGATAGCACGGGTATAACTATCAGGTGATGCTGGTCAGCTCGGCACCTATGACAAGAAACTGGCAAGAGAACCGTTTTAGTTTCAGGTGATCAGCGGCTGTAGACGTGTCGGCTGTATCTCGTACTTCAGCTCATTTTAAGAAAGTCTGACCCAGAAATGAATGTCGAAGTAACTGTACGCTCTATTTATATTTTTTTCAGCGCTTTACTTTACCTCAGATAAAAGTACAACCAAAGCATAAACTAAGTGATTCTGACAGAGATGGAGATGTGACTGCAGACACAAGAGGACACCTTGATGACCCAGAGTTTACAGAAGAAGAATGAGACTCCACAGACTGAAGGAGAGAGAGAGGAGAGAAACCTGAGTCACCTGGTGGTGCAGGTGTGTAAACTGTGAGGCCATGAATCCAGAGAGCTCCTGCTGTCAGGAGTGGGACTTCGTAACAACAGTACTTCAGGACCTTTCTGAATCAGAGGATACCAGCGGCTCACATACGACTGCAGTCTGCATCACACACCGTCCAGAGTTCCTGCCTCTCTGAACGCTGCTGTTTTACCTGCTTTCTTCAATTTTCAGAAGTTAATCCAGAAAAGATGAATGGAACTGTTTTTCATTGCATAATGACACGACCCATGGTCCACACCATATGTTAACCTTATTAAAACACACTGTGTTAGCTGCTGAAGAAGACTGATATAATAAACTCTACACCCCATAATGTTCCAACTGTATAGCTTGTCTCTTATTTTCAGTGTATGTAAAAGGACTTATGAACTTGCCGTGCCAGCCATGTGTAAGGAGGAGCACACGAAAGCTTCCTCATGTCTGCTGACCGTGATAAGACGTGTCCTGTCTTCATGCACATTCTAACTTGTAGCAGCAGCAGAGGCTTTCATGTAATTGATAACATTAAAGACGGCTGCATACCACGCAGGTGCTCCAGGCTATCACCCAGGTTTACATATCATTAATGGGAGTATAACACCTGTGCTCATCATGCTGCGACAAGTCTGAATGTCTGCTGAGAAAAATATCTTTAACATAACAGGAGAGCCGTTCTTTTTCATATGAGAGGTGACGATGCATGAAGTGATTTCTTTTTTGTTTGAGCCTATACTAATAACCGATAAAAGCAGATACTCAGGATAATGTTAAACCATTAGCTGCTGAATTCTTGGTCTGCTACTTGGTGAAAGGTGGCTCATCAAGTGCTGTACACTCACTGATTTGATCATCATTGCTTTAACTTTGGGTTGTCTCCATAGTCTATAAATAATGGAGGTAGTATCCGTGACGTCACCCATCTGTTCCTGAGCGCTGTTTTGAAGCCAATCGATGGCCGGAGCTATATTGGACATGCAGAACTCAAACAGGCAGAGTGTGAGGTAAAGAGACTGAGTTTCAGCCTCCTCACCAACAGCTACAGTGTTCCTGCCTGTCAGTCAAGTCAGCCATGTCTTTATTTGGGAAAAAACTTGTAATCTTAATATCTTCTGAACCGTCAAGTTAGAATAAAATTCACTCCCCGTACAGTGTGTGCCGATAGAGAAATTAGCTACGTAGAGCCAAGCCGTTTTTTGTACCAGGCTGTAAACATGTTTATTAATGCTGCAAAGATCGTCTTTTTCAATTGGTGTGTATTTGGTTTCCAGTGTTTCTGCAGCCAGCCTCAAGCGGATGCTCGATGAACTGCAGTTTATAACACTTCCCCATGGGAAGTGTTATAAACTGCATATTTTGAGACCAGAGGTTGCCGCTTGATCATCTCTGATAAACTTTCTGCAGCTTTCAAATCTTTGCCACTACGCTACTTGCCGTCTTTTCGTTGCTGTGCTAACTGCGGTTACTGCTGCTTTGTATTGCTTCAACATGTTTTCGTTGCGATGTCCACTTTTTAGGTGACTTAAATGATGACTTTTTATAAACTTGAGGACTTTTTTTTCTTCCTCTCTGATCCAGCATGTTTCTGCATTTTGCAGTCATGTCATCCTCTGAAACAGTGAAAAAACAGCCACACCGGTGACGCCAGTTTAAATGTAGCTCTAGCGAAAGTTCAGACAGGAAGACTATAAAGCAATCACAGCAATAGCTCACCCGCTTCCAGCTGCATGCTCCGGAGCTGTCATTGGTTAATCAGCAGCGGCGTCATCCAATAGCTCAGTGGCACGCCCTTATCGTCAGCCTATCAACTCTCTGCTGTCTTTTTAAATGTGTCTCTCTCTCATGCTAGTTCCTCCTTGCATTGATGGTGCGCACCCCTCCACCTCCCCATCTCCACCTGGTCTCTGCAAGTCTTCAATTCCTGGAATTCATCAACCACCACCACCAGTGTCTGCACTCTAGGGGGATTTCTTCTGCTGCCAAATTCACACATCCTACGCTCAAAACATTATCCCCATAGAGTCCTTACGCCAAACATTTCTGTCAAGTCTGTCAGTTGTAATAAATAACCTTTAATATTCAAATTGTGTCTCTCCTGATTGAACGCTTTCATGAGCATGTTGCTGCGTGCGTACGAAACAGTGGATCACGTACTGCTACCTACTGAGTCACAACACGTGGTCTTATAAGTTAATGAGAGCAAAGTCTATCAGTTGTTTTTATCAGATAAGGATGTATTATCAGAATACTAAGTAATATTTAAATATTCCTTATATAGGATCAATAACCAGTCAGCCTGTAATATTTTGTGCATTTGAATTCCAGTTGAAATTGACAGGTTCTCTCTCTTATTAAAAAATATCTTCACGTAATGATAAAAAGATAAAAGTATCCTTGTTAAAATCACATTTATGGAAGCAGGTGGAAGTAAAGGACGTCAGACCGATGTGCATTACACAGATTCTCAGCCTCATTTAAAGCTTCCAGTAAACCTCTAGTAGTCTCTGGTCGCTCCTCGCTGCTGACAGCACGAACACTTTCATAAATGCATGAATTGTTGTGAATCCATAAACATATCTATATTTTATGAAGTTAACTTTTAAAAGTTGACATTAAAAATTCAAATCCCAGACGTGCAGGGATTTCTCGGAATGGCTGCAGTGACGGGATTCCCTCCTTTTAAAAATGCATCTTCCGGTGATTAACGCCACTTTTACATTTGTGCTCTGATCTCATTATTTCATGAATACAGCACAAACAGCTTGACTCACTCCTGCACACACACACACACACACACACACACACACACACACACAGATGCACACTCAGAAGAATGCTGTGCAGTCTGAAACCTTTGTTCACCCCGTGCCTCTGAGTCATAATATGAAGGAGGAAGCCAGGAATGAGTCAGAAAATGTTCCACAAGCTGAATAGTACATCTCAGGGCTGCATGAATGACTCTCAGCGACTGTCTGCCATTTGATGCAAAAAATAACTGCAGAGACCGAACCTGCTCGCTGGTCATCTCTCTACGATAAAAAACACATTACAGAGACGCACTATATGCTGCACTGAGACGTGTTGTTTCTCTGCCGTGTTACCACCTCTGATGACGTCTCATTTGTGCAGAAACTTCAAATGAAAGCACACGAAACATCTGAAAAACATAAGCGACCCCCTCTCTGCAGCCGCCCTTTGAAATACTACTCCACGCCACAAATTAATTGGCTTTGCAGATGAAGGAGACGAGCATTGTTAAGTGCTAAGTGCTGAATTGAGAGGCTTAGTGGAGCAGCGTCACATCAAAGCTCTGCCAATTATACGTCGGGTATCCCCCTCCATTGAGAGCAGTGAGCCTCGCTGCGAGGGGGGATGGAAGCTAGAGCGGAGGATGATGGGTAGTTATCAATTCAAGCTTTAAATCAAGTATATTACAGTACCGCCTCTCCCTCTACTGACTGTGGACACAATAGAAAACTGATTGTTCAATACCAACTATATTTATGATTCACTGAGACGTTTTTACCAGTCATTCAGCTCAACAGAGAAGGATATCCTGTAAATCTACAGAATCAGCTGTTTGGCTCCTCCTCATAGTGATGGTGGCAAAAATAACATGAAATTGTGCATTGAGATCATTGAAACAATGGAGAGTTAATGAGAAATTTCACACCAATCTTCTACAAAGTTGGAGGGCAGAGTATGAAGAGCGAAGAGTGTGCTCAGGGCGTTGTTCTGGGGTCATTAAACCTAATCTCTTACAGATTACACGGCAGGATCCACAGAATCTGTAGAACAGGTTTGGATTTTAGCTTCAGGAGAAGTCAGCAGGCTTTGGTGTCTGCAGGATAAACTGTCTGTATGGAGAGCAAAAACAGGAGGAACCTCATTTAGCATAATGACTTCCTGGCTCCCATTGTTGGTAATCTGAGGAGGATTTACACTGAGGCACAAATCTGCTTGATGCTGTGTCACTATAGACAATCAGCGTTTAGATTTCCTGACTTCCACCTCCGTTCAACAACAAACAATTGAAAAGATGTTTTCTTCATCTCTTGAGGACAGACCTGACAAAGCTACTAATCTGCCTCATGATGGTGTTACTTTAGCAGCATACTTCAGCAACTTAAGACCTGATAAAGACCAGAAAACTACAAGAAAATTATTTTCTTCTGTGGGTTGTATGCTGAAGTAAGTTAAAGTGAGGCTTTGGTGCAACATATTTTGAGTGAAACTGAGACTCGCAAAAAGAAAGATAAACAGTGTTTATCCCCCAGAGGGATGTACTGAACTTAAGGCTGATTTATACTTCTGGGTCGAATCGACGGCGTAGCCTTCGCCGGGGGTCCGCATAGCTCCCACACCTGCGCAGAGGCCTACACACGTAGCTGACATGCACTTCCTCCAAAATGTAACTACGCATAGAGTTGACGCGGACCACAAGCCCTGTGATTGGTCAGCTCAGCAGCATTGTATATCCTGCAGCAACATGTATCAGCTGTAGATTAACATAACACGCTCTGAATCGCTGTGGAAAAGTAAACAGAGATCATAGCGGGGCCAGAAACAGGTGACCGGCTATCAGAGAGACCGCACTGCCCTCAAGCATTTCGGTGGAGAATACCTGAGTGACACAGACACATCAACGCGGAGGTATGTTGCGCTCATGTCTGCGTCGGCCACTGCTGCATAGGGGCGACGAAGAAGTATAACTCCTTTAGAGATGACAGCATTTCTTTTGCAGACAAATTTGAAGGGGCAAGGTTTGCTTATCTGTTGCTAACTGGGCTGTAAACAAAGCAAGACAAGCACAGGAACCACTTTCCAAGAAGCATCTATCTAGAAATGCTTTCCTGCTTGATGCAATTCACTACAGACGCCCCTCTTATCTGCCTGTCCATCCCTGCTCCAAGTTACCCTTCACTGTTAACAAGATCATGAGAGCTAGTCTCATGAAAAGCATCCTTTGTACCACTCACTATCTTGCAAGTTCTTTACCTTGAGCCACATAAAGGACTCACTACTTAAAGCACATGAATCATGTTACGTTAAACCGTAAGCCTGTATTCAAAGTGGTATTCTGTTTACTGTAGAACCAGCAGCCCACGAGCAGATGACAAGTAATAAATTATCACATTATTTCAATACAAAGAAAGAAAGAGAGCATTCCCTTCCTCGGTGTTATGCAGAGAATGTGCTCATCGGTGCAAAACTTGAGTTCTTACAGAGACACAGGAGGCTTCATCAGCAGATTAGCACATTAAGAGCTTTAATTGCAGCGAGGGGAGATAAACTGCCTGATCTCTTCCTCCTGAGCTTCAACAGTTTGAAGCCTTCAGCCGCTGAATAAAACAGCACTGGGCCGGCTGTGGCCTCGCTTACTCATGCCTGAGAGAAGGAATGGAGAAGGATGAGGATTCCTATTATTTCTACCTTTTCTGCTGCTGCTGTGTGAACTGCAGGGGGAATTACAGCTATTCATCAAACAGCCGAGCAGCTCCTGGAAGAGCCGCTGTTTGAAGCAGAGCCAACTTGGTCAGGCCATTTACACACAAACGAGCGGAGGGAGAAATGAACACATGGAAAATAAAAGACGCTTTAGATCTGGATCATATAGTTTCAGTTATTTGAAAAGACAGATTACTGCACGGCATACATTCTCCAATCCAAGATAAACATCGATGCATAACTTGAAAACTCCTAAAGCCAGATGGTTTGGTCATTTAAGGTCTGCTGCAGGTTATTTCATTAGGTTTTTCCATGCATTTGCAGAATTCTTTAGAACCATGACACTCCAACTTTTCATCATTCATCACCATTAGAGGGGAAATTATGTCTTAAACATTCTCGTTTTACTTATAGGGCGTCTCAATGGAAGCTGTGACACTGGCTGTAATGCACCTCATCAAAGTACGTCCCCTAAAAGGTACGGCTAGATTAAATGGTCGGCTGATTAAATAATACAAAGCAGACAGCAAGGTGGTTGGTATGGAAAATGTATAACCATCATCATCACTACAAATAGTGTCAATTTGAACAAATAAAAATAGTTAAGTCAGGACTCTTGGCAGAAGTATTAATTATGTGCAT
Organism: Notolabrus celidotus; assembly: GCF_009762535.1. Classification (NCBI taxonomy): domain Eukaryota; kingdom Metazoa; phylum Chordata; class Actinopteri; order Labriformes; family Labridae; genus Notolabrus; species Notolabrus celidotus. Next base: position 30,188,322 of record NC_048284.1, on the reverse strand, counting down.
AACACAAGTTACATTTTGACGGTATGGCTCTGTTCTGGGAGCTCCCTGCCCTTCCATGTGCCTATGTGGAATGCCACAGCCTGAGGTGGGGAGGGCAAAATTCCCTTCTCTTTCATATACATACGCTTAGAACAGAGCGAGCATCAGCGCTCTGGAAAGATGTTTGCAGGTGAATCAGGAAGAGAAGGTCGACAGAAGCATTTTGAATAGAACGCCCATTTTGCTATTTGCCAATTGGACGTGTGGATGTAAGCTGGTGTGATGTCAGCTGATAGGGGCCAGCGTTAAGAGCAGCTGATATAGGGCGCCGTTAGCCAAGCGGTCTAGGCGCGCACCTCAAATACAGAGGCTATAGCCTCATAGTAGAGGTTGCAGGTTTAATTCCAGCCTCGACCATTTGCTGCATGTCTTCCCCCCCTCTCTACTCCCCACATTTCCTGTCTCTCTTCAGCTGTCCTGTCAAATAAAGGTAAAAATGACCAAAAATATAACTTTAAAGAGAAGCTGTTGTTCTGTGGGCTTAGCTTGACTTCATGGCCTGCCTGAACTAATGACTATGCTCAATTTCATACTGTAATCACAAGTGCACTGCTGCACATACTGTATAGTTATTAATAATGTATACCATAATCATAGTCATGGCCTTTACATAGCCTGTACAATACCTGTAGTAATGGTCTCTCATGTAGATACATATTATATTTATATATCTATTTATCATTCATACCTCTGTATATACTGCACCATATGCTGTTTAATTACAGCTTAAGCACTTCTGGTTAGATGCAATCTATATTTTGTTGCTTTGTACTTGTGACATGCGCAATGACAATAAAGCTGAATCTAATCTAATCTAACCTAACCACAATGATGAGTAAAGTGATCACAATAAACAACACTTCTGGTCTTTGTGGCTTCTCCACATCAGTGGTAGATTTTTTTTTTTTTAGATTTTTTGCATTCATTTGTTAATTTGGTATTTCAAAGGGTTAGTTAGGGCAAAGCACAATATTTATGGAACATGTGGTAGACCAGCAGCTCCTCTAATCTGTGAGATGAAATCACTGTTTTGTCAATAGATTCTGGTGGCTTTAAAGAGAGCATTGTAGCGACTGTTTATGGGTCGATCTCTGCAGGTGCATTCTAATGACTGTGAGGTATGGGTTCACCTCTCTTACCTAAATGCAGACTGTTTTCTCACCTACAGCTTCACGTGGTTGCATCTTGTTGCGAAATAAAAATGAAGACTTAAAAAGATAGTCCAATCCAAGAAGTGACACTGCAGTTGCCATGTCTACTTCTTTTCTACTATCTATGATCTATCCTGGGTGTGAGTGTCTGAACTGCAAAATATGTGTTAGATTGATTTATAAGAACAGTCTGTGCGTACTTTTCCCTCTGTAAACTTGTGCACACGCCCTCTCTGGGAAAATAAAAGCTGCTGTAAAATCATCAGGTGTCAGTGAAACCCTAACCCTCCACTCAATCAGCCACATGAATCGTCCTAACAGAACCGCTGTGATTTATTTCACAATACAATAAAAACGCAGGGCGAGAGAGTGGCGGAGTGGTGGAGACCGTCTGTCAATGTCACGACGCGCCAAGACGCCGCCGTCTTTAACAGCCGATCGACCGGGTCTCCTCGTCCTCTGTGGGCGGGCAGGTAGATTCCCACTGATGATGAGTGGACTCTGAGCGGCCACAGAGGAGGAGGAGACCCATCAATGACTGCCTTTCTCTCAGGGGAGCCACTGTTTACTCAGCACAGTGCAGCTGGAGAGCAGCACAATGGTGTTTCTGGGCCTCTGCGCCTAATATTGATGTCATACTACTCATCTCCACATTATCCCTGCTATTGATTAGTCTGATCTCAGCCTGCAGCGTTGCAGAGCAACAACAAACAGAGCACTTTTTCTCCTCTCATCCCACAGACTCCCACATACTCTGGGAGAAATGAAGCCCCTGAATCCCCTGCACCCTCCTCTGTTCGTGGTTTATTGATCAGAGTGGAGTCGATACTGCTGCGATTCTTCAGCCCTGAAGTGCACAATCACACAGGATGAGTAGAGGCTTTTTATCCCCTGTGGCTAAATTGGTTTTGCAGCAAAGCGATCATTAAGAAGGCGCAGGTAGCTGTTCAGAGAGGAGCTGCTTTCACTTTAAATTGTGATTCAAACCAGTGCTTATCTTTATTCCTGTACTACTGTATGAAAGCAGCACTATTGACAGTGTCAGATGTGATGATGAGTTGTTACAGACGTGGCTCTTTGTGCAGGATCTCTTTGAAGATGCTAACAGCTAACAAATTACTCACACAGCACCCTCAGCTGCCAGGAGCTTCACTTTACAGTAAGTGGAAAATGTGAATCACACACTGTAATGCTTAGAAATCTGTGGAAATGTAGGCTGCGCCCACTACCCCTCATTGTTTCCACACTGGAAAATGTACAGAGGTTTAACATATTCATAAAATCAACTGTATCACATCTCTCAGTGTCGAATATCTGCTTTCCCTGAGGAGGGAAGTGGGCAGAACAACATTTATCTCATGCACGATGAGTAACATGGCCTTTAAGTAAAAACATCTACCATTTTATGCGGATTCTTTTACACCGCATCATCTTTTTTAATGCAACTAAATACAAAAAACAAGAAGCAACATGTGAGAAACTATATTTACCTCTTCTATGATTTGTCATCCTCGAAACAAGCAACGTGTGAGAATAGAAAGAACGAGGAAGATGCTTATTCTGTCTCCTGAAACTTCTTTTACAATGCCCTTTCAGAACCACCTGACTGCACTGACAAAGGTAGCCATCTTGACTGATATAGAACGGGAGTTGCTGGTCTACCGCTTCCTGGATATGTCCTAACTGCTTGAGAAGACAAGATACAAAAACAAAGACAACACTAATAAATTAAAGCAGATGAAGGAAATGACAGACCAGCATCTTCCATGCTCTGTGGGGTAAAATGACAGAAAGAAAGATGAGAGAAAGCAATGCGACAGCTGTTTCTAGTAAAGATGAAAGCGTCTCCCTCTCTAACTGGAAGGTCTACCTATGTAGGGATCATTTATCAGACACTTCAGATGACAACCTGATGCCACTGACCTGTGGGTTCTGCAGCAACATTCACTATTTTTTTCTGCTATTGTGTGACTTTTGTGTTTCAGATTGAGTCAATTATAAATAATGTGTGATAACATTGACAAACTAACCGATCCAGGCAGAGGTAGAACAACAACTCCCATGTTCTTTAAGGTAAAACTTAGGGATGCATTATATTAGTATCAGCCAAAAACAAGGGAAAAGGGAAAAGGTTAATGAAGTCAGGACGACTTGTCAGAGAAATCTATTTTTGGCATGCAATATGTTATATTTGGCGGTATGGCTCTGTTTTAGGAGATCCCTGCCCTTACACAGTGGTACCGAAGGGCAGGGAGCTCAATGGCAGCTGTGACACTGGCTGCAATGAACCTCATTAAAGTGAATCACCTAAAGAGCACAGATAGATCGATTAATTCGTCGCACGATTTAATAATTCAAAAGCAAACAACATGACATAGATGGTCCAGAAAAGTCAGTGTAAAAAATGTAAAACCATAAACATTTAAAATGGTCAATAATGGGAGTCAAGTTGAACCAATACAAATATTTCAGTCAGAACCACTCTCTCAAATAATTAATTACCTGCATGCAATAAGTTACATTTCACAGTATGGCTCTGTTCTGAGAGCTCCCTGCCCTTCCATGTGCCTACGTGGAAAAGCAAAGCCTGAGGTGGGGGGAGCACACCTCTCATCTTTCTTTCATGTGCATACATGAAAAGCTAAGCAGGGTGAGCAGCAGTAAAGACCTGCTGGGGTATAGAACAGAGTGAGCATCAGTGATAATAGCATAAATCATGCACATGCAGGGGTGCTGGCTTAGCTCAATTAGTGTAGGCGTCCCATGTACAGAGGCTACATGTTGTGTGTCTTGTCTTCAGTCTGTTTCTAGAACAAATAGACTGACAGTTCTTTCTAGTGAAGAAAAAGTTGTGCTTATGTTGGCAATAATCCAATAAAAGTGCTGTTTCTGGCTTTGAGGAGAGCGATGTAACGGGTTATCTGGTTCATATAAAACATCTTATTTTTCAACATAGAGTTAATCTTTCCAGGATTTTTGTCTGCAATGTTTTCAAGCACTCCAAATGATAAACTCAGCCTGTTTCACTGCTGCAGGCTGAGGCAATTTACTGCACACCTAAAAGCAACTTCCACCCCAAACCATGAGATTGAAACATGATGGATTTCCCTTTCAAGACGTGCGGATTTGGCAATGTAAGATGAAGCTGATGACGTCCCGGCCCTAAGGTCAGGTGACGCTGTAGCACAGAGTCCAGGTGAGGAGCAACCGTGACACCTTTCACTGTGTGACACAGGAACACTGCTCCCGGCTCTTGCTGAGCTCCTCTGGCCTCCCGCCTGGACTCTGTCACTCGCCGTGTTGTCTTTCAGCCTCTCCTCTGACACCGCTGTCTCACCGCGCCTCGGCCTATCTAGGGTTTCTCGTACAGCAAGGTGTAGTAGGAGGATAATTTGCCCTGTGATGTCTGGCAGGTCACTGTATCTCCCTAAGCTAAAAATACATCCTCTGTGTGTGTGTGTGCATGCGTGTGTGTGTGTGTCCGCCTTTATACGAGTGCAGGGAAGCCCAGTCGAAGCTTACACCGGTTTATTGATGACGGAAAAACAAACTAGAGCCGTCTCAGAGCAGCCGGAGGAAACAACAAACCCTAAGTGTGCAAGTGGAGCCGCCACACTAATATCTCCCTCATCAAGCTGTAATGTGAGGACTTTTAGGGCTGGATGTTGAGATGTATACCCGCTTCACACACTAAGTTATATCCCTCTTTAAATACACACCTGGTTAATTATTCACAGCCCTGAGGGTCGGCAGTCTAGCTGAGAAGCTGCCTGCGTAGAGGACCTGTATTTCCTGATTTTATCTCTCAAGATTTCGTTATTCTGGGCACAGAGTCAACGGCAGACGCGTCATCACAGTTTTCTGGTTTCTAGGAAGGGAGGGGAGGAAAAGGGGGTCACAGAGCAGTTAAACCGACAAGGTGAGGGAGGCCTCTGCAGGTCTGCGACGCTCGCTGGAAACAGATGTGAAACAGGAACTTGTGTGTTTAACGTCTCCTCTGCAGCGAGCTTCCTGGAGCTGCGACCCGCCTCAGAGAGAGGGAGGGAGGGAGGGAGGGGGGCCAGCAAACTGCTGCCTCATACTTTACCTCGGTCAGCCTGTGACCTACTTTCTGCCGGGATGTGGAGAGTCAAAACAAAAAGAGAAAAAAACAAAGAGGCGCTCTCACTCCTCTGGCTGACTCGAAGGCTTTTGTTGAATGTCTTCAGGGAGTGAATGTTTTCCTCCTGATTCTCACCCACGGGCATAAACACAGTTTAAATGTCATCAGAGGGAAAGATGGTGAAAGATCTAAAACCACTGCAACTTTTAAAGACCAGGAGCATGATAGTGATAAATTATGACAGAGTGTAAATAAGGAACTAAGTTTGGAGCACTTTGGAGATCAGTGATCAGAGAAGTAGGCCAAAGGTCCACTTGTTAAACTCTGTGTACTCACATCTATCCCTGCAGGTTTGACCCTGGAGTCTAGCTCTGTGAGCTTCTAACCTTTGAAGCCTTGCCTCTGCTTGTAGCAGAATTAAACATGTCACAACATGCAAACAGCATCAGGTCATCGTCCAGTGGACTCAGTGGACTTCAACTTTTTTATATCTTATATCTTTTTTTGACAATTCTGGCCAAATGTTGTAACTGCAAAAGACACGAGCTGATTCGGCTCTTTTCAAAATGTCACATGTCTCTAGGAAAAGCTGCGTCACAGGTGCAATGGTGTATTTTCCATTAGAGGTCATTAACAGTGCAGTTGCTGTGACAGTGGCAGAGCAGAGACACACAGCAGGCAGGCAGGAAGAAGTTCAGGTGCAAACAAACAAAATCTGACACCTCCTAGCACGTTTTTGTGGAGGTGTGATCGTGTTCTTGTAGGCGCTGTGAAACCATCGGAAAACAACGTCCTGATTCTGAACTTGACTGCTTTGTTTTCTTTACCTACGCTCTCTCTTCTTCAATTTATCTCTATGTTGTCAAAGCTCATCTGTGACCTCTGTGTGCCTGTAGGTGTGTGTTATTGTTTCCCCTTCCTCTCCTGCTCTGTCTCCTGGATCTGCAATCAACACTCCTGCCAGCCATCATCACCAATCACCACTGCCTACGAGAACCCTGCACTGACATCCAGTCCCTGCTGGATCGTTGTGCTGACACGGTTTGTTTGTCTAGTGGCCAAGTCCAGCTCTTAAGAGAACCTTTTGCATAGCTTTTTGCCAGTTTTGTCCATTCACCTTCAACCTACCTGACACCTGTTCGTCCTGTCTCCAGGACCCATCTGCATCCAGGTCTGCCACCTTCCTCACTCACCTGCCTGTTCACCATTGTCTAGATCCCTCCCTCAGCACCCCAGGACCCCCACCAGCTATCCCTTCGCCCTGCACTTCTGCAATAAAACTTTGGGAAACAAGACCTGTTTAGAGTCTGCTTTTTGGGTTCAGCCGTAATATGTGACATGTGTTGATCAATCACCACTGCTTGCTCTCTCTCTCTCTCTCTCTCTCTCTCTCTCTCTCTCTCTCTCTCTCTCTCTCTATCTCTCTCTCTCTCTCTCTATCTCTCTCTCTGCTGGTCTTTTTGACACAGTTGAACATAAAAACAGATACTGTAAGCACATGAAAAGTATAGAGTGACGCTGCACCTGTGAGTGGAGAGGTGATATTTGGGGCGAGGGGATCTATTGAAAAGGCTGGAATAGCGCTGGCCGATTGTTGAAAATCACTTGATATTCAGATCATGTCAGCTATTTCAGAATTTATTTGTTATTCCAGTGATGCTGCGTCCTGAACGGACTCAGTAAACTCACTACACATGCATCCCAGGCTAGCCTCATCTTCCCCATGCAGAACGATACTTAGGGTCAAAGCTGTGTGAAGGGAAACACAGACAGAGCGCATGTAAGTGAGCAGAATCTGCTGCTGTAACGTGTCAGCCGGTGACACGGATCAGTCCTGCAGCCTCATGAAAGGTGAGAAAGAGAGCGGGAGCAGCAACATGGGAACAGCGTGTTCATCACCATCTATGAGCCTTCATTCAATATCCACACACACACACGAACAAGTACAATCAAACCACAAGAGCAGAGAGGAAATAATCGATGCTTCACACTTAAGTTACAAAACGATCCATATTACAAATCCAGAATATATAACGCTTTGTTTCTGCAGAGCTTCAACCTCTGCTCTCCTGCATTCAGATTGAGTCCTCTGCAGTCCACTGACAGTAATTGACATGCAGAGAGTATCACAGACAGACGGACAGCGAGCGCCCGGTTCCCACAGAGTCATGGATTATTGTTCTCTCATGAGATCAGTGGTCAGAGAGGAAGACTGAGAGCGCTCTAAATCATTACACCTCCTCTCATCATGCTCCTCTCTGACTGAAGACTTCATTAACACGTTCAGGGAGAGAAGCTGTATATCCTCAGGTCTCTCTGTCATATATTCAGCCTTTAAAACACAACATTAAAACATCAAATGACGGACGTGTAGAGGCTCGTTTGAAATATGACGCAGTGCTTCTGAAATATTTGAAACAACAGATACGAGAGGAAGAAAAGATTGAGATATGTAATACTTATTCTGGTATGTTGGGCCTTATTTTTCTATATTTTGGGGAACAAAGGGGGAGACGGTTTTAGTATTTCTTCTGTAAATTCAAAACAGACAATAACGGCTGCAACGCAATCCAGTTGTACGTCCACTCAGAGCTCTTACTTTTGTCCCTGACAGGCTCAGGATGATGTTTTTGTTTCATCACTCTCTAAAAAGCCAACAGACTCTGTTTAAAAAAACTGCAATGAACGTAACACAGGAGTTGCTTGTCTACCGCTGCCTTTATCAGAGGTAGACTCGAGATTAGAGAGACTCCCAAAATAGAGGGGTGTCTCTTCTCTGTGATGTTGTCAAACATTAGAGGCAATAAAAGCACTCTTAGTGAGCATGAGGAAACTTTGCCTCCAAGAATTAGATTGCAACCATCACAGCCTGAAACCTACTGAAGCGATCACCGAACATTTTATATCTACTCATCATTTAGACCTATAAAAGTTTAAAATAGAAAGAAATTGAAATGTAAGTCTACATTTTAATAAAACTTGAGAATATTGTCCATAAAATCTGGAAGATAAATCACATCTGCATGAAAAACTGAGCTTATTTGGAGGTCTCTCAGAAGGAAAGACGTCTAAACTGTCTCCTACCAGCTTTGTAGTTCAGCTTAGGATAAACTTCCTTTAACAGGCAGAAACCTCGGGAAGAACCAGACTCATTTTAGCCGGACATCTGCTAAGACCGAGTTAGGGTTGGAAAGAGGCTTTGATACTGCCCGCAACCAATTCACCCATCGCCGGCCACCTGTTGTCTTAAATTGAGGACCCTTTTCAGTCGCACCAGCTTTCACAAGGTTTATTTATTTAACAGAACACCAGTGTTTTCTTTCAATGCGTGATTGTGAACTAATGAGCTGTTAAAAAGTAGGATAGGCACTTTATTGTCATTGCAAAGAGATACAACAAAACTGCTGTTTGGCAGCATTTCCATACAGCAGTTTTCAATCTATCAATCAATAAATATAATTTAAAGAGGGACTACAAATAAATACTTACCTATATAAAAATACAAATATAAATATGTGCATTCGTCACTTTAAGTAAGTAACTGACACTTATGTGCAGTGCGCTGTCAGCAAAGAGGCTCACTGGTTTGCCTTGCTGTGTTCCCAGCATGCTTTGTGCAGTAAAGCAGCCGCTTTCTACTTTGAGTGCCATCTTCTGGCCAAAAAACAGAAACACAAAGACATAAACTTGTCTGTATTTTAATAGTTACAGCACAATGGTGTATCAGGCGCATTAAAGGTGCGTCTTTACTCTAAGTTTATGGTAAGTACTTTCTTGACCTCTTAAGAGACTGTATGGTGTGGTAACAGGGTGTGTAATTTCTGGGGTCATGACATCCGTTTAGCTTGAACCCCTCTTTAAAACAGAGGTGTGCTGAGTAACCTGCATGAACCGGGCTCAGTGAAAGGGTGCAGCACAGTCCGGGTACAGGAAGTGCTGCACACTCTGACTCACATTTCCCCTGATATTTGTTTTGCACTCATCATGAGCCTATGACCTCAACGTTTGCAGCTTGATGGTGAGCAACAGGGTGACAGAGGTCAGGTGGGGGTTGGATTAGGTTGCTCTCTGGCCAATGAGGATCCACAGAGCGGAGTGTATGTCAATAATAAGACGGAAAGGGAGGGGCGAGCAGACGGAGAGCTTCAGGGTAGGTTAAAGAACAAAACAGAGAGAAAAGTGGGAGGGAGAGGTGGGGCAGACTGGCCGCGGGTGGAAGTGGCTGACTCAGGCAGGGTTCACCGAGTTCAGCTAGTAAATAAGTGACTGAATCCTCTGAGTGCATTCCAAGGCTCCACCTCACCCTCCCGCCCAGCCTTTTCTCGGGGGGATTCCTGGGGTTTCTGGGGCTGCTCTCCGCTCCGTGTGTCAACATTTCCAGACCCTGCTGCCAGCAGTGAACGAAGAGGGGGGCTGCTGCTGCGTGGCTCTTTCACTTTACTGCACATGAAGAGGTCCACATACCGCCGCCCCCCCTCCTCCTTCTCCTCCGTCCCCGAACAAAAACATCCTGAGGGTCCCAGTCAATCGGCTCGCCGCGCTAAATGAGCCACCAGAAAACCTCACACACTGCTGGAAAAGAGTGACTTTCACACTCCCATTCAGCCGCACAGAAATATTCCTCACAGCCAAGCATGGCTGTCAGTTGTATATGCAGATTAATACACCCCTGAAGCAATGCAGAATCTGGCCGTGGCACCATCTGCCTCGGCTTTTGCTAATCACCTCAGCCAGATGGGTTAGCAGATCTTTAGGAAGCTTGTTTTCCTGCCGAATAAAAATGTGCCATATCGGGATGAAACACAGAAATCTGCACTGAAAGGAAAAGTGGCAATACAATAATGTTTGCTCTTGGTAATCCAGGGATGAATCCAGATCACAAATATGTCAGACAAATTGGATTTGGCTTCTCAATACTAAAGTGCTCCCATTTTTCAAGCAAATGAATCCCATGTTTTACCTTTCAGAGGCATATTTTTTTAAATTCAAGTCTGACTGATATTAAATCATCTCCAGCTTGTTATGTTGAGTGTTATCTTTGTCAAACGAGACTGCTGTACAACAATAAACTGACATTCTTCTGCAAGTGAGCAAAAGTTAGCGACTCTGAGCCACTTGCATGTAGGAAACACTGATTTTTAACCCAACACTGCGATCATCAGGGTCTTTACTGCTCTGAATCACCAAGTCTGTTTGTTTTGGACTGCAGCAGACCCCTTTGGATACCTCTGCTTCCATTAAAACCTGAGTGATGAACACTGAAGGGTCATTTTGAGATCTGGTTTACAAAGTTTACAACCTGCCATGCTGTTGCCGTTGCTATTGGTGCACGATTCTGCAGCAATAAAAGCAAAGTGCATGGATTCAACCGAGGAAATGTGAGCCAACTGGACTGATGTATTGTGCTGTCAGTTTGTAGTTTGCAGGCCTGAAGAAATCTCAGCTGACGGCTATAAAAGTGCTGAGCGTTCCAATTTTGAGAACCTGTACCAGAGGGAAATGTGGGTGAAGGACAGAAAGGTAATAATGCTACGGAGGACGAAATAACATCCATTTCATGCTCAGAGTCTTTCACAGTCACAGGGCTCTGCTAATGACCACACATACACACACACGAGCATGCACACACAGCTTGACAATTCAATGAGCGTCATACTCTCAGTGAAATTTGAGCCTCAGCACATCTGCTCCGTGTGAAGTCTTCATCTTATTGGAGTTTTTTGCAGCATCAGGAGAAACAGCGTGCAGATCATTTCATTCCTCTGATGAGAACTGAAGCTCTGCATGGTTACAGCTTTTAATGAATATTTTCAATTTGATTTATTCCCCCTAAAAGAAGACAAGGTGAGGATTCAGAGCGTCAGGTTGGTCTTGTTTGAAACCTCAGCCGACAACAGCAAGGTTGTTTTTACGTTGGGCTTTAAGTTGAACATTCCTGAGCCCGGGCCTGAAATCCTGAGAACAGCGCCTGAAGTAAAAACTAGCCCGGAGACAATGGCGAGAGGTTGAAGGTGAGAAGAGTGGGGCCTTTGCTGCCTCTAATATATTCCAAGGAGGTTTCTAAAGTACTCCAACGCCAATTGCCCCACATAATGGTTTCCATGGGGACTGGTCCACGGATCCAGGGCCGCGGTACAGAAATGAACCGGAGGAACAATGACCCCCAACTTCCACCGCTCCGTTACGGAACATTTTTCAGCCGGCTCCTTTTTCCGTTCTGTGTCAGAAGGTAAGTAAACTCCGATTTACAGAAAAGAAAATCCGCTTTTGTCCATGTTCCGTTTCCCTCTCGGTTGTTCCCATGATCCTTGGCTACAGCCCCAAACTTCCTAAAGCCTTTTTTCCCACAGGCATCCTTTCAGCCGACGGTCCTGACAACACAGGAGGAATTTGCATGCATCAATAGTTTGGAAGAAAACAACATCCTTAACAGAATCCACAAGTCCCGAGGAGCACATCCTTTCAGGAGGGGCAGTGCAACTTCTGCAGGATCCACAACCAGATCCATAGATTCTAGTTTAAAATATTTATACATCCTTCACATCAAAAATCCTTTGAGCAGTTGAAAAGCTACGTTTCTTTATATTAAACTCAACAATAAGAACAGCAGAAAAGAACAAAGGCACCCCGTCTTTTGAGAAAAGCTAATAACCTGAGGCTGGTGGCCGCTCGGCAAGTGTGCTGATGTCACACTGAAAGAGGAAATGATGGGACCGGAACAGATTTGGCACCAACAGCACCAATCATGCCCCCCTTGGTAGAAGCTTGGGTTGGCATTGGACATACAGACCCCAGTTAGCAAAGACAACAATGACCAGAAGCCACACAAGATCAAATATTGCAGACTCAGCTTTACTAATTTACCAGGTATGTGTTCCCCCAAAACCATCTGAAGAAGCTAACTGTTCAACCATGGCAGGCAGGAAACAGTTGCTGTAGGTTACCTTAAAATAGATAATACAACCAAAAACTCAAAACCACCTTCAAAAAGCACCTTGAAGAGACCCAATAGTCCATACAGGAAATCTACTTCCTTTAACACTTTGGTACCTTAAAACAGGTGCTTGAAAAATAAATGAATAATGAACCTTGATATGAGACATCACAGCGTGTTGTCATGAAAGCTTAGGACTGACACTAAACGGAACCACAAAATCTGAAAATGTTCTGAAAACAGATTCAACAGCTTGTTAGATACAGGAAAATCAATATAAAAAGCCTGAAGGGTACCATAACACGAGATGCAAAACATAAAAATAGACCCTTAAAGGAGCACGAGAGCTGGAGATGTAGAGTACTAAATGTAACAGCATGTAGGATAGCAAGAAGGTGATCCTATTTACAAATGCTGGGGGAACCTCAAAACAGACACCTCAGGGAACCATGAATCAGACAATTAAGACGAGCTCAGAAAGATCTAACACAATGATAAATTGGTAGAAGAATAACAGATGAATAGATGATACAATTTCCACAATATATACTAAAGGGTACCTCGAGATAGACCATTAAAGTACCTCAAGATAGATGCATCAGGGAAACTTGAGACTGAAAATAAAGCATGCATACCTTGATACAGCATGTTAGATATAAAAGATTGTTAACCAAATAACAAATGGTTAGGTGTATCCAAAATGAACATAATAGGGTACCTTGAAACAGACGCTTGAAGGTTTCTAAATATGCTTTATGATTCAAACTTGATTCAGACAAACACTAAGTGTTACTTTGAAATATAAGCTAAAGGGTTCCCCAAAACAGAGAAACTGAAAATAATGAGTGTCTTGTAACAAAACCAACAGTGTGTTACGGAGGGGGAAGAAAGGTGAAACCTTGACATGCCCAAAGAAATGTTTTAAAAAATGCTTCAGGAAACTTAGAGGTATCAATCAAACTTCACCTTAGGAAGAGAAAACCTAAAAACAGACACTTTAGGGTTCCTCGTTACGGACATTTAAGAGTAACTGAAAACTGAAGCTCAACTGCAAGTAATCAAAAGAGTCTATAAATGATATTTAGAATGGATAATTAAGGCCACTATGAAATGATTCTTGATTGATCCATGTTTAATTAAGGGGGCTTGAAACAGAAACCAAAGATACCTTGAAAAGACAAGAGCTTGATTGATTTAAAAATAAAAGAGAGAAACAGAATGCAGTGAGTTATTTGACAAGGACAAGGAATAAAGAGAACCTTGATACTTCAGCTTAAGGTATGTACAACAGACTCTAAATGTAACTTCAAACAGGCAAGTAAGAGAACCTTAAAAATGAAAAGGGTTCCTTGAAACAGGTTTCACATTTTAGAGGAAAATCCAATTGAGATTCAAGATTCGGGCTTTCACAAAACGTCTGATCTTGTCTTTATTAAAGAAGATCCACGGTTTGATGATTTAATCATTCAGAGAGTCGCTTGTCTTTCTACTTTATTTACTTTGAGAGATGTTACTTATTTGTCAACCTCAGTTTGAGAAAAGGGCTGCGTAATGACTTGTTTGGCTCTGGAGGAGCTTTGACCTCAGATGATGTAAAAGCAGAGTCATCAGGGTTACCAAAGCCCGTCTGGAGTCTTTAAACGCAGAGCAGAAGCACTGCATTACAACACCAGGGGAGTGGAGTCTGAATAATGTTGACCTTTACTGAGCAGGGAGGGTCGAGAGGGCTGGACACTGATGTGACAGAGTTCATCAGTGTGTCCTTGCAAAAAAGAAGCTTGGTGAGGTAATGAGTACTTGCAAGGCTATTTGGGGAACTAGTAGCTGAAGAGCTAACCACCAACACTGCATTCACACATACTCATACAAAGTGGTAGGCAGTAATGGCCTCTCATAAATCTGTAGCTGTGTGTATGTGTTGTGTTGAGTGTGTGTGTGTGTGTGTGTGTGTGTGTGTGTGTGTGTGTGTGTGTGTGTGTGTGTGTGTGTGTGTGTGTGTGTGTGTGTGTGTGTGTGTGTTGAGTGTGTTATTTCCATACTGCACTCAGACTGAACTGCTGTTGTTTGAAGAAGAACAAAACCAATGGACACAAAAAGACTTTACTTTCTCTTGCACAGTTTTGCCTCCCAAAGACAGAATATTGTTGTTTTTTTTAAATGTTTTTAAACTTATTATTTCACAATTTTAACCACTGACCTGTCATATTAAACATTTACATAATGCTTCATGTGAAATCAAAATTACAATCGAACTCAGCATTTATTGTTATGGTTGGATTTTTAACCCACATTTAGCAGCCTGTCTTTGCTGTTTCACATGTTTCATTCTTTCAAAGAGCTATGCACAATTTCTCTAGCCAAACAGGAAGTTACGTCTGTTTCGAGGAACCCGGGAGTTGCTTTTTTGCATCCTTCAAAGGGGGCACGTCTTCTTTCAGTACCTTTCGTTTCCTGTGTCAGGGTACCTTCTCCAAATTGTTTAAGGTGCTCCTGGACTTGTAAAACGTTTTGAGGTACCCTTAGTTTTATATCTGAAGGAAGCCTTGGCATTTTGTTATAAAGTCTTACAGAGTCAGTTTCAGGTACCCTTCAATTTATTTCAGGGTGTCCTTTGCATGATTTTGAAGTATATTTTAACATCTGTTTTGAGGTACCTGAATTGGTCTGTTTCAAGAAACCCTAAATCACATATTTTAAATCACCCTTCAATTTATCTCTCAAGACATCCTCCAGCCATCAATTCAAGGTTCCTAAAGACAGCAGAAGTTGCTCTTATGCATCCTTCAAAGGGGGCGTGTCTTAAGATAAGACTCTTCTTTAAGTACCTTTCATTTTATGTGTCAGGGTACCATCTCCAAATGGTTTAAGTTGCTCTTGGACTTTTTTGGACGTTTTGAGGTACCCTTAGTTTTCCATCTGAAGGAAGCCATGGCATTTTGTGAAACAAATATTTCAGTATGGTTCAGGTACCCTTTAATTTGTTTCAGGGTGCCCTTAGCACATTCTTTTAAGTATATTTTAGTATCTGTTTTTGAGGTACCTGAATTGGTCTCTTTCAAATAACCCAATTTTTTAATATTATTAAAGGTACGCTTCCAATTTTTTTGTTATCGTGAGGTATCTTTAAGCTCTTGTCGCAAGGTACCTGTAATATCCATCTTTAGTCGTCTTTAAGCACCTTTTTTAAGGTTTGTTTGTTTTCCTCACAGCCACAGGCTCAGTGACAAACAGCTGATATGTTTAGGTTAAAGCACAAAGCTTCAACACTGCTCCCCTTTCATTCTGTCCTAGTGTTTGAGCCTGTATATGTGAATGGTCTGTTAGCTATCTGGCCCCCAGGCTAACTCCCCGTTAGCATGTTATGTAGCTCAAGTAGATAAGCCTTTGTTTTGTCAACCTCTGTCCCCAAACTGTCTGCAAACCAGAATATTTTTTAGCTGTCTTGGCCTTTCAGTGTATTCATGTTTAAAGATCACAGGGTCAGTGAGCGGGCGCTCTTACAGTACAAACAAAGAGCTCTACTGTATCCTAATGAGACGTGAATAATCACATTAGGGCTGTGGTCTAATGATGTAGTAGTCCCCCCTTTAAATGTAGATATCTTCCTATAGAGCATCACCCTCCATCCCCCCATGGACACAGCAGATAAGACATGCATACATGCCTCAGTCAAAAGTCACACATGCACAGACGGAGGGTATACGGCCTCTTGACAGCTCCAACAGGAGCAGAAAGACGGCTGTAATGGAAGCTAAATAACACTTGTGCAGGGCTCATTAAAGTTGCCCTGTGTGCTCGGTCATTAACTCTCCTCTTGTGTAACCTTCACTGCTCAAGGTGGGTTTTACGGGGTTGTGCCTTCGTGGTGAACAGCCTTGTTTCCACCATGCCTGACGACACCCCGCAAATGCACACTGCTGATTTACATCCTGAGAGACTTATGCAGGTTTTTATTGGCTGTAAAGATTATAAGCTCAGCGAATGTCCTCCAAACACTTCAATTCAGCAACAGTAAACATAAGCCTGAGCTTGTTCCTGCAACGTTAACGCTGCTGATAATGAGGAAAGTCAATGCAATCCAATCACTGGCAACCAGCCATTAAGTCAACCCTGAACCTGATAGTAGCATTCCATGGCCGTCCAACTCCAAAATTAGCTCAGATTAAATTATTGATGCTGGGTAGGCATGCTTTCCCTCTCTGTCTTTGGTTGCACAACAAGAATGAGAGTCCACAGCTGAGCGAGCTCTTCTTCCAGGATGTACTCTGACCAGTTGTGGTTTGAGGATGAACAGATTCTACGGTTTTCCTGGTTTGACGACGAGTTTCCCAAAAATCAGGCCTGGGGCTGACATTGGACAAAAAAAGCAGGAACTCAACACCACTATATTTTCCAATGACGTGTGGCCTATAAATTAAGTAATGCATGATGGAGGTCTGTTTTTAAAACACTTTGAGTGAGCATATGGAAACGCTTTACATCATTTTAACACGTTTACAAACCTCTGCAATTTTGCAGCACTGCAGAATATTTACAGCAGTAGGTTGCATCCATTTAACCCATAGCTAATGTGTAGTTTGGTTTACCATGACAGGAATTACTAGTTTTCCACTTACAAGAAACTTGCATATAAATCAGAATATGATTGGTGGTGGGAATGCAGACATACAAAACCGTATTCAAACTAGCAAACACAAACAGTGGCTGGACTTGTGAGGCAAACGCTTCTGACAGCCATCTTTAACAAGCAACGATGTAAACATGATGCACATCAAGTTTTGGTGATCATGGGAGACAGGATTTTTCATCTGCTGAGGCACTTTCCTTAGTGTTGAAAGGTGCACTGATGACCATGAGTTCATACAGGTGGATTTGCAGTGAAATTAAAGTGTCTCTGATTGGAGGTTTGGAAAATGGTTAACCTCTCCAACATCCAGAGTGCTAAAACCCCTTTGAGTCATTGGCTACGACACTTGAGGCTAGTGCTAATCCTAACCTGTTGCCCTCTTTTGTGTCAACAGCCTAGAAGAAATGTCACATAAGTTTACTTCTCAGACAGAAACACAACCCTTTTCCCTAAAGCCTCAACCTGAGCAACCAAAAGTAAGATGTAAACCGACACTGACACCAAGGAACCATCCAAAAATGACCTTTCTCAACCTTGTTGCTAAACCAAAAGAGGAAAAAGAACATCAGCACAGTTTGAAACTGCATGAAAGAGTTTCTGTTCTTCATCCTCAGAGCTTTATGTCTGTAATGCAGCCCTAACAGTGTCTCATTAGTGAGATAACAAATCTTCATTCTCTGATTCTCTCTCAACATGTGATGCAAAGATGTGTCCTCTCAGGTATGAAGCTTCAGAAGACGCCCACTCTGTGCAGCGTCACCACATAAAGGCTGCTACTCATGCTGTATCACTGTAATGCTAAATACAAGAGTGGCATGCCAAATCCAGACCTCCCTGCAGGGCACTAAACATGCATGTGTCAGAGGAGCCAGCACGGTGGTTTCAAACAGTTCAAACAGCATTCAGAGGACGTAAAGATAATCCAGTGTGATCATGCAGATCAAAAACGTCACACTTGGACTGAAACTTGCCTCTTGTCAGTGTTTTTATTCGCCTGTGGTGGGTTTGTCTACTAAAAAGTCCTGTCTGGTCCGGTGTGTGACAGTGGTCCTAAGACGAGCTGGCAGGCTCCACATCCCTCCCCCCTCTGGCACGACCTGCCGTGTATTAAAATAAACTGTGCACACGTCCCACCCCAGCATGCTCACTAGACATTACCTTATACAAGGCTGGCAGCAGCACGTTCTGCTGTCTGCTGGCCTGGGAGCAGATTTTAGCTCCCCTGCTGCCCCCAGACATAACCCCACCCACCTCATTTACCCCACAGACCCCCTCCACCTCTCCTGTGTTTCTGTATACATGATCTCACATGACTCAACAAAACCCAGAGCCTGGAGCGAGGCTGTCCACAAGTTTTTTTTTTCACCCAAGAGACGAGGAGAAGATTGACTTTGTGGAGGGAACCTGGAGCGCTGCCCTCGCCTGGGCTCAAATTGCCCCACTTGTCAGACCTGATGGATTTTGGCTAAAAATAAAAGCAAAAAGAGGCCCATGACAGGCGGATGAATGAACTCAGCGGTGCTCCTCCGGCTCACAGAGCCACCACATCACGCAGCGCTCCGAATCCCCGATGCCTGAAAAACAAGCCCTATAGCCCTCAGAGCGCTGTTTCACAAACAAAACATCCCCTTTTCCATGTGCGGCGGGAGATTCAGCGAAAGGGTAGAGCAAAATGCAAGATGAGCCAAGTGAGTGGGAATTCCTGCCCCCCCGCCCCTCGTTCACCCCGCCCCGTGCACATTCCCCCGCCACATTCATAGCAGCAAAAATCGGAGCAAAACAGAGCAGCAGCAGACTGGAAAGGAGAATCACTACCCAACCCAAACAAACAGCAGCAGACGAGCCTGTGGGCTTCTCCTCTCAAGCAGATTAACGCTCGCACTGTTGATTCGCCTCAACGCCAAACAAAAAAACGTCACTTTACAAACACTTTTTGAAATTCTCTTCACTATAAGCTATCTATAGACTTTAATAAGAGCTCCCCTTGATCTGCTTTGGCATGTCACATGTTATTTAAAGAGAAGTGCTTGGGCGGTGCAATAAAACTGCAATCTTAATCTTAACATTGTCCTCTTGTGTCCAGAGCACTCTTTATCAGGTTATTGATGCAGTAATTTGCCCCAGGAAAGCTTGATTCATCTGCAGTCTTCCTGTTTACTGTGAAACCATAGATGTTCAGAAAACAAAGACTTATTCTGAGAAGAGTTTGATAACTAAGAAGCAACATCTGATGTCAAAAGAAGAGAAGTTTTTACTGTAGCTGCATTTCCAAATTTAGGTGTAACTATAAGTTTCAAGAACTAGTTTTTCGTGAGTGAAACGTCATGAAAGTAACTTCACTGTTACTGGAGTCATTTTAGTACTCTTTCTGCCCCACGTACTTTCCCCTGACCCGTTGACGGACTAGTTTTCTGGATTCAAAAAGGACTGCACCTGAAACAGCTGAATCAGATTTGGCTGCTTGATATGAAGCAACAACTATTAATCATTTCATATTTGATTCTGTGTCCACACAACTCCTATATTAACTTACAGGAGCCTCATTTCTTACCTATCAGATGTTACCCAACAGTATTTGATAAACTGGAGATTAAAACATCTGCTGCCAAATTTCCTTCTGCTTCACATCATGTAACTTTTTAAGAAATGCGCTAGGTGATTTTGTGTCATGAGCATAGACTGTATAAATAATGGACGTAGTATCCGTGATGTCACCCATCTGTTTCTGAAGCACTGTTTTGAAGCCATTCGTGGCAGCCATATTGGATATGCTGAACTCAACCTGACTGCTGGCGAGCTAGTGTGAGGTAAAGAGGCGGGCCTTGAGCCTCCTCACCAACAGCTACAGTGTTCCCGCCTGTCCATCAAGTCAGCTGTGACTCTTATAATGGGAAACTCTTAATTTCAATATCCACGAAATTGCCGCGTTATGAAAATAATTCACCCCCCCTACAACATGTGTCGATCGAGAAATGAGCTATCCAGACCACACTTGTTTTTTGTACCAGGATGTAAACGTGGTAAATAATGTTTATTTCTGCTGTAAAGATCAGATTATTTGAATTGTTGGGTATGTGGTTTCCAGTAATTCTGGAGCCAGCCTTAAGCGGACACTCGATAACCGACCAATCAAAGCCAAGAAGGATTGGGACCTCTGATGAAACAGACTATTTCTACAACAATGGTTGAAGTTCGTGCAGAGGAGAAACTAACCACACTCGATTTCAGAGCACTTTCAAACAGACGTACTGGTCACGATTTAAGGCTGATTTATACTTCTGCGTCTCCCCTACGCAGCAGGGGCTGACGGGGACATGAGCACCACATATTTGTGCGTCGGTGTGTCTGTGTCGCGCAGCAATTCTCCGCCGAAACGCCTGAGGGCAGTGCGGTCTCTCTGATAGCCGGCCGCCTGCTTCCGGTCCCGCTACGATCTCTGTTTACTTTTCCACAGAGATTCAGAGCGTGTTATGTTAATCTACAGCTGATACATGTTGCTGTTTATCATACAGACATGATTACATGAAGAATAGAGAGGAGGAGATGAAATACACGGCCGATGTGCGGCCGATGTGCGGCCGATGTGCGGCCGATGTGCGGCCGATGTGCGGCCGATGTGCGGCCGATGTGCGGCCGATGTGCGGCCGATGTGCGGGATCCCGGAAGTGCTGTAAATGCGGGAAAGACAAAGCCGCCGAGCGGACCAATCACAGAGCTTGCGGTCCGCGTCGGCTCTACGGGGAGTTACATTTTGGAGGAGGTGCACGTCAGCTATGTGCGTAGGCCACGGCGTAGGTACGGGAGCTACGCGGACCCCCGGCGTAGGGTACGTCGTTGATTCAACGCAGAAGTATAAATCAGCCTTTAGGGACAACTTTTAAAATCAAGTAACAGAAAGCATGCTCTGAAAGTGAGGTTGTGGGCACTGCCAGCGTTAGTAACAGAAAGCAGTGTTAGTGGACACAGCTCCTGAATCCCCCAAAAATGATGAAAGAGGAACGTCTAAAGTTCATTTGGAGACTTTTTCGTGAAGCTTACAGTCTGTTATGTGGTCTCTGCTGTACTCGGTGTACAAAGAATACTCAGGGTCAAGAGATTTGCTCGTCAAGTCCACTCGTTCTTTTTTAAATACGAAGATTATTTTAATTACTTTGATTATTCAATTTATATTACTTCTAAGAGTTGCAGTCTGAACAGCACAATGCAACACTTAGTGCCTTTTTAAAAAAGCCTACAATAAAAATGTGACTAGTTTCCTCTCCTGTGTTCTGATGAGACTTTTAACGCCCTGATTTGCAGATTTTAACTTCCTACTGGTGCGCAGAACATCACGTGTGCAGAGCTTGACCCGGCTGCTGGGCTCCTTTAAATATTCCTTTACTGTTCACCATATGTGAAGCTCGTACGAGGTCTGCACGGGTGTTCCAGACTGCCATCTGGATCCGATCAGAGACCACAAATACAGATGTAGTGAAAGCGCTTTGGTAGCAGCGTGGGCCGCCCAGCCTAATGAATGGGAAGAGCACATTTCGAAACCCCTGCAACAGGTCAGCAGCAGGCGTGGGCTTCACCTCACCTCACACACACATCAAACGGAGGAAAGATCAACTATCGGGGTGAGGCGGAACTTCTCCCCCGCCTCCCACGCTACCCGAGAGCGTCCCAAAATATCCCTCCTTGCCGAACAAAAGAACAAAATGGCAAGAGGTGATACGTGATACAGCAGGTTAAAAATAGAGCCGTGCTGACGGATGGAGCAGGTTTCATGACCTCTGCATGCTGCGATATTGGTTTACACCTCGAGTAGCTGTTACTCCTCAGGACTGAACAAAACAAGCACTTTTTTTTTACGTCACTTAAATACGCAGAAATTGGAGCAGGAACCTCTGAATCATATGAAGCACGGGAACTTGAGAACAGGAGGAATCAAACGTTCTCACGCATGTCAGAGCACAGAAAAGTCCTGTTTTAGGGGGATTCAAAGGGTCTCACATTATGTGAAGCATAAATGATGTGCGGCAGAAGTCCACCTTTCAGGGGGAGGATATTTCTTTTGTTTTGATGTCACTGCACATGTGCATGCTACACAGAGGATCATCGAAACATTACATCATGCAGGAAGAATCCACGAGAGCTGTGAGCTTCCCACTGTGGTTTCCTCCACATCAGTCAGAGCTCAGTGAGAAGACAAAGAAAGAAAGAAAGGGATTAATGAGAGAGGAGTCCTGAAAGCCACTTGTTTTCTTGGAAAGTGAACAGATTCAAAGGATCAGACAGCTGAATCAGGCGCTGGAGGTGGTCTTTGCTCAGGGCCAGGACCAAAATAAAAACAAGGAGGAAGAACATCAGAACAAAGAGAGGGAAACCTTTAAACACTGTTTTTATTTCTTTAAAGGGCCATTTCACTGCTTTACATGTCTCTGGATCAAAGTGATCGAAACATTAGCTTCAACATTACAATCTCAAAACAGGCTTTAGGAGACCAGGGGCCGCTGTAACAAACTCAACTCCTCAAACAAAAAACAGGTTAGGGTGATGACACTTTCTCTGCACATGCTCAGTTGGATTCTCTCACAGCCTACTTAAAAGGATCACTAAACTACAGCAGAAGTTATTTTAAGGGGTTTAAAGCCATGTTTTCATTGTAGAGTTTTTTTTTTTCTTAGTTAGCTGTGAAATTAAACGTAGCTTGATTTTATCTCTGGACTATTGGTAAAAAATTTGGATGAACATCCTACGTTGACATAGATAGTGTTGGAGTGATTATGAGATTTTAACATTGCTGCTGAATCGGGGGCAATTAAAACACAACAACAAAAATTTGCATTACATAGCTTATTTTATTTTAATTATTTTTAATGATAAATATGCATTTTTTGTTTTGGTTGTTTTGGGTTTGGGTTATCTAAGAATTTTGAAATAAATATTATTATGCCATTTTTCATTTAACGTACAAATATAAAATAAAATGTATTCTAGTGTATTGTATTGTAGTCTATTCTGAACGTACAGAGGTCTGCAAAAATGAAATTGTTTCCATCGCAATAAAGAATTAAAACATGACATAATCCAACGCAGTCACGTTTGACTGTTTCTGTACTGCTAGATATAAAATATGGAAGTGTTCTGCACCTGACAAAAATAAAGAGATAATTATCTTGAATCATAATTCATTTAAAAAAAAGGGTTACATTGCCCCTGGTCTCTCCTCATAGCTTCAATGTAACCCTAAGCTTTTTAATTTAAGCACGTGGTCCCTGACAGGCTCGGGCTGTTGTTTCAAGTGTCTGACAGAGAGAGACCTTTCTGTTAGAGAGGAAGATGATTTTTTTAACCAGAAACAGACGTTTTCTAGTTTCCTTCAAAGGCACCAGACTACATTGAAAAAACGGTGACTATACTTCGGAGCACATGAGAGTCGACGGTGTTTGACTGTCTCGGTTTGCTTGTTATAAAACGAGCGTGTGGTTAGTTTTTATCTAACAGAATATTTATGCAACACAATAAATCAAAAGAACTACTCCACTGAAGCAGCAGTAGGGAAAACACTGACTGCAGGGTCAAAATGAACGTCTTTGTCAGTGGGTTCTGGTGGCTTTAAAAAGAGGAACAAAGTGACGTTTTCTTGTCTCAAAAAAGTTTTGTGCACTCTTTAAAAAAAGTTAATCTCTACAAAGATCTTCCCTGTGACGTTTTTAGACACTGAAATAGTAATTTGTGAGTTAGCTGCAAAAACAACTTTTATTGGATGCACTTTAATTTACACATTAAAGCTTGTGTCATGGCTGCTGTTTGAAGCAATCTACTGGAGCAATTCCTAAACTTTAAGTGTTTATATTATACCAAAATATACAAAAATAAGCGTTAAAACTGACTGCAGGCTCCGTTCAACTTCTTCTGAACTCTACTTGATTTACGTCTCCATCAAATGTGTAAACAAGCCCTGTTTGTGACTGCGGGACTTTGTAAATGTAAGTCCACCACAGAGCCGCGTCCCTTCATACAGAGTTGATTGATTCAAAGACATTCCAGCAGTATAATGGGAATAATTTTTCCCACTCTGTGTCATAAGTGCATGCAACATGCCTCAGAGTGACACGAACAATGGCCTCTTTCACTGCCCTCGCCAGCCTGGAGATGGGGAGGTGCATCATGGGAAGCAGACAGGCAGACAGGCCTCGTACAGTTCAGCGCGGATACTTCAGAGAGGCCTCACACAAACCCGGGCAACAAGCAACGGCACTTAAACTTCAGATATGGGCCATGTGTGAATTATGTGCTCGGATTACCCCTGCTTTGTAAAACACACACACACACGAAACACTCCGTCTGGATTAGAGGGCAGCCGGTTCACAGACCTGAAACAACTCCTGATTTTATGTAAGAAACACTGAAGTGTGACAAGTGTGATCCAGTGTTTCCACTTGTCTCTGTCAGCTCTTCGAGGAGAGAAACACAGACGCTACTGTCGCATATTATAACGTTTTATAAGAAGGTGGATGAAGCATATTAAAGCCTGTGTAGTGACAGCAGGTCTCCTGACAGTGAACTGTGAAACTATCGCGATCCCAGCAACACATTTTATAATGCCGGCACAAAGTAGCTTAAAAGATGACAACAGTTTTAGTTCCTCTGCTTTAGTGGGTTTCTCAAAAAGTAAGACTCAGAAAGACATTTGAAAGTTTAAGTTCCATGTTTACAGTTTCTCAATTATTCCACTGTACTGTGAAAGAAATGTCTCAACAGAAAGTTTTATCTCTGAATGACTCCATTCTCTCTGGTCTGCCTCAGGTTCTTCCTCGAGTGTTTTTTGACAAAGACTCAAGAAAGGAGGCAAACCAGACACAGGAGAAGGGAAACGCTAATGCAAAAGGAAAACAATGGTCCATATTTTAAGGTGGAATGACACATTTGATAACCAACAAGCTACTGGTAGTCAGCAGACAATCTCGCCCTTGAACCGCTTCCTTGCTGACGATAGAAAAGTCTGCGAGTCAAACTTTATTCACCTTTGGATTGTAAGTTCTTCACAAACACAGGAATCCATCTATCTATCCGTTTCCTTCCACTTATCTTCCAAGCAGTCCAAGCAAATCAACCCCGACATCCCTCTCCACAGCAACATTTCCAGCTCCTCCTGGGGGATCCTGAGGCGATCCCAGACCAGGTGGGATATATAATCCCTCAAGCAAGCTCTAGGTCTCCCCCGAGGTCTCCTCCCATGTGGACACCTCTGAAGGGAGGCGTCTTGGAGGCATCTTTATCGAACGCCTAATCCACCTCAGCTGACTCCTTTTGATGTGAAGAAGCAGCAACTCCACTCTGAGCTCTCTCTCCTGACTCGACCTGTAAGGCCGAGCCCTGCTAATTTTCTGATGCAGATTTGTAAGAAATAAAAGTCAAGCTCTAACTTTTAAAAATAACTTTTAAAATGTTTCTTAAGCTGAATGGAGGTTTGATTGATTATTTCTGATGCATTCAAGGAAGTCAGGAAATGTTAGCACTGACTTAGGCGACACAGCATCAGTGAGAAGCTGATCGTCTTGTTGGAGAGATCTTTGTTTCTTTTTTTTGGCACGTCTGCACCGATTAACAATGTTTAATTATTTAAAATGTCCAAATGTCACTTGTTTCACTTCAAAGTCTTCTGCCATGATCTCAAGTCACAAGAGATGAGAAAGAGCATGTGCAAAACGTCTGAATACAACCAGAATGAGCCTACACATTTAACCGGAAAACAAAATGACGACACCAACCGGTTAAAATTCAAATCAGGTTGGCATGGTGTTTCCGTGAGTCATTTTTATTCCGATTGGGCTGTTTTTCAAATTCTAATCTGATATGAAGTGATCACGTAAACCCACGTACCGTAAATGTTTGATCTAGAACAGATTGTTAGCTGCTTATCATGCAGATATCTGTTAGAGAGAAATAAATTGTCCTCAGGTTACTGCTGATGGGAGCTGGTGGATTGTGTTCCTCCTGCTTTTGCTCTCCATACAGACTGTTTTTCCTGCAGACACCAAAGCCTGCGGACACCTGATCGGTTAATATTGTTGGAAAACAAGCGTATAGTAAAATACCAGAACACTTCCCAAACTTAGATTGGGATTCTTCATCTTTATGAATCAGTAAATAACGATTAAGCTATTTTTCTGTAATTCACTTTCTTGCTTTTTCAAATTTACAGTGTAATCCAAAGGCTTACACCAGTAAAAACAGGATGTGTTGTGTATAAATCTGTCAGTAAAAGTGCCTTTCATTTTTCAGATGGATGTATTTTTGACAGTGGGAGGTCCGTTGGCAGCATGCGACAGCCACCAGAGAGCCGGTCGCCCAGATGCCGGCCCTCCACGTGGTCCAGACTAAGCACTGAGACAACTTCTACTACTACTACTACAGCCGCTTTAACTCCTGGATCTGCACTAAGCCACAAACTCTGGCTATGAGACTAACAGCTCTGGGACAAAGACAGCCTTTGTGTTTGCGGATAGATTAGAAAGAAAAGCAGGGATAAGAGTTCTGACTTTATTTACACGTGAGAGGTGCCGTGAAGAGATTTATGAGCAGCGAGTCATTACAGAGTCCCTTAAACAAGCTGTTATTCAATGGGATTGTGGCCTGAAGAGAAAGGGTTAAATGTGCTGTATTTGTATTTACTTGATCTGTTATTAACAGACACAAGGCCTTTAACAACAGACAGAGTTGATCAATTATCAGTAAGTATTAAGTCTGCTGCAGCCGCACTTCTGACACCTGCAAAGGAAGTCAGAGAAGGAAGCTTAATTTCCTTTGCAGCATTAAGTTAAAAATGGAAATGCCCCTTTGACAAGAATTTATTAGTTTCCAACAGTTTCTCTTGTTTTGTTCAGAGTATTATACGTCTGAAATGTTCTGTTTTTACAGAAAATATTTGTCGTGAGACACCGAAGCGTTAAAAACAGACCGAAAAAGTTGAATTATTTCACAACTGAATTAATAAAAAGGTTCTATTTCTTCAAGGATTAAAAACTGTGCACAAAGTAAAGCTCTTAGATGAAATAAGAGACTACAGCTTCAGTGTGAGTTGTTGTTTGTGTGTATCAGTGTGACAAATGTTTGCCTTCGCCTTCGCACAGTCTAACCACAACAGGAAAAAATAAAGAGCAGCCTTCCTGCCAACAGAAAATCATGTTTTCACGTTTTAAAACATTCAAACGGAGAGCGTGCAGAGGTACTTACAGTCCCGTCCTTCATGTCCCGGTGCTGATTAGTGATCATTTATCCACGAGCGGCGTTTAAGTCACACTGACAACATCACTCAGTCAGAGTCATGATTGACAGGTCGCTCTCTCTGTCTGTGTGGGTGTGTGTGGGGAGGCGTCCCTGCAGCGTGAATCAGACCCTCCTATCATCCAGAACCACAGTGTGATGTGTCTGTGCAGGGAAACATTGATACACCGCAGGATTATTTTAGTGATACTGTATAACTTTAAAAACCACTGACTCAGTATGGTATTGATCTGTTTTAAGACCAGAGGGAATCAATTTACTCAGATGTTTTCATGCTGTGGTGATTGAGATGAAGAAACATTTCTACTGTGTCATGATTATCTATCATCCAACCTTCTCAACAATCTGAATTATCATTGATTCCACTTTCAACAGTTTCCTGTTATTTGGAGGACAGACAACAGCACTGTGGTTTTTCCATTGATTCTGTTTAACTTTCACCTCATTTACTGACCTGACCTTAAACACATCATAATGTCACTTAAATGTCCCCTCGGTTAGTGTGATAACTAGCTTTTACCTTGCTGTCTCAACACAGTTTTCAACATTGGATACCTAAACGGGACTTGAGTTAAAGTTTGAGTGGAGAGGGAGGATGAGGACTCTGTCAACTCTGGCAGTTTATTGAATAACACATACTTGTGGAGCTGTTTGGAATAATCCATGAAAT
This sequence comes from Notolabrus celidotus, assembly GCF_009762535.1. Taxonomy (NCBI): domain Eukaryota; kingdom Metazoa; phylum Chordata; class Actinopteri; order Labriformes; family Labridae; genus Notolabrus; species Notolabrus celidotus. The sequence goes on along the minus strand of NC_048284.1, from coordinate 30,160,527 downwards.
GGCCCCTCAGTGTAGACAATCTTTTTACCTTCAGTCAGTATGAGCACATTGCCTGGTGGTGGTGTAAATGTAAAGTCTAGCCATCAGGGTTTTTTGTCTGAAAGTTTTTACTCTTTCAACCAGAAAGTGGCTGTTTTTATTAAACTGCCAAAAAACTTCAACTAGTACCCTTGGCTTTTGTTCGTTTCAGTGAATAAACTCCACCTGCCTTTATTTGTGACATGTATCAATAAGAGACAGGGTTTTAATTATTCTTTAACAAATCTTTTACTCTGTTAAGACGGGCTTTCTGTTGTTATCCAGCTCTTATTTCCGTCAGTGAAGCCAGCACAAGCAGAAAAGTCCTCCCCGTCCCTCCTGTCTCTCACTGAAGCATAAATTAAAATGACTGATTTAAATGACATGATTTGGCTCTAGATATAACGTGATGTCATAGGACTCACTAAACTGGATAGCAGAATCTATAAGCTCAAATGTCAATGATGTTTAATTAAAAAAAAAAAAAAGGATTAATCAGAGGTCTCATCTCTTTACATGGCGCACACACAAATCATGACCTGAATGTCTCATACGGCACTTCTCTTTGATGCCTGCAACACGTTTCAAAAAAGTCTGGGCAGGGACAGTAAAAGTTAGAAAAACACCTGGAGGAACATCTCCCAACTTATAAGGTTAATGATCAACAGGTTAGTCACATGACTGGGTCTAAAAAGAACACTCCAGAGAGGCTGAGTCTCTCTGAAGGAAAGATGGGAAGAGGTTCATCACTCTGTGAGAGACTGCGTGAGCCAATAGTTCAACAGTTTGAGAATAATTTTCCTCAGGGTAACGTGACAAAGAATTTTACATTTCAAGATGTGATTTTTTGTGTATTGTCACTATTTAAAATTTGAAAGTGTTTAAATGATTCTGTTTTTATCAATTTTACAGTTTCCTAACCTTTATGAAACTGTAGAGAATTAAAGTTATAAGCTGAAATATTTTATATAAAGTTTTTTTAACAAAAAAAAGAAAATATCAGACCCTTAAAGATTGATAAAATACTCATGTTAAAAACATATTTCTGGATTTAGAAAACTGTGCCACTTGTTACTATAATAATCTTCTTTCAAATTCTAAGGCTAAATATTAAATATTTGAGATAAAAACAGATTTAAGTTCCTTTTAAGTTAAGTTACTTTATTTAAGTTTGACAGTAAAGCTTTTTTTTTTTAGAGTTTAAATAAAAATGTATCAGTATCATGTTGAGAATGAACGCTCAGTTAGTGCACTGAATTAAATATATTAGTCAATTTGATGACATTCAAATTTACAATTTGAAATTACTTATTCAAATAGTTTTAAAGTTGTATGTTCAGCCAGTGTGCTGCTAAGAAAAACTAATATCCCTGATTGAAAATATAATAATTTTATAACTTGGTTTGATTTGTTATGGTTGAGTTTCTCCTGTGATTAAATCCACATCATGGGTCAATGTTCAACAATCGTGCTACAATACACAACTTTTAGCAAGATCATTTATATTGCATGTTGCTTTTGCATTTTCCTATCAATAAAAAATCTCAAACTCAAACTTTAACCCTACAAAAAGAGATAAACTGTGTTTTGAAAATGTATGGTATTACAGCACATAATAATATAAATCAAGTGTGTTCATATTTCTTAAACCCTTTGTTTCAGAGTATCCATAGTATGTCGTATTTCACTTTTATCACTGAAGTAATGTAAACTCTTGAAGACTTATTTCATATCAGACTGAATCTTCTGGAGGTTTTTTTGCTCTGCAGACTCATCAAAGCGCTCATGAAGTAGTTTAAACTCTATGAGATGATATAGAGTCTGTAATGTAGAGAGAGCAGACAGCACTGAGCGTCTGTTTCTGCTGCTGCTCACAGAAATCTTTCACTTTCAGATTCAAATCAGCTGCCACATCTCTTTTTCTCTCTCTCTCTTCTTCTGCCACCGGCGTCGACTGATAACAATCTCACAGCTCGACCTGAGCGTGCTCTTACAGACAGTGACAGAGATTTCATGAGAGTCGATAGCTCAGCCTGCTCTGGCTTTCCTGCTCCTCTACGTCACATTGAAGGAGTTTACTGTACATCTGGGGGTTCAAACAGAGACTGCTATCAGAATCAGCACTCGGGGTGCAGCACCATGAGAACCAATTTACTTCAGACTCGCTCCTTAAGACACATGAAAGGAGAGTCGTGCTTCTGTAATTCATCTAAATGGCACCTCTATTGATCTCCTCTCTCTCTCTCTCTCTCTCTCTCTCTCTCTCTCTCTCTGTCTTTGTCTCTCCAGATTTCTGCTGCTCTACTTTTTACAGGAAAACACCAGAGCGCTGTCACTGTACTCTAAACAAGTAAAGCATTCACCGCGGGAGCTACAGTGTACTTGAAGCATCGATAAATGACGTGTAATGAAAGATAAAGAGTTTAAATTTGGGTTTTTGGGTTCATATGGACTATTTATGACTTTCATTTTCATCTTGCATGCCTTTTATGAGGAAAAGTTGGCTGCATCCAATACACCTGTGCGACTAACTAATGCACCAGAATCTGATGCTAAGGGTAAAATATGCGGTCAATTTAAGATCTGTTACCAATATTTAATACATTATCCATTATCATTTTATGTTGATGAGCAGATTGTGCAGATTTTTTGTATTAAAGCTCCTGTGAGGAGTTTTTTGACAGTGATGAAACACACTGAAATGAATATTGATTCCTCATTATGATACACAGAAGCAAACAAGACCATCAACTATAAGACTGATGACTTCTATGCAGTCAATTTTAACTCTTGAAACTGGTGTCAGGGAGGAAGCTGCAAAAAAACAGCCCCTTTTTTCACATCTCCACACTAGAAATTCACAAAGAAGGATGCATTTAATGTAAAAAGTCAGCAGGGTGGGATTTTCTGTGAGAGGACACTACTCAAGTGAGTAGTGGATAAGATAAAGAAAGAATGATGTGTCCACAGGGGGCGCCAAAATTGACTCAAACTGAAAGTCCCTCACAGGAGCTTTAAAGACGTCTTGATAAAATTGACTTACAGGTGAAAAGTATATTAAAGTTTGGTGTATAAGTCACTATATCTTTTCATCCAATATCTTGTCTTCGTTCTAAAAACCAATACATTCAATATACCAGTATAAGAAGCAGAGAGGTTTCTCATTGTGTTCTTTATTCTTTCTTCGGATCCCCATTAACTTCTACAAAGTGGTTGCTAGTCCTCCTGGGGTCCACACATAACAACAATAAAAAACAGTGATTTAAGGCCTCACAGTTCAAAACTTCAATAAAATATTGCTGAACATGAAACAAGCAATAACAACCCTGAGAAAAATTATCTAAAGAGAGAAATAGAAAATATTATGGTTATGGTGTTTTCCTCAAAAGAAAGCACTCAATGAAGCATGCAACAACACAAAGCACTCCACGTTTAACAGCTTTTACCCTTCATTAGGTTACAATCAAAGAAGACATGCGGGTATATAAACCCTTGTGGAGAGCTGGTTTGATTGTATCCACTCCTCAATCTAAGACAACATGTGACCAGCAGACCGGGGCGGAGCAACTGTACGTGGATTGGTCACCACCTGTGGATCTGTCCGTACCTCACAACTGTCAACACTGTTACAGGCTCAACTAATACACGGGTAGCTAGCAGGATGGCGAAAACAAATGATGCTAAAATAGCTACACAGCTGCACTGAAACTGCACATACACTGGGAGTCTGTTTCACTTTACTCTGAAACTTCTTTCTTCTTGGAGCCTGTGTCTTATAAATCAGTCGGACTTATATTCTGGAGTTTATGGTAATTATGTCATGAATAACAGTATTGCAATCGATTAAGACACAATAATTTGGATAAGGAAATTAATCCAGCAAGAAATTCGTGTTTCAGGCTTTTTGCTGAAACGTGTCAGTTGCTGGTCTGTGCTCTACTTGTCCCAGATTCAAAGCTGTTAAATGACATTTAGTGGTCTCATTTTTTTTACCTTTTCAAGATTAAAACAATACAGAGTGCAGAAAAGATCCCACGCTTTAACGGAGAAGAGACCGAGCGCATGCACGCTGAATTTGTGCAAACTGCTTGAATTTAAAGCAGCCTATCAAGACCCAGACGACTTACAAGACAGTGTAACTTTTCTTATATTTAATATGTCTTATAGAAATGAACCATAGAAGTAGAAGTAGAAAAAGAGTGCAAGTTCTAAGAGTTCAGTATCAGGGAGTCCGACCCCTCTCCCGCGCTGGTGTAACACGCTCGACTGATGCAGATCTTGTGACTCAGAATCAACAACAGAGTCCACAGCTCTGCCGTGTTGACCTTTCCCCATCTGTCCGACCAGCAGCCCCGCACAGAGCACCATGTGACCACTGCAGGTACACAACCAGTCTGCTGACTCACTGCAGACACACACACACACGGAGACCCGCTGAACCCAACATGAACTCTGATCACACACTCTGCAGCTTCCCCGTTTGTTTGGGTCATTCAGGTTCACACGTCCTGAGTGGGTTTAGAGTTATGATGAACATTTTCAGGATGTCCCACCATCAAACACACGCTTTATTACTGCAGGCTCTGCAGGACTGAGTCACTGCCAGGTATCAGATGTCAACATCTGTCCTCTAACAGCCGTTAAACTGTGTGCTTCCAGGACATTTCCTCCTCAGGTCATTACATGCACAGTTAGCATGATGGGGTTTACATGTTTTGCACATCATGAAGAAGAAAGGCTGGAAAAATGGAATCAAGTCTTTGAAAGTTTTCTGTAGATTTGTGGCATTTTATTTTCATTTTTTCACATTATTTACACTGAATGATGACTTATTCATTGAACAGTGTTTGCTGAAACTGTGCCTTTTTTCCATAACAGTTCCGGCTGCATGATGTGGATTTTTTTTAGCCGTACTGACTGATGATATCCTTCTCCTGAAAAGATTACTGATATGTTGTTACGTCGTTGTATTATAAAATGTGTAGTTTTTGCACACATGGGGGAAAGAAACGCCAATATTCAATGAGCAAAGATGCATGTATTACTTTCTTTTGCAGGAGCATAGATTCATCGTCCCATTTATTAGCCTGTTGTTGCACCTTACGCCCAGAATGAGTTTGACCTGCTCCAACATGTGATGTAAACACGGCCTGAGAGGACATGTGTGTTCTGTATGTTTTATAGGCTGTTTTACCAAATTACAGGATGAAATCAGCTCAAACCTCGAGTATCTGCGCACACATGACTCCCCCACAGGAAGGGCTGTATACATGGATCCAACCCAGCACTTAGTCTTTCATGTTTTCCATCCACATCTGTGTGCAACAAATGGAAAACCCATCGGGCTAGAGAACGTCATACCCTCAGATTTTATACTTTCAATGCATGCCGTATATTTAATGTTCCCTCTCTGTGGCATGATTAGAAATAAAACACATGATGAGGAGAAGAACGAGGCACAGTGGGCCCCTCCATGCACAGACAGGATCTCCACCTATGGCCGCCTGCTGTGAGATGGCAGCATGCCACCGCCGGCAAATCCTGCTGATCTCGTTGTATGCTTACTGCTTTACAGTGCAGCGCGGGGGCTCGGTGCAGGAAGTGGGCACATTACTGCTCCTCCACGCCCATAGCCTCCCTCCACATCACCCACACCCCTCCTAACCACCTGTGCTGGTCTCACAGGATGCCCCCCCCCCCTCCCCTCCCCTAAACCCCTCCCCTCCTTCACACAGACGCACTTTACAGCTGCACTTCTTCACCAAACCGCACTCCGAACACACGTTGTTGTTTTACACTCGACTGCTTCGACAACGTCAGAGAAGATTCGTTTACTGTAAACTGACTCAAAATGCATGAAGCCGGGTTCCCAGATCTACCTTCAGTTAATGATGCAGACATTTTTGGTTTGAGTTAACCTGGGTTAGAGTTCTGGAAACATCTCTCCTCAAATTCCAGCATTTTGTAGAAAATGCTTTTATACAGACACATCACAGTCTGTTGGATATTACAGGACAAATCTTACTGCAGACTTGCTGAATTCATTTAAACCAACAGAAATGATACAGAATGGCACACAAGTAGTTGGGTTACTTTCTTTTATTAAAAGTGATGTCGTTCTTTAAAAAATATAAATCCTCTTTTGTCTCTAGTATTTCAACAATCTGAGTTAAGAGACGATTAGAACAAAAACCACTAAAACAAAATTCATGATCGACATTACTTTTTTATTTAAAATATATATTTTCATGTGATATTAAAATAATTAACTCATATGATACATGTCATTATCAAAACTACAAGACAGGATAAGGTTCAGTATCAAATTTTGGGTCCAAACTTTTAATTAGAAGAAAAATAAGTAAAATCTGAGTTTTGAAAAATAAGAACAGGTTAAACAAAATAAAATATGAAAATTGCACTCATCCTCTTAGTTTATAGCCAATTGTAAAGTAAAGTGGATATAATTCTGAAGTTAATCTCAGATTTATGTGGAAAAAATGCAGAATTTTTACATTTTTCTCAGAATTTTGACATAAATTCACAATTCTGACGCAAAAAAACAGAAATTCAGAGAAAAAGTCATGATTTTGAAAAAAAATGGTTAGACCTGACATTTTTTCAGTGGCACTTATTTTCCAGATTAATAAAGGATAGAACTCTGACTTTTTCTCAGAATTCACACTTTTTTTCAAATTCCAACTTTAATCTCAGAATTAAGATTATTTCCTGAAGATTTACACTCCACTCAGACTTGAACTGGTTAATCTTGTGGCTCAAACTGAAAACAGAATAAAAGTTTCCTGATACAAAAGAGCAAAAAACAGAATCAGTGACACATATCGTCTTTGAATAAAGCCGCATTAAAAAGGGAAAGAATCATGATTTTTTTTTTGTCAGAGATCTGAAATGATTTCAGAAGTCAAACATTTTCTCAGAAGTCAAACTTTTTCTCAGAATTCTAATTTTGATATCAGAATTTCAATATTCTTAGATTTATGACTATTTCCTTGAATTCCAACTCTGATCTCAGAACTATGACTTTAATCTAATAATTAAGCGAGAGAAAAAGTCCAAATTTTAAAAGTTAGAAATTTGAAAAACTGGTTTGACCTCAGGTACAGAACAAGGACAGAACCCTGCTCTTTTTTTCAATATGCAGAATGAAATCAAGAATTCAGATTTATTTTTCAGAGTGAGCTCATGTTTGCCTTTAATCTTAAAATTATACCTTTGTTCTCAGAGTTCTGTCTTCTTTCTCAGCTCTTAAACTCTTTCTCATACTTGACTGGACAGGGTTTAGTGATTTGACTCCAGCACTGGTTACAGTTCTGGCTAAAACTGAAAACAGGTTTAAAGTTTCCTGATTTAAAAGATAATTTCTGACACAGTCTGTCTGATTATCTTCTTCAAGTCTCTACCCATAAGTCCCTGCTGTTAGCCCAGTGTCAGGTCTATCCCTTCATTATATCGGTGTGAAGGCAGAAATTCCTTGTATCGTAAAACAATAAAAGACTTCAGACTGCAGCTCGAGACAGCTCAAGGGTGAAATGTCAGAATGTGTTTTATTGTTCTCTGACTGAACTGCCACTTTAAAGATGGATGTTGTGAAGTCAGGTTCATGATCGCACAGCTTCAGTGATGAGCATGAGGTGAGAGCATTCCTCATCGTCATCATTTTTAACCATGATGTGTGAGCTCAAAACAAACCAGAGATCAAACTGTTGTTTCTTGAATGATCAATAGCTCCTCACAGACACGTTGTTTACCCCGACCTTCGAGACACAGTTATTATTTTCTGTTTACACAGCCTTCATCAGAGCTCTGTGTTAACACACCTCACACACACACAGTGAGGGAGGGTTTTGTTTTGGCTGCGTCTGATGTGCAAAGAAGAACGAATAACTGCATCTGTGTAGGAATTCTGACCTCTGTCACCTCCAAGTTCACAGCATCCTCCCTCCAAATCCTTCACTACAACAATGAGCTCACCCTCCAAATGCCTCTGATTGTTTGAAATACCTTCCACCATGCTCGGCTGAACACCACTTCTTTTTCCCATCAAGCCCGGGGACGGAAAGAGAGGTGAGGGGAAACAACACGACCCCGGCAGGAAACGTAAAGACCTCGAGTGGGATGGAAACCAGCTTCATTTGGCCCCTCACAGCTGATGATGAAGTCAGAATCTGCTGTTTTAAAATGTTGGAACAGGGACATGTTTACCTTTGTGCTGCGTAATGTCGTCTTTTAACAACTCTGTAAATGTTTGGGAACTACAAAGCTTAGGAGGCCAGTTTCTAAATATTGTCCAAGTCTTGCATGATATAGAATTTCAGCTTCTCATCAGTATGGAGTCCTTTGTTGTATTTTTTTTTTTTTGATGGGGACAATTTTTTTTCATAGTCAATGATTTCCAAAAAGAATGACAGATTTTGATTGGTGACTTCCACTACAGAGTCATGTCTGTTTTAAATGCAGTGATTTCCACTATAGAGTCATGTCTGTTTTAAATGCAGTGATTTCCACTACAGAGTCATGTATGTTTTTAATGCAGTGACTTCCACTACAGAGTCATGTCTGTTTTTAATGCAGTGACTTCCACTACAGAGTCATGTCTGTTTTTAATGCAGTGACTTCCACTACAGAGTCATGTCTGTTTTTAATGCAGTGACTTCCACTACAGAGTCATGTCTGTTTTTAATGCAGTGACTTCCACTACAGAGTCATGTCTGTTTTTAATGCAGTGACTTCCACTACACAGTCATGTCTGTTTTTAATGCAGTGATTTCCACTACAGAGTCATGTCTGTTTTTAATGCAGTGATTTCCACTACAGAGTCATGTATGTTTTTAATGCAGTGACTTCCACTACAGAGTCATGTCTGTTTTTAATGCAGTGACTTCCACTACAGAGTCATGTCTGTTTTTAATGCAGTGACTTACACTACAGAGTCATGTCTGTTTTTAACCCAGTGACTTCCACTATAGAGTCATGTCTGTTTTTAATGCAGTGACTTCCACTACAGAGTCATGTCTGTTTTCAATGCAGTGATTTCCACTACAGAGTCATGTCTGTTTTTAATGCAGTGACTTCCACTACAGAGTCATGTCTGTTTTTAATGCAGTGATTTCCACTACAGAGTCATGTCTGTTTTGAATGCAGTGATGTTTTCTACAGAGTCATGTCTGTTTTTAATGCAGTGATCTCCACTACGGAGTCATGTCTGTTTTTAATGCAGTGACTTCCACTACAGAGTCATGTCTGTTTTTAATGCAGTGACTTCCACTACAGAGTCATGTCTGTTTTTAATGCAGTGATCTCCACTACAGAGTCATGTCTGTTTTTAATGCAGTGATTTCCACTACAGAGTCATGTCTGTTTTTAATGCAGTGACTTCCACTACAGAGTCATGTCTGTTTTTAATGCAGTGACTTCCACTACAGAGTCATGTCTGTTTTTAATGCAGTGACTTCCACTACAGAGTCATGTCTGTTTTTAATGCAGTGACTTCCACTACAGAGTCATGTCTGTTTTTAATGCAGTGACTTCCACTACAGAGTCATGTCTGTTTTTAATGCAGTGACTTCCACTACAGAGTCATGTCTGTTTTTAATGCAGTGACTTCCACTACAGAGTCATGTCTGTTTTTAATGCAGTGACTTACACTACAGAGTCATGTCTGTTTTTAACCCAGTGACTTCCACTATAGAGTCATGTCTGTTTTTAATGCAGTGACTTCCACTACAGAGTCATGTCTGTTTTCAATGCAGTGATTTCCACTACAGAGTCATGTCTGTTTTTAATGCAGTGACTTCCACTACAGAGTCATGTCTGTTTTTAATGCAGTGATTTCCACTACAGAGTCGTGTCTGTTTTGAATGCAGTGATGTTTTCTACAGAGTCATGTCTGTTTTTAATGCAGTGATCTCCACTACGGAGTCATGTCTGTTTTTAATGCAGTGACTTCCACTACAGAGTCATGTCTGTTTTTAATGCAGTGACTTCCACTACAGAGTCATGTCTGTTTTTAATGCAGTGACTTCCACTACAGAGTCATGTCTGTTTTTAATGCAGTGATTTCCACTATAGAGTCATGTCTGTTTTAAATGCAGTGATTTCCACTACAGAGTCATGTCTGTTTTTAATGCAGTGACTTACACTACAGAGTCATGTCTGTTTTTAACCCAGTGACTTCCACTATAGAGTCATGTCTGTTTTTAATGCAGTGACTTCCACTACAGAGTCATGTCTGTTTTCAATGCAGTGCTTTCCACTACAGAGTCATGTCTGTTTTTAATGCAGTGACTTCCACTACAGAGTCATGTCTGTTTTTAATGCAGTGACTTCCACTACACAGTCATGTCTGTTTTTAATGCAGTGATTTCCACTACAGAGTCATGTCTGTTTTTAATGCAGTGATTTCCACTACAGAGTCATGTATGTTTTTAATGCAGTGACTTCCACTACAGAGTCATGTCTGTTTTTAATGCAGTGACTTCCACTACAGAGTCATGTCTGTTTTTAATGCAGTGACTTACACTACAGAGTCATGTCTGTTTTTAACCCAGTGACTTCCACTATAGAGTCATGTCTGTTTTTAATGCAGTGACTTCCACTACAGAGTCATGTCTGTTTTCAATGCAGTGATTTCCACTACAGAGTCATGTCTGTTTTTAATGCAGTGACTTCCACTACAGAGTCATGTCTGTTTTTAATGCAGTGATTTCCACTACAGAGTCATGTCTGTTTTGAATGCAGTGATGTTTTCTACAGAGTCATGTCTGTTTTTAATGCAGTGACTTCCACTACAGAGTCATGTCTGTTTTTAATGCAGAGACTTCCACTACAGAGTCATGTCTGTTTTTAATGCAGTGATTTCCACTACAGAGTCATGTCTGTTTCTAATGCAGTGATTTCCACTACAGAGTCATGTCTGTTTTTAATGCAGTGACTTCCACTACAGAGTCATGTCTGTTTTTAATGCAGTGACTTCCACTACAGAGTCATGTCTGTTTTTAATGCAGTGACTTCCACTACAGAGTCATGTCTGTTTTTAATGCAGTGACTTCCACTACAAAGTCATGTCTGTTTTTAATGCAGTGATTTCCACTACAGAGTCATGTATGTTTTTAATGCAGTGATGTTTTCTACAGTCATGTCTGTTTTGAATGCAGTGACTTCCACTACAGAGTCATGTGTGTTTCTAATGCAGTGATTTCCACTACAGAGTCATGTCTGTTTTTAACCCAGTGACTTCCACTACAGAGTCAAGTCTGTTTTGAATGCAGTGATGTTTTCTACAGAGTCATGTCTGTTTTTAATGCAGAGACTTCCACTACAGAGTCATGTCTGTTTTTAATGCAGTGATTTCCACTACAGAGTCATGTCTGTTTTTAATGCAGTGATTTCCACTACAGAGTCATGTCTGTTTTGAATGCAGTGACTTCCACTACAGAGTCATGTCTGTTTTGAATGCAGTGATGTTTTCTACAGAGTCATGTCTGTTTTTAATGCAGTGATTTCCACTACAGAGTCATGTCTGTTTTTAATGCAGTGACTTCCACTACAGAGTCATGTCTGTTTTTAATGCAGTGACTTCCACTACAGAGTCATGTCTGTTTTTAATGCAGTGACTTCCACTACAGAGTCATGTCTGTTTTTAATGCAGTGACTTCCACTACAGAGTCATGTCTGTTTTTAATGCAGTGACTTCGACTACAGAGTCATGTCTGTTTTTAATGCAGTGATTTCCACTACAGAGTCGTGTCTGTTTTTAATGTAGTGCTGCCTGAGGGTCTGAAGATCAGGTCCATCCAGTTTTGGTTTTGGTCCTTGTCCCTTTTTTTCAGAGGTGTCTCCAGACTCTTTGAATCTTTTAATGATATTATGTACTGTTGTTGATGAAATCCAGTAATTCTTTGTCATGTTACTCTGAGGAACATTATTCTGAAACTGTTGAACTATTTGCTCACGCAGTCTCTCACAGAGTGGTGAACTCAAATAAAGTATATCTTATCTTATCTGAACCTCTTCCCATCTTTCATTCTGAGAGACTCAGTCTCTCTGGAGTGTCATTTTTATACCAAGTCATGTTACTAATTAACCATATCAGTTGGAGATGTTCCTCAAGGTGTTTGTTTAACATTACACAACTTTTTCACTGTTTTGTCGTTCCTGTTCCAAACTTTATGAAACGTGTTGCTAGCATCAAGTTTTGTCGTTATTTTTTTGGGCACAATGTTGACGATTAGTTACACAAGAAGCAAAAAATATCACATATGCTTTTCTTTTGCAGGTGAAATTATCAAAACTCATTGGCACTCTTCTCTTAAAAACAAGAATTTCTTAAAACCTCTACAAAGGAACAGAGCTTCAAAAGCTTCTGGAGTGTGTGGGATTATTTTGTTTGTGTTTCTACATAAACAAGGGTTAAAGATTCAATGAAAAACTTTGTCCTTGGTTTTGCAATTTTTTTAAATTTGTGAAACAATTTACAAAACATAATAAACATAACCTGGTACAGGTTCTAGTGTTTTGAGACATTTGAAAACATCACTTTAAATGACATTAAGATCGTGTAAACTATTATTGAGGGTTGAACTGATTTGCAAAACGTGAATTTAATTCATCCTTATATACTATGCCAGTAAACACATGCTTGTCTTGTTCACTACTTTGCATTTCTGTCATAGTATCTGCAAACATTCAGAACGACCAATATGCAATGTTTATAACGCCAGCTTCAAATGGGCCTTCTGTTTACACATCCAGCTCTTCAGATAAATACTGGCCTTGTGTCTGATTACGGAGAAAATAAAGGAGATAAAACAACAGGAATCACTCCAGCAGGTATTTAATGTAACACTAAAGGCCATTAATGGTCGATGATATATTCGTCTCCGTATCTTTGACACCTGCGGCACTCTGGAGAGCGTCTGTGTCGAACAGAAACTGAAACCATCAGTAGTTTTATTTCAGACGGTTTAATGAGTTTAACTGTAATAACTCAGCCACAGGCTGAAAGCTGTGGTGATTGCAGGAACACGGGCAAGCTTTAACTGTTGCAGTGTGCACTGTAATGTCAGAAAGTAAGAGCACAACACACACACACACACACACACACACACACACACACACACAAGGATATGACCTCAAAATTCGGAGGAAGAAACACACAGCAGCTTTGTTCTGCAGAAGGGCGGAGACACGTGTTGAAAAACTGACGCTTTTTATCCTAACGACAGTCACCAGATTAGAAACACGAAAGCTGGTGACCAATAATTCAACATTTTGTCAGGTGAAGACTACTTAGATGATACGACGGGAATAAAAAACCCTCTTTAGCTTTATTTCGGACTGAAAGTTGCTCCTTTTTCAGCATTCATAACGAGCTTTTACAATTTATATCCAATTACTCAAGATTACTTATCCAGACTTCCTTGTGCTCAAGTCAAACTGCATGCTTACTGTAATCCTTATTGCTGCAGCTGAGTTCATATCTTAAACCATGCGCTAATTTTTGTGCGTATCCAAAAGTCTGAAAATGCTAAATGTTTCTGAGTTTTCAAGAAAATGAATTCACAAAAATACACAGTACTTTCGAAGTCGATGCGGTTTTTCCTCGTGTATTTTCTGTGACTTGATGGCTCTTAATTAAAAGGTCGACCACAGAGCCGTGTACGTTCACAACAAGCTTAAAGATGCTGACCAAGCTGTCATATCTGATGAGCTGGGATGACTCATAAACAACCTCTAATAAACGAGCCGGCTCAGACTGACATTAAAGGCGGTATATGTAATTTTCTTTATGTTATTTGTGACTCGGCAGCTCAAAAGAGGAAACTGCTGACAGAGAGGATCAGACTCTTTATGACTCCTGTGTGCCTCAGTGTTCCCCAGGAGGAGCAGAGACACCAGAGGAGGCCTCACCCCAGAGACACTCTGTGTTTACGCCGCCGTGTTTCACAGCGAACTGTTTTAATGTGATATGGTATGCATATCATTTCTATGGTGGCAGCAGGGGGGAGGGCTCAGGGGACCACACAGTCAACAGTGTTCAGTCTGAATAACCTCTGTAACCCTCACAAAATGCAGCGTGAATGTATGGAGGAGCCGGCCGGGCTTCATGCCGTGATAATTGCTCCGTTACTGTTACCATGGGTGAGTATCTAGACTCGCTGAAAGCACTTCATGCAGCTCTGAGGCGGCCATTTTCCACAGTGGGCTTAAAGGGAGGAGAAAACTGCAGCACACATGTCAGTCACTTTCTGTGACGCCTGGAATAATAAAAAAACGACCACACACAAGTCAGGGGAGTTAAAAAAACATCATGCAAAAGCTGCATCAAAGCATGCGTGGGATTCATGCACAGCTCTGCATGTGCACGATGAACCTGCAGAAGTTGAGGTAACTTAAAATGTTAGTGAAGTGGTGAACAAAGCTTTTTCATTTCTAATTTCTCATTGTCAAACAAGAAAATAACAAAAAAAAGTCTCTTCCTGTTTTATTTAGATTAAGAAGAAACAGGTAGAAGAGAAACAACAGCTAAAAATGTCTGAATCTTCATCTCCAAGAAATTCAAGCGCTGAGATTAAAGTCAGGTAAATTCTCATAATCAAGTAAAAGAGTAATCACATAGAGAAATGTTTATAGTATAAACTCAAATTATGGTGCATAAATGTAGAATATTTGGCACAGAAGTCGTAGGGTAATGACAAAATGATAACATTTGAAGTTGTGAACTTGACAAGAATGCACAAATTTCAAAGCAATGTATTTCAACTAAAATATATTTGATGTCTAAAAAATACATTTAAGTCTGAGTTTTATTAAACTTTTAAAATATTTAAAGGTACAGTGTGAGGTTAAAATACAGTTACAATACAGCTAAAATATAACTTTTTAAAATAAACATTATTAAAATAATTCCAAATTTAATTTTAAATTCTGAGATATCATATACTTTTTTCTTAAATACATTTTAAAATATATTATAAATGTGATTTTTTTTAAATTTATTTTAGTATTTATTTTGAATCTGTTAGAAGTTTTCAGACTTAAGCAGACTTGTTTTTGTTTCCATCAATTTGTATTTTAATGCTACTAATTCTTTATTTACTGAGATATTTCTTTTATTTAGCATTTTCATTTTGGATTTTTATGGTTGGCTGCTATTGCAATTTTGTTTTATGGATTCTGTGTGATTTTAAATAATTGTTTTGTTGTGTGGACCCCATGAAGACTAGCAACCACTGAGGAAGCTAATGGAGATCCTTATAAAGAATAAAGAATAAACAAAAGGGGGAAATTAGGAAAATGATAATTGCTACACTGTAAAAACTTAAATCGGGCTAGTCTGTTATCTTCAGTAAAAAAATTGTAATTACCCAAACATAAGACACATTCACAAGAAAAATCCAGATATTAATCTTCTTTCAAGATATCACAAAGAAAAAAGCCTGAATTGCCTTCGATGAGTCATAAATGTGTACTTGTTGAGTTTTTTGTAATAAAGATAATCTCTTATTACAAGAAACTGAAGAACATTTTGATTACTGCAGTGTCAAATATTTCTACTCATTGGAGGCAATTCAAGTCCAATCTATGGCATCTAATATCTTGAAATAAGACGCTCACTGACCTGCACTTATCAAGTTACTGTAGCTTATACTTAGCCTCAATTGTTTATTTGAATGCAAGTATTTTCTCTTAATTGTGATGAAAATGTCTCATTAAACCAGGGCGCAGTTCACCTCGCTATTTAAGCATGCGCCTAAGTACAGTCCTAGTCACAGAGCTTGCTGGCTTGACAATTTGAGGTGAAAAAGTCCAATAGATAACTTATTAAAAACGTCTAATTAAGCTTTATGTGAGTCATATTCTCCTGACGAGTTCAGATACACGTCTTTTTACATGATAGGACGACCCCAAAGTAAGACCTGAAGAGCTTTAAAGGCTTATATTGAGTCTAATAAGACATTATTAACAAGAAATAAGACAAACCAACTTTCTTAGTGTTGAGTTTCTCAGTGTTCACGACTACGACTAAAGTATTTGCAGTGTGATCACACTTAGATCCCCCTCAGGTTGTATTTCACTTCAGTAATAACTTCATTATTAGCTAAAACAACAGTGCAGAGACTGCACGCATGTTGAATTTCTGACACAATGAGGCATCATTCATGCACTTATACGTATGTTCACAAATAATTAACAAATCTCAATCAAAAGGCAAAATACAGAGTTCAGACAAATGCTCTTCATGTTTACACAATCATATCAATATTTGTTGAGTGTTTATTGAGCAGTGAGCGTGCAAACATGTGTAAGCTTGTGAAACTCCTCAAAATGACCTCATAATAAGCAAAAAATAGCACCGTGGGTCCTCATGATCTTAACCACACTTCAGTTTTCTGCAAATGTATACCCATGAATGTTAAATTATTACAGTTTGATGATCTAGTTGAGGTTAATAGAATAATCTCACAGCTTTTAATGATGGAGCTGCAGCTGCTCTCCAGACGATGTTCGAACCTGATGCCCTGAAAAGCTAAATGCATCCAAACAGGAGCGCCGCAGCTTTGTTCCTGCAGCTCTCTCTCTCTCTCTCTCTCTCTCTCTCTCTCTCTCTCTCTCTCTGAAGTTTAAACAGACCTCTGCAGAGCTCTCTCTCTCCTGCTGCCAGTAGTAGTAGTAGTGCTGCACTAATCCAATACAAACAGGTCATTACACTGCGCTAAATGTTTTCTCTTCATTCACTGAAGGCAGCTCTGCACACAGCTCATTCTTCCAAATCTCCTGCCCCCTCCCTCCCTCCCTCCCTCCCTCCCTCCCTCGCCCTGTAAGTGTTTTAATTCCTCAGCTATTAGGACCAGATGTGCATCATTTCATTAGCTCAATATGTTGTGTATCCTTATGGATGACCACAGGCCGGGTTACTGAGGAGCATTAATGCAGAGTTCAGAAGGTGAAGCTCTCCGCCCGAGGCAGCCGTCTGTGAGATCACTGCAAATGTTTGACGCAACTATCAGGGTGATTTACGTGTCTTGATAATTCCTAACAGGCAACATGAAGAAAAAAAACAAAACAAACCAAAACAGAACAATCAGAAAAGTGCCTGTGGTGCTTTGGATTTGATCGCTTCTTGGCACAGGAGCAGCAAACACACAGACAAGCTCTGACTCTGCAACCGCAGACTGATGGGAGCTGGCAGGATAATGCAATCTGATTTCACATGCCGAGCGATAATGCCAGTGCACATCGCTGCCCTGAACGGCGGGAGGAGAGGGACGAGCAGCCATGATATGACGGAGAGAAGAGGGGGAGAGGGGGGAACAATAGCGCTGAGTGTAAAGTGCAGGATCTTAGATTTCTCCCAGCAGTGCTGCTCCATCTACGCCTCACACTGGCAGCGGCCCAGTCAAACATGCCTTTGTGCTGACGTGGGAGAGCTATGGGAACATGTTTTCTTCTTTTTTCCTGGCCAAGGCTGAGGCTGGGGATGTTGGGCTGAGCTGGTGTGGGTTACTCAAACATCCTCAGTGATGCAAACGATCCTTTAATGATGCAGAGAAGAAGAAAATCTCATGGCTTTGCAGCTTTTTCTCCATTTCTTGAAGGGGGTCGACTCTTAAACCACTTTCTTATACGGAGCTGAAATGATGCAGCTTTGGGGGCTACAATCACACAAAGAGATCGCTCCATCACATCCTCCTCCAAGTGCAATTTCATGAATCATTAACCCATAAGTGCCTGGTTACTTTCTGAGCACAAGCAGCTTTTTCTGCCATCAGCGATTTAATTGGCTTGATCGCAGCTTCAGCAGCAGAAACTGAACTACTGCACATGCTCAGAGGAAGCCTGGTGGAGCTTTTTATTAGTCTGGGACGGTACAAGTTCAGAATGGAAAGACCGCATGAATGGTGGGACCAGCGGGGTCACATGAAGGGATCCTGTTGCCGTGTGGGATTTCAGCTGTGGTCGGGAACCCTGAGGGACTCATTATGTCGAGATCCCCCAAACAGAACTGCTCAGACTGTGAGACGTTCCCAAGACAAGCTCCACTCCAGAGATGTTTGCCTTGTTATATAATAACACTCATGTTGTCCAGCAGTGTGTGTTATCATTTCTAAAGGACGTCAGTCTCACCGAGATGTCGTGACGGATCGTCAGAGCTGGAGACAACGAGGGACGAGGAAACATCAGTGCTGCAGACTGTTTCGTGTTTATGAAGTTTTAGAGGTGCGAATTGTTGAAGCTCTAACTTTAAAGGTTTTTCTATGGCAAGTGAACCCCAAACAATAAGTCCTGGGTTTGTTTATTTGACCAGTTAGTCCCATTAAAATCAGATCTCACAGAGGACCAGGACTAGGAGCTACACCGCTTCAACAAAAACAATCAGACTCATGAAGCAGCCTCGAAATAACAAACATTAACGATGATCAACTGAAACGTTTGCACACACAAAGCCTCCTGGATTCAGGAGATTTACAAACCAGATTGTTCCAAGTGAAAGGTGCAGAAACCACAAAGCTTTCTTTCCTGACGTTGCAACAAGAAACTGAGCTGAGAAGATCGTATCAGCTGATACTTCAGAAACTATCTCACCAATGCACACTGCTGCTTTGACAACACTTAAAGATGCAGAAGAGAGGAATTCAGTGGACTTGTTTTGATTATGCTTAGAGCATATATCACACTAACATCCCTATCTTCATTCTACTTTTAGTTCATATTGAAAGACGTGATCTTAGTGGTAGAAATGTCTTTTTATCTAAATCTTGGAATACGCTTCGTATCATGGTTCAGGGGTCAGCATTCAACATCCTGCCATGTGTCCAAAATACTGATATGGTGCTACATCCTCATTAACATACCTGCACTCAATGTTCATATTTAATCAGAAAAAAACAGAACTCTTAAAAAATGCCACTACTTCACGTCTCCACAAGATGGCACTAGTCACACGAATGAGGGGAACGTGAACATTAGTTAACAAGCAAGAGACGAAGCTGACAGCGACGGAAGCAGACGTTAAGACATGCCAGGTACAATCATACAGGTAACATAAATCATATATCATTGCTGTTTTAGTAAAGTGTCATTTAACACAGTGTCATAATATGACGGTTATCGTGGGCTGTGTATCGTAGAGTACCGTCACCTGGAGATTCTCACTCCTAATGTAGCTCTAGCGAAAGTTCAGACAGGAAGACTATAAAGCAATCACAGCAGTTGTTTAACTCTCCTCTCCTTCATTCAATAGCTCACCCGCTTCCAGCTGCACGCTCCGGAGCTGTCATTGGCTAATCAGCAGCGGCGTCATCCAATAGCTCAGTGGCGCACCCTTATCATCGGCCTATCAACTCTCTGCTGTCTTTTTAAATGCGTCTCTCTCTCCTGCTAGTTCCTCTTGCATTGATGGTGCGCACCCCTCCACCTCCCCGTCTCCACCTGGTCTCTGCGAGTCTTCATTTCCTTGGGTCGTCAACCACCACCACCAGTGTCTGGACTCTAGGGGGATTTCTTCAACTGCCAAATTCACACATCCTACGCTCATAACATTATCCCCATAGAGTCCTTACGCCAAAGATTTCTGTCAAGTTCCATCATTCATTCAGTTGTAATAAATAACCTTTAATATTTAAATTGTGTCTCTCCTGATTGAAATGACCTAATGGATACCAACACTGGGTGCGTTTACAAAGACTTGAGCCTAATCCTGGTTTTGATCATGATGTGGCGTTTACATACACTCAAAGAAACCTGGTTATTCATATGACTGTATACATGATAAATACTGATTTCTGATTAAGGCATCTTATTTGTGCAGGCGCATGTGATGTATATTTTCACAAACAAAATGATTACCAATACAATTTGTGCATAAAATACAATTATTACTCTTTATAAAATCATCGTTTTTCCCACCTTGATATAATATTAAACATTATTATTCATGGTCAAGTGTGCTAGTATTTTCTTTTGTCTGATATTGACCATGCTACACTGTAGTATAAAATATTTTCTTTCCAAATGTTCAACATATTTCAATGACAACCAAGCATTATTATGGTAACTGTCATGACGGGATGTTTAAATTAAATGTTATCCAAAATAAATGTATTTTTACAGAAGTAATATAAAAAGACAGATTGAAATGCATGGAGAACACTGTGTAGGTACTCTCTGGCTGCAGGGATCGGATGATGCTGCATCGAAAATATCCAAAGATTCATCCAAAATCTGAAAACCCATCAGCACAAAATATAAAAACCTGCTAATTTTCTAACATGTGTGAAAAATAATTCCTTTCACAGTAAAGATTTCTACGTGTTACTTGCTCCTCCTTTGAAACAGATGGACAAAGAAACAAAGAGTCCTGCTGCAGAGACACAAACATGCTCGATATTTGAGCTGACACAGTGATCGCAGCCGCAGAGACAAAGCCTGGCAGATTGGATGAAGTGGCATTTAAGCCTGACTGAGTCACTGTGGGGTTTACAGTTTTGGACACCCCTCCTCCTCCTCCCCTCCTACCCCTCCTCACAATAAGCAGGGGATTGCCATGCATGGGAAAAGCAGGCAGCGGAGCTCTACTGTACAGAACAAAAGGCTGTGTGCGTAAAACTACGCATGAGTGCTGCCGCCATGCACGTGTGTGAGCGCGCAGAGCGATGTCACTGAACGACAATGTGTTTTCATTTACACTGACAATGACGGCATGAATAAAGCTTCTCCTCTCCGCGTGCGCTCACACTCATCTGCAGCGCGCTCTCATGAAATGCAATCTGTTCAATTTTCGGTGCGGCAGAAGCGACGCTGCGCTCCGTCCTGTGAAGGATGGTCGCGGATGGAGGCTGATGATGCGATCCCCCCCTCAGTGCCATCATCGCGTTGCATCAGCACAAACAGACAAAGAGGCTGGATGTCACCGCTCCTCAAAATGCTGTATCACCGCATTAATGGCAGCAGCAGCAGCATCACTCCCTCATTATTACAGCCGAGTCAAACACACACACACACTCTCTCTCACACATACACACACGTGGAGATCAACAATAGTATCCTTTAAAAAACATGTTTATTCTGCTTTCTTCTTCTGCGCTAACATCGTCCCAACAACCTGCGTGGAGACTGTACACGTCCCTGCTTTTATTCAAAGAACCAAGCAACATGTTTTATATAAAGCTTAATTAATCTCCATTTAACACCTGAGGCACATCCAGTTACTAACAGGTATCTGAATGATGTCAATCATGCGCAACCATACAGTACCTTTTTAAAGCAGGATATGAACATAAACAAATGTCTCAAAGGGTTTCCCCCACACATTATCAGTCTTTTTCCCCTTTAACATCGACTCCCACATTCCACCTCTCACTGACTGCTGCACAACAACAAGACTGACAGGGACTGACTAAGCCACTACACTGCAGCACCCTTTCACATGACAATGCAGGACCGCTCCGCGCGTAAAGACGCAGCTGTTTTCAAAACATCAACCCCGTGATTTTTAAGAAACGCGTTGTTTTAGTGAAAGAAAGCCTGGAGATTATTAAAAAGAGGGTTTCATGGTGATAAAAATAAATGTTTTGTTCGGTGAAGCCCCCGTCGAGCGCTACGATGAGGTGATTCCTTTGGCTGTCGGGGCAAAACAAGCCTCGATCCTTACACAGCAAATATTTACGCGTGCGTCCCCAAATTTGAGAAGAAGAAAGAGGAGATTTCAGACTGGTGAGGGTGGAAAACACTCTGTGCAACAAGAAAAAACACAACTAAAATATTAATAACAATACCAGCACGCTTTGTGTTCAGCTTTATTAATGTGAGGTATGTACAGTTGAATGAAGGTGCGTAGTGACGCTGCAGGTGACAGCTTCTTTCATTTTCCCCCCAGCATGCCTGACCCTCCACAGGGATCACCGCCGCATCTCCTCCCCGTGCACAACCCGAGAAACGGGGAGCGCACACGGACCGAGTGTTGACTCAGAGCATAACAGGATGTGGTACAAGAGTTGAGTTTCACTCCTGAACCCGCGATCACACCCAAACACATTTACACCCCTTCAGTGTATTCACACCACCGCCGAGCTTTCAGGATCCATGCATGCGGTTATATGTGTGTTTTCTAGAGGAGACTTTTTTTCCCCCACATATATCACAGAGAGGACTCCCTGCCTGGCCGCCTGGCCGGAGGAGCACACTACCGCTGCGACACTTATGCAAGTTTGCAACTATGAGAATAACAACATGCACTGAGATTCACAAAGGAGGCACAGAGGAAACAGTGTTAAAGGTGAAAAACGCTAAATGAGAGCGTGCATGCCAGCTCACCTTTGACTTTCTATTCTGCTCGTATTCCAGCCCGTGCGTCCGTTTCCCACATAAGTTCTTTCACATGATGACTCGCTTTGTCGTTTCCTCAAAGCCTCCTTTCTGCACATACATCGCTTCTTCTTTTTCTTCTCCGCTCAGTTATTTCTCACTGATTAAAAAAAAACTGAAAACACCGTCTGTGACTCTCCGGTCCGTGCGCGCGCGTGTTTGTATGAGTAATGTGTGCGTGGTGCTCCCGCGCGGCGTGCCGCTCCGTCTCCGCTGTTTGTTACACTCGACTGGCCCGCCTCCTCCTCCTCTCAGCCGCTACATTGTTGACATTCGGCCGCTGACGTCACTCTATCCCCCTCATTCACAACATCGTCGAGCCCCGTGCGGGATTTGCGTGGCAGTGGGCGGGATGCGTGCGCGTACTCCGAGGAATGTTCGCAGCGGAGCTTCTAGAATCGCACCGCTGTCCGCGCGCTAAAAACCCCTCCCCTCGTACTCGCTGGCTCGCCCCCCCTCCCTGTACACACACACAGCGGGAATATGACGGTGAAGGATGACACAAGGTGTTTCTCACAGGCTGCAGACAAAAAGTGAAAACACATTTATAACAGAGACAGTAAAGGCTTTTGTTTCAGTCACAACGTCTTAAAACTCGAGTTTAAATTCAGAGAGGGATTAGATTTAACAGAAACACTTTTAATTTATCATCATACTTGTGAACTGATTTTGGTAGACTGTTCATTTAATTTCATCAAAACAACAGAGACAGAATAGTTTGTTTTCTTAGAACAGTAATGAATTACCTGCTATTTTCTAAAGTAGGGGAGACCAGGTATGGTGGTAATGCCTTATCCTTCAGCACCTGCTCACTGAATTTTCAGGCTAGAGTCCTCCATTATTTATTGACAGTATCCACATTTGTTTACTCAAAATTAAACCAATAGACTGTAATCCCCATCTTCTAATCTCAAGACTTAAATCCAGATTTTCGTATTTACTCATGTGATTTTATATTTTTTATTGTTTGATGGTTTTAAGATATATGCCTTATAAATGGAACATTGAGTACTTTCATAATTTTATCATGTCTATTGATTTTTATAATTTCATCATGTCTATTGATTTTTATCATTTTATCATGTCACTTGATTTTTTATCATTTCATCATGTCAATGGATTTTATTTTACATTTCTATTGTTATAGTTTTTAGGATGTTTTAGTATGATAAGCACATGAAAGTAGTTTATTCATGTTAAATCCGTCATGTAATATCTGTAATGATCTAATTTCTCACTGGCTGCTAAACAAGTTTCACTACGGGTACAAATAAAGTAACCTGAACCTGAACCTGAACCTTATTGTGACGGGCGGTCATGGTGGGAGACTCAAGTGTTGGTAACATGTCTGTTAACTCTTCTGTTTTCCACGTAAGTCATGTAGGTGTTCATAATCTGACAAATAGTGGTCATTTCACTGCTCCTTGCTTAACAGTCACAATGACAATATGTAGTAGAAATCCAGAGAGGAGCCTGTTTTAAGTGAAAATGTATATTAGCTAACATCAGCTAGCATTAGCATTCAGTTACTTCCTGTATAACAACTACTTCTAAAAACCGCAGAAGGAGATAGAGAAGGAAAATTGTATTTTATAGCTGACTACTTTTGCGTTAACATTTTTACATCATGTTAAATAGCTCACATTACGATGCTTAAGTGCTACAAGGGATCTTACTTTCGAGGACAGGGATGTCAGTGTCAATCCAGTTGCCTTGTAAACCTTGTTCATTTCTTTTTTAGTATTGAATAATGTATTTGCCCATTTGTTGATTTGTTTGAAGCTCAACTCTTCTCTTCTGTTGTCCCTAAATTGATGGAATGAATTGTCCAACTCCATTCGATCTGCAGAGTCCCTCTCTACTTTCAAAAGACAGCTAAAGACCCAGCTCTTTAGGAAGCACTATGCACTTAGCTAGGCTGTTCTCCACTGTTGTCCCCAGTGGCAGACCATGTCGTCCAGCTACAGCTGACTCACACTGTCCTGCTCTACTCTGGGAATCTGTGTTCAGCTCTGGAGTGACCCAGCACTTCATACTTTGGTAATTGTTGTGGTGATGACAAGTTCATTGTTGATGATGATAATGGAAGGTCTTAAATTGTTTGCTTCATTGTAGATGTTCCTTATTTTACAAAAAAAAAAAGAGATCTTGTCTACATCTTTGCTTGGTTGTTCTTGTTCGCGTATGTACGTCGCTTTGGATAAAAGCGTCTGCTAAATGACATTGTAACATTGTAACATTGTAACATAGTAATATTGTAATTGTTGGTACACAAGCAACATTCCTCATCTTGTCACCAAATTGAGGCTATATATTTTGAATGTATGATATAGCCCAACCTCTCCAGATTTTCAAGTTCGATGTGAATTTTACGGTGCAATAATTTGACGAAGACATTTGAAAAAGTATTTACTCTCTCATCTTGGGCCAAAATATGGTGATATGATAACAAGAGCTGAGTATGTAGCTCCACAGGTGTAAAACCCTTAGAAAAGTGTCATGATGTTTTAAGATAGAAGGTATAATATTGAAGAAACAAGGGATGTGTGGGCTTTCTCCCAATATTTTCTAAGTGAAAACAGACAGAATCAAACAAACAGAAATGCAAATGCTTGAGCTAAATGAGTGGAGCGAGGTGGTGGGAGGGAGGTAAGCTGGAGAGCGCTGCTTGGCTTAAACTCCAGCGATGTGCGGGAGGCAGCGTTTTGTTCTGGAAGGAGCTCACATCCTATTTGGACAAGCGAACACTCACTGGAGATGTTTTAATTCCTAATGTAAAAACTACCCCCAGGGAGTTTGCATGTAATTATGAATTATCACAGTACAGCAGACAGCCCCCTTATTCAGAGCAGCCGTCACTTTTCACTGAGCGACATTCAAAGAGCAGCTCTCTGTGCCACTGCACGCTCTAAACCTACAATTTGAGATGGTGCTGCCGACATCAAAACAACACCACCGACAGGCGATTGGTGCTGGCGTGGAGAGAGCATCATAACATGACCAAAATCCAACAAATTAAGAATAACGTGCTCTGTGTTCCCAAAAGGGAGATGATGACAAGCTGGGAAACTTTTCAACACATGCACTGTCTTTATTTGTCCAGAACTGCATCCATGAAAAAAAGATGGAAAATGTACAACTTTTATAAACATGCTTGAAAACAGAGCTATCAAAAAACTGCAGTTCCCGAGGTGTCCACTAGAGGCCGTCTCCAAAAGGGAGTCAATCCCCATAGAGCCCCATGTTAAAACATAGAGAGTAAACAGCAGTAATAAACATGTTTACTGCCTGATACACAGTTTTGGTCACTATGGCGTATTTTATGACAGCTTTATTTATGCCCAATTAAGGGCATGGCCTCTTCGATCAACAGATGGAAGCTGCCAGCCGTCTGCTAAGTGCCACCCAAGCAGCAAACACTCTGAAAAATGAAGCCAGATGCAGATGTGCAAGAAACTGAAGTTCCTTGAGTGTCCACTTGAGGGTGTGTTGGCGATCAGGTTTAGAACTTCGGCAGATAATATTATCTATTGGCATTGAAAAGCTAGCAGCCAAAGACACTGCCAGTGTTTTGGCTTAAAAAGTGCCCCAGTTAACTAGAGACCGTCTGCCAAACGTGTGTTTTGCAAATGCCTTTAGATTTTCATCTAAGACACATGTGGTGAGTATATTTTGACAAGGGCCTGAATCATATCAGAATTTCATCTTACGATTACTTCAGCCAAAAAAAATCACAATAAAAATGTAACCTGGATGTTTATGGAAAACTTAGAATAAAACAAGGTTATGAGTCAGATTACGGAAAAGATCACCCTTCCGTAATCACGAGGTTGGAGCAACACATTACTTCATACACTTCACTAATAAACACAACTGACTTGTGTACATGTCATAATACATTTCTAATGATGTTCAAAGTTATATTTATCCCAGGCACTTTTAATACACGGTTATTGTAAATACCGATATATTGTAAACGCCCTAATCTTGACATCATAATGAAAACAGAACCAGGATGTATTTGGGAGGACTTTCAGATGTTGTTACCACACGGTAACTCACGGTTTACGAAGTGACCCAGTAAACAGGGTCACTCCGTAAACCGTAACACTGGTCTCAATTCTACAGAGTCCAATGTTGGAATATTGATGTTGACAATCCACCAGGAAACCACCAGACATTTTGATACTGGTAACACTTTTAATTCAGTGTTTAAATCTTGCTAACTTGTTTGGATGAACAGTGAATAACAGCTTCCAAGGTGCACACATATTTGTGATGACATCAGCTGTAGAGGTGTCTGTAGAATCCCAATTAAAAACAAGTTAGCATCAGCTCAGCTTGCGGCCCATTCTGATGTCCGATGATGTCTGCAAAGAGATGGAGAAATACTGCTTTATTTATTTATATATTTTTATTTGTATCCCCATTTTTTCAATCTAATGAGCTTAAGTTAGCATCTGCTATGCCCAAAGTTTAAAGCTCTATAGAGTGGATTAGAAAAACTCCTCTTGTATGATGAGAAATAACATTTTCCAGTGATTTTTTACTGGTTTTAATCATCCGGTCTGTTTGTTTCTTATTCAGCAGGGAGGGTATCTTCCAGTTTGAACATTCTGCTCTTTGTCAGACTCTGTAAACGTGTAGTAAAAAAGACGGTTTAGTTTTCAGCTTAATCCAAGCTCTACTTTTTTTATGTGCAAAGTCAGCTTACTTCTAAGAGCCCAGATGACAGGTATAGATTATAATGCTGCATGTGCACACTGTAGCTTGAAATGAATATGCATTGCTCATGATTTAAAAGTCAAATGTGACAGAGGAATATCCGAGGGTTCCTGAATTAAGAAGCTAAATGCCAAAAAAGAAAAAAAATACGGCACTGAAGGAATCTAAGGGGTAATTTTTGGGGGGTCCAGAGACGCATTTTGACAATCCAGCAGCTAATCCCCCAGATTAGTGAAGGTATTCATATTCATCCATGCAGAAACCTTCAGGACATCTGAGGGTTTTTATTTCTAGAAGTGTTGGAGCTCCAAAGCGAGGCCGGGGGCCTCGTGCAGGCAGGAGCGGCCCCGTGTCTAAAGAGGCTGTGAGACGAGACTCCATCTCTTTGTCTCAGAGCGCTGCATTCACTGTCAACATCTCCCTCATGGTCCCAATGCACTAAATGCATGAGGAGAATTTAATTACAGAGTATAGACTCAGCACACTCACACACACACATATAGAAACACACACAGACACACACACTCACACAAGCATAGACACACAGTGAGCAGTGGCATTCCTGCACTCAGTGACCTCTCCTCCAGGCTTTTCAAGAAAGGCGGCTGACTGAAGTTGGGTGGCGGAAGAAGAGGGGGGAAGTGTGGGGGATGAATGGGGAGGAGGTGGTGGAGGGTTTGGGTTGAAGGAGTCCACAGAGCGATGGCCTCCCTGCCCGGTACTCACACTGTGGACAAACAGTGCGTTCTTAAGTCAGGAAGCTTAATTATGCTTAATAAAAGCAGCATGTGAGACGTCTCTGACCCACAGAGAGGAAGCTCCGCTCTCAGGGAGACCGGTGTGTGTGCAGACTCTGAGATCCTCGCTGTGGTTCTGCGACATGTGAAGAATGTTATTGTTTGGTTTAAAGGTGTCACAAGAAAATGCGTCCTGTCATTCATGACTTACTGCGGATACACGTAGCATTTAAGTGAAGTATGCAGATTTACTGTCACTGTGCTCTCAAGCATGTTGTGTCCATCATGGTAAACATGTTTCATACTTTCAGTCACACTCATAAAGATATGTAGTTAAAGTCAATCCACTGTTAAACCTCAGGATTTATACGCAGTGACAGTTGCATGTCAATCACTCCTCAACATTTACAGAGAAGTTGATCACCCTGATTTATTGAACTCCATGATAAAGTCTATAATGTTTATCCATATGTACAAAGCCTTACTGTAAGATTAATGCACTTTAAGAACATGCACGTAGATGAGACCCCAACTATTTTGAAAAATAAAGAGGATGGAAGAATCAACACAGTTTCACAAGTACATGTGCATGTTTTATTTCTTTCACCCAACACACCATCTTACCTAAATGAATAGAAATGACTCCATAAAGCACATTTAACACTGTTCACTCAGTGCATATCAACCACACAAGCTACACAAGACTCTTTTACATATGTGCGTTTCTCTGCAGGGCACAGCACTGCTGAAACCAGGACAAAGATTCCTCTAAGTAACCTGAGTTAACATGATTACTGAGGAGACAGAGGCTGTGTTTACACAAACCTCTTTTTGCCATGAGTTGATGTTTAGCTTAGTTTTGTCCTTGTGTTTCATGCCTTGGTTCCTCTCTGTTATATGTTATCCTTTGTCTTCCTGTTGTGTGTTTTGTGATCCAGGTCTCTTGTTGTATTTTTATTTTGTAGTTCTTGATCACTGTGTGTCAAGTTTAGTTTTACTTCCTGCTCTTGTGTGTTTCCTTCCATTCTTGATTACCCTGATTAGTTTCACCTGTGTCCTGTGTTCACACCTGTGTTAATTACTCTGTGTAATTAGTTCTTCATTGTTCATCTCTCCTGTGTTCTGTGTGTTTCTGTGTCCCTGTGTTTTCTCAGCGTTTCCTTTTTCCAGTTTTGTTTGTACCTTTTGTTCTTTTGTTGGTTAAAACCATTTTATTTTAAATCTGGACTTGAGTCATCCTTCAGTCTTTCCCCCTACATGACACCTTTATACTTCCTAAAATGTTTGGAGTGGGCTGCCTGTGTGAAAGCTGTGACAGCCAAAACTTTCATCCTGTCTTTCCTGCAGGACCAAAATTTGAGAAAGAAGCAGGAAATATTCTGGTAATCCACAGCAAGCTAGCATGAGGAGGTGAGGACTTCTGTATCACACGATAGGCGTGGACTTGATGAATATAAACATCTTAGGTTGGAGAAGGAGAATCATTTTCAAGATGAGGGCGAAGTCAGCACATCCATCTGTTTACACGTATCATTGGTATAATTATAAATAATAGTATCGGTGTAGGTCTCTGCTGCTTCGTCTATCATCATGTTGTGTACATCACACTAGCCACGGTTACATAATATTTTTTAATTCAGAATTAATTATTCAGAATTAAATAATTCAGAATTAAAGTTTTCTCCTTCGCATTTACATGGAAATAGTAACTCCAAATTGAGGTTTACATGGAAAACACGTTTAATCGCCTTTATTCAATTCCGCTTAAGGTCTGGGGGTTAGGAAGAGTTCTGATTGGACAGGGGCAGGGTGTGACGTAGTTACGTCTACCTGAAGAAAACAGACTCCAGTTCCTGCTTCTTTCATTTTTGGTTACAACATGGAAGACCACACAATACGTGCAATTTTCCCTTTG
Source organism: Notolabrus celidotus (assembly GCF_009762535.1). Taxonomy (NCBI): domain Eukaryota; kingdom Metazoa; phylum Chordata; class Actinopteri; order Labriformes; family Labridae; genus Notolabrus; species Notolabrus celidotus. The sequence goes on along the minus strand of NC_048284.1, from coordinate 30,130,746 downwards.
ATTTTGATTACAGTTTTGAATAAGCAGCTGGACACAAACATACTGCTTCACTTTCGTCAGCTGAGGAGAAGAGAGATAGACAACCGGAGGAGGGAGGCGGAAGACCATACTTTGGCGAATCAAAGCCGGTTAATGCAACAGCTGCTCTACCTCAGCTTGGAATATGTGCCTGCCAGCGCAGAATATGTGCGCCATCGCGACAGGACAAGGGAACAAGCATGCGCAGAACCACCGGAATTAATTTAAAGCGGAATGAACGTACACATGATCGATGAATTATTCAATTCAGATTTAAAATCAGAATAAACCAGACACTTACTTTGGATTTAACTTTAATTCAGAATGGTCATTTTCATTCGGAATTAGGTGTTTACATGGTCATTTTAAATCTTTTTAAAGATGATTTAATTTTTATTCTGAATTAAAGAGGAATTAAAAGTCTCATGTAAACGTAGCCACTGTGGCTTTCGCAGTGTGGTTTTGATGTCACATCTCGCCTCCTGTAAATCATCCCACCCTCGTCCGACAGAGTAGACTTGAAGGACGAGTGTGATTCATGCAGCAACCTCTGGCCGTGAGTATTGAATCCAGTGCGGAAGAGTTAAAAACTGCAGTTTATTGAGTGTCACCTTGAGGCTGGCTCCGGAAGTGCTGGAAACCTTATTCACAAAAATTCAAAAAAGCTGATCTTCACAGCAGAAATAAACATGTTTACAGCCTGGTACAAAAAAACAAGTGTAGTCTGGATAGCGCATTTCTCGATCAGCACACACTGTACCAACGTTGAATTTTTTTATAACCCAGCAATTTTGAAGATATTAAGATTACAAGTTTTCCATTACCAGAGGCACAGCTGACTTAATTGGCGGGCAGGAACACTGTAGCTGTTGGCGAGGATGCTCAAAGCCCGCCTCTTTACCTCGACAGAAGTTATGTTGAGTTCAACATTTCCAATATGGCTCCAGCCGACAATTGGCTTCAAAACCATTGCTTCAGAAACAGATGGGTGATGTCATGGACACTACGTCCATTATTTATACAGTTTATGGTGTGAATAGGTAACTTTGGAAAGTTACATGTATGTGTGAAAGAGACTAAAGAGGTTGATTCTTGTTTGAGGATCAAGAAAAAAAAAAATAATGCCGAGAATTCTGAGAGTGAAAAGAGGCTGCTGTGAGAGGTAACATGGATATTTTTGCAGTGTGCTTTCCGATGCAGATTCTCCCTCCTCTCATGCAGGCAGGAGTCATATTTGTGTGAATGAGGTGAAAATGTAACTCAGCAGCATCAGTTTATTTTATCCATCTGCACAAATACACACAAACCTGCAGCTGTGTCTGCACAGAGGAGACTCATTACCAGAGAGCCCCATGAGGGCTGTTTGCATATCATGGAACAACAATGCATTACAAGCGTAAATATGTGTTTTTCTTTATTCCATACATTCTGGGATGTCATGAGGCTCAGTTCATGGTTTGTATCTAGACCTCTGCAGTGAATGTGCACCGTGAGCAGAGCAGAACAGGCACATGTATAATCCTGCATCTGCTCACAGCGATGACTCATAGGAAAAGTGTTCAAAGCAGATCCAAGAGCAAGAAGAAAAAAAAGCCCCGCTCACAGCGAGAGATACCTCGGTCAAAGAGTCATCACTTCGAGAGCGAGGATGACTCATTTTCAAATGATTCATCAGGGTTTGCGGTCACCCAAACAGGACTGCCAGCCAACACGAGCTTCCACGAATTTGCTGGCTAAGGAGAGAGGCAAGTCCAGGCAGAGGCACAAAGACGTAAATGCAGCGCTGTTTTCAGTCAGTGAGCCGGCATGTGACCCAGAGCCAAATGCCTTTGATTACATCAATTACAGCAAGTCTGACGAGGCCTGGGGGAGCAATCTAACCGCCATTCATAACAACGACCGCGTCAGAGCGAGCGATCCTGCTCGGGTTACCTGCAGGACAGCTTCTAGCTCCTCTGAGAAAACGTGCAAAATCACGGCACGAGAAAACACACACTGAATGCAGATTTGACAAGTGGTATTACTGTATCAAAAAACACACACAGGCATGCACACACACATGCGCACACACAAACTGAGGTACCATGTGCATGTGACTTCTTCAACCCTTAACAGTCGCTCTGAAGCAACCTGAGTGCAAGAAAAATACAGACTCTGGGTTGTCAATCTTTATTTAGATAGCACCAAATCACAACAAATATTACCTGAAGACTCTTTCCAAACATAGCAGGTCTAGACCGTACTCTATTTTCAATTTTTAACAAAGACCCAACATCAAGACAGGATAAGATCCAGTCCCATCTTTCAGACAGGACTCAGTCTGATCTCATCTTAATCCACCACGAGCAGAGCACTTTGCAGCATTTAGCAAGTTACAGTGGCAAGGACAAACTTCCTTTAACAGGCAGAAACCTCCAGCAGACTAGATGGTAATGATATCAACAGCAGAGTCTCCATCTTTATCTCCATCTGGACAATAAAACCAACATTCATAACAAGCTGGAGTTTCATTTTTGGTCACTCTAAAGTGCTCTAATGTGATACTTTTGTTGGCATGTAACAAGTTATTATTCAATATCAGGAATCCTCTGACGTAACAAGACACTTTTATTGGCAACGTAACTAAACACTGGTGATGACACTTTGGCTTTGGGTCCACTTTTTTTATAAAACCTTTCTGACCTGGTGTTATTTAGACTTTAAAGCTAGCAGAGAAAAACACAAGTAATGACCTGATGTAGGTTTAATTTCCAAATTGGAAAACTGCAGTTCCTCAAGTGTCCACTTGAGGCTGGCTCTGGAAGTACTAGGCACCACGTACACAACCATTCAAAAAAGACGATCTTTACAGCAGAAATAAACATGTTTACAGCCTGGTACAAAAAACAAGTGTAGTCTGGATAGCTCATTTCTCTCTCGGCACACACTGTATGTGAATTTTTTCATAACGCTGCAGATTCGAAGATATTAAGATTATGAGTTTTCCATTATTAGAGGCACAGCTGACTTGACTGACAGGCGGAAACACTGTAGCTGTTGGCGAGGAGGCTCAAAGCCCGCCTCTTTACCTCACTCTAGCTCGGATAAAGTTATGTTGAGTTCAACAGTTCTAATATGGCTCCCGCAGACGATTGGCTTCAAAACAGCCCTTCAGAAACAGATGGGTGACGTCACAGATACTACATCCATTTATTATACAGTCTATGGGTTAAAGTCATTATTTCAGCTTTTTATTGGCATCAAAATGTTTTCTTGGAGCTGCAAATTTGTTCCACTACTATGTTATGGTTGCATCACACCATCAAAGGTGACATTTCCCAGGATTCAGCTGCACATAGTAGGTGATTCGGGAACATAATGTACTGCAGCCTGTTATCTTCACATTTGACATAAAGCAATGAACTTTGAATGTTTCCGGCTCATTCATTTGGAATAATCTGCAAACATTCAGCACATTTTTCTCTCTGAGACACGTCTCAAGTTCACAGAGGTTAACAGACAGGCACCATCTGACGCTGCAGACGAACCCAGGTGCACGAACCCACCTCATACTGTGTGTGTGTTCTCTGAGGAACTGTTGTCTGAGTGTGAAGGAACTGCAGGGGTCAATCCCTGCCTCCAGCTTACCCAGCGTGCTTCTGACACACTTAGCTCGTTTTCAGCTCTCTCCATACCTCAGAGATTAAAAGGTAAAAGCCTCCAACCCCACAGATGACAGATGTCTTTGTGGGCCCGTCAGGTGTATGTGTGTGTGTGTGTGTGTGTGTGTGTGTGTGTGTGTGTGTGTGTGTGTGTGTGTGTGTGTGTGTGTGTGTGTGTGTGTGTGTGTGTGTGTGTGCGTAGCGTGAACGTATGTGGGCGGAGAGTTAAGAGTTCAGATGGAAAGAAAGTTTGTTGGCGCATGAACAAAACATCACAGTTTTCTTAACGCAAACAGAGCATACAAACCAGAAAAACAACCGTCCTCAGAGGAGCTGTGTTTACACGCTGCTGCTCTATAGGTTTGGGAAAACACCCTGCAAATCTGATATAATCCAAACAAACACATATAATCTCAGGTTAGAGATTATGTCATGATATGATGCTCCACATATTTCTAAGCAGATGTTAATCTGATGTTTTTGTTGACAGATACTTTGTCACCACGCCTGTTAAATCCGGCTCCTACCACAGAGTTCAGTTTTGTGTCATCACCTCGGCTCAGCTTTTTAAAGCTCGCCGTGCATCCGTTAGAGGAGCAGTGAGATTTAACCGGGCTTTCTAAAGCTGCAATAACCAATACTTTAAAAGATCTCTATGAATGTACGACTCTGCTGTCCTCTTCAGCTCTACAGACCAACCAATAGTTAATTCATGTCCTTATAATTTGTAATACTCCTCCAAATGACCACAGCTCCGGTAGATGTTGCTGTTTGGCTCTGGAGAGAGAGAGAGAGAGAGAGAGAGAGAGAGAGAGAGAGAGAGAGAGAAAGAGAGAGAGAGAGAGAGAGAGAGAGAGAGAGAGAGGTTTGAGTGACATAATTTAAGATTCAGGATTGATGCTGCTAGAGAAAACTAAAAGGTGAAACCAAGATAGGACGTAGTTTTTAAAACACTTCTACATCTCTGTGCTTGTTTCTATGCAGCTGCATTTATTTGTTACTTTTACCAGTGTGTGTATGTGTGTGTATGTGTGTCTCACTGCTTCACCTACAGCTCACACAGCCCCATGACACATAGAAGGTTAAAATTTACAGGTCAGCAAATACCGAAGTCAATTTGGTGTCTCATTAAGATACACAAGTAGTCCTAACATTTAATTGTGTCTGTTGTACAGCTTCAACTCCCAAAAACTCAAGACGCTGTGACAGATGTTGATAAAAACAGAATGTGATGGTTTGTAAATCATTTCAAGTCTATATCTAATTGAAAGAAAAGGCAAAGACAACATGTCAAATGTTTTAACTGTTATGTTTCCATTTAAATTGTTATGTGAAAAATATATCTCCAACTATTGAGTTCAATGATCAACAGGTTAGTCACGTGACTGGGTCTAAAAGGACACTCCAGAGAGGCTGAGTCTCTCAGACGGAAAGATGGGAAGAAGTTCATCACTCTGTGAGAGACTGTGTGAGCAACTAGTTCAACAGTTTCAGAATAATGTTCCTCACAGTAACATGACAAAGAATGAGTGGATTTCATCATCTACAGTACATAACATCATTAAAAGATTCAATCTGGAGACTGCTCTGTACAAAAGGGACCAGGACCAAAACCAAGACTGGATGGACCGGATCTTCAGGCCCTCAGGCAGCACTGCATTAAAAGCAGACATGACTCTGTAGTGGAAGTCACTGCATTAAAAACAGACATGACTCTGTAGTGGAAGTCACTGCATTAAAAACAGACACGACTCTGTAGTGGAAATCACTGCATTAAAAACAGACATGACTCTGTAGTGGAAGTCACTGCATTAAAAACAGACATGACTCTGTAGTGGAAGTCACTGCATTAAAAACAGACACGACTCTGTAGTGGAAGTCACTGCATTAAAAACAGACATGACTCTGTAGTGGAAATCACTGCATTAAAAACAGACATGACTCTGTAGTGGAAGTCACTGCATTAAAAACAGACATGACTCTGTAGTGGAAGTCACTGCATTAAAAACAGACATGACTCTGTAGTGGAAGTCACTGCATTAAAAACAGACACGACTCTGTAGTGGAAGTCACTGCATTAAAAACAGACATGACTCTGTAGTGGAAATCACTGCATTAAAAACAGACATGACTCTGTAGTGGAAGTCACTGCATTAAAAACAGACATGACTCTGTAGTGGAAGTCACTGCATTAAAAACAGACATGACTCTGTAGTGGAAGTCACTGCATTAAAAGCAGACATGACTCTGTAGTGGAAGTCACTGCATTAAAAACAGACACGACTCTGTAGTGGAAATCACTGCATTAAAAACAGACATGACTCTGTAGTGGAAGTCACTGCATTAAAAACAGACATGACTCTGTAGTGGAAGTCACTGCATTAAAAACAGACATGACTCTGTAGTGGAAGTCACTGCATTAAAAACAGACATGACTCTGTAGTGGAAGTCACTGCATGGGCTCAAACCCCATCAATTTTTTTTTCTTTAAACACAGTTCATCACTGCATGAACAAATGCAGGTTAAAGGTGAACCATGCAAAGAGGAAACCATATATAAACATGATCCAGAAACATCAGAGACTTCTCTGGACCTGAGCCCGTTTAAGATGGACCTAGGGGAAGAGGAAAACTGTCCTGTTGACTGATGGATCAAAATCTGACATTCTTTTTTGGAAATCATGGACACTGCATCCACTGGCCTTAAGAGGAGAGAGTTCAACCGGTTTGTTATTAGCACAGTTCAAAGCCAGCATCCCTTATGGCATACGGATCATAAGAGTCCATGGCATGGGTAGCTGCCTGCAGTCCTGACTTGTCACCCATTGAAAACTTGGAGCATCATGAAACAAGAAATACGACAAAGGAGACCCTGAACTGTTGAGCAGCTGAAATCCTCTATCAGGCAAGAATGAGACATTTCACTTTAAACTCCAGAAACTGGTCTCCTGGGTTCACAGACGTTTACAGAGTGTTGTTCAAAGAAGAGCTGCATCCTTCAATGCAAAGTAAAACACCTAACATGTGTTTACATTATTTTGAACACAATAATTTTCTTGCATCTTAAAGAAAATAATCTAAATATAAACACTTTAAAATGGAGAGTGGACAGAAGTGACAGCGTAATGCGCAGCAGTCTTATCCCAGCCACTCAGCGCAGTCAGTATATTTAGCCATGCGCTCCTCCTCTCGGGCCATTACAGAGGCTCACAGTCTGCAGGCTCTCCGGCTGTTTACATGAAGTGGACCTGGATCTCACTAAGCTGCTTGTGCTGGAGTCTAAACAGGTGAAATCCTTTAAGACGGCCATCACTGGGTGACAGTTCCCTGTCTGTCACCTCTACGGCTCAGGCTGCAGCCAAGCCGGGTAAACAAACAGGAGTGAAAGGGTGTATGAGAGATGAGTCATCAGTTTGTGTGTGTGTGTTTGTGTGTGTGAGTGTGTGTGTGTCTCAGTCTGCTGAACATCCGCTCCCCTGAAGCTCCTCAGCACCGCAGGCAGACTCCAGCTATTACCTCCTCGCCCACACGCTGTCACTCACACGAGCTGTAATAACAGGCTGTCACACTGTCCCACTGCATACTCACTGCCAGCAGAGAGAGAGAGAGAGAGAGAGAGAGAGAGAGAGAGAGAGAGAGAGAGAGAGAGAGAGAGAGAGAGAGAGAGAGAGAGAGATGCAATATCTCCTGTGCACGCCCTGAATCTGATCACAGAGGTCTCCCACGTTGATTTGAAGCTTGAGCATGATTTGACAGATTGTAATGAGACGATGTGCAGGGTTGCTGAATAGGGTTATAATCTAATTTATTTAAAATGTGTTTTTTGAAACTTGTTATTTGGAGCTGCATTAATCACATCTAGTTGCACAACTTGCAAGTAAAAAAATCCTGCAATTTACACAGAGTCAACAGTAACTGTCAGCACAGTCCGTGTTTGGAGATGTCGGCCAGAGTTCCTACACAGAAGCTGCAGAACTAAAGAAGTTTAACACGGGACTTCCACCAGATCTGTGTCTGGTCTGTTTCCGATCCGCTGCAGTCCGGCTCCGTGCTCTCTTGTCCGTCAACACCCACCGATTGCGTTTTCAGAACGCAGCACGGCGCTTGAACGTCGGACAGCTGGAGTCATGTGACCGAGGTTTTCCCAGGGTAAATACTGAACCAATGATTCTCCTCCTCCTCTCCTCATCCATGTTGTCTTTCTGGTCCTCTGAAAGTCTCTGACCTCGAGACTCCAGGCCTGGCTGCGCTCATCATGACGGTTTGATGTTGTAGTTAAGTGAAATACGATCTTGTGACGACCTGCCGGATCAGAGACGCAGCCGTAACGCAATGGAGTGGATCCAGTGGAAGATAACAGATTGACTAGAATAGAAACCTATCAGATCCGGTACCGTGACAGATCGGAGATAGACCGGACACGGATCTGCTGGGATTTGGCCGTTACATGATAATACCCTTCGATAGAATCCCGACAAGGTGACACAAGACCCAGATGCGAACCAGAGGGTCTTATCCACCCTGAAAGGATTCTATTTCCCATAACAACCTGCTAACCATACATTATCCCTCTTATTACCCGGCTATTAACTTAAGATACAAACACGTCGGTAAAATCATTGTTCAAAGATTATTTTATTGATTAAAAGTGATTTATGTTTACAGTTTTTAAAAATAGTCCCAGTGATTCCTCGTCAGTGATCGTTCCACGGTGATGGATTCTTCTCTGCCTGTTGCGGTGGATTGAACATGAAACTGTCCTCATTCAGCTCTCCTTCTTCTCTGAGCTCTGCGGTTCACACACCTTTAAAAATAAACTAATGTCACAACTTTGAACCCTGCTGCTATCATCACCACCACTCATGGTTTAAGTTTCTTTGTAGAGATCACTAACCTAAAGCTTCTCTCACCTGCTCCGCTCCATGATCGTATTACTGGACAGGATCCAATATGAAAATGTCTGTCATGTTAGCGAAAGTAAGTAACATGTAGGTGTTTGGACATGAGATCAGTAAGAAAGCCAGTAAAAGTTTTGAATGTTTTCAGCTTGATGTCTGTCGGGACAACGGTTTAATCCTCCCAACAGTCCCGAAGGTAAGGGCTGTGTGATTTCAATGAAAAGCATGAAAATATCCTCAAACACATCGTACTCTAGATATGAAATATTTATATTTGTATCAAAGGAATAGTTGCTGCTCCGTCTCTGATGACAAATGTTTTTACAAAGTCATTTACTAAGAATTTCTTCCTCTGTGTGGACGACTTTATGAGTCATGGAGGAGAAATTAAATCTGTTTATGGTTTGTTTGCAGAAGAGAGTCCAAGCTCTCTGTGTGCAGCATGTGGAAGATCAACCCCGCACAGCTCAGTGACTGCTGAAGGTGAACGCACACTCCATAGGACATGCTTGGGAGAATGTCCTATACGTTATAACTGAGACAAGTCAGATTTGAAAAATGTGCAGCAGGATGCACGGAAACAATGTTCAAGAACTAAAGAAGCTACAAGGAGGAAGAGACAGAAACAAACAAGATGTTTATTGAGGACAGGGGGAGTTACAGGATTACATGTAGAGGTATTACTTGTAATTTCCCAACAAGAAAATTGTGGCTAGTGAAAATACTGAGTGGCTTGTAACTTTGGAAATCCATTAGTCACGGTATCTGTTGAGTGAACTATGCGTGTTATTGGAGGATACCTCCAGAGGACACGCCAAGAAGCTCAGGCTTCACTACAGGATGTAAACAACAGACATGGCAGAGGTGACTCTCATGTTACACTGAGATCAAGGCAGAAGAAGGGAGTGTCAACAGCTTAGGTGTTGTTTAAGGACACTAAATCAAGGCTGAAATAATAAACATTTAATCCTGCAGGTTACCAGAGTCCATGCATTGAAGCTCACAAAGTTAAACTTGTTGTCAGCTTCTGATTTCATGAGTGTGATGTTCATGTAACACCTCCAGACCTGCAGACCTGCAGACCTCAGAGCCTGAGCAGCGGCTGAATGAAGCCCTCGTGACATTTGACTGTTTGTTTGTGCTCCTCTTCGACGGTTGATTGTGGAAAAGTGTGCGGGCTGCTGCGGGTTTTGTGTTTACATGGCAGGAAAGTTGCTTGTTGTCGGTTTGAACTCCAGCTTTCCTCCCACAGTCTGTTTCATCTGCTGCTGCTGGTTTAAAGAGCTTTGAAGCCTGCACTCATTTCGTTAGTCAAGGCTGCACTGAAGTTATGTCAGAGCATCGCTGCATCCTCTGAAGCTCTCACATCTTCATTTGAAATCTTCTCAATGTGCATTTTGTGCACATATAGCTTGTATATTTCAAAATGTTTGCACCTAACAGAAGAATGAGGCTAAAGTGTGAGGGTTTGAAAAGAATACCAAAACCACAGGAAGGTGTTTCCACTGGATCCGCTCTGTGGCGCCCCGGCTCTGTGTCTGATCCGGCAGGTCAGAGCCCTCCGGATCAGATACCCAAACTTCTATTTTTGCCGGATGCTGGAGCACAACACATCAATCTCAACAGACCAGATCGTATTTCACTTAACTACAACACCAAACCATCATGATGAGTGGAGCCAGGCCTGGAGTCAACAGGTCAGAGGTTTTCAGAGGACCAGAAAGACAACATGGATGAGGAGGGGAGGAGGAGAATCCTTGATTCAGTAATTACCACGGGAACACCTCGGTCACATGACTCCTGCTGTACGACGTTCAAGCTCCGTGCTGCGTTCTGAAATCGTAACCGGTAGATGTTGACGGATGGAGCTGGACTACAGCGGATCGGAGACTGACCGGACACGGATCTGGTGGAAGTCCGATGTTAAACCTGTACCTCATTTTCACATATTCTGGTGTCTAAATGACTTGCAGGTCAAAAAAGATCTATAACAGCTCCAGTACACTTCAGCCTGCAGCAGTAACACAGTCTGTAATGTCAGTAATCCTTGATGGGAAATGTGTAAAATGAAAATCAATCCACTGAAACTTCTTAATCTGGCCAGTGTAGTCCTTTTCATATTCAAGATGTGATATTCACGTTACGTCCCACCCACAATGTAAATGTCAATTAGGCTTTATTGTGGGACCACATTGTGCCACCGCCATGCCATTATCAGAGGAAGTAACAGAGGCGTTACAGAGGCGAGACCAGATCAATCTGAGCTGGTGGAGTAGGCGGGGTGCAAAGTGAAATCACACCTAGGCCTTGTTTACATGAGAACAGCCTCACTGAAAACAGAAAAGTCTTTCCTGTGTTTATAGAAAAACCTGCGTTTGCATGCCGTTGCAGAGACGACTGAAATCCCTGGAGTGTGCATGACAGACCAGTAGGTGGCGGTAAAACTTCATAGGAAGCCGTCCATCAACAGAGGGATGAATACAAACAAACACGCGTAAAGACTTTGGCGGACACAGGCTCAAAGAAGCGTTAACGTTGTCTGGAGAAGAGTTCAGAAACGTGGCAGAGGAAGAAGCAGCATGGTCGTCCGCCATTGCTTTTTTGTCCTCCTACTCAGGCATGGCTATCTGACTGGGGAGTTAATATGCATGCATGAATGTGGCAAGGTCTTGTTTTCCTGTATGTTGCTTTGCTGTCTGTGTTTCTGTCTTTTACACCTTGTAGCTGCTTTTGCTTTTTGTGCATCCTGCAGCTCTTTTGATGGGTGCATTGTTTTCAAATCTGACTCGCCTCTGTTATAAGGTCAGTCACTTTCCTGAGCTGTTGTTCAGTCAGTGTCCTATGGAGTGTGCATTCACCTTCAGAAGTCTCTGAGCTGTGTGGGGTTGATCATCCACATGCTGCACACAGAGAGCTTGGACCCTCTTCTGCAAACAAATCATAAACAGATTGATTTAATTTCTCCTCCATGACTCATAAAGTCGTCCACACAGAGGCAGACTTGTTGACAAAAATGAAGAAATTCTTAGAAAATGAATTTTTCAAAACATTAGCTCAGAGTTTGACATCAGAGACGGAGCAGCTGCTCTCTCTCTCTCCATCTCTCCCTCGCCCTCTGAACAGACCCGCGGTGAAATTATGAATGAGAGCTGCTCCAAATAACAAATTAATTCATGATCCCAATTAGCATACTCATGCTGCTCCTGTAGCTAAAAAGCAGTGTGTAATTACATAATGCATGAGGCAGAGTAAACAAAGACTTTGGTGCTTGAACGCGCGCCTCTTTGCTCCTCTTTGACTCTGCGGAGGAGAGAGAGAGAGCTCGTTCAGTCCTCGGTTAATCGCCTGCAGACGCTCTGAGGAGCGACCAGGGATTCATGCAGATTAATGGAATCCTAAGTGGCACACGGTGCAATTTATAGACCAACATGCAAGATATTATGACCCAAATTCTGTCCATTATTAAAAACTGCAACATCTCTCTCTGCCACAGCTAGCCTATTTATGTCACCCAGTTTCCATGGCTACCATGCCATAGATAAAATCTAAAGCACACACAGGTTTCCAAGTGCAACACCAACTTTCCCCTGCAGAGAGGAGAGCGGGAGGACATCACAGCCTCATGAAGCAGACATGGAGAAGGTTAATGTTTATTATCTGGTGCATGAATATTCAAAGAGGGAAACACAGAGAGTTTAAAAAGAGTAACACAGAGATATACATGAACCGGGTCAGCCTCAGGTAGGAACCCTCGCTGAGTATCTGCAGGTTGATTCTCCACTGATGCTGAGGTGTGTTTGAGTAACGCAGGAAATCAGACTCAGTTGCTGCTGATCTCTCTAATCTAACGATGTGTGCAAGAACCACTGAAACAGGAGCGAGAGTATATTCCCACAACCCTATGTTCCCACATTTCTAAGATTTCTGGTTTTGTTTGTCTGACTTAAGGAAATAAAAACGAGGTTTCGGCATCTATAACCTCTGCTTCAGCCAAAACCCTTTTTGATCAGCCTATTTACTTATTCATTCATTCATTTACTATAAAGTGCTTCCAAAGGTCTAGTGGGAGGATAGGGCTTAAACTGAAAGGAAATGTAGGAACACAAGACCTATTTTGAAAATGTCCTAGAAATGTGGGAACATAGGGATGACCCGGCTGAAACACTATTAATGCAAAGTGGACACAACACAGCACAATATTCATGAAAACATTTTCAGTTTACAGATATTTAGGCGCCAAATGTTCCTCATAGGTTCAGAGAAAAGATGAGGACTAGGTTAGAATAAATACCAAGTTCAATAGAGGTAGACACGACGTATATTAGCCTTTGTGACACACTGGATAACTCATCCTGTGCTCTCAGTTTTCATTTCACTCTCACTCCGCTCTCCTGGTCTGAGTCTGGTTTTAGTTTGAGCCATACATCGCCCACAAACACCACCACAACAAGGCATTAGCATCCTCCACACAAATATCAGCAGACGATCTCCAACGCGAAAGGACGTCCTCAGTGACGTCCATCAGAGATGCGACTGTGGTGTCTCAGTGACGTCCATCAGAGATGTGACTGTGGTGTCTCAGTCACCTCACACATCAGCTTTGGAGGAGATGTTTTGAAGCCCAAGGAGATTGACGTGTTGAAATGCTGACTCAAACCTCAATTTATGTAGAACAGGCAAACAGGGGTGCTGGTGGCATACCGGTCTAAGCGTCCCACATACAGAGGCCACAGTCCTTGTCGCAGGGGTCGGTGGTTCGATTCCCGGCTGGTCGACCATTTCCTGTGTCTTCCCCCGCTCTCTACTCCCCACATTTCCTGTCTCTCTCCAGCTGTCCTTTAAAATAAAGGCAAAAAGGCCAAAAAATATAACTTAAAAAAAAAACAGGCAAACAGGTACAATTCTTCCATCTGTCAGTCAAATACACCATGCCCACATGTATGCACATGTATGAATAACTCTTGGCTTATACATTATCTTGATGGATCTGTTGCAAGAGACTTGAGACCTCACACCAGTTTTTGACCCAGGTTGTAAACATGTTTTCTGTTTTGTTTCTTTGGAAAATAATGTTTTAACCATAGACTGTATAAATAATGGACGTACTATCTGTGACGCCACCCATCTGTTTCTGAAGCGCTGTTTTGAAGCTAATCGTCAGCGGGAGCCATATTGGAAATGCTGAACTCAACCTAACTTCTGTTGTGTTAGTGTGAGGTAAAGAGGCGGGCTTTGAGTAATGTGAAATGTGTCTTTTGTTCATGAAATGTTTGTTAAGTTGACCTTCTGGGCCACCGTAGAAATGGGTTGAAAAATAACTGCTCTCCCAGGTCAAAGCCTCTGATTGGCTCAAACTCAAACACTGAAGGACTTTCCTTTCATACTGAAACCCAGCAGTTGTTTAAGTGGAGGTTCTTCATCACACAGACATTTAAATAGATGAGTCCTTGCTCTCTCTTAATGCTTTATTTACTGCAGATTTGAAACCTTCATTTTGGTAATTTGGCCATGTTTTGGATCATCAAAGGTAACTATGGTATAAAACGGGATGCTAACTTGTCTAAAGTGAAACATAGTTGGAACTGAATAACTGAAAAACGTCCTCCTCTTCAAGTTCGGGAGTCGAGCTGAGACCACTGCATAGAGGACTATAGCCTCTGTATATGGGGCGCACATTTAAACCGCTAGGCCAATGTCGCCCCTCCTCAGAGTCTTTTACGTTCAGTTTGGTGTTTTGGCTGTAGACATCCTGTTGTGCTGGAAGAAGCTGTAGATTCAGGACCACATATCTGGAACCGCAGTTTTAGGACCCTTGGTGCACTTGGTGCATCTGATTCCCAAGGGTCGCATTTTTATTGTGCAACCGTAACCATAACCTTAACTGTCACAACAAAACAAGAGATGAGGTCCCAGATCTGCAGTCCCAAAACTGCAGCCATATGCTCTGCAGACTACTGTAGCACCACGTCGATTTGGATAACAAGATGAGGTCGGCAGGTTTTAAACAGAATAATCTGTGTGACAAAAATAAACAGAAGACTCTTCGGAGAGTCCTTACACATCTTTAGTGTCTCTGTGGTCACAAGTTTCCAATCCCAGGAAGCCTGCCCTGACTCCGCCCCTGCTTTCTGGCCTCTTTAAGTCTAAATGAGACGATTACATACAAACAAACATCCTGGTGTGTTTGAGAGGACTTTAAACTACAGATAGAGATCATGAACTCATGAGGAACCTGTTCACTGAGGGAATGGATCACCTGAGAACGAGGACCTACCCAATAAGACTGTTTTGAGTCGCCCCCTGCTGGACGTTAGAAAGAATGCAGGTTAAAGACACCTCCACGCTGGGTTCCTTTGTTGAACCTGGAAGCTTTTCCATCTTCTCACTCAGTCTGTGCGATCCCCTGTCCTTGTAAATAATGAAAGCAAACATTAAATCAAACCAGGACACATGCACAGGCGCTGTTCTTCACTTGTTACACACAAACACATGCACACGCACACAAACAGGCTGTCCATGCTGGGCTGAACTCAAGACGTCCCTCCGAGAACAAAGAGAGGAGGACAAAGCTGGCAGCAGAACGCCGTCTTCCTCCTTCCCACCGGTTCAGTGAGGACAGGCAGCGGCTCGCACACAATACCTGCCGGCTGAAGGAGGAAGATGACATCATTCCTCCACAATGAAGTGACTCATTGTTCCCCATTTAGTATCAACTTCAAACACGCACACACACACACACACTCACACACACACAGCAAAGGAACAGAAGCCTTTGTCAGCAGAAAGTGGAGATCTTCAGCTGCAGGACAGACGAGCAGCTCTCACTCAGGGTCTTCACTATCAAAGACTCGGCTCATGTGACTGAATCTATTTTCTGCTTTAGGTAAATAAACGATTGTCTGTTCACAAGATCAATAACTCAGGTCAGTGCGGCCTCAGCGTGACATAAGAAGGATCCACTTTGATCCTGGATGGTGATACTCTGAGGATGTGTGCAGGCTCTTTGTCTGAGAAAAGCAGCTCCATGATCTCAAGAACTCCTGGATCTATAGCACCACCTGCTGGATCAACAGGGCCATGACAGGCAGGGTTTACACCGACGACCAGATGCAGAAGCTCTGTGTTTTTTAAGCCCTTACACCTTTTGAACTTGGAAAATAAGGTCAGAAAGAAAAGAGAAACAAGGCTAAAAGGCGACAAGGAGATAAGGAGGCGACTTCACAGAAAAGGAAGTCTATAAAAGGGAGTTTAAAGAAGAGAAGAGAGAGAGATACGATGACAAGTCGAGGGGATCTAATGCCAAAAGCATGATCAGCTTTAGTGTAGAGCCTCAACCACCTGAGGATCTCGAGTCAGCAGTTCTGATATGAAGCTTGGAGCCAGACTCATACCGTATCATAATCTTAATTCCTAAACCAGTGGGGAGCCGATGAAGGAGGCTAAGATTGGAGTCATGTGAAGTCTGTCTCTTACTTTAACTCTCCCTGTCCCCTTAAAGTTACTAACCATAGACCTTTCTGGAGTCCCTGAGCTCCCTTGTCTCATAGGTTCCTCTGGATCTCTGCTGCTGTGGATTTGCCAGACTCCAGCTGCTCCCTCTCTCCCTCTCTCCAACACAGTCTCAGCAGATGTGTGTCTAACATGAGTCTGGTCCTGCTGGAGGTTCCTGCCTGTTAAAGGAAGTTTGTCCTTGCCACTGTAACTTGCTAAATGCTGCAAAGTGATCTGCTCATGGTGGATTAAGATGAGATCAGACTGAGTCCTGTCTGTAAAATGGGACTGGGTCTTATCCTGTCTTGATGTTGGGTCTCATGAAATCAAGGCAGAAACAGAAACATTTAGGGTGTTTTCACAACTGGGCGCAAAATGGGTCATATTTGACATGAACATTAGGGAGGTGAGAGCAGATCAAATGAGCTGTCAGGTCTGTTAAAAGTCCTTAAAGTGTCATTCTGGTATTTTTGAACCTGTCTCCTATTTGAACATTGTTTTGGAAGGAAAATAAAAAGTTATGCCTCTTCTTTTGACTCTATGTTGTTTAGTCTGTTTTTATTCCCCTGCACTGAAGCAACCTGTGCCGTAAAGATTTAAATCTTCTCTGCAGCAGAAGTTTGTTTTTGGTGTCTGGGCTCCTCACAGATTTATGTCACACGCAGAAATCTAAGGAGTGATGAGGTAATATCTCAAACCCCCTGCAGACGGTGCCTGCAGGTGGATGCTAGGAGTTTGAGCACAGGTGCAGAGCAGATGGAGAGACCGCCAAAATATTCACCAGGTGACTGAAAGAGTGATGCATGCAAGGTGTGAAATCGGTGCAGTGTTTCAGACATCCTCTGTAACACTCTTCATCATTCTTCATGTGGAAGATGAACGTTTTAGATTTCCTCAATGAAATTTGTCCAGTAAAAATTCAGTAAAAAGTTAATAACCGCTGTCAATGGGTTTTGACCAATCAGAATCAAGCATCTTACACAGCCGGAATATCAGTGAGAGAAATTTCGAACATCCAACACAAACTATACAGAGTAACAACATACAGTCTTCTGTCCATTTAGAAAAGAAGGAGTGAAGTAAATTCCGCCAGAGTGTTAGGAGCT
This sequence comes from Notolabrus celidotus, assembly GCF_009762535.1. Taxonomy (NCBI): domain Eukaryota; kingdom Metazoa; phylum Chordata; class Actinopteri; order Labriformes; family Labridae; genus Notolabrus; species Notolabrus celidotus. The sequence goes on along the minus strand of NC_048284.1, from coordinate 30,113,592 downwards.
ATCAGTGCTCAATAACCAGAGGAAAACAAAACCCTCATCTGAACCTGTTAGCTATAATATTTATAATTAAGTTCTCTCACTTGGTCCACACACTCATATCCCTACCTGAGTTTGCAGAAACCAGCTCACCATCTTCCTTTCTCTTCAAGCCGACCGTCTCCTGGGAAGAAGCTCTGAAGGAGGCTTCACTCACAAGAAGCTCCGCTGCACTGACCTATTAGCTGAGGCTGTGCAGAGAGGCCAAAAGGTCAAAGTGCATCCAGTGGAGGTTTGCTGCAGAGGCTTCATTGCCAATTCCCGATAAGGCTCCTAAGGGAGCTCAGAGTGAGAGGGCAGGCCCAGAGGAAAGGAACTACAGCCTCGATCGAGAGATCACGAAAGAGGCTGAGGAGGCTGAGGAGGAGAGAGGCTGCAGCAGGAAAAATGGGCCAGGGTGAGGATGTGAGACAAACTGTGATTGGGTCAGAGCATCTCCTAACCTGCAGCTCCTTTGGGGTGTCCCCGGTCGGCAGAGGTCAGCACCCACCAAAAGAGTTCCAAGGAAGGAGAACCAGTGAACCAGGGACAGGGTCAGGTGTGGCCAAGGCTCATTGATCTGCTTGTGTGGTTCAATCTAACAGAAGAGCTACTGGAGCTCAGACTGCAGGAAAGTGAATGCTGGTTCTGCTGCAGACCGGTCAGGGTGTTGACTGCAGAGAGCTCCTACAATCTGCATCAGAACTGGACCACCTTGCAATGGAAGTCGGTGAAGGAGAAGCGCAACGAGTCCAAGGTGTTGTTGTCCAGATCTCAGTCCAATCCAGCATCTGTGGGATGAGCTGGACAACAAAGTCTGAACCACATCGCTATGTCCAGAACTCAAAGGATCTGCTGCTAACGTCTTGGTGAGAGATACCACAGCACACCTTAAGAGGTCCAGAGGAGTCCAGGTCTAGTCAGGTCAGGACATTTTTGTATCTGACCTTCATTAGACAGGTGGTAAATTTGATGTCTGATAGGCGTACAGCGACCTGGTACCTGTCTATTTCAACACCTTTGCTTTCATCATTGCACTTTTGTAACCTCCAGATCTGTACGAAGATATTTGATGTTTAAATGTCGTCCCTACGTTGGATCACAGTGTTTTGTTTCTCTGCAGGATTAAGATTTATTTTGAACATTATGCAGAAACTGTTGTTGTTGCTCTCTTTGTTTCTTCACTCCTGCAGCAGCAACAAAAACCTGAAACATGCTGCAGATTGGAGAGAGCCGGAGCCACACGCTGCGATCAATCCCTCCTGTTTAAGCCTCTCTAAACTGGCTCCCTGTTGGTTTAAGGATTGATTATAAGAGCCTATTGATTACCTATAAGACTCCTCATGACCCCAATCCACATTATATTTTAGACCTTTAAATCCCTTATGAACCTTTGCCTAGTTTGAGATTTGGGGTCTGAAATATTTTGGAACGACCAGGTCAAAGAAAGAAGGCATGTTTAGAAAATGTCTGCTTTATTCTTTATCAAGTTAGAATTTATTTTCCTTGAACTTTAAAAAAAATTGTCTTGCTTTGATGTTCTTTGTTTGGTTTTATACATTAAGCTCATCTCTATTATTTCTGTCTTTCTGCAGATTTGCTCACGCTATAAATTCATGAATGCAACATTTACAAAACTGCCGTACAGTCGTCCCATTACGAATATTAATCTAATCAACGTGTATTTTATGCAGAAGATGCATTAAAAACGTATCCCTGCAGAGATCTGTTTGGTACATCTGAAATGTAAAAGACTGGAACACAAGCAACCTCCGGCCGAGAGAATTGAAGCCCATAAGGAAGTGTTAAAAACTGCAGTTCTTCAAGTGTCCACTTGAGGCTGGCTTGTGAAGTACCAGAAACCACATACACACCAATTCAAAAAAGACGATCTTTACAGCAGAAATAAACATGTTTACAGCCTCATACAAAAAAACGAGTGTAGTCTTGATAGCTCATTTCTCGATCGGCACACACTGTACGGGGGTTGAATTTTTCCACAACGCAGTAATTTCAAAGATATTAAGATTACAAGTCTTCCATTATGAGAGGCACAGCTGACTTGATTGACAGGCAGGAACACTGTAGCTGTTGGCTAAGAGGCTCAAAGCCCGCCTCTTTACCTCACACTGGCTCAACAGCAGTTAGGTTGACTTCAGCATTTCCAATATGGCTCCGGCTACAAAACAGCACTTCAGAAACAGATGATTGACGTCACGGATACTACGTCCAATTAAGTCTCTGCTGGAACACTAATACTTTAAATGCATCAAATTAAAGTGGCAATGAGAGGTGATGAGATATAAAGGCATTGCAGAAGTGACGAAACGTGCAGTTCCCTAAGTGTCCATTTGAGGCAGATAACACGGACACCTCATTAACTGTATTGATTGCTTGTATTGATTTTTAACAATTGTACAGTGTTTTTGAGTTTTTGAAAAGCGCTATATAAAATAAATGTATTATTATTATTATTATATTATTAACTCTGATTTTAAAATGTTGACAGCAGGATTAAACATTTTTACATATTCATCGCTCATATATTTCATAGTTCATTCTGTACAGGATTACATTTATTTACTTAATTTTTTTGTAATTGTTATTTAATTATTTATATATATTATTTGAAATTATTGCTAACTCATCAATTCTGATTATTTTAAGGTTAAATGCATTCACACCAGATGCACATTAAGTTATATGCTTGCTTCATGAACCCCAAAATATTTCATTCTTACTCGCTTATTCTCATGAATCACTCGCTCCACTCACATGTCAAATTGCGTGTATACGAAAGTCACATGGCTTGGGGATGCTTGATGGGGCAGAGCTAACTTGCCAGTCGAAGCGATAGCTAGAATTAAGTGACAGACGAAGGTTTTCAAACTCACCTGATAATCTTACCTCCTCCCTCACTTACATCTAAGTGAGCTCCTTTTAATACCATGACATTTTTCAGATGAGTGAACCTCCGCTGGTCCGTTCTTCACATTATACGCGACTGGAGGATCTCCACGTTGATTGGCCATCATGGCGGGAATGATTTGCTGAAGACCACATTTTTCAACTCTCGTGAAAAAGCAAATGATGGAGTAGAGCGCTGAACACGTCGCGAATTTGCGTCATTAGTGCGTGTAAAACGCTCCATTCGTTTATTTCGTATCGCCCGACAGGAACTTTCATCTGTCAGAAGATGTCAGAAATAAAAGAAAATTTGAAAAAATTCTGACTTCAATCTGAGAATTCTGACGATAAAGTCAGAATTTATAAGAAAACTAAATAGTCCGAATTATTCTTTTACAAGCCTAACCTCCAAAATGTTTTCCAGTGGCCCTGATCCTCTTCAGTCAGTCTCTGATGAAGGATGACATCAGGAAAACACAATCAATAAAATCACATGTAAAATCAAACAGGTAGACATAGCATCCTGTCTTCCTCTTGTCCTCCACCATCAAGCGTACTGGTTGGTCAGTGGGAGGAGTCTTTCAGGGTTAAGTACTGTGGTGATCTTCCCCGGTTAAGAAGTGAGCCACATTCGTAGTGCTGAAAACCAAAATGTCACCGTACAGTTACCTCCATATCCACAAATCCTGCATCACAGTTCAGGCCCCAGATCTAAAACCTACTTTGGCTGACCTGAATATACTGAATAACTATCAAATCTCTCTCTCTTAAAGTGATATTTCAGTTTTTTTGAAGTGGGGTCGTATGAGTTACAGTACACTATTGCTCCTGCTAGCCACAATGAGTGCCGGTGAGCTCTTCCCCTTTAATGAGAAAACTCCCAGAGGACTGGCAGGTAAGCTAGGCTATTTTCTCTGCTGACGGGGCCTCCTATTTCACGTAATTTCACTAAAGTTGAGAAAATATGGTCCAGGAACTCATCACGGTACAAATGCATGCACCAGTAGAAAAAATTGGAGCTATTCAGTTTGCCGTCAGAAACCCCCTTTGTTTTGGCACTATTTTCTCGCAGACCGGTGTTCTTCCGCTGCATGAGCATGGATACACGCCGATCAGCTGTTTGGATCAACAAGCACGTAGCATTTTTAGCAGACACTTTTAGGAACAAAAACTACAAACTGCAAAAATGAGTGATTCTGACAGCGACGATGACACGCCGTTTACTGTGGACACAAGAGGATACCTCTATGAACCAGAGTTACAGAGGAAGAACTCCAGATGCAGACTCAACATACCGAAGAAGAGAGGGGAGAAAGTTCTGTGCTAACAAGTGAGCAGGAGAGATCCCACGTTACCTGGTGGTGCCGGTGTGTAAACTGTGAGCCCATGCCAACGAACCCAGAGAGCTTCTGCTGTCAGGAGAGGGACTTAGTGACAACAGAAAAGTGAGTTTAATTGACTCGAAAGACCAATACCGCTACTTGATCCTGCTACGCGCTTGTTGATCCAAACAGCTAATCGGCATGTATCCGTGCTAATGCAGCGGAAGAACACCAGTCTGCGAGGTGCGTCTGAAAATAGTGCCAAAACAAAGGGGGTTTCTGACGGCAAACTGAAGAGCTCCAATTTTTTCTACTGGTACATGAATTTGCACCGTGATGAGGGCCTGGACCATATTTTCTCAACTTTAACGAAATTAAAGGAAATAGGAGGCCCCTGTCAGCAGAGAAAACAGCCTAGCTTACCTTCCGGTCCTCTGGGAATTTTCTCATTAAAAGGGAAGAGCTCACCGGCACTCATTGTGGCTAGCAGGAGCAATAGTGTACTGTAAGTCATACCACCCCACTTCAAAAAAACTGAAAATATCCCTTTAATCTCCTCTATCCCTCTCTCCAACACGGTCTCAGCAGATGTGTGTCTATCATGAGTCTGGTCCTGCTTGAGATTTCTGCCTGTTAAAGGAAGTTTGTCCTTGCCGCTGTAAGTTACTAACCATAGCCCTTTCTGGAGTCCCTGAGCTCCCTTGTCTAGTAGGTTCCTCTGGATCTCTGCCGTCCAGGCTTACCATATAGCTGCTACAGCTACTACTATCCGTCTCACCACTATCACATCTCTCTCTCTTTATCTCCCTCTATCCCTCTCCCCAACACGGTCTCAGCAGATGTGTGTCTAACATGAGTCTGGTCCTGCTGGAGGTTTCTGCCTTTTAAAGGAAGTTTGTCCTTGCCACTGTAACTTGCTAAATGCTGCAAAGTGCTCTGCTCATGGTGGATTAAGATGAGTCCTGTCTGTAAGATGGGACTGGATCTTATCCTGTCTTGATGTTGGGTCTTTGTTAATAATAGAACATAGAGTACGGTCTAGACCTGCTCTGTTTGGAAAGAGTCTTCAGATAACGTTTGTTGTGATTTGGCAATATTTAAATAAAGATTGATTGATCTTTAAATGCGTTCAATATAAGCATTGACACGTGAGAAAGAGCCTCTTTTCACCATTCAGTTTATTTCATAATGCCTTGCTCACTTTCATGTTCTGTACCTGGGCTCCCATTCACTGAGAAACACTAAAACAACAGTGTGTGTGAGTGTGTGTGGACTCTTAGTGAACAGAAACTCATGAGGAGAACCCGTGAAGGTTCACTCCCGTACAGTAACACATTTAAAAGTCAGACTCGTCAAGTCTCTGGCTTTTAAAAACAGAGTTTCTAAAATGAAAAATAAAATCTGAAACACGACCAGACAGAACCAAAGTGATTGTGCAAAAATACTCGAGGGATATGAGTCCGAGAAAGAAACAAAATATAACATCCAATCCTTCTTTCAGAGTACATTTTGGATGCAGAGCTGGTGGGACACATTTACATTTTCAGCATACATCCTTCCCGCTCCCCTCAGGAAAGAATTTCATTCAGCGTTCATTACATTAAAAATATCTTCTTTTGTTTGTTTTGAGTTTTACCCCCGATAAACGTCACATAAAACAAGCACTTAAAATGCAGGCAACTTCTAAGGCAACATGTGAACTAAAAACAAACTAGATACTGAAGAGGGAGCTACAGGCTCCTCCGCGTTGTCCGTGAGGGCAGACCCACACCAGATTAAATATGTCCTAATGCAGAAATGACACCAGAGCTATCATACAGAGAGAACTACTGAATAGAAAAGACAGAAAACATCGACACACAAAAACAATACTGGAGTCAAAAGAAAAGGGAATCCACGCCCTCCTGCAAACGCTCCCTAACAGAGCAGGTTCTTTTGTTTTCAGAGAGAGAGAGAGAAGCAGATTATTAAAGGGCTATTCCTTCAGTTTTAAACCTGCGTCCTTTTCTTTTTACAGTTTGGGGGTCAGAAAAACTAAAAGGTACAAAAAGGTTTGAACTCGTTCCAACCAGCAGGCTGTGATGGACTAATGTGAAGATTTAGGCAGATGCTCCTCGAAACACTGAAATCTTACAATCTTGTTCTTATTGTTGCCCCTGACACTCTCCTGATAAAGAGGAAGATGCTTTTTTAACAGCTGATACATCACTCTACTCAAAGCCACCAGACTCCATTAACACAAACAGCAATTTAACAGTGTAACACAAGGGAGCTGCTGGTCTACCTCTGCCTCAGATGGTTAGTTTGAATTTCTTTCGAGTCACCCAACCGTTGCCTTGGACTCTGACTTAAAACCAAAACATTACAGTAACACAAATCATAAGCAAAGAGGAGTGATGGAGGTAGCAGCAGACCAGCAACTCCTGCACCTGAGAGGTGACTACAGTTTTCTTAATTGGAGTTTGGTCTCTTTGCTGTTCCTGCTTTCAAAAAATGAGGGCTCTCTCTCTCTTAAAGTAACAGCAGATCTTTCTTTGTAAGGATGAGGATTTCAACAACACTCTGTCTTCACGTTGCTGACCGAGGCAGCAGGGGACCAACAACTCTCTCCCTTTGCCTGTTAAATCCCTTTTTGTCACCAGGGTCTTCTGGTTAGGAAGAGAAGGATGTAACGACTGTTTTTGGTTTTTAAAAAGTCCTCTTCTTCATCTCTCCAGGAGGGATCACTACAGATAAACACCTGTTTGTTAAAGAGGAGGATGTTTTCTTTAAAACCTCAGCCACTGATGAAACAGTGACTCAGTATCAGGGATGTGATTGGAGCACAGAGCAGGAAGTGACACCTTCAAGTTAAATTCAAATGTAACCACACCCACATCCTAAACTTCATTTGACTGGTACATGCCTATAAATAACGACAACCAATCAACACGAGGTGGAAGGAAACTTCTCCTCCTGGATTTTGTTGAATATTAAGCAGCAATTGAATTACATCATTTGATGATGTTTATTTACTCGTTAGTCCTCTGTCTGTCTTTCCTGTCTTTTAGATCAACTTCTTTATTTCGACATCTAAAGTCATTCACTCAGTCTCCAGCGTCCAGTCTGCAAAGAGACAAAAGAAAGCTGATCTGCTGCTAACTGTATGCACTCTGATTAATAAATGCAGAATAAATATCATGATTTATAGAAGGTAACTGTAACTTTGTAATTAAAACATGCCTATCAAAATGGCAGCACAACACAAACCTCTAATAAAAGCCTGCCCCATTTAAAGGCAGGGTCTCTTTTAGTAGCAGGTCTCAAATATACCCCTTTTCCACAGAGGCAGTTTCAGGGCCCGGTTCGGAGCCGGTGCTCGATTGAGAACTGTTTTTTCATGTTTCGACTGCGAGTTAAATAAATCCAAAACAATCACATCCCTGCGTTTCTGAACTCATAAGAATAAGGGAGTTAGAGATCTGCCCGATGAGTTTGTGTTGTTATGTTTCACAGATAAAACCTTTTAAAAGTCATTCAACAACACAGACTCATCCAAAGAGGCAGCAGTAGATCAGGTTCAAAAGAATCCTCCTCCTCTGTAACATAAACATCTATCTCTCTGGATCCTTCCTGTAAACTTTTCAGACACTTAAAGCATCAATGTGAACTTTTAGTGGTTGTAGTTTTACCTCTGAGGGTCACATCACAGCCTGTTTCACCGCTGCTGGCTGAAGAGATCCACCAGAGCGACTTCACGCCTGTTTTTGTACTGATTAGTGGATGAAACACAAACAATGTAAGAGGAATGCTGCAGGTTTTAAACTCCAGGAGTCCCTTCTTAACTCTTCGTCCTTGTTAACTCGAACCCCGAGTTGTTCCTCTCACTGAGACGTGAAGTCCATCCCTGCCTGAACTGAATGAATCAAACACCTGAAGGAAACGTGTCTCATGCTCACGATTGGAAAAGAACAAAGTCAGAGATAAATACGTTGATTTAAGGGGTGTGTGTGTTTTGCATATCGGGGATTCCACGCTCACACAGATCGGGTTTCAAACATCCTCGCTGCTCTCAGACAGCCCGCACACGGTTCACACTTTTCGCTGAGACGCCTTTTTCACATTCTGAAGGACGATTCGTCTGTGGCTGAAGAAAACACGCACTCGTATCGTCCAAGGGTCCGTCCCGGGGCACAGCAGCAGGGTCAGGAGTCAGGGGTCACCAGGAGGGGGTGCTGTGATTGTTTGGTCTGCGGTCACAGGAAATCTGTGACGATGTGCAAATGTTCAGAGGACATCATCTTCCTGCCGGACAGACGTGAGGGTCTACAGTGGGACATGCAGGACACAGTAGAGTGCAGGTCTCTTTACAAAGCTGGGTCAGTGTGTGTGTGTGTGTGAGTGGGGGGGGGGGGGGGGGGGGGGGGGGTAGTGTTACAGTGAGGAGGAGGGGGAGGGCAGAGGGGGGATGATGGTAGCAGTTCTCATGTCTCTGTCTCATCAGGACGTGCCCTGTCTCTTCTGTTGCTGCACCCGGATCAGCTCCAGCTGTTTTTTGCACTTCTGGTAGTACGTGGACAGACTCTTGTTCTCCTCCATCAGCTTCTTGTGCTCCTGAACCAGACGGGACGTGTTCTGCTGGTCCTTCTCGTCCTGGTCCAGCTCGGCGATCAGCTCCTTCCTGCAGGGCACGGACGTGAAGAAACGTTAATCCAGAACAGATCGGACAAGTCACACCAGTTTTTCTAGAAAACTTTGACTGCAGAATCTGACATTTTCCTATAAGCATGAGGAAAAAATGTGATTTCTGCAAAGAAGTAATCCAAAAATAAGGAAGATCACACTCAATCAGGTGGATTTAAAAAGCACTTAAACAGAATAAATACTGATCCTGTGATGCTGATTTGTAAATATAAAGATTAGATGAGCAGACGTTCAGTGTTCTGATTTTGTCCACACACACATCTTCACATCTAAATGTTTTAGTAGGGATGGACCATGACTTTCGAATGCTCATTATCTCATTTTAAAATAACTATTTCTCACCAGTGCATGGTTGTAAGATGGTATTCCCGCTAGACAGTATGTAGCCAAGTGTCTTAAAGTTGTTTGCTAGCCGCATTAAGTAACAAGAGAAGAAGAATGCTAACCGCATTAAATAGCAAAACATGTGTGTAGTGTTGGGATTCAGAAACAGAGACTGAGCATGTCTGTAAAATGTAAACATACACATTAAAACTAACTTAAAGACTCAAATCAATAACACTGTGATTGTATGATTGAAGTAATTGATATATTTAAAATCAGTGTACATTAACCCCCGCTACCAGCTTTCTATTTATATCAGAATATATTTAGCAAAAAGAAAAAAATATTGAAACACTACTTTTATTTAATATTGATTAGCCTTCAGCCTGATTTATACTTCTGCGTCAAATTGACAGCGTAGCCTATGCCGGAGGTCCACGTAACTCCCATACCGACACAAGTAGCTGATGTGCACCTCCTCCAAAATGTAACTACCCGTAGAATCGATGCGGACCGCAAGACCTGCGATTGGTCCGCTTGGCGGCAGATAAAGCACTTCCGAGATCCCAGCTCATTGGCCGCACATCGGCCGTGTATTTCATCTCCTCCTCTCTGTTCTTCATGTAATCAAGTCTGTATGATAAACAGCAACATGTATCAGCTGTAGATTAACATAACACGCTCTGAAACTCTGTGGAAAAGTAAACAGAGATCGTAACGGGGCCGGAAGCAGGCGACCAGCTATCAGAGAGACCGCACTGCCCTCACTGCGGCACGGATACATTGACGCACATGTATGTAGTGCTTAGGGATGGGTACCGAATTCTGTACTTTTATAGGTACCGACCGAATTCCGTTGGTACTACCAAGTACCGACTCACGTAAAACCAAACGGTACCATGTTTCGATACCTGAACGCATCCCTGTGACTGTGAGGGAGTGGAAGGGGCGAGTTTCCATACTTTCGCCCTGTAATAAAGTCAGAGACTGATCGGGTGGACGTCTCTGCATCTGCGCGGGATCGCGCCAAACGGAGCCTGCAGCTGACGGGCGCGCGCACTCACCGCGAGGAGGATTACGTTCATTTCATACAGTCTATGGTTGAGACTGACTCTCTCGCTCCGACTACCTGCCCTGTTTATAACCGTTCCTGTGTGCGTGAATGCCCAACAAGTAAGTTGTGTGTCCTGTTATTATAAAGAGACGGAGAACTGACTTTTTCCCGTCCGCAGACATTCATGTGTGTTCATTGATAACCTCCCGAAAGAGCAATTAGTCAGCTAATATATCTAATCATCTATATAATCCTGTTTCTGTTCATTTCATGTTAAATTAAATAAATATGTTAAATTAAACAAATTTGAGATTATTTTTTTTTAATTAAAATTTATTACCACATAAACACACAAAAGTACCGAAAATTGGTACCGTTGAGTACCGGTACCGATTCCCAGGTACCAGATATCGGTACCGTATCGGTTCAAATGTGAAAGGTAGTAGTGCTCATGTCCATGTCAGCCTCTGCTGTGTAGGGGCGAAGCAGAAGTATAAATCAGCCTTTAGTCTGTCTGTGTATGTTTTTTTTGCCTGCCATTGCCTGTCATTTTATGACCACCATCAAAGAAATGCTTTGCAGTGTTACAGTCTGCTAACTAAAATGCATTTGATTTTAGAGACAGTTTTAGCAACATGAAAAAAGGCGCTAACATGGGAGTGTGTTTTTTAAGCTGCTTTGTTTATGATCAGCTTGTATTTAGGAAGGTTTTGTGTTGAGTGAGATGTATTTATTTCATTTTGTTTTAAAAAGGTAGAGAAGCGTGGCGTCACCTTACAGATAAAAGATTCTTCCTCACAGAGAGAAACACTGGTTCATAGTTTAACACTGGAACTGGATCTATACTAAAGCCCAGGTATCAGTATCACATCAGGACTTAAAGAGTTGGATCCCCTGTGTGGACTCTGAACAGCTGGACTTACTTCCTCTGGATGAGCAGGGCGATCTCTGTTTGCACTTTCAGGTATTCCTGGGCCATCTTACAGTGCTGCTCGAACACCGCCATGGACTCTTTGGAGTTTGGACAGGGAGCGAGAGGCTGTGAGGAAGGAAAGCACTGACTTTAAAACAACAAACACCTCACTGATGCTGCATACATGCGTTCATAAGATAGCTCCCTCAATCCCCTCAACTCAATGCAGTTCTTATATGACAGTATTTTTGCGGTGTGGCGTTCTGGAGGCTGATAAGCTGCTGTACCTGCAGCTGGTGATCCAGGGTCAGGTAGGCCATGGGAATGGAGTTGTCTGAGCCGTTTGTGTCTGAGAGGAAAGAGAGAGAGAGTTTGTTTTCTTTCATGACTGCACACCAATGGGTCAATCCCCAGGGAGAAAAGCATCCTCCACTGAAGCTGAGCAGAGTCCATATAAACCACGATTAACACCGAGCTCGATGTCTCCAGAGCAGTGTAACAGACCCGACTGTGGCTCTGATGCTGTTACAGACACTGTGTTAAACCTGTTACAGCACTTCAGTGATGTTTAAACTGTAATAAAATAAAACTTTTAACAGCTACAGCCTTCATTCTTGTGCAGTGGAAAGCTAAGGCTGCCGTCTATCCAGGTTCTAATGCAGCGTTATCTCACATCCTAAAGAGAAGGTGGAGTTCTGTTAAAAAACAAGTATTAAACACTTTAAACACAAAACAAAAGCGTAGTGTTTTCTACTTCTGTCCACTCTGGTTGTGTTGGAGCTGAGTTGTATACCTGTGGGGTCATCAGGGGAGAAGTAACCCCTGCCGCCTGTCTTGTCAGACGTCATCATCCTCACACTGGGACTGGAGGACCGGCTACTGTTCCTGCTTCCCTGCAAAGAAAGAAAGAAACAAACAAACACTGTGAATCACCTGGAAAAGACTGTCGTTTGGCTGAAATACGTAAGGTCTTCCCGAAGACATCATTGTCTGGATGGCAGCACATGTTGCTCCTAAACCTGTATATATTGTTCAGCATTAATGGAGCCTTCACAGATGTGGAAGCTACCCATGCCATGGACTCTTATGATCCACATACCATCAGGGATACTGGCTTTGACCTGTGTGCTGATAGCAAGCAAGGTGGTCCCTCTCCTCTCTAATGGGGTCCATGATTTCCAAAAAGAATGTCAGATGTGTGGACATTAAACCTGATCTCCTCTGATCCTGGTGTTCGTTTACTTTAATTGAATACAAATCTTAGTTACCTGTATAATCTTGTGTTAGATATGAACCCTCTAATGCTGTAGTTTTAATGGTGTTGTGAAGCTTGATGCTGCCGATGTTATTCTGCGCTCTCTTAGTTTTGTTACGTCATTAATAACTTCCTCCCTCTCATGAGAACAACATCACAGTGAACATGATCTAATCTATAGAATTTAATGACCTCACTGTCATTCGTTGTTTGGAGCACATTTCTCCTGTTTCACCGTCTTCCCACTGTTCCCTCCTCAGCTTGAGAAACTCTTCAGCCTCTTCAAAGTCCTCCTCACTACTCCTCAGTTTTTCACTTCAGGCGATCTCTGAAGGGCTGAGATGCTTTCTGAATCATTTCCATCTATAAAAAGATCTGTGGCCTGTTGCACCAGCTCTGCATAAGTTGAGTCCTAAGTTAGTTTGTAAAGTCGTCACTAAACCGTACGTTGAAACAAGTTAGTTTGTAACTTAAGTTGGAGACGCAAGGTTCCTCTTAACTAGTTGACCGTAATGTACAAACTAATCGAAATAATGTCTCAGATATGACGTTTCACTCAGTTCAGCCAACCAGTGAATAGCTTTTTTTTGATTAGGTGTTTAAGTGCTAACTCCTGTTAGCCTCATTGCCGCTAAACAAGCTAACAACTAATCATAACTGCTGTAACTCCCATTAATCCACAAACAGCAACATAAAGGTCAAATATGACAAAGCATGTTGATGTATTGATAATCTACAGTGAAAATAACAACAGTGACATCTAGTGGTGAAATCGTGAACTACAACATATGGTTCATTAATATAGCGGTACTCTAATGTTGTGTAGATGTACAGTAATTATTTCCGCTCGTGAAACGTGAGGGAAAGTGAGTTAAGATCAGAGTCATCATACTTTTATTATTCATGTAATCTAACACGGAGAGCGTTTTGTCGACTCATCAAAGCTGGTTTACAAACAGAGCTTTTACGGAGGACTTTACACCGACTCAGAGCTAGGTGTAAAATTTACGATGTAACTTATGCTAACGTTGTAACTGTCTCAGCTGGTGCAACGCTCAAAACGTTAGCAGAGTTTAAACCAAGCGGCAACCTCAGGCCACGAGAATTGAGGTCCATGCGGAAGTGTTATAAACTGCAGTTCATCGAGTGTCCACTTGAGGCTGGCTCCAGAAGTACCGGAAACCACATACACACCCATTCAAAAAAGCTGATCTTTACAGCAGAAATAAACATGTTTACAGCCTGGTTCAAAAAACAGCTTGGCTCTAGGTAGCTAATTCTCGATCGGCACACACTGTATGGGTTTTTTTTTCATAACGCAATTTCAAAGATATTAAGATTATGAGTTTTCCATTATGAGAGGCACAGCTGACTTGATTGACAGGTTGGCACCTTGTAGCTGTTGGCTTGGAGGCTCAAAGCCCGCCTCTTTATTTCACACTTGCTCAACAGAAGTTAGGTTGAGTTCAGCATGTCGAATAAGGCTGCAGCCGAAGATTTGCCTCAAAATGGTGCTTTAGAAACAGATGGTTGCAGTCACGGATACTATGTCCATTATTTATACAGTCTATGGTGTAAACTCCATCTTAAATTAAAAATTAAGCTCAAACTAGGCCACATTTGAACTTATAAACAGCTGGTGCAACCCAGTGCTGGTCTTAACTTTTACGGAGAATTCTCAGAAAACGTCACAATTTTAAGATTTTTCTTGGAGCAACTCTTTGTACCAGGAGGCTTTGTGAATATGGCCACTGGTGTGTAAAGTTTCAGCCTTTACTTTTAAGAGCAGCAGGTGAGTGGATTTGCATTATCCTCATAGTTATTGAAATTACAAGTCAGATTCGTCTCTCACATCCCTTTAAGTCAATAAATTTGCTCTATTTCAAGAAAGACAAAAATGTTGAATGTTTAAAAGTCTAAATTGAAAGTTTTGTGAGCAGCAGTCGAACAAAAAATACCACGAAATGTGAGGTTAATCCAGTGTTAAAATATGAAATGTCTCAGAGTATCTTTGTAGTCCACAGTATGAGAATCAAATGCTCTCTGATCAATGACTCATCTCTGTGAACCTGCAGGGCAGTCAGATCTCACAGATATATTTATCTTCTTTAGCAGCATTATTTGTGTTCAGTCTTGAAGTTGAACTCTGAATGAACTCTGACAGAGGCACAGAGCTGCAGGTTTACCACCAAACACACTCAGACAAATGTTTGTGGAAAAGCAGGAGAAACACAGCGAGCAGGGAACACAGTTTGAAGCTGTGTGTTTGAGAAGAGAGCGCTGAGCTGGTCCTTCACTCGTGTCTTCATCTTCTCAGAGCTGACATATCAAACACACGTCATATTCTGAGACGTTTTCTCCCCGAGGATTTCTCCCTCCTGACGAAGAGCGAGTCAAATGTGTTTGAAAGCAGTCGACATCAGTCAAACATCCACGAGGTTTCACAGCAGCGACTTAAAAACATGTTTTACACTCTGAGAGCAGAAATAAAGCCCTCTGCTCGAGGTCAGGGGGAGTTCAACTTTTCATTAGTAATGACTTAAAGATAAAGAGTTTGTTTGTCTTGTTTTAAATGATAATTAATGCATCATCAACCTCTGATTTGATAAAACATTACTCAGCTTTATATTGTGGATGTTTTTAAGCTTCAAGTCTCTTTATGCAGACAAAATTAAAATGAGTGATTCAGAGTGACTCAAAGTTTTTTCAGAGGCGTCCCTTTAGTCTGGTGGGAGGGACCGCGCTCATGTTTGACTGACAGCTGAACCGACAGGAGCTCCGAGAGGTGACAAAACAAACTTGTGCTCTCAGCTGAAGTTTATAAGTTTCTAAGTTAAGGAGGCCAGACATTGTTTTGTTTACAACAATGGAACGCCGTGTTTACCGTCTTACTCTGACAGGTGCTGACGGATGACTGATGAAAGTTTGATGCTTCATTTACAGTGAAACCAGAGGTTAACTGAAGTAGAGGCGCCTGCTGCCTGGATCCTGATGTATTGTTCTGTAATGGCTTCACGCACCGACTGAGTCAAAATACAAAATATTAAAGTCTTGATTTCTGTATCGACCAATCAGGTGTCAGCAGGTTTTAGTGTCTGCAGGAAAAACAGTCAGTATGGAGAGCAAAAGCAGGAGGAATGCAATCCAGTGTAATTAGTCCCGTTGTTGATAATCTAAGGACGATTTCTTTCCCTCTATGAACAGATTTCTGCATGAAGAGCAGCTAACATGGTCAAATATGATGGATGCTAAGACTGTGGTCTTTGTGTAACACTTGAAGATCTGTAACATGACATGTTTGTGTAAGTCAGTGTCAAATACTGAGTGAAATTCTTGTTCCTGTTTTATGTGTTGTGAATGCCTTTTGATGACGCTGCCTGCCTCATAACATCTTTTTTTACTGTATTTCCTTATAATTTATTTTAAATGTATTTTATGTTTAATATCTATTAGGGGTGTAAAGATTCATCTACTACATTGATGTATTGATTTATATTCCTATGATCCGACTACATCGATCTGTGCTCAGCAAGTTGGCCTTCCAGACGACATACATTGATCTAACATCGTTTTAAAAGGTAATAAATAGATTGTATCAATACTAGGAAATAACACATTGGATTTAAGCACAGCAGACTTTATATGGATGTGTTTTTTTTGCACTTTTAAGGATAAAGACATTAAATGTTACTCAATTCAGACTGCCCAGCAGCGTTTAGTCATTATGCACCACATATCTGGAACACACTCCCTGAAAGCTGCAGGTCTGCTCCAACTCTCACTTCTTTTAAATCAAAGATTAAGACTTTTTTATTTACCTCTGCCTTCCTATCTTAGCTTATTTTAACTCACTTTAAGTTAAAATTTTAATGTAATTTTTAATATATTTCTAATTTTTCTGTTTTATCATATTTGTCATTTTAATTATGTTCTTTTATGCGTGTCTGAATGTCTCCAATGCTTTTAATGTTTTAATGTAAAGCACATTGAGTTGCCCTCATGTATGAAATGCGCTATACAAATAAAGCTGCCTTGCCTTGACTGTCTGTCTGTGATGTCATTGCCACGCGCCAGCAGACAACAAAACATAACATGGCGGATGGCAGAGGAGAAGCCAGCAAGCGAGAAATTATCAAGCCAGCATTGCGATCCAGTCTGCGGAAACACTTTGGCTTTTGCAAAGATGGAGATGTTCTAAATAAGTCGCTTGCTGTTTGTAGGATATGTTAAGGTCAAGTAAAGAACCACGGAAACAACACAAATCTATCCAACCACCTACTGAGGCGCCATGAGATTTCACACAATGTCTCTATCCATTATTAATTTATACTTGATTCCCTTACAAGAAACAACAGGAATCTAGGACTGTCCAGTATTTATAAGGGATTTATTTCACAGTCACATTTTTGGCTAAAAAGTTACTGAAACGATTTCAAGTCACTGAATCGTTTCGGATAGTATCGTTCTAAATGAACCAATATCGTCCTTTAATCGTATCGGCAACCACGAATCAATCTTTGTTAAAAAGAATCATTAATATCTACCCTTTTAGATTTAGGATTTACAAGTATTTGCGCTACATTTGGAGTATCCTGAATCTACAATCTCTAAGTGTTCGACAGCCTCAGCAGAAGATGTCTGATTGTTGTTGTTTATCATGTTTTTGGAGACACATGGTGGATCCTAAATACTTTCACCGTCTCATTTTTGCCTTAAATGCATTTTTTTGCCGTGTTTTGAGCTTAACTTCATCCCCTTCAGCAAATTAGAAAGCAATACATTACATTTTCTTTATTCTCTGTGAAGTTGAAACACATATTATTAGATCCTAAATCTCTGTCCATGGTGCTGAAAACACATCTATGAGGCGAAAGAGGCACATTGCAGTGTTGTAGATCTTGGAAGTTCTGAAATAACGCTCCATTACAAAAGTTTGTTGTATATGGTACTGTCTGCAAATATTACCTGTAGTAACTCTGTCTTTATTGAACAAAGGAGGCACTAACAAAGACATTCAGAGGTGCTAATAAGCTCAGGAGGGACAGAACTCATTTACCAATGTTACCAAAAACAACAACAAAAATGTAAATCTGTTTCTGTTTACTTCTAAATTGCGCAGGGAAAGTTATGCAATTTATATAGAATTCATGTCTGAATGTCTTGTCCAAAATATTAAACAAATAAATAAAAATAAAATAAAATAAATAAATAATAGTGCAGTTTGACGGACATTTAAATTCAAACTTGATCACCAGCAACACAGACTAATATCAAACCCACATACCAATAACTGAAACTCTACAGCCCCCCAGTGTGTATCAGTGTGTGTCCCTATGTGTCCCTGTGTCTTACCTGGCTGGACTCTGTCCCGATGCCAGGTAGATCCTGCACAGACCGGCGTCTCTGAGGCTCACATGTTGCTGTGGACGGGACAGACAGAGAGAAGAGAGAGTGAGACTGAATAGAGTTTAAGGACGGTGGTGAGGGAGACTGTTTACCTGAGGGATATTCCTACACCCACACACACCCACACACACCCACACACTGCACTGGTTTAACCCTTTGAGTTTCTAGCTTGTTAACATCTTCTCTGGCTGAGCAGGAACGCTACCACAGCGCTAAAACACTTCTAATACTCTTCAGGAACAGCTGGAGATCATGCGGTTTGTACTAACTAGCTGGTTTGAGTCACAGGCAGTGAATCACTGCTAGTGTGCTCTGAAGTCATAACTCATAAACCTACTTAAAGAACTTCAATAGTTTTTACAGACATATAATTATGTCCAATTACGAGTTTTGACAGCTGATGTGAGTGTAGTCTGAGAGTCTGAGAATAGCTCTCTACTCCTCTACTGTTTCAGTGAGTCATGAACTTTCATCAAATTGAGAACAGAGTCAAACCTTCAGAATCAGTGCCAGGAATAAAGAAATATTAATGAGGAAAGGAAGTTTTTCTTTACCTTTGTATTTTGAAAATCAAATTAAAGCGTAAAAGGTAAAATTGTAAATAACATGAAAAAGTTAGGAGTAAAGCTGCAGCGCTGAGATTAAAGTCAAAACATCTTCAAGAGTAGGATTTTGGATCAGAGTCAAACTTAAGCATCAGAGTGAGGCAATGAAGTCATGATGTCATTTCAGTAGGGATGCACTGAAGCCGCTAATTTGCCAGTCCTTTAAACTGAATCTTAAAAGACCGAGAAAGCCTTTTTTTTTTTTTTTTACAAATTGAACATGACATTTTCAGTTTGAAAATAAAAGGTCCAGACTTTGAATTCACACAACAGTCACGTGACCTGCTTTTAGAATTTGCAAGGATTGGGAAAGGATCGAGTTTATTCTACGCATCAGAAACTAACACAGCAGCCTGGGATCATCTGCTCTACGCTAACTATGAGTCTGTCTATGGCACAATGAAAACACATAACAACATACACAATACTACACACACCACAGAGAACACAGAAGACTGCAGCCAGTGGAAATCATCAAACCTAACACTGTTTTCATGAACTTATTGAGCCAAGTGAAGAATTTGTCCTTAAACAGTAACTTGCTCAGGAGTTGACTTTTGTTTCTCTAGTATTGGAAAAAGGTATCAAAGTTTCATATCCTGGTGTCTGGACAACCCTACCCGATATAACACAACACAGTTTATTTCTCCCTTGTGAACATTGTGCTAGGACTCAAGTGCTGCAGACATTTTTAGCACCACATATTTCTTATGCTGCGTTCAGAACAATTTGATGCACATTTTTGCCTTCTCCGCACCGTTTCCTAATTCTGATCTCGTCTTTTTTCCTCTTTTGTGTCTTTTAAACTTTTAGTGTTCATCAAGAACATTTCCACTTCATGATAAAAACAATCATTTGAAAATACACCATCAGTCAAAGGTTTGGAAACACCTTCTCATTCAAGGGTTTGTATTTATGTTAATTATTGTAAACACTGTAGATTAATACTGAAGACATCAAAACTATGAAAGAACATATATGGAATTATTGAATGAACAACAAAGTGTTAAACAAAGCAGAATAAGTTTTATATTTTAGATTCTGAAAAGTAGCCCCCTTTTTCCTTCATGACAGTTTTGCACACTCTTGGTATTCTCTCAGTCTGCTTCATGAAGTGGTCTCCTGGGATGGTTTCTAATGAACATGAGCCTTGTCAAGAGTTCATTTGTAGAATGACTTGCCTTCTTAATGTTGTGTTGTTCAGAGGTAGGGTTAGTACGCATTGGATAGCCCTATTTGACTACTGTTGTAATCCAGATTATGGCCGAACCAGATTATTTCATAGTTTTGATGTCTTCAGTATTAATCTACAATGCTGAAAGTAATTAAAATAAATAAAAACCATTGAATGAGAAGGTGTGTCCAAACTTTTGACTGGTAGTGTATGTCAGCTTAAAGAGTTTTTGTGTTTCTGCTCTGCATCAGTCCAGCAGAGTCACAGAGCTTTAGCTTTGCACAGGTAGACTTTATGTATAGTCCATAATGAAGCTTTATGAGACTTTACTGGATTTACTTAAGTTTTGTTGGTACACTTAAAACAAAATTTAAATTTAAATATACTTAAGAATGTGATTAATTTCTGTGCCATTAATAACACATTTAGATGGAAGCAGGGGGCCGTTATATAATGGACCTTGGGCCGTGATTGGCCGGCTTTGGACACTTCTGGTTTACATGCACCGAGGACTGTGGGGGGATTTTTACAGAATTTTACAACAAGTGAACTAAAGTGCACAACCTGCTAAAAACAGACATGTTGATCTCTTAAGAAGCAGAATAAAGAACTCAAAGAGGACGGTGTGTGTTTGAGTCTCCTTTGATTATGATCTCAGCATTACTGACATTGATTTGTTCTTATGATTAATATACAAAATGCCTGAGTGCTTTAGGTTTTCTGTTGTTTTGAAAAACGCTGCATTAAGAGTCCAGATTTAATGCACATACCAAACTGTGGATTTGTGTTGTTCCACCCTTACCTCCTGACCACGGCTGATTTATGAGCTGTGACAGAGTCCTGACGTCCAGGTGTGCACGTGCAATAATAAGCATGATAACGTGCACAGGCTGACTGCCTTAGTCACCGCTCTAAATGAGCCACTTTCACACTCAACGCCTCTCAAGAGTAGCAGTCCTTTCTTACATCCAGAGCTGTCCCCGTTCCTCTCACCCGTATCTCTGCTCGTAATAATAGCTCTGACCCTCAATGTGAGAGAAATTAATCACAATGACTTTTTCAAAGTTAATGGATGTAAAGAGAGCGAGAGGGAGAGAAAAAAAAAACAGCCATGCTTTGCTCTACGTCCTCTAAGCATGAAAGGCAAGGACGAGCTCAGATGCAGAGAGGTGGTGCTCTGATTTCAGCCCCCTCCCCGTGATGTGCTGCAGCCAAGCCAGAGAGATGACAGAGAGGACAGGGCCATGAGTTAGGAGCTTATCTCATCCGTGTCACCTCATCGGACTCAATTTAATGTTTTTGACATTAACTTAAAATGTGTTGTGTTGAGGTAATGAAAGGATTCATTAACATGGAAGACATCTCATCAGCTGGGGCCAGATTTGAGGGATAGAAGGTGACACAGGATGAGAGTATATATATAACTCATGTTCTGTTTGCCGACTGGAAACCACAAAGACAGAGAGACATTAGACACCTCTGATGTGTGTTACTCCAAGACAAGATCAATCATAGCTCTTTTCTTTTTCAGGGATTCTCCTGAAGATGTGTTCAGACCAAAACAACAGCACATTACCTTCTGTTACTCACACGAGTTTTACTGTTCCTATTTGTTCTTGTCACAAACATAACCTGGGAAATCTGGCCTCATTCAACAATAGCACCAAAGTTTGTTTCCTTATCTTTACCGTAAAGTGATATCTAAAATATCTGTGTGAAGCAGCAGGTTATTATTGTTCTGAATAAAAATCCTCTCAGTGCTGAATTTATACTCAGAATTTAACTTTCTGCTGTTTAGACCAAAAAACCTTTGATTAAAATAAAAGTTGACCTCATTTAAACCTTGTTTCTGGTATTTGAAAATACAAAGCCAGTTTTTGTTCTAACCTAAGAACGAATCTAATATTGAAACATTAATGAATAGCAGAGTCTCCTTCAAACTTTGTGAGTTTTTAAAGGATTGGTTTTCTGAAGAGCAAATTGTGAATGAGCCCTGATCACTCTTTAAAACGTTTAGTTTTTTTAACTTTAAAAAAATGCAGGGTCTCTTGCATTTTATCAAACAGTTCAGATTAGAAAAATTGAACCTAATCCTGCTACTGATCCTCGCTAATTTCTGTGATGGACACCACCATCCATTTGTCTCCACTGAGGGGCGGTTTTACTGTTTTCATTGCTGATCGGTAAGACGTTTGAATTCAAGCTTCTTCTGGTCTATTTGGAATACAACAACAAATATCGTGAAAAACAAACTATAGTTTTTGGGGAATTTCGTCTTTATTGATAGGAAAATAAGCTGGTGTGAGGTAAAGAGCCTCCTTTGAGCCTCCTCGCCAACAGCTAGTGTTCCCGCCTGTCAATCAAGTCAGCTGTGCCTCTCATAATGGAAAACTCGTAATCTAATTATCTTCTAAACTGTTGCGTCATGATAAAATTCACCCCCTTGCAGTGTGTGCCGATCGAGATGTGAGCTATCCAGACTACACTCGTCTTTTGTACCAGGCTGTAAACATGTTTATTTCTGCTGTAAAGATCGGCTTTTTTGAATTGGTGTGTATGTGGTTTCTGGTACTTCTGGAGCCAGCCTCAAGTGGACACTCGATGAATTGCTGTTTTTAACACTTCTGCATTGGCTTCAATTTCCACTTGGGGAAGACATGCAGCAAGTGATCAAGGCCGGGAGTCGAACCAGCGATTGGATTAACTATTTCTGAGGACATCATGAGAATCTTAACCCTTGATGAAGTCAGTATACGATGTTCCCTGGATTTGTGTTTATGATTTATAAGCACATAGAGTTTATATCTGTTAGTTGCATCGACCTGCTTCCTCTCGTCATATGTTTGCTTTATTTTTGGTCTGAAAACACCTCGAGACACAAAGCTTCAGATGAATGTTTGTCTTTGGAGTTGTTTGGAGTGACACACATTAGTGGTCATGTCAGAGCACTGCAACCCACGGGCTCAGCCAAGCCAGCTCCACCCGGTCACCAGGAGGCCCAGTGGTCCAGTGATACCTGTGACGACGATCTTGGGGACATCCAGAATGGTGCCGTACGACGCCGTTTTACGGTGGCCTCGTTTAAACTGCGGATGTGCTGCAAAAACACACACATACACACTCACACGTACAGCTGCGAACACAACAAGCATGCAGACTTAAGACAGACCGGGGGCCCACAGCTCGTCCTGCGCTGTGGGCCACACACATGCAAGGCATACATGGTACGTGCAAGGGCAGCATGCACCGCATCCATTCCAGACGTTGCAGAGAGTTGCTGCAAACACTGCCGGCAGCCGCTGCAATACATGTCCCAGCACAAACAGCAGCAGGCATTCTGTGCAGATGCTGTTTAGATACAAAGTCTAACCAGACGATGCAAAAAAACCCAAAAAACTTTATCCATTAAAAGTCTGGGATTTTTAAACTGGGGTCCTGTTCTGATGTATTTCATGGTCTAAATGGCAAATCAGCAAGTAACAGGTTTGGATTTGCTGCAGTGTGCAGCCGTGAGACAGGCTGCAATGTAATCTACTGTATTAGTGCAGAAGCTCCAGATCAAAGTGCGTCCACTCAAACACTTTTCTTTTCCACTGTCAGACTCAGTTTGGTCTTCTTGATGTCAGGAACCAGACTCCATCGACTAAACAGGGACTTCAGATTACAGAACACGGGAGTTGCTGGTCTACTACTTCACTGAGTGGTTTGTTTTATCTGATATCCTGTGTTGGTGTTGGTTCATCGCCCACGATGGAAAAAACAAACCGACCATGAAGGGGTTGATAGATCAGCAACTCCCGTGCTTTGTGATTTGAAATTCCTGTTTTTGTCAATCAAGTTTGGCGGCTTTGAAGAGTGAGACTCAATGGCTGTTTGTGGTTTTAGAAAAGATCCCAGAGATCTCAGCCTACCAGTGGGGAGTGGGAGCAGGACTTTGATCTGATGCTTTCGCCCTGAGAGGTCACGTTGCAAACAGTCTGTCTCATTACTGCCGTCTAAAGCAATCTGCCAATGCAACCAAAACCTTTTATTTCTATCAGTGATTTAGACTTTTGTAAAAGCAGGACCTAGCTTGGAATATGGGGAATGGTCTTATTTAAATCTGAAAGCACAGAAACATACACTCCACATTAAAAGACATGTGAAGATCCTGAGATTGACTGTCCTCATGAGAGCACTGGTGAGTCTCTGAGTGCCCAGGAGGGGAGATGGCTGACAGCTTAGATCTATCTAAAGGAATCACCTCATCGGGGTTCAAGCACTTGGAGTCTGTGGAGGATCTTCGGGCATCATTCCTTGACTTTGACACGTCATGCCCTGCTGCCCTGCTCATCTTTTCTTAAACAACATAAACTCTCAAAGAAATCAAAGGAGCGTGCCACTTTGCCTCCTGCTCTACCTTGGTGTCATTTTCTCTAACTGTGTCATGTCTGCTGTTACCTGAAGGTGCAAAGGGCATCTTAGGCTCCAGCTCTGACAGGTCAGCGCTCATTCTTTTGCTGTCAGAAGATACCAGGCACTGAGTTCGTGCAGGCAGACTCTCCACGCTGCCCCCCCTGGACAGAGGCAGAGTCCTCAGCGGGTCTCCCTGGAAGAACAACGACACTTTAAATACAGAGGCTTGTTCTGATAAAAGTCTGAAATCTATCATTACTGATGTGATGTCGATGCTTTAGATGACGAGGAGGATATTCAAACCTTTGGTTTGAAGTAAGGAGCAAACTGAGGCGTTATCTTGATAGTGTCGTTGCTTCCTTGAGAATCACTGTGCTCCATGTTCACTTCGCTTTTGTTGCTCGTGCTGGTGTAGTCCACGTATGAACCTGTTTCAGGAAAGTAGAGACATCCATGGCTCATTACGCCTGTTATTATATTGGATCTAGCGCAGCTGTGCATTAAGTGCTAGGTGAGGCTCTGAAGTGATCTCCCTGTGCATGTGAGAGTTTGAAGACTTGTGTACCTGTGCTAGTCGCAGAGTTGCTCTGTCCATCATCTGAATACTGGTATGGATACTGCAGGGGTTCTTCAGATCCAAGGAAGTACTGCAGAAAGAAAATCAGGATTTGTTTACATCTTTGCACTAAATATGATTTTACAGAACATACAAAAAAGTCATCTCTCCTTTGGAATCATCTACCAGTCAGGGTCTCTCTACTTTTAAGAGTAGGCTTCAAACTTTCCTTTTTGATAAAACTTATAGTTAGAGCTGGATCAGGCTTGGACCAGCTCTTAGTTATGCTGCTATTGGCTTAGACTGCCGGGGGACCGGACACACTGGGATCTTATCTTTCCCTCTCTCCCCTCTCTCTGCCTGTCTCTTACTTTAATTCTTCCTGTCCCATTAAAGTTACTAACCATAGACCTTTCTGGAGTCCCTGAGCTCCCTTGTCTCGTAAGTTCCTCTGGATCTCTGCCGTGGACGTGCCAGACTCCAGCTGCTACAACTACTACTATCCGTCTCACCTCTATCATCTCTCTCTCTTTATCTCCATCTATCCCTCTCTCCAACACGGTCTCAGGAGATGTGTGTCTAACATGAGTCTGGTCCTGCTGGAGGTTTCTGCCTGTTAAAGGAAGTTTGTCCTTACCACTGTAACTTGCTAAATGCTGCAAAGTGCTCTGCTCATGGTGGATTAAGATGAGATCAGACTGAGTCCTGTCTGTAAGATGGGACTGGATCTTATCCTGTCTTGATGTTGGGTCTTTGTTAATAATAGAACATAGAGTACGGTCTAGACCTGCTCTGTTTGGAAAAAGTCTTCAGATAACATTTGTTGTGACTTAGCGCTACATAAATAAAGATTGATTGACTTTCATAATGCCGTGTGAGAGGTAACTGGCAGGTTTCTGTGTTGTATGGAGCACCAGAAAAGTACATGATATGTTTAAGATCAGCATCTTGCAGAAGTCTTAAACTGTGTGGACTACATGTGCACATCACGTGTTTGATGGTTAAATGATTCATCTTGCAGCCTTAAAGCCGGCAGCTCAGTCTGCAGGGAAACTTTACCTACAGTGCTCATTACCTGGCTCTGTTTCCACATCACATACAGCTCTGTGTGATTTGTGCATTAGATCAGAGAGAAGGTGTGCAGTGTGCGAGGACTGATTACCTTCATTAGATGAGTCATGATCTTCACTATCTCCTCCATGGAAGGCCTCTGAGAGGGGTCTTTGGACCAGCAGCGAGTCATCAGACTCTCAATGGGCTTGGGCAAGTTTTTGATTAGAGGAGGTCTTGTCCCTGAATGTGCGAAGAGGAAAAAACGAGTAATTGCTCACAGAGAGTCAAGAGCAACAAATAACTTTAGGCCAAACACCAGACAGGAAGAGAAATAGAGCACATTTACGCTTAAATCCCCCGTCCCCCAAACTATTCAGGCAGGAGAGAAGTATCAAACTAGTCCTGTGGTGATATTAGTGTCCCATTAGTATTCTCCTCCATCCATCTCTGGGATGAAATAAACTGCTGGGAGCGCTGCACAGGTGAACAAGCTTTTAAGCTGCTCTCTTCTGACAGACTCTAAAAAGAGAACTTTCATTTTTAATCCAGGGCTCTGATTTTAATGCTTTAGGGTGTAAATGACTGATTGCAACAAGAAGTTTGGGAATTATTCAATTGAATTTGCGGTATATTTGGCTGAAAATGCACCCCATCAAAGCGCATCCAGTAAGATCTTGTTTTTGTCTCTGACAGGATCAGATTGTTACATTACAAAAGATCCCGACAGAGAAAGAGCTTTTTGTTCCACAGTCAGATGCTTCCCTTATGAACTGAGCAGCCGTTACATCGCTCTCTCTTCAAAGACACAGAACTCTTTTAAAGGAAACATAAAGATCCTTTTGATTCACAGAAATGTGACGGTCAGTATTTGTTGAATCGGCCTGCAGTGTAACCCACAGATTTGGACGTTTGAAGACGGGCTTATGGTATGTCTCAAAAATTTGAGTGCAAAATAAAAGGAAAAGCACAAATTGTGATGTGAAAAACACCAAATGTTGCTTCAATTGTCCGCATGATAAAGAAAGAGGGGGTTCCAGGGTTGAGAAAAAGCAGTGTGTGCTGGCAGACAGGTGACGCAGTGAAAATGTTTGACATACAGTGTACACTGATTTATTTAGACGGGGTCTTTTAAGATGGCTGCAGTTTGTTTTACTGATACTTAACTCGATGGCTGTATATTGCCCTAAATATTAAAAACATTGACATTAACACAGATTTTTTATTAAAGCTCCTGTGAGGAGATTTTAGCTGGATGTGAAGCTGTTGTCTTTATGACCTAAAAAAAACAACAACAACAACACCAACACTGATGATTGTTAGTTCAATGTTAGTCCAGCGTATCCTGGGTCTTCCCAGTGGCCTCCTCCCAGAGGGACATGCCCGAAACACCTTCCCAGGGAGACGTCCGAGAGGTATCCTGACCAGACCACCTCATCTGGCTCCTCTCGAATATAATTTAAGACCCCAAAAACATTCAAACAACTTAAAAAAAAACTTCGTCTACTTGTGTGGAGGGATGGGCAATGATTTTCAAATATTTGTTCACTTAGTAAAAATCGAAGAGTTACTTTAAATATTTTCTCATTTTAAAAGTACAATTTTTCATCGTTTTTATCTGTGCCTGGTTGTAATACAGTATTCCCGCCAGAAGGTGGCTATAGAGCGTCTTAAAGCTGTTTGCTAACCGCATTAAGTAACAGAAGAAGAAGAATGCTGACTGCATTAAAAAGTAAACGAAGAAGAAAACATTAGTGACAGTGATTTTCTCCGTTTCTAAATCTCACGCTACTACACACATATGTCCAGAGACTGAGCATGGCTATAAAATATAAACACACACGCCACACTGTGTCACAGAAACACCGACGTAAAGATTGAGACAGACGCTGTCAGTGCCCGCTACCAACAGCCCCTCGTCATGCTGCTGGTTAACGCGACTGCCACACAAACGGGCTGTTCATAGGACAGGTGAGTGAGGGGCAGGGGGGGTGTTCGAATAATCGTGGAATAGATGCCAATGTTTATGGAATATTATTTTGGCTTGGAAATGCCAATCCCTGCTTGTCTGGAGGTTTAGAGAGAGCCGGAACCAAATCAATCGATTGAACGATCCATGAGAAGAGGACTGCAGGCTCTGTACATGGGGCGCCTGCTCCTCCAACTGAGCTAAACCAACCCCATAGTTTCTCCTCGTGTCAGGTTGTGTTGATTGTTGGCCTGATGGATGGATGTTTGACTCCTGACCGCCAGAACACGGATAGTAGAGAGCGACTTGAACCTTGAAACACCCAAACATGTATAACAACAGGGCCCAGGCCCAAAACCAGTCGAGTAAACCTTCTAACATCAGATCCGTGTCCGGTCTGTCTTGAGATTGATGCGTCGTGCTCCAGCATCCGACAAAAATAGAAGTCTTGCGTATCTGACCTGCCGGACCATAGACGCAGCCGGGACCAGCAGATCCGGTGTGAGTTAACACATTGACTAGAATAGAAACCTATCAGATCTGGTGCCGTGACAGATCAGGGACGGACCAGAAACGGATCTGGTGGAATTTGGCCATAACTCTCATAGTCTCCAAGCATTACTCGCAGGGCGGACACCTCTGAGGACTCACAGTGATGGAAAACTTGACATGGCCCTAGCATCCTGCAGCACACACATGATACACGCACACACACACACACACACACACACACACACACACACACACACACACACAGACACACATACACAGTCAGTGACTCACCGTTGTGCACAGCCCACATGATGCGGAAAGCCGGTCCTCCAATTTCATCAAAGGGCTTCCTGCGTGTGATCACCTCCCAGAGAATGATCCCCCAGCTGAACACATCACACTTCTCGCTGTAATTGCTGCCTGAGAGTTAGAGAGGAACACACAGCAACACTTAGGTCCTTTTCCAACCAGAGAAACGCTCCGTTTGACATCGCTGACTGCCTGATAAAGCTAATTCTCTGTGGCACGTAGGAGATGGGAGTCTGGGAAAGCACAGCAGCCTTTGTCTCATCTTCACGTCCACAGAAGGGAGGAGGAAAAAAAGAGGGGAGCAATCTGTATCAAGAAACAGCTCCTGTGTTGCTTAATTACTGCGCCTCTTATTGCTGAATTAAAGTGCACATCACACACCTATTATAAGTTGCTGTGCTGAGACGTTCTGGTTGCATTTCACTCTGATGCAAATGAGTTGTAAGGAGTTCACGGAGAGGGCAGGAGTGAGATGCGTAATTGCACTGGAGGCTTGTAACTAGCCTCCAAAAACAAGATAATGACCAGAGCTTAATTCCGTTTTTCCTCCTGACCCTCTTTGCCAAGAACACGTCTCATCATGTAGAAATACATTAGGCTGAATGAGAGCACAAACGCTGCACCGGTGTCTCTCGAGGGAAATAAAGCCACCAGCATCATGCCATTCATCTTCCCAGCATGCTTTGGGAGACGACCATCAATAAAGCAGCAGAGTGAAGCTGCTGATGATGAATCAAGAATTAATGCCTCCATGCTGGGAGCGCTAAGCTGCTATTAGTGTGAAAAGTGACAAAACAAAGTTGGGCGCATGACGGCGCGGGAGAGAAATGGCAGAGCTGGATCTTTGTGGGGATTTAAAGAAATCAAAGCGGACACACATCAAGACTTTTCAGCTAAAAACCATCTGACGGGGAGGGAGTCCAGAGCGCTTCAGCTGCTTGGAATGCCGCTCATACTTGCCTTCGAATACCTCCGGGGCCATCCATGCTGCACTTCCTTTGTTGTTGGTCATGTGGGTCTGAATGTCGCATGCTGTTCCAAAGTCGCATATCTTCAGCACAGTGCCGCCTGCCACCAGAAGCAGACTGGAACAAAGAGGGGAGAACGAAACCCTGTTAGACACTGACTGTGATTTCAAAGAGAAGAGAGAGAGCTTGTTTGCGTAAAGCTACGTGTACGTGAGGCATTTATTCAGTGTCAGTTAACACACGTGAAAAACTGTGATTAATTTATGTATGTTCAGTACGCCTCCACCTTTGTCTACAGACCTATTCTCTGAGGTCGTTCATGTCATCAACTTTCCATTTAAAACATCCTTCAAAATAAAAAACGGCCTCCATCCAGATTAGGGATGTTAACAATTGATCGTGTTGAAGATGTTTTTTTGTTTTCAATTTTCTATAACCTGGAACAAACATCAAGTGGTCTCATATTTCTTTCAGCTATCAGGGAGGTGGTTTAAGTTTAAAGCATGTTTGGATGTGAATCAGCTGACTGAAGGTGTTGCACACAGCGGAGACGCTCAGCTGGGGGCTGTGGCTGAGTGACAGGTCTCCATGATTACTTTTCTTCTCTGCCGCCGGACTGATTATGTCTCCATAAGAACGAGTAGACAGAAAACTGGACACTGTGGGTCTGAAATCTGTTTCTGTTCAGCTCTCTTGTTGCAGTAAATCCACATGTTGAAGTCTGAGCCTTCACTTTATATGACTATGTCTGCAGAGATTATTTTTATGAGCCTGCTCCACATGTTGATATTCAGTGTTTAACATTTTCTACGCCTCATTATGAGGGATATAGGTGAGAATGTGTTTCTGGATGTGTCCTTACTTCTGTTCTTACACTGTCATATGTCCCTGCAATCAGGTAACACGACTCAGTGCAACCACATCTTCAACACTGCAGGATCATCCTTTTATCTTACCCGTATCGTGATGCAACACGTCGGGTGTGTTTTTAAAATGCTGTGTAACAAAATAATCCTTTACATTTAGGTGAGCAGTCTGCACAGTTATACTGTTATTATTTTGTCTTTTTATTGCCTCCATGTTTTGTTTTGTTTTGACTTATCCAACGTTCTCTTGTCTTCAGTGAACGACTGTAACGACGAGTAAATGTCCCCTGTAGAGAATAAACAAAGCTCATCTTCTATCGTTAAAAACAAGAGCTGCAACACAAGTTCAAGTCAAATCAGAGTTTAACGTCTGAAGAGAGCAGAACAGAAAATAACTCTTTACTTTTTGCACACAACAGGCTGATTTTTGTCTTTTATTAGTGTGTGCAGTTATATAACATTAAACAGCATAAGCAGGACAGAGTCAGTCTTACAGCTGAGACAATGTTTGCAGAAAGACAGGGCAGTCTGACAGCAGAGCCAGCTGTGTGGACTCTTAAAGTGATGTGGACTCTGTCAGTCAGGAGGGCTCCTTCAGGTAGTGAGACTATGATTTGTTGCAGACCTTGTTGACAGCAGGACATAGCTTGACTTCTGTCACTAAAAGGGGCACCATCTACTGTAGGTGATAACTTGACTATAAACAAAAACCTCTTATCTAATAAAAAGCTTGAATAGTGTCGCTCACGTACGCTAGCTCTCAAAGTATAAGAGCGTTTCTAAACAATCCCACCACAGGACATGACTTTAAAGTCCAAGCTCGCTCTGATGAGACTCATTACACACAGTGTAGGAATAGTTTCCTGCACAATAACCCAGAGTTGACAGTTTGTCACGATGCATGGCCTTGTTATTCCTAGAAACTCCACAACAGTCCTCTAGGAAACGGAGCAGCTGATCATTCCCACAGAGTCCTGCCAGGAGCAATCTCTCCCCCACAGTAAACACGCCTCAGTATCACCATGTTACCGGGTGTGCAGGCTGATAACAGCGCTGCTACAAACACATGCAAAGGCTTGCAGCGATGCTCTATGCTCTTTTGAGTTTACACAGCAAGATCCTCTAAGTCAGGTTTGATTTTGGGGTTCATCAGGAGTCAGAACACGGTTTAGAAGTTTAAAGCATGACGAGAATGTTCTTTGAACTTTTGTGGCATCGAAGAATTAGCAACTAAAGAGGATTGAGCTCTCTTAATTAGCTTCAGCTTCCACACAGACACCCTGCATGTTCCTGCAGGAGCCCTCTGTGTCTGAACCTTCACTGCATCACTGCACTGATATTACTGCATTCAATAAATACTTTGTTTTGAGACAGTCCTAAATCAGGTGTGAGTCTGCGTGTGTCTCACAGTGTGTGCTGTGAAATGTTAAAGATAACTCAAATTTGGCTGGGGCGATATTGAAAATGATGTTATCATGATCAAATATTTCGTATGAGTCGATATCGATAATTATCCCGATAAATTTCAAATCATTATTTCATTTCAATTTAAAGGCAGATTTTTGCTCCTGAGTGAAAGTTGTCAGTCAGAAAATTGTGCACTGCGTATCAGTTCAGTAGAGTATTATTTTGAGTTGTGCTCTCCCCTTAAAGATTACTAAGGGTTATTAGGGCAGAGCGATATTGTTTCCCACAGTGCAGTGAATGCATCACGGTTATTCAGTGTTCAGTTGTCCTACGGTCGGTTTGGATATTAGATGTGTTAGAAATGCACAGCAGAAGTTGTCTCTGTGCGCTTCCTTTACCCACATCCTGAAAGTAGATTTAATGAAGTGTATTTAGTTAATAGTTAACGCAGAGTCGACGCAGTGTCAGACTAACGACTCTGCTTTGAGCTGGTAGGTTTTACGTTTTCTTCGGTGTCGCTGCGGCTCGTCTCAGCTGTGTTTACATTCCGCTCTAAACTTTAAGCCCCGCCTACCTCTCACCCTGTGACATGATTGGCTGTTAAAGGTGACATATCACACTTTGTTCATCAATATATATTGGTCTAAGAGGTCCCCAAAACATGTCTTTAAAGTTTATGCTCAAAAAAACACTTTGAAATCCGGTTTTGGCATGCCTGAAAAGCCCTCTTCTTCAGTCCTCCTCAGAACACTCTGTTTTCTCTCTGACCACGCCCCTCAGGAAGTGGATGTGCCTCGGCTCTCCAGCACGTTGATCTAATGTTTACATGTTGGCTGAATACACACGGCTGCTCAGAGATCACGTTACTTCAACCCTCTGAATCTGATCCAGAATCTCATCCTGACGGAGAGGCGCCTGTAGCAGGACCTTTCTAAACCATTGGTCACAGATTTAGTGTTTCTTGTTGTTTTATTTATCAGTATGTCGACGTGTGTCTTGGTACACAGTTACGAACATGTAGCTATGTGGCTATGCTAACTAGCGCTAGCACTTATCCATGATAAATAAAAATCATCCACTAGATCTTCAAATCTGCAGACGTGGGGAGTAAAACCGACCTCTACCAGAAAGGCAGCAGGACCTTTCTGAAGGATTGGTCATAGATTTAGTGTTTCTTGTTGTTTTAATTTGTCAGTATGTCGACGTGTGTCTTGGTACACAGCTACAGCTACAGCTATGAACATGTAGCTATGTGGCTATGCTAACTAGCGCTAGCACTTATCCATGATAAATAAAAATCATCCACAAGATCTTCAAATCTGCAGACGTGGGGAGTAAAACCGACCTTTGCCAGAAAGGCAGCGGGACTTTTTCTGAAGGATGGGTCACAGATTCTGTGTTTCTTGTTGTTTTATTTGTCAGTATGTAGACGTGTGTCTTGGTACACAGCTACAGCTACGACATGTAGCTATGTAGCTATGCTAACTAGCGCTAGCACTTATCCATGATAAATAAAAATCATCCACTAGATCTTCAAATCTGCAGACGTGGGGAGTAAAACCGACCTTTGTGTTTATTAAGACAGCCTCCAACTAGCATGCCTCCCTCCTAAGCTCCTTGTTAGCACACATTTGTGCAGGTAATGAAAAACGGAGGGGGGATTCAGTATTATTTTATACAGTCTATGGGCTGAACAAGCTCCGAGCTCTGACTCCGTGACAGACCGGATATTGTTGTTACGTAACAAAAACACGGAAGTCTGAAACGGCTCGTTTCACACACATTTACAGAAAGGTGAAGAAATCAGAACAGGGGCAGAATGGATTTTTTTCATTCTCGGGGGGTTTGTAGACATGCCAGGGACACATATTTCAGGTAGAGAACCATTAAAAAGTCCATTTTGCATGATATGTCACCTTTAATTGCCGTCTTCTTCTTCTGTCTAACATTAGGTGGTAACTAGCGTCTAAGGCTCATTAGCTCTAGGGCTGTAATGATGAGTCGACATAATCGATTACTTCGACTACAAAAATTTGTCGACCCGGAAAATGTAGCATTGACACATCATATTATTTTTGTTATTATTATTGTTTTCGGCCGAAAACCTTTTATCACCGAAACAACACGGCCGAAATGTTGTGATGACGCACTGCTAACTAGGCCAACTATGTCTATGTGTATGTGTGATAGAAGTGAAGTGGCAGGTTACTTAGTAGCGTAGCAGAGTGTATGTGACAGACAACAATGTAGATCAGACCCCCCTCCTCTATGTGTTACCCTGTGACACAGAGAGGAGACACTTATCAGCTGCAGCAGCTGCAGCACGCGATGCAGGGATTTTCATGTTACCACGGCTCTACCTGCTTCAAAGTGTGTTAACACTCTGTTTTCTTAAGTCCAAAACATGTAGGATCGATGTAGGTAGCAGTGACTTGAAGCTAAATGAACAACTGTACATATTTTAACTCCCGACTGCCGCCGCTATCGGAGTTTAGCTACTTCGAAGATAAACATTATGTTCCTGAAGAACCCTTCACAGTAAAAGTCCCCGTATGTTACAAGTAGTATGTAGTCCCAAAAACTTTTTTTGAAAGGGCTATAACAGGAAGCAGCATGTTCACAAATCTCAGAGTAAAATAAAGCACCTGGAGATGTCTAAATATGTCTCGGCAAAGATTTTCGGTGCATCCCCAATATTTACGCAGTAAGAAATCTGTGATAATTTGTTTAACTTACTGCACTGTTATAAAACATGATATATATATATATATATATATATATATATATATATAGCCTTAATTTTGTAAAATAATACAATAACAACAATACTCTGTATTGTTCCTTCTATTTAAGTTGTGCTAAGCAAAGGCGTGTGGATGAGTTTGTGATGAGGAGAGACTCATGCAGCCCTCAAATACTTGAGCCAAATAATCATGACTAATCGACTAATCGAAAAAATAATTGATAGATTAGTCACCCAGCCTTCACTACAAATGCCTCTGACTAAGACTCATTTGTACTGACACCTAGGGCTGGGCAATAAAACGAAAACGATAATTATCGTGACAGAATTTTTCTCAATATAAATGTAACAAATGTTCAATAAAAAATGTAAATGCTGTGCATCTGGAACACGTTTAATGTCCACCGCGACAGTGGGACAACTGAACACTGAATAACTATGATGCATTCAATGAACTGCAGGAAACAATATCGACCAACAAAAAACAAAACAATATGTAGCCGTAAGTAATCTCAAAGGGGAGTGCACTATTCAAAACAATACTCTAATAAATTGATAGACAGTATACGATTTGATTTATCTTTGTTTTAAATTCAAATTATGCATATAACTTCAACCTGAGAAAAATAAGAATCTACGAATTACACTTCACAAAAATCTCACCTTAAACAAAAGACCTGCTTCCTGTTTGCACCGTCAGAAATAATGGATTCAAGAAGCTGATCAGAAAACTAAATCCAGATACAAACTAACAAACTGTCTTCAACTTTCACTCAGAAATAAAAATCTGACTTTAATTTAAATGAAATAATGATTTGATGTCTATTGTGATAATTACCGATATCAACTGATATCAAATATTTTATCGTAATAACATCATTTTCAATATCGCCCAGCTCTAATCACAAGTATTAGACAAGATATGTTCAAATGCACAGATGAAACCTGTAGCCTCCACGCACACAGTCACCGGCACAGAGGCTTCATAATAATAATAACTTACATGAACAGAAACAGTTCAGAGAGTGAAGGGGGGAAATCAAAGACTTTGATTTGCATCAAATCACAATAAAAAAAAATAACCTTGCTGAACTGGTCTCGTACTGAGACACAGGAGAATGTTTGTGCTACTTTGAAAGCCTTTAAGTGTTTCAAATAAACATGGACTAAATAAAGAAGTTACAGGAAACCAGAAGGCACTTTGTTGGCACAGTGAAACAAGGAAACAAGAGAGTGTGAGGTGAGGAGGAGCATACTTGGGTGGCTTGAGGTCCCTGTGAATGAGAGCCTTTGGTTTCATGCCATGGAGATAGGCCACGCCCTGGGAACACTGAAAACACCAGCTCATGGCATGGGAGGCAGTGTAATAGGGGAGGGGTTCAGCACCATGCAGCACTGTGGACAAGAGAGCACAGTCACAACCACCAGCACAGACAATAAACCCCCACAGGAACCAGGCAGTCACACACACTGATACACAAACACAGGGCTGACTACCTCTCTCTACAGCACCTCTGACAAGTTCATTCCAGGAGGACACACTGAGGGTTCACCGTTCAGTAACGACACTTACAGCTCCACTGAATGACATCAAAGTTAGGGGACTGCCGTGCAGCTCCCCGGAGGAACTTTGATAAGAGATTCCGTAACAAGGGAGGAGAGGTCATCATGAACCGTAAAGCACAGTGCAGAGTCCCAAACTGTGGGAGACAGCTCCTGGAAGAACTTGAACCTCTGGGGAGGGGAACAGATACAAGCCCTACTCACAGTATCACACACTCATGCATACTTCGATTACCTTCATGGACATACTGTCACTGCAGGTATAAACGGTCACATTATAAAGGTATATTCTGATTTCTGATCAGAGCTTGGGCTCCAGTGTTTTCAGTTTGAAGTACAGTCGCTGATATCTGAGAGCACGGCAGCATCAACCACGTTATCAGAGTCCTGCTTGGCTGGAACACAAGATACAACCATCAGAAAGCTGGTAATGAACCAACAGTGTATTTAGACTGTAGTTACAAATTATACAGCTCGTCAGGTTTACTCTTTTTATTTCTGTATTTGGTAATATTGTTATTATTGTTTTTTTGTTTGTTTGTTTGTTTTTACCCACTTATTTCTTTTTTTAAACATTAACCCCTTCATTTTATTTTATATTCACTATTATGTATTTTCTTATTTTTTATTTATTTGAAATTATTATCATTTATTATTATTGTTTTTTTATTGTTATTATTTGTATTGGGTTTTTTTTCTTTTTCACTTATTTATTTTTTAAACATTAACCTATTTATTTTATTTTCACTATTATTTATTTTCTTATTTATTTATCTTTTATTTTGAATTAATATAATTTATTGTTATTGTTTTTTTTCTTTCATCTTTATCTTGTTTTCTAATACAAAACAAATCCCTTGCTTTGATAGTTTACATTGATCTTTTCTTTATAATATGTAAAAAGTCAAATAAACAAATCTTTGAAAAAATTTAAATTAAAAAATTAAAATACAGCTTGTTAAGGCAGGATTGTTACTCCCATATACCAGGAAAGGTATTTCTTACTTTACTTGATATTTGTTTGTTTTTTAGGTTATGTTGTTGTTTATTGGTTATGTTTTGTGGCTTTTTTGCATGTATGATAGGACAGCTCTGGAGAGACAGGAAATGTTGGGAACAGAGAGCGGAGGAAGACATGCATTAAATGGTCGCGGCCAGGAGTCGAATCGGTGACCTCTGCGACTCTATGTGTGGGGCGCTTCGACCACGAGGCCACCAGCCCCCCAGACGTGCATGTCTGAGTCTGTTTGTATGCAGAGTCTTTTTTATGCCTCTCTGCACGATGCAAAACCACAGATTTAGACTCCCACATCACGCTGCAGCAGAATCCAAAGGAGAGCAGAGCTTTGTCACGGGGCTACTGCAGACTTAAGCTGAAAAGGAGTCTTGATTATTTTACACCTGGGCTCCTTTTTTAAAATATTTTTCCAGCAGGTATTTAGAGTTAAAACAACTCACGGGTAGAAAAAAATCTGAAATTGCTTGTGTACATTTTCCTCTGACTGCAAAGTGGCATCAATAACTAATTTTAAAAGTATTTCCTTTTTTCTTTTTAAAGTCTGATAACATTACATGACAGCTTCTGGATGCTCGATACTGTAAGATAATTGTATTTTTCCTTTCTGAAGTTTATCATGCAATATAATAAAATATAGGAATTTATCCCAGAAGAATGCAAAGTGTTTTATGTTCCAACAACAGTTTCACTTTTGCTTTCACAAACCTGCTTCTTACTTTTCCCACACTTTTGCTTGTTTGTTGTGTTTTTATTTTAATTTTATTTTTTGTTATTTGGAATCAAGAGGACTAATTATTTGAATCACAGGATGTACTGATGTATTTGGACCTGTACACTCAATAAAATAAAATTATATATATATAAAAAAAAACTTTTCCCACACTGAGTCCAGCCCTCCGACAGCGACTGACACACCCACCAGGAGGAGGTGGAGCGACATATTACTTGGGAAACTTTACTGGTTTGACTCGTCCTGTGATGTGACTCTTAGGATATATCATTCAGCCTTATTAAGGATCCCTGCAGAGGAAGATCTTGTGGTACGAGATCATTCTTTTAAAATAAAAACAGCCTTTACATTTTCCTTTACAAAAGTACCAGACTCCTTAATCAAAGATGGTGGTTTCCCCCTGCTGAAACTGGAGTTACTGATGAACCACTTAGCGATGGGACATCATTTTCGAATGCTTGAATATTAAAGTTGAATTTGTTTTCACCAGTGCCTGGTTCTAATGCGGTACTCCTGCCAGACGGTGGCGATAGAGTGTCTTAAAGCTGTTTGCTAACCGCATTAAGTAACAGGAGAAGAGGAATGCTAACTGCAATGAACAGCAAATCGATTATGAACAATCACAGAATAGATGCCTGTGATTATCCAATAGTATTTCAGCTTGAAATGCCCATCCCTACACTGCTTCGTTTAGCCCACAAACAAACTTACTGGCGCTAGTTTTTGCCAATAAAGCTTGGCTGTTTTGACAAAGGAATCAAAGAGCTGTTTCTGGTGTAATGAATCATCTTCCTCTGTCACTCAAAGGTCTACCTCTGCAGGGATCCTTTCTGCCATGTTGTCCGACACTTAGAAAAACAATACAGTGACAACATTTTGCAGTGGATGCACTAAGGATGACACAGCAGGCTCTCTCTCGGCTGCAATCTGAAACTTTTGAGCCAATCAGCTGTTTAGACCCAAAATCGTCAGAGGAAGTTCAGGTTTCAAAATATCAGATAACCCTTTAAGACCGACCCCATCAATCATGTGATTGTATTTCCAACACCTTTGGATTAACGCTCAGCTATGATGCTTTGTTCTCAGATAGAAGCGACCGACTCACAAGCTGATCTTGAAAAAGTTTCTCGAGGGTCAAATTGAAGAAACAAGAACCGAACTGGAGTCAAGAGGATTCCTCTTTCCTCTGTCCTATTTTAAGATTTGTGAGTGATACGTTTATACTATTGTGCTGTAATCTTAAGCGGCCCTTATTCATTAAGTCACGCCTTTCTTTCAGCGGTGCACTTACTGCGGATAAGGTAACAGCCTTGACGTCAGGTCCCACGGTGCCGGGACATACAGCTTCTATCTTTAAAAAGTCCTTATAGTAGCACTTCACAGAGGTGTTAATGTCGCCTAATTATTTCCACGTCTCACTCTGGAAACTAAATTCAGGAGCAGACGAGGCTGTGCTGCATATCACTGAGCAAACACGATCACATAAAGGAACTGGACTGGATGTGACCCGAGCAAGCAAACAGTGAGAGGGTGGACTGAACAGGGCAGCTTCTCACGGCTGTGCAGGGCTGTGGTTATTTCACTGCTAGCAAAGTGGAACAGAAGACTCCATTTATGATACAGCGGTGATGTGTTCAAAGACTCACCATTGTACAGCGACCCCCCTTCAGCATACTCCATCACAAGGCAGACCTGAGAGGGGAAGACAGTCATAAGAAACTCAGCAGACACACTTAAAACTGTGCTAATACACACCACTGTTCACCTCTATGAACCTCTAAACTCTGCTTTTACATGTTGTGGCATCTTAGATTACAATTACAAGATGAGACGTTTTAAAAAGTAGTAAATCGATTGTATTGATACTAGGAAATGACGCATTGGATTTAAGCACGGCAGACTTTATATGGATGTGTTTTTTTTTGCACTTTTAATGATAAAGATGTTAAACGTTACTCAATTCAGGCTTCCTTTCTGTGACATCATTGCCACGCGCCAGCAGACAACAAAACATAACATGGCGGATGGCAGAGGAGAAGCCAGCGAGCGAGAAATTATCAAGCCATCATTGCGATCCAGTGTGTGGAAACACTTTGGCTTTTGCAAAGACAGAGATGTTCTAAAGAAGTCGCTCGCTGTTTTTAGGATATGTAAAGGTCAACACCACAAATCTATCCAACCAACTACTAAGGCGCCATGGGATTTCACATAACGCCGGCCATCCAGGCACTTCTTGCAGCATTCCTGCTGCAGCAGCAGCGCAAGGTAACATCACGGCAACAACAGGAATCAAGGACTGTCCAGTATCAAGGTGTTTATTTCACAGTCACACTGGTTGAACCACGAATCATGACACGAATCGAATCGTTGGTAAAAAGAATCGTTACACCCCTAGTGCTACATAAATAAAGTTATTATTATTATTATAATTATTATTATTACTCCAGTAGACTTCCTCATCTTTAAATCTAAAGCAGGCTGTAATGGCAGCAACTTAATCCTTGGGAGAAAATGTCTCGTATCAAACAGCATCCTCACAAAGTTCATATTTTCATGGGCTCAGATTATTCCTTTAAGTTTCTGACAAACTGCACAGAGAGAATCCACATGGAGAAAGACCTCTTTGTGTTTGGGTCAGACTCTATTTCAACCCAAGAGAAGCATCACACTACTCTC
This sequence comes from Notolabrus celidotus, assembly GCF_009762535.1. NCBI lineage: Eukaryota > Metazoa > Chordata > Actinopteri > Labriformes > Labridae > Notolabrus > Notolabrus celidotus. The sequence goes on along the minus strand of NC_048284.1, from coordinate 30,073,192 downwards.
TGCAAACAACAAGACTGAATGTCATCGAACAGTTGTTGCAGGTAAACCACCACACACTGCCTGGATCTATTTATTTGAGTTAAATTAGTTTCTTGGTTCCAACATCAGTGTTGGAAACCAGACGTCTCCCGATTGTGTCTCTGTCACTAACGCACACCGGGGGGTAAAAATCCTCAATGAAGAGGAGACTGGTTCACACAGCACACCTGCTGCAGGTAGAGACGAGGCTAAAGGCTGATTTATATTTCTGCGTTGAATCAACGGCGTACCCTACGCCCACATCGGCCGCACATCGGCCGCACATCGGCCGCACATCGGCCGCACATCGGCCGCACATCGGCCGCACATCGGCCGCACATCGGCCGTGTATTTCATCTCCTCCTCTCTATTCTTCATGTAATCATGTCTGTATGATAAACAGCAACATGTATTAGCTGTAGATTAACATAACATGCTCTGACTCTCTGTGGAAAAGTAAACAGAGATCGTAGCGGGGCCGGAAGCAGGCGACCGGCTATCAGAGAGACCGCACTGCCCTCTAGTGTTTCGGCGGAGAATTGCTGCGCGACACAGACACACCGACGCACAAGTATGTGGGGCTCATGGCCGCGTCAGCCCCTGCTGCGTAGGGGAGACGCAGAAGTATAAATCAGCCTTAACACTGAGCCCCTCCAATAATAACTCAGCCTGTCACAGGAATGCATCACTTTTATTGCTAAAGATTAGACGCACAGCGGGGAAAATATGAACTCTTCATGTCCGACGGTCATTCTTAAGTTTTCATCTGAGTTTGTATTATCAGTGATGCACTTTAGCTCGTCATAGTCTCGTTTTCATCTTGAAAAAATGAGTTGTTGATGAACATTTATCGTATCATAGTGCTGCGATGTGTGTATGTGAGAGCACGTGTTTGTGTGTCTGTGTGCGCATCGTGGCAGAACTCTGCCATGTGATACAAAGAGCATGTAAATAAGATAAATAACATCAGGATGTTTAGTCAAGTTTAAGACCTGATCTATAAGAGAGGTAACCCTGAATTACTTCTGCTGTGATCTGGCACTATATAGAAAACAAAATTAACTGATGGTAAGTCGCTAAAAATTAACTGATGGTCGGGGAAACACTGAACACAATAAATGTGTATCATCAAATAACAAAGACAACAAAAGCCCTAACTGATTGAGGCAGCAGTGGACCCACAACTCCTGTTTTCTGCACAACAGAATGACATTTTTTATCAAAGGAGTCTTGCAGCTATGACGATCATACATGCATACAGGCATAGCAAAGAAGCTGACTTCATTTTTGACTCCAAGGATTATGTGAGACCCCCAACAGTCTCTTTTTGTGGGTGAAAAAGTTTCAACCGGTCAGTCTTTTACACACCATGAGTTCTTAAAATAGAGCCTAAGGCTAAAAAGTGACAGAGTCCTCATTTGTGTGATGTATGAGTATTAAGTGAGGGATAATGTATAGTGAGCAGGTGCTTATGTGACATTGAATCCCAGAGACCCCAACATGAGGTTCCACCCTGAAGGGATTCTATTTCACATCAACACCTGCTCACTGTACATTATAACACTTCTACCAATTAGACACACAAAAAACCTGACACTGAACTCACCGGATTATGACAGGAGCCATACAGCTTCACAATGTTTGGGTGATTCACACGTGAGAGCTGCCGGAGCTGCAGACAAAGAGAAAACACCTGAAGTCAACAAATATTTACCAGCCAGTGTCATCGCTAACGCTCTGAGCTGCTGTTTGATGACATAAACAAAGCAGTGTCGTTAAGCCATGACTGAGTGCAACAGAAAAACTATATAAACATACCTCTACTATGAAGGCTTTCCTCTCCGATTCACTCTCAATGGTCTTGATTGCAACATCTTTGCCTTTCCACTTGGCTTTGCAGACAACCCCGAAGGCTCCTCTGCCCACCACCTGAAGAGGGACAGTGACAAGACACTCAGCACCAGCTTAGCATATTAACATCTGCATGAGCATGAAGAAAACAAAGTCAGGTGCATCTCCATAAAATAGAATATTGTGAAAACGTTCAATATTTTGTGTTTTCTAAGAGTGAAAATTTAACTTATTTGAGACTTCACCTTGACTTCCCCCCTCAGTGCCTCTCCTACCATCCTCAGTCACTTCCCACCTCAATCCAGCCTCAAGCAGCCTTTAATCTTGTTGGATAATAAAACTCCCTTTTAACCTCTTACCTTGTCTCATGATCTGCTTCTGTGTCCAATTGTAGTGTGTTAGCACATTGCAACACGTGTCTATTCTACTTCTATGCCTTTATCTTTTACTGATTGTAATGTAATGCCCTCACTTGTTCTTTATTCTACGTTTAACATGCAGGTCAGCTCGTCGTACCTAAAGTCTCTAACAGTAGCATGGGAGGTAGAACCTTCAGTTATCAGGCCCCTCTCCTTTGGAATCATCTACCAGTCAGGGTCTCTCTACTTTTAAGAGTAGGCTTCAAACTTTCCTTTTTGATAAAGCTCATAGTTAGAGCTGGATCAGGCTTGGACCAGCTTCTAGTTATGCTGTGAAAGGCTTAGACTGTCGGGGGAACTGACACACTAGGATCCTGTCTTTCCCTCTCTCTCCTCTGTCTGTCTGTCACTTACTTTAACTCTTCCTGTCCCATTAAAGTTATTAACCATAGACCTTTCTGGAGTCCCTGAGCTCCCTTGTCTCGTAGGTTCCTCTGGATCTCTGCCGTAGACGGCCTGCTGCTGTGGACGTGCCAGACTCCAGCTGCTACAACTACTACTATCCATCTCATCACTATCATCGCACTCTCTCTTATTCTTATTATTCTTCTCTATATCCCTCTCTCCAACATGTCCTCAGCAGATGTGTGTCTTACATGAGTCTGGTCCTGCTAGAGGTTTCTACCTGTTAAAGGAAGTTTGTCCTTGCCACTGTAACTTGCTAAATGCTGCAAAGTGCTCTGCTCATAGTGGATTAAGATGAGATCCAACTGAGTCCTGTCTGTACGATGGGACTGGATCTTATCCTGTCTTGATGTTGGGTCTTTGTTAATAATAGAACATAGAGTACGGTCTAGACCTGCTCTGTTTGAAAAGTGTCTGAGGATAACGTTTGTTGGGATTTGGCGCTGTATAAATAAAGATTGATTGACTGATGTAAAACAATAATAAAAACAAAAGTGTCAATAAAATGAAAGTGTACTTAAAAAAAACAACCTTTATTCTAATGTATTGAGATCTGATTGTGATGCACCTGCACAGACAACTCACCTCCTCGACTTCAATATCCTCATAGTTGATTTCTTCAAACGGATACCCAGGCGGTGTTTCCAGAGTTTCAGCGGATGATAACGACAGAGACATTACTAGCTAACGTCAGCTAGTAAGTTACTGCAAAGAAGCAGACAGATCAAATGTTAATTTAAAGAGTGATCAGGAAAACTGAGCTCAAACATGCGCCAGCTAGGGTCACATCCTTCCTCTTTATGAGACGATAACAGTACATTAACTCCCCTCTACACAGGGACCTGGGTAAATAAGATAACGATGGGTCCTGTGAGGTACACACTCTGTGGCGAGCTGTAAAACAAGATACAGCAGCTTAGCTTCTCCTTCTGTCAGCTCGTATGATTCTCTCTGCCAGCTGGATAACCGCGGAGCTAGCTGTCACTGACATTTAGGAGTGAGGAGAGTTCGTGTACCAACAGCGCACCTACATGCACGGAGTATCACTGTAGACCGCTGCTGAACACATAGCACTATCATTACATGACCACAGATTGATTTATACTCATCAAAAGGCCTGCTGTGTGTTTCTAGAGAGCTTACGTTAGCCTGCTGGCCTGATGCTAACGCTAGCTACTAGCTATTAGCTGTAACAATCCAACCGTTCGCAGTTGACTTGTCGCCGGCTCCGGCTGATGTTTCCTTCTATTCATGAACGGGAGGACTAGGAGGAACATTCATCTTTTAAAAATCATCTTTCCACATCCACTTGAGAGCCAGACATAACTTTTTCACAACTCGTCTAGCTGGCTTGCTAGGAGTGTATTTTTATTCTCCATCAGGAAGTGTGTGCGCTCTGTAATTGTGTCCGACGTAACCTTAAACCGGAACCTTTAGTCAAACGTTATTCGTGATATTTGACGCCAACAGGAAAATCGCACTGTATTTATTTTTAACGACAAACTTACTTTGACATGTCATTATTTCAGAATTATTATAACTGTTATTTTAATGTGTTTTAGTATGTGGTTTTATTTCAGAAGTTAATATTGTGCATACAAGTTATTGTGCATACAATTTCATGTGCATACAAGTTATTGTGCCACACGTCGTTATGGTACTTTTCTGATTGCGTTCACAGGATAATAAGTTATTCAAGATATGTATAACTATTTAATTATTTAACTTTTATTATTATTATTTGTATTATTATTATTATTATTATTGTTGTTGTTGTTGTTGTTATTATTATTATATTAATTTTATTTGTGTGTGTTTATTTATATTTGTTTATGTACATATTAATTGTTCTCTGGACGCCATCGTAAATGACTCCTTGAGATTAAAGCTAGGGTTGGTGGTCACGGAAAACTAGCATGAATTTGAATGTAGCATTTCCTCAGGACTCCGTCTAACCCCTCCCCCCCTCCCCTCGGAGCTCCTCAAAAACGACGCCCCTGCTCACATACACGGGTGCCGCTGATTCGCAACCATCAAAACCGGTCCTCAGCACATCGTTTGTGTTTTGCACTACGTCAACTCATGTCTCACTCAGCGGTAAGAAAACACCAAAACATTATCATAGTGAAAGTTAAAAACACAAACAAACATGAAATGTACGTGCAGGAGGCGGGCAAAACGGCAGGACGGGATTTGATTGGTTTCATAATTTGGCTCCTGATGGCAGGGATTGGTTGGTGTTTTCCCAGGTTTACTCCGGCTGTAGATAGCGGCTTTTTTAAACTATTTTTTAAGAACACATTATGTATTGATTGCCATCGGGACAGAAGGATCTTTTTAACCAGTATAACAAAAAGTGTATCTAAATCTGACTACCAGCCCCAGCTTTAAATAAAGGTTTAATTTAATTATACTGTGAGTATATGATAATATTTTGCAAACACAAGATAATCATATTGGTCCCACATTGTCTCCACAAGATGATAATGCATATGAAAGGATAATATAAATTTTGCCCACAAGATATTAACATTTGTGCACAGGATAATAATCATGTGATAAAGAAAACAACCCTTTCCAAAAAGAAAAAGATGTTGTACAAACAAGATAATCATCTTCTCCACAAAATATTAAATCTAGTGCTCAAGATAACTTGTTGCTGCAAGTTAATTTGATTATGTGCAAAGGTTATTTTGTTGTACGTACCATTTAAAAAAAAGGGGGTACTCTTTCTGACTTCAGGGGTTCTGCAGTTTACAGCTCTATTTATCTGTATTCTATATATTTATACCACAGTTACCGTCCAAGGTCATGGAGTTTGTTAAAATGAGCTAAATTAGATGGCACAGTAACATGCTTACTTACTATTGACAAGTACCTCGCAGAACCACACTTCAAAACAACAGGGCTGTCCCTTTAAAAGCTGGAGTTTCTCAGATTATCCACAGCCATGGAATCTTAACAGCCAACAATTTTTATTTACAACAAAAGCCAAAAATATTTAATGAATAAAATCCCTACAAATATATGTACGAATACAAACAAGAATAAGATAGCTTAGTTACTGTTTTAACCATGACACCATGTATAACACCTGTTTTTGTTTCCTAGACTAAAAATTGAATAATGTATGAAGAGCAGATGACATTTACAGCCCTACATTGGGTTCACTTCACCAGTCATGTAAATATAATGATGCTGCAATCTCACACAGATACATGACCAAAGTAAAAACCTCTTGACCTAGCAAATATTTTTTTTGCTTCAAGTTTGTGATGTGATGTGATGTTGGAACAGTCAGCAGGTTTACGATCTCAGGCTGTGTGTTCATTTGGTAAGGGAAGGACATTTATATTCTGGCAGACAATAAAGAGTTTTAAAAGTGAAAATCCTAAAATCATCCCTGGAAGAGGTGAGGTTTGTAGTCATGTGTTCTCTTGTTGCTGTTTGGAGCTTCAGTGGGCTTGTAGGTATAATTAAGGCTAATAAACTTGATTTAACTTTTATGTGAAACACATCTTCTTGGTACTTTGGTATTTTTTCTCCTCTATGAACTTTGAGCAAAGAAGTTCTGCGACCTTCGGTGCAACAATTTAGCTTCGCAAGCAAACCGCTCCTTGATCAGGCGACTAAAACTTATGTAATATCAAAATTACATTTGTGAGGAGGGATGTTATATAAACACTACACTCAATGAATGCTAATTACATGCTCAACTCGTAGGGAGTTATAAAGCAAGTTCCCAGTGGAGGCTTTCCAAACCACTAAGCAAGCACAACTCATACTAATGAGCATGAACTAATTTGTTGTGATATTGAACAGAGGGTTGTTAATAGCCAGAGCCATCCCTCTCCCCTGAAATAATTATTCTAATCGCTCATTTCAAAGGTGATTAAAACGCTCTCACCTGGCTGTTTTTTTGGGACTACCTGCATCGGCATATGGTTTGAGACCCGCGGTCAACAAGAAGTTTCAGGTTTGTTTACTCTCTCAGCTGCCTGACATGTTTGAAGAGTCATACCTGTTCACCTGTTCTCCTTCTGGACATCCTCACGGCCATGTGGACACATCAGCAGGCAGCAGTGTGATGGAAGTGATAATGAGAAGTAACATACTGCAATGTGACATTTACCGGCTAGGGACAGAGTTTAGTGTGATCTTTGAGAGGGCAGATACAGCTGTCACACTTTTTAAAGCCCTCAGGAGATTCTTCTTTTGAGTGCACAACAGCTACTGATGCTTTAACAGAATAAGTCCTGATATGTTTCAGTCTGGCTTCTGCTGGTTGCAGCAACCTCCAATATTGGAAATGAAGCAAATGCGTTAGTGAAAAAGGCTGCAGTTCCTCGAGTGTCCACTTGAGGCTGGCACCAAAAGCCAAGGAACCCCCATTGACACCCATCGCCATATTAACAGCTAAATTAAATGTTTACAGCATGGTTTAAATATGGTTTTGGTCCTAGTGACTTATTTCTTTATTTGCACATAATGTACAGTGGGGACATTCTTCATAATCATCTGTTTTGAAGATATTCAGACCAACAGATATTCATACATTTCCAGGTTTAAGGATGTGGCCGAGTTGACTTACAAGCAGGCCCGATGAAGCTCTTTGCCAGAAGGCTAAAGACCGCCTCAGCGCCCCCTCTTTGCCTCTTTCTAGGTTTTACACTGTTACGACAGGTCATCATTCCCAACATTGCAACTGACATAATTTGACGTCAAAACCCGTCTTCAGAAACAAATGGATGCCATAACTGACACCACTGACTGCACATGTCATGCGTCAAACTTTGGTCTGGAGAAATGAAGCCAACTCAGAAGTGCTCAAACTGCAGTTCCTTGAGTGTCCACTTGAGGCTGGCAGAAGAAGACCAGAGGGCACATACACACCCATTCTAAGAAGCCAATCTTTACAGCACAAATAAACATGGTATAAAAAAACTTACTGGGTGAATGTTTTATTATAATTCATGGGTTTTAAAGATATTAAGGTTATAAGTTTTGGGATTTACAGACGGGGTAGCGGGGAGCCTAAAGACCCTCCTCAACTCCACTCTTTGCATATTTGTAGGTGGACTGGTTGTTAGGTTGAGTCAGCATTTTATATACATTTTACAGCACAACATATTTTTACCTCAACACCTGCATTTTTTTTTAGCTCCGAGTAGCTGTTTATTGTATTGTCTTATATTGTCTTGTTTGATGTCTTTTTTAATTTATTTTATCTTATGTCTGATGTGTAGGGCACGATATTTCACCTCCAAGTATGTTAATGCGTGTACCTGGAAGTGACCATAAACTAATTCCGATTCTGATTAGCCTTTCCAATATGGCCACTACCATTGTTTGGTTTCACAACACCTCCTCAGAACCAATGGGTGACGTCACAGAGACGACATCCATGTTTAATACAGTTTTAACACAATCTGTTGTACCTGGCCAGAATTTAAAGTATTTGAATATTCCTATTTCTTGTTCTTGATGGACATGTAATCCATTATATGATCCCAAAAGAGAGTTCTGGTATGATTAAACACAGGGTCATATATTTTTGTTGTTTCAGACCAAATGTAAACTAGGTTCAAAAGGTTTTGTAATTGCTGAGGGGCGTAGTTTTAAGCGTTTAAAACTACGCCTGCTGACCTTTTGAAACTATAAAAGGCCCTTTTCTCTTCAAACCCACCAAACTTCACGACAAAAGCAACAAATTCAGCTGAAAACACAGGAGTTACTGATGTACTGCTCCCTTGACTGGTTTGTTTCTTGGAGATGGCTCATATGTTGTACCGAACTACAGCTGATTAACAATGACACAAACAAACTGAGAGACACAAAATGTTACACTTATTTCCAAAAACTTATCGAGGAAATTTTGCTGGATTCACAGATATTTTTACTCAATACTTGCAATTCAGACCGCATTCTTGACTTTAAGTATCTTGAAATAAGATTTAAATTTGGAATTTTCAGGTAAATATGATTTAATTCAAGTGTAATGACATGTTTTGAAAAGGCATTAGACAAATACATTTACTAATACTTGAGTTTCTGCAGTAAAATATTTCAAGATTGAAGATTCCCCTCTGTAGTAAACAAGACTGCTGCTGCAACAGACCAAAACTTGTGACCACTTCTAGAGCTCTGCATGGTCAGATACCTGTCCTCATTAGAAAACTACTACAGCCCTAAATCACCAGCAGGTTTCTGCAGATCAGGGTCTGTTGGTTTAAGAAGACTCTCTCCCAAACTTTGAGACTCTTGTTTTATGGATGTCATATTGGGAGCTCTAGCCTATAGAAGCAGCCTCATATCAATCATTTAAGACTTGCCATTCCATCCTATCCCATTCCATCTAGTTCAATGTAATGCTATTCTGTTTCATTCTTTCCAATTCAATTCAATTCAATTCAATCATTTGCATTCTATTCTATTCTATTCTATTCTATTCTATTCCATTCTATTCCCCTTTCCTAATTTTATTTAATAGTATTCCATTACACTTCATTGAATAATTCATTTAAATTCAGTTTTGTTTGTTTAGCTTCATTTAATTCCAACTCAACTAAGACAACTGAGACAAATTTCCACCTACAATAAAGATTGGTTCTATTCTATTCTGTTCTAACTCAAGTCAATGCAAATCCATTCCAATAATTAAATCTAAAACAATTGAGTTCCATTCTAAATTAAATTAAATTAAATTAAATTAAATTAAATTAATGTCAATTTTAACTGTTGACTTAAGGTCCTGATAAGACTACACGCAGAGAGAATAGAATGTCATGAATACAGAACAAAAATCTACAAACACACAATAGAAGTTCACAATTAATATACAGTAAATAAATGGCAAAACATAGAAATATCTAGAACCTTAGAAAGATGTATCTGTATCAATGTATATATTTCTCTTAAACAGGGACTGATAATGCATCACACGAAATTTCATTTTCAAAGCTGTCAAGCCAGCAGATATATTTAAAAATAAGATTTCTCCAAACAGCCCGGAGAGTCTTTACTCATGCAGTTACAAACACTTGCACTGCATCATCTAGGTCTCTTTAGTAGTTTTCTAAAAGCATCATTACACACTCTGGCTCTGTGGGCCTGTTTTCTTACAGTAAGTCTGCAAGTGTGCAGAATACAGAGGTGTACTATAAGACAAAAACATCTGAACACAAACTAAACATGAAAGCGTGCTTGCTTGTGTATACAACTTACAACTTGGCCTGGAAATATCACCATCTGTACTTTCTATGTGTAATAAAATGTCAAGGATATTTGACCTGATCACAAACAAGAATATTATAATCTGCCAATTTAAAGCTGAGAAAATTTAGGGTTGTATCTTCTTTGCTGCAACAGATCATCCCAACACTCTGACTGGCATTATATTGAACATACAGTCAGCAGTTGGTGGAGACCAGCACCACAAGACTGGCGTTACAGACTTTCAACTGCAGCTTTAATTTGCTGTTCTTTTTTTATTTTATTTATTTCATACATACAAACCCTGTACACTGGCGTCTCCTGTACAGTAAGAATCAGTGTGCTATTTGCTCTCACAGCCACAGGGTGATGCTGTTGTTCTTCACACAGCTGCTCTCTCCTCCAGGCTCTGTTCCCTTTTCTGCTCTCATATAAGGCCAGTATTTTTCATCTGTTTGTGTACCACTACACGCAGAAATTTCTCACAATTAGAAAACCTTCATTTATATTCTTATGTCAGCATCAGCACTCTCCTACACGGGGAAATAATCTGTTTCCTGCACTAAGTCGTATGATTGATTACGGTTCAGTCGTGCAGCTGATGAACATTTGTCTTGTGTTTATGGGTTTTAAGTGCCACGAGCGCTGCAGGTTGGCGTTATGGATATCTCTGTCCCCGATAAGGCTTACATTGTTTAATTAGAGTGGAGGAAAAAAAGGCCACTGTTTGCAGATATTCACCTGAATCATTTTCTATAAGTGGAGCAACTCCCACCGCTACACCCCCCCCGACAAGTAAACACTGAGCACACTGGGGACCTCTGCAAAGTCATTTTGCAAAATCATTTTAACTTTATCTAAATGCTCCGTTCACTTACGCTGACTTTATTTGACAGATGAAATACATCACTGGAAAAATAATCCCAGAGGCTAATTAGTATTAGTCTGAGAGCAGTCTGTGCACACACACATACACACAGAGAGGCTGAATACCCAACAGAGTCACAGTGTGTATCAAAGAGCTGCACCTGAAAGAGTGGCTTAAACCCTATAGAAGGCCCTGCAAAGACGGCACCAATGGGACTATTATAGCCAGGCCATGTTCAAAGCCCAGGTAGGAATGAATGCATTATTTGCCTTCTCTCTGTTCTCACTTCAAGAGCTGATCTGAATCAGATTTCAACCCAACTCCCCCCTGTCTTCCCTCCTGTTCAGCAGGTGACAGAGCAGCTCCAGCCCAGCACAGCTGGAAGTGGCTGTACCTCTGATCACGTTGACTGTTTGGAAACCAGCTGAGAATGACCTTTTCTGGATTGTTCCAGCAAGACTTGGATGCATCAGATTTGATGAGTGGCTGAAAGAAAAGACAGAGGAGAGTGTTGAGACTCACGCTGTCTTTGGACACGGTCCAAACCCCCCATCAACGCGCCGTAACGCCTGTGTGTGATGACCTCTCCTTTATTTCTCATGTGGGGTAATGCATCCACTCGGGCTGATCTGAAGGGAGTGGCTGACCTTTTCATTTTGAACACTAATGCCACCTTTCGGGTGATTTTAGGAGCAGGAGTTAGATGAGACACCTGCCTGGTGGATTATCCTCTGACGAGCCGGGTGTTTAATATTTTCTGCTCATATTTAATGAGGTAAAAATATGGCTCTCAGCTGCCCTCCACTTCCATTACTGTCTGCTGCAGAATTTACTTTTATTAAAAAAAGTTTCAAGTCTTGAGGCAAAGTGCGCTCTTTTTTGATGTCACAGGTATTGGAGTAATATTTCATGTTTTTTTTTTCCTCTAAATGCTGCACAGCTCTGAAACATTAACAGCAGCCGAATTTATCCTCCTGAGAGATTATGGAGGCCCTTTTAGATTTTTTTAATAAGGGTAAATTATTGCAATGTTACTGGCTTTTTTTAGAGAAAGTAAAAAGGAATGCAAGGCAGCTTTATTTATACAGCACATTAAAAAACAAAGAGGAGATTCAAAGTGCTTCATAGAGGCAAAGACGTGACATTTAAAAGAGCCAGGTATGAGAACCAAAGAGGAGTTCAATGAATGTAAAGTTGTACTATATTTCATAGTTAAAAGTTACGGTGCATCATTTAAACATTATGTTACACACTTGTGAATGTCAGGACCTTAAACAGGGGACGACTCCACTGGTTGCAAAAATGGTCACTCATAAAGGAAGTCCAAATGTTTTTATAGTTTGAATCATGTTCATTGATAAAATAATCTTCGTGTGGAATTGTACATATTTAGTTGAAGTGACTTATAATGGAGGTTAGACATCATATAAGCAAGTGAGCAACGCCATCTTGATGTGGCGTTGGTTAAAGGACACACACACCATAGGGACTTGATAAATGGACTTGTACTTATATATCTCTTTTCTAGTCTTTCAGACCACTTAAAGCACTTATTCATATCTCATCAAATTCACACCACATTCACTTACTGATGGTAGAGGCGGTTGTAGTAAGGGTAGTAATTTGGGGTTCAGTGTCTTGCCCAAGGACACTTCAGCGTGTGACTGCAGGGGCTGGAATCGAACCACCAATTGAGAGACGAGGGACTCTATCTCTAACCATCACACAATTGACATGCCTGTAATGATCAGAGTCCTTTCCCCAGACTAATCTCTTTAATTCCTTCCAACTCAGTTTAAAATGTGTGAAGGGACTCAGCTGAGTAGTATTAATAGAAACAAGAAATTATGTCGAGCTGTCAGGTTCTGTCCAATCAGAACCAAGAAGTGTTTTCCCTCCCCTTTCCGTTTTGTGAAATGTTGTTGGGTTTTCTGAAATGTTGTTTTTCTGAAATGTTGTTGTGTTTTGCCCTTCAGGGCCACCGTAGTAATGCTTTCTGACACAACATTGCTTATGTGTTGTGGTTGTCAAAAACACTTCCAATTTAAAAAAAAGAGTGAGACATTTTGAACTGAAAGAAAAAAAGAGATATACATGTCCATTTGCAGAATTCTACAAACAGAACATTTTGTTTTGCCCTTACTTTCTCTGTTGTTTTTAATTCATTGCTCTCTCTACTCAGACATCAAAACAAACATCCCCTCCTCTGTGTCAGACAGCTCTACTCAAACGTCCAGCATTCAGCTTGTGTCTGGATCCTGAAAACCATGCCCACATTGAGATTAAGCAGCATCATTGGACTCGTCCCTTAAAAGCCGTTGTTTGTTGTTCTTCTCATATATATATTCCCTGCCTTTCGCTCACAGAGCACCAGGATATGTTTTGAAGGGAATAAATCATATTTTAACAAATTGTGAAATGGTTGGATAGTATCAGGAGCTGTAGATTAAGTTCTCCAAAGAGCTCCCCTGGGATGTATCTCAGTAAACACTACATTTCATGCGGAGCCACCAGCCTGACAGGCCTGTCTGCAGATCTGTTTTGGCTTCGGAGTGTGTGATTATGGAAACAAATCACTGGTACACAGGAGCCGGTTTACAATCATTTAAAGCTGGCTGTTTTTATTGGAACCATAAGAAGTTATCACGGGGCTCGTATAACCCCTGACATCATCTCAAAGAATGTCTGGAAGCCATGAGCTGAAAAGTTCGGACAGCTCCCACAGAGTTCCTGATAAGGGCTCATTTATCAAACCTGTTTTACCTGGCTGGGTCCACGACGGGGCAGCGAAACGGGGCGCTGAAAGAGGTCCCTTTTTTTTCTCATTTGCAGACTTTGCACAAACAGTTACTCCCAGCATCAGAGAAATGTTAAACCAGTCCTGACCAATCTTCTTCTTTAGCAAAGTGTAGAAATGGGAAACATCCATGTTGAAGACCTATTCCTTCTCTTTGGCCTCTCCTTGAGTTGAGAACATTTATATCCTGTCATATTTTATTTTATTTTCCTGGATTTGACTATTTTATATAAATATATTGTGATGTTTATTGTCTTCTTGAACTTGTAAAGCACTTTGGCCAACATTGGTTGTTTTAAATGTGCTGTATAAATAAAGTTGACTTGACTTGAAGGATTTCTAGAATTAGCTTTTCTACTTTTATAAAATATTTGTGAGAGAGTAAACAGCTTTAATAAAGATATTTACTAAATCATAGTGTTTTTAATTTTGTAAATTATGACTATGGGAGTTTGGGCTCATTACGCTTGGTTATTAAAAAGCTTAATCAGCCTGAGATTTCAAATTACATCTAACTATAAGTGCAAAATATAAAACACAAACCAATATCGCCAAACAAAATTGAGAAGTGTGGGAGCACCAGAGGCTAAACTGTGACATTAAAATACACGTCAATTAAATGTTTCTTAAACTTGGTTTCTGTCATGATAGTTCTTATCATGCTGATTTATATCCAAGAGTTCATTGTTCTTAAAAGTTTAGTTTTGGGTAGTTGTTTGATTATTAAAAAGGGCGGATGGGACATCATGATTGACAACTCTGTTGACCAATGAGGCTCCTGCAGCGCCCTGTACCAGATTTGAAGAGTAGGAACAAGCACTAACTCAAGAGTCTTTGAACTACTCCATTACCGTAAGTGTCTGCTTTAAACCCACACAAGAATCTGTGACGCTGTGGACTGGACCCACCTGAGGAAGCTCTGATGATTTATCTGTAAGTTAAATGCATGCTTTGGTTCTCGTTGCACGGGTGACGTCAGTTCCGATACCAGTCGCTTCTGTGCATGCCTTCGTTGCACAAGCTCAATATGTCAGAGACTGTGTTGGCGATCTTAAGGCATCAAAGCTCACAATAGGTTGAAATGAAGGGATGCCGTCCATTGTTCTATACCACTTAATGCCAAATAATAAAAAAAAACACTTTATAGGCAGACACCAAGATAATCTCTGAATAGATATTAATGATACATCTCCTGCATTGCCTTAATTTTCATGGTTCAGCTGGTTATGAGTTAGATACTTAATGTAAAAATGTAAAAAGGGTCATGAGTATTTGTTTGGGTGTCTTATCTTGCACATTGTAGTGGACACAGAAAGAAACAACTTACTCTGCTGTGTGAGGTGCAAATCACAGAGTTCAAGATCTGTAGCCTTGAAAAAGGTTACACACCACACCCTTTTGACGAAAGCCAACAAAGTCCTGTTTATTTGATGGCCTAAAAGATTACCCCATTAGATTGTCCTGTGGAGTGAGGTGTTAACAGTGATTTTACTAATTAGGAAGGATAATAAAGAGCCATGCACAACATTAGTTACTGCAGTTTGTACCAAAAAGCATGAACCTCCAGTAGCTGCTCGTTTGTGATATATCAAATGTTCTTTGATAGGAATTTTTTTGTTGATGGAGCAGAAAAATATTGTCTAAAACCTATTTTATCATTTTCATTTAGATTCTTGCACTCCTTAAAAACAATGGCGGTAAGGGACACGTGGCCCCCAATCCTTGTTCCCTTCTGGGAGACCCCAAATACCAAACTGCATAATGTACACCAGAGTGGCTCGTATTTTTGATTTCACAATAGCTGTTTCATGGTATCTTTTGTTTTTTGTTACCTTGGTCGAGTTTGTTTTCCTCATTTTTAGCCTCGTTTTGAGACTGTTTTAAGTCTTTGTTTGTTTATGAAGAGCAATGTTAAACCAGAGTCACAGATCTGTCTATGGAAAGCTGTCATCTGCATTAAATCAGAAGCTTCATAAATATTACTACAATACTTAACTTTTAAGTGCAGTTATAAATTGTTATTACCTGACATTGTTCCTGAACTTTTCTTTATCCTACATCAGTTTCACGGTGTTCATCTTAAATAACTGATACCAGACTACTCTGTGTACTGCTAACCTTGTTTTCAGAATTATTCCAAATAAAGCGTTGTGAACTTTTGCTGCCAGACTTCTAACCTCTAGTTTTCTATATTTTTTACAGTGTTCCCCCGGTCCACAGTCTGCTGCTGTGATAAAGACAGAGCGCAGCCCGAGCAGCAGCAGCAGCAGCACATCAGCGTGAGCATCAAACAGCCTGTAGGAGAGGGATAAGGTAATGTCCGTACCCTTGAGCAGACCGACGGTACAAGGCGAGAGCACGAGAGGCAGGGACTCCGGAGGGGGGTCAGGCGGGGATCAAGGGCGTTCTTGTTATTTGTGATTACTCCTCCTGGTATCTGCTGGACTGCTTTTGGAGGTGATAAGAAACAGCAAGAAAGAGAGGACAGAGTTTGTGTGCCGCTACATTTCAACTCCGAGTGGTCGCAGTGAGGGGAACTAATTTCTCTTCAGTGTCGTTGGGTCAGGTGTAGAACCTTTCAGGGATTTGGTGGATTAGGGCCTCCTCTCTTCACCGTCTCTCTACCTCACCACAGAGTATTACTCCAGGATGGACAAATGTTCCAGATGAAGACCTTAAACACCAGACTCTGCTTCATAATATTACAGTTCTGCAATTTAAAAAGTGTAGTTTGTGCTCACTTGAGGGTCAGAAAGGCTGAGATTTAGTGTACAACAATGCATTTATATTTATATTATACTTATCAGCTCTAACTGTAATCATTTGTTAACACACGTAAACAAAGATCACTCTGACTCTTCAGCTTCATTTATGTAGTCACTGTGAACAGGAGCTCTCCTGTGCCGCAGTAACATCTTCTTCATGTTAAAGTCTTCATCCAGACACTGGGCCGTCACACTCAGCATCCTCACTGGACTTAACGTCAGAAGCACATCTGTCTGTGGTCAGACTTCTGTCCCTGACATTGTTGTGGATCAGATTGTGAATGTGTGTAGAGATCACATCATACAGGGCAGGTAGGGATACGTCTGCAGAGTAGACTCAGGATACTGTTCCTGATACACCATGAGCTGCTGAAATCCTCAGTCTGCTACCTGGAGAAAGGTGGATCATCAGGTGCTGTACACTCACTGAGTTTATCATTCATTGCTTTAGCTTTGTGTCGTCTCTGATAAACTCTCTGCAGCTCTCAAATGTCTGTTTAATCAGCACTAATAGCACTGGAGCTAATGCTAGCTGTGGCTACAGCTGCCTCGTGTTTCTCTTTCATAATACATCTTTGTTGCGATGGAGACTTTTCAGGTGACTTATAGATTTGTTGTGTTAAACTTGAGGATTTTTTTCCCTCTTCTCTGAATACTTATGACACATGTTTTGTGAGTTGTCATCATTTTATCCTTCTCTGAAACAGGGAAAATGTCATCCACACAGGTGAAGCAGTTTTCACTCTCTTTATGTGATTGTGGATCATTGACGCCACCTGCTGAGTGGGAATGTGTAAGCTCGCAAATAGCTACATAAAAGCAACTTGTGTTGGTGGTTTTTGTCTGATAACATTATATTAACAGAAAGATAATAATAATAAATTATCCAACTTTGTTAGCCTGCTTTCTTACTGATCTTCAGGCTGTGTAAGATGCTTGATTCTGATTGGTCAAAACCCCATTGACGATGGTTATTAACTTTCACAAACATGAGCAACACCAGAGGCAAACTGATCACACATCATGTCAAATCAATCCGCGGGAAAGCGGTCAGACACATTTTGCTTCTGCTTGTTGACACCATAGAAGGTCAGGTGAGGTAAAACCGTTAGCATCAAAACAATGTGGCCAAACTCTAGTTTCTGTTAGCATGCTAAATCAGCAGGCTAAACAACATGGACATTTTCATATTGGTTTCTGTCCAGCAATCCTAGCAACAAGCAGAGTAGGTGAGAGCAACTTTAAGTTACCGATTGCTGCAAAGAAACTTAAACCATGAGCAGTGGTGAACCCTTCAGGGTGTGACAAGACCCCTCTGCTTTGCACTGAGGTCTTGTCTCACCCTGTCTGGATCTCACACCCTGATGGATTTCTCAAAACAACCTGCTAGCTATACATTATCCCTTACATAATTTATGAGACCATTTATGTTGTACATCCCTGTTAATAACTTGACGGCAATGCAGTTGCATAACCGTTGCTGTTATTCTCCGTTGGCCTTTTCTAATTTACTGTCTGACTGTCCCTGACTAACCTGACGAGCTGTTTCCCTGAGTCAGTGTGAGAACAGCGTAACTGTTCCACTTAAATTCTCTGATAAAATCAGAAGCAGGTGTGTGTTTGTGTCGTTGGGTTAAAGGTGGTCAGAGCTTGAATATAGTCAAGCTTTGATGCATGGAAAAGAGCCTCTTAGACTGTGTTTACAAAATGTAGTGTACTAAAGGAAACCATTAAACCATTACGGCAGCAGTGTTCCTATTATCCTTCCCAGAGAGATGCACGTCTTTTGTCTGAAAACAAAGAATAACTGCAGTGAGACTGAGCTTTATGACAAGTAAATATAAGACCAGTCTGTCTACATATTAACAGTAAACACTCACCTTAAATATCACCTACCTTTTCATTAAGCTGACAAATGAAATGTTTGTTCCTCTGCACGGTCGTCACAGTGACAGGGGTCATTGGTTTATCCAGATCTCTGTGGTCCTGCATTTATCTCCACGCCGCTCTGTCTGCAGCTGAGGAGACTTGTGGCAGCTGCTCAGTTCACCGCTACCTTGGCAGGGCTGATGAACTGTGACAGCTGACGCCCGAACAACCGGTCAAAGAAACTGCCTGTAATGAGGAGTCTTCTGCTTGAGAGACAGATGCCATCATATTTCAGATGAAGTTATTCCTCTGCACCGTCGAGGCCGGACCGGCTCTGGCAGGCTGAATGAGCCGGCGGCTGTCACGTGGTCGGGTTTATTCTGAGAGAGAGGAAAATATCCTGGCTCCTCCATCATGTGTGAAAATGTGGCTCTGCACGTATAGCTTCATAGAAATACAGAATCTGGCCTCGGTGATGCTTTGGCGGTCTGCCTGTGGACGAACAGGGCCAAGGAAACATTCAAAGCCTGATTGTGTGGATGCAGACGACACCATGGACCAGTCTTGGCTGCCGTTGTTGTGGTTCAAAGGTGACTCAGCTATGTTAAAGCCAGTCAGATCAGTGTTTTTAATTAGTGCATCATTAATACATCCATCTGCATAAATCTCATGATTAACAGCCTCACTGTGCTTTCAGATGCTCTCTGTGCTCGTACCAGGTCAGCTTTTATTTCATTTCATACACTAGGATGTTTTGCAAAGGATGATTAAAACAAAGTTTCTGGAAGACACTCACAGCAGACATGTCACTGGAGCAGATGGCAATTACAATTCAGAATATACGACTTAATGGGCCTTTCTTTTATCTTTATTTTGCATCATACATTCTGTAACAGAACAAGAGGAATCAAAATCAATGCAAGCAGAGGCAGAGACTCAGCTGTAGCGTTCAAAGTTGCAAAAATGCACTTCAGCAGCATTTTTAGACGGACCTGTCCAGCCTGTGAAACAAATAATGGAATAGAAAGAGACATAAATGTCTGAGTTATGGAGCTAAAGTGAAACCTCAGTTGGCAAAAAAGTTGCAACGCTGTAAAAAAGGTGATTAAAAACAGATTTGTATTGTTTGCAAAGACACACATCAACTGTTGAACTGAAAATAGTGATTATTTTATGTAAAATATCTGCTTATTTCAAGTTTAATGCCACCAACACACTGGGGACAGAGACATGTTTACTGTTGTGTTCATTAGCTTTTCTTTTAACAACACTCTGTAAACTTTGGTGAACCCAGGAGACCAGTTTCTGGAGTTTCAGGTGAAATGTTGTCCCGTTCTCGCCTGATAGAGGATTTCAGCTGCTCAACAGTTCAGGGTCTCCTGTGTTGTATTTTAGTTTCATGATGCTCCAAATGTTTTCAAGTCAGGACTGCAGGCAGACCAGTTTAGCACCTGGATTCTTCTACTACAGAGCCATGCTGTTGTAATACATACAGAATGTGGTTTATCATTGTCTTGTTGAAATATGTAAGGTCTTCCTGAAGAAGTCATTGTCTGGATGGCAGCATATGTTGCTCCTAAACCTGTATATATTGTTCAGCATTAATGGAGCCTTCACAGATGTGTAAGCTACCCATGACATAGACTCTTATGATCCCCGTATCATCAGGGATACTGGTTTTGAACTGTGAGCTGACAAGCTCAGTGGTCCCTCCCCCTTTTGAGTGAAGGGCACAGAGTCCATGATTTCAAAAAAGAATGACAGATTTTGTTTTTTTCCATAACTTTTACAACTCATGTCCAACTCCAGACTTTCTGTTTTTTTGCACAACTCTAAAATGTTTTTGTATCTTTGCTTTCAGTTTTGCTGCATCGTGTGGACTTCATTTTGCAGTGCAAAAGAAAACTGCACTCACAGCCTTTGCTACCTATGTAATGCTTCTTTACCATGTGCATCAATGTGCAAGGAGCAAGACAAGGAGTTTATGATGTTATATATTGCCAGTTAAGATCGCTACCTTAAAAACATGTCAGCTCTCTAAAGAAGCTACGCTGGAGGAGACCAGTCAGACCCTGGCCTGAAACTGTCACAGGCTTATTAGTGAACGACAGCACTTGCCGGATCTGCATCTGGAAGGCAGGGTGCACATGAAAACTTGCGTACGCGAACTGGGACCTAGCGTGGGATTTGAGTGTATCACAAGCCCACGTCCAGATTGATAAATGCAGATCTTTGCGTTGAAATGATCGTACTCCCAGTTTTCAGTCGTACGCACGTTTGATAATGAGGGCCAATGTCTTTAAAAGATCCAATCTGAAGTAATCCTTTCAGTGATATTATTGATTTTATACACAAAGTGATCAAAATTAATTAAACAGCAATTTATTCTGATCATCCTGATTTGAAGTGGCCCGGGTAGAAGTTGTTTATGATCTGATGAAGCTGCTTTAAGTTGAATATTTCCTGATCTCTGAATTCTGAGGAATTGTTTGTGCTTAAAGTCAATTTTTTTTTTACCAGTTGATTTAAAAGTTGATCTCTTTTTCCTCTTGATGACAACACTTTGACTCCTGCCTCCCCTACATTCCTCTTCCCTTTAAAATCTTGATGTAATGGATGAGATTGGGGCATTGCAGGATCTGGCACAGGGACTGGTCTCCAGCATTTATTTGCTCTGCAGAAGACAATAAAAACACACACAAGTTGCCTTTTGGTCTCTGCTTTCTGCACCTCTGCTCCCTCACCGTCAGCATAGCATAACAGCACTGTGAGGGACCGACAGGAGGAGCAACGGAAACCCAAGAGGTACAGAAGTCGAAAGTGTCCAAATTTAATACTTGAGAAACAAATCAAAGCAGACTTAAAGTAAATGAAAATAAGTCATTTTGATAATATTCCCAAATATTAATATAAACCAGCACAATCATAAAGTGCATTTTTAACTCTGCTACATTTACATTATGCATGTTGTTTTTCCCCCTGTACCTGAAACGTGCATTATGAATAAGAGAGGAACTCTTTTAGCTCTAAGCCATAAATGGACTCATTTGACCTTTCCTCCCCAGCCGTCCCTCAAATCCGTACGGTTCAGCTGTGTGTTAAAACAACACTTTCCTCCGCTGTACAGCATCAACATGTAAAACCCGTAACTTTTAGTGTCATCTGTGAATGTTATGTGTGTAAACGTTTCCAGAGTCACCTCTTCTTGTGTGGTATTGAGCCAATATGTCGGGTCAGGTCCACTTAGAGGCAAATTTATGGTGACGTTTGAAATTAATAAAGGAAATTGAGATTCATTTATACATGCCGGCCTCAGCAGGCACATCAGCAAAACTGTCAAGCAGAGGTCACATACATCCACGCTTCCAACCGAGGAGGCCCCAAGCCAAGAAGAAAATTGCTTATTTTCCAGCTTCAATGGGATGCAGTATTCTCTGTGGCCAGCAGCAAACATCTACTCCCGTGTAAAAGCAATAGATCAGCGCTTTTAACACAGCCTGTCAGAGCCGGCTCCTTTAGTTCAGTGAAAGAGCTGATGTGCTGCAGCCAAACAAAGACGCATCACTCTGACGGTGCACTGCACATCAATCAAACATTACCGCGCCATGCAAGTTAAAATTCTTCACGGGAAAAGTGTTTGTGTGTAATAAATTACGTTTAATGAAGCCCCTGTTTTTCTTTATGACTGATGTGAGGCAGCATGTTCAGTTATCCTGAGGCTTTTATTTTGGAAAACAGCAGTAAATCAATCTGTTCATTTTTCATGTTTTACTATTTTCACCAAAAGCTGTCACTATCTCAGCATCTCTCATCGTGTTCATCTTTATACCAGTTAAAAGGAATACACCATGATTTATTTATAAATCAGGAGCTGGGCTCATACGCAGCAGTGTTGGACTCCTGGAGTTACGGCTCCAGCTGTGAGGCTCATGTAGAGTCAAGTGTTACAATAGAAATACTGACATGATCCACACGATCAGGATTTGGGGTGAAAGAGGGGTCAGACGATGCAGGACTTTCAAACATGAGAGTGAAGTCAAACTTTAAGGTTATTTATGTTGCTATTTTAACCCTCACTCTGACGTGGTTCCTAAACTGCATACTAAATAATAAATAATGTTGTGCAGGATTTTCTGCAGTGAAAGCAAATAAATACCGTTAAAATAGACACTGAGGGTACACTAAAACAGACACTACTGGAAACTTTGCATGTGAGATACTTAAAACATACACTTTATAATACATAGGGCCTGATCTACTGAGATCCCAAATAACGAGTGCTAAATTGCGTGTGCAAACAAAAAAATTGCACATGCTTTAGATTGGTGTGTTGCGGGTGATCTACTATGATTGCATGCGCAATTGATAACAGGTGCAAAAGTGGTGCGGACCGCCCTATTTTAATGAGGATGTTGCGTGTGCTACCGGCTGTCACCATGGAGAGTTTGGGAGAGCAGAGTGGCCATGGAGTTGCCACTCAGTGGCAGTGATCCTTCAACTGAGCCGCTGGCGAATGAAGAGGGAGGGGAGAGCACAGGAGATGAACGTTCATCACGCATGGGTGGACACCGGGAGATGCTGGCACTAACTGCGATGGTGCGCTGGAATGATCCAGACGCAAGAAAATGCAGTATTTCAGGGAGTTTCTCCATAGGAGATATGGCATGGCTCCTTTAGTAGATCAGGCCCTCAGTATGGGACCGATCAAGGATACCCTCACCACTATTCCCTCACACACCTGCTTCACCTCAGCCCTGCACGGGTCCAAACTCCAGCAGGCTCTCCCTCTGATGTGTGCTCTCTTGAATACACAAAAACAGACCATGCTCACACTCACACACATGCAAAGGATATTTTTTATAATCCTTTAACTTAAATATCAGTACGACTGACCGTCATGCATAGACATTTACAGAGATTGAACAGCATTCAATATACACACGATATGCACCTAACTTAGCGCCCACATTGCATGCAGCTTGACCAGCAGAATGTTGTCAGACACCCGTAATTACTTTGAGCAATGTTCTTTTATAACCTATATATAGAGCCTGTTGTATTGACAGCCTTGTGCATAAAATGTGCTTCATAAATAAAAGAATAACTCTTTTACCTCTAAGCCACAAACTGATTTATTTGACCTTTACTCCACTGCTGCCCCCAGTGGATACAAATAGTCTAATCTGTACTTATCCCTTCTGCACCCTCTAGATGAGCTGTAAAAGGTTCTTCTACACAGATATGAAAAGGTAGCTTTCAATAAAAGGGCCTGTTTCAAAAGACCTCCATAGCACGGTCTAGCCCACATGGAGCGTGCTCTTAAAGGACGTGCGACTACGTTTTGCTAACCTGAGTGTCTGTTTCAAGGTACCTGTCAGCTTCCATTGCAGAGAGCTCCTCCAGCAGCTGCACTCAACTATTGAGCACAGATTTGGAAACATAGAGGTCACCTCAGTATGCTTCTGTAACAGTCTTTCTAAGGCACCCTCTGAATACCTGGAAAGAAGTACCCTGTCCGCTCAGACCAGGTCTTTGTTCCTCTAGTTGTTCGTCTCAGTTTGGTCCTTGTCAAAGTTGCTCACATCCTTTCACTGCACATTTTTCCTTTGAGGACAAAATGCTCACCTGCTGCCACCCACCTACTGAGAGAGGTGATCAATGATTTAGTCTCAACCTGTCAGAGGTCATGATTTTAAAGATTATTTCACAAACTCTTGTGTTAAAGGAGTAACGATATTGTTTTAATGTGTTTCCTGGTGAAGTTCTTCGTCATGTGGTAAATTACAGACTTTAGGGGGATCCCCTCACACTAAGCGTCCATGTTTTCCTCCCTGATGAGGAGAAAGACGGTTAATTTCCTCTTCTGAGTGGTTCCCTCTTGGGTCATTGGACACAGCTATCATTATTTCTTATCTGCCTCTCAGCTTGGTGCCTCAGTCGGCTCTATATGATCACATGGATTAAACATCCGACTCCTCCAACCCGACTGGATGTATATTTTATACTCCACAGGAAGAGCATAACCCAGTTACAGTTTTCCTTCGTGTTTTCCCTCCGATGTCGGAGTCAGCGGTTTCATTTGGCTTTTTCATTTCCTGCATGTCTCACTGTGGTATGAAAAATGAAATGAAAACTTTGGCCCTAGTTTCCCTGAATTCAGCTTTAATGGAATTTCTCATTTCATCAGATTCCTTCACATAACTGGAGCTGGTGGGCAACTTTAAACTGATGTGTACTGTATATATAAAAGATATCTTTGTTTTCATGAGCTGAGTGTGTCGTTCACTGTAAGCTCCTTCACTGCTTTATTAAACTGTTTGTCTACAGGGAGCTTCAGGCCGCTCAACAAAACATCACTCCAACCCTTCTCAGGAACCTGTATCCAAAGATCTGTCACAGTTCTTATTATTATACACATAACATTACATTATCAATCTTAAACAGACAAACAAAGAGGGGAAGCCTGCTTAGAGGAAGTTCTGATTATTACAAGTATTTGTCTTTGCTCTTCTTGTTGTTTCGTCTGCAGTTAGCGGCTAACACTGGCTAAATTCAGTTTGTAAATGGAAAATGTGACTTTTGTTGATGAAAACATTTTAAAATGTTTGTTATTGGTTCCTTAAGACAGTGGTTCTGAAAGTAGGGGTCATGAGATGCCTTCCAAAAAAACAACAAAAAATAAGAATGAGCTAAAAAAAACCAAAAACATATTTTATCCATTGTTGTAAAAATATATATAAAAATTATATCTACATTTTAGACAAAACCAGTAATTAAATTCATGTTGCCACATGAAATGATGCTACTTGTAGCTTTCTTTAAATTACAAAGGTTTCAGATTGTCCTGCTATAAAATAATAATAATAATAATAATAATAATAATAATAATAATAATAATAATAATAATAATAATAATAATAATAATCTTTATTTATAGAGAACTTTTCAAAACAGGTCTACAAGGTGCTTTACAAATAGAAAAGACAATAAAAGAGAAATGGGGGGAGAAAAATTATATTCAATTAAACAATATTGGAATAATAATAATAATAATAATAATAATAATAAAATATAAACAACTAAAACAATCAAAAATCAGAAATTAGAAATATACAATAAAAAACATAAAGATATAAAATGCTGGTTGCATGCGTGCGGCTGTGAGCAGCATTTAACCATCCCAGGACAACAGGGGTCTCCTGTCTCTGTCAGTATTCTTTGTGGGGTCCCAAACTCAGTAGTTTTGGAATAAAACTCTGTGTTTTGAACCTTTAAAACTTTGAACTGCTCTCAGACCGCTGATTCGGCTCACTCAGATGCTTTTCTTCTCTGAAGCCATGCTGAATTTCTCTAAGTGGGGGTCAATGCTGCATTGTATCTAATTTGGAGAGATGTATCTGGATTTGCTGAAAGTCTTGCACAATTGCATTTGTTCCTTCTTTTTTTTTAAACCATGGAGTTCTCCTTTTGCTTCTTAACAAATTGCATCAAAATTGAAGCAATTTAAAGTGAACCAGGTTTGCATAATTAGGGTTGAGCAGCATTTCCAATTTGCCAACTGCTGTCAATAGACTTCAAAACTCTGCTTCAGAAACCAGTGTGTGATGTCACTTCAGATGTATGTCTATATTTCACACAGTAAAACATGAGCTGCATGCAGGCTGATGTTAGACTTTGGTTTAGTGCAGAGCTGATAAATAGAAACTTGAAGCTTTTTACCGGAAAGCTTAAATCGAATCCGATCGGAAAGAGTCCAAAACAGTTGTGACAGGAAAAATGAAAACATTTAGGAGTCAATTTCCTGAAATCTGTTGTTTGTACAGAGTCATCTTTCTGTCTAAAATTCCCTTCTAATATACAAAACAAAGATTTACTCTGAAAAACTGGGACAACCTGCAATCAGTGATTTACTGAGAACAAAAAACAAACATCTGCGAGATGACAGACTCTGGACTTGTCTACTGACACAACTTCACTCTTAATATAATGTGAACCAGCTACTGTAGCCTGACACACCGGATAAAACAGCACTGTAAGGGCCAAATGCACACACTGTATCAATCACCAGTCACTCCTAACCCTCCACTTTTTGAAGAATTTTGCTGAAGCCTCATTCACAGCTAGCTGCCTCCAATTATTCCCCCCTGAGTGTGTGTTTGCAGGGTGCCGCTCCCTCTCAGGACTCTCATGTTTTTACAGACTCTTCTCCTGTCACCATGCAGGAGAGACACCGCCGAGCTGAGAGAGCGCGGGGGCGTGCTCAGGAAATACTTCTTCTAATTATTCCAGGGCTTGTGTCGAGGAATGCTGAGCACATAAATCAGTCTTTGCCAATTTTCTGAATGCCAAAAATGTTTGAGCTTACATACAGGCTGTGTTTGCTCCTAGCATGAGAGGGTTTTATTTTATTTTTACATGACGGGGCTCAACGTGTGCGTTTACTTGATAACAAGATCTTATGTGCAGATAGGTATGACCAACAAGTGTTTATCTCCATGTGAAACGTGTCGCACCCACAGCCTGCCATATCTCTGTTCAGTGTGAATATATAAAGAAGCATTTCACTGCAGAAGAAATGTGATTCTCTCCCTGATAAACAGCTGCAGAGATCTCCCACCGGTGCTTCTACATGCAGCAAACCCGAGTGAACACTTTGAACCTCCTCGCTGCTTCACACTGTGAATGCATCACTGCAGGTTAAACTCAATCATACTCTCCTGGTGGTTTCCTCCGTCCTCAGGCTGAACATCTGTGTGTTACAAATACATTCTGTAGAGTGTGTAACAAACAGAGTCTGATTCTAAAGGATTGGCTTTACCACTGACATGAAACATAGTAATCCTACATAAAGAAAAAAATGACTTTTTTGTGGTGTGAAAGACAAAAAGAAACACATTCCTCCGGATATCTTTGTGAATATATTTTCTTTCCTCCACAGCTGTGGATGCTTTTTGCTTCATTGAGAATACATTTACAGAGTTCTCTTATGCTATATGCTAGCTAACTAAATCTGACATTTTTAGAAAAAATATATGAAAACACTTAGAAAACAGTCAAAATTAAAAACAGTTTACATGACATGGCTTAAAGCTGGGGTTGGTAATCAGATTTAGATACACTTTTTGTTATACTGGTTAAAATGATCTTTATGTCCTGATGGCAATCATTACATGATGTGTTCCTAAAAAAGAGTGAAAAAAAACTGCTATCTACAGCCGGAGTAAACCTGGGAAAACACTAACCAATCACCGTTTTTTGGCTCCCCAAATTTTAAACCAATCAAATCCCGTCCAGCCGTTCTGCCCTCCTCCTGCACGTACATTTCCCCGGCGTGTACTCCTCTGAGTCCCCGTCTCCTGCCTCTACTTCCCCTGACTCTATTTACTGCCCCTCTCGCTCGTCCTCGGGCCTGTCCCCTCTGACCTGATGAGGTGCTTTGCTCAGGACTGTAGTCCGGATCAGAGTCTAAAAAGCTCTCACCAACAAGCAGAATAATTAATGACGTTCAGTAAGTCCTACAGAAAATATATATTTATTGTAGCGTCCGTCCGGACGCTGTAGTGATGACGAGCCGATTCGTGAACACGTTGAGTTTTAATAACCGGTCACTGTCGGCCGTGATCACGCCAACCAACAAAACAACAATCAATGTTTGAATGAATGAAAAACTTCTCCTCTCCTCTCTCCCACTCGCACACGCTACACCTCTCCTGATGCCTTCACTGACCGTCAACACTGAAGGAATTAAGAACATCTACACTGAACACGTTTAACAAACAGTAGAGCTGTTACAGTATTATATATGTGTTATAACTTTTCTCCTGATATCGTGTCACCATGACAACTGGATAATGCTAGCATGATAGCTGTGAGTACTAACAGCAGCCATGTTTGTTTGTGTTTTTAACTTTTACTATGATAATGTTTTGGTGAGGACCGGTTTTGAATCAGTCACCATCATATGGTCGAGAATCAGCGGCGCTCATGCATGTGAGCGTGGGGGGGGGCGTCGTTTTGGAGGAGCTCCGAGGGAGGAGGGGAGGGGTTAGACGGAGTCATGAGGAAAAGCTACATTCAAATTCATGCTGGTTTTCCGAGACTACCAACCCTAGCTTTAACTCAGGATGACACACTCTGCAGGTAGACAGTGTCAGAGTGTGGCTAAAGCCAGCAGAGCTAGCACCACCAGCCTTAAGTCCTCCTTGCAGGTTAACATCCACATTCCTGTGCTAGTCACTCATTGCACTGGTCGACAGTGTTGTGCGAGAACGTGCTAAAATTAATGTGCACATATTTTGGTGAACAATGTGCTGTGTTTACTGTAGCCGGTTTACAGCACCGGTGAAGCAGCTGTTATGAACATTTGGATGAGTTTTATGAATGAATCAGGACTGATCCAAACAGAGAGTTAGATGTTTCTAAGTTTTCATAGCTGCAGGGTTTCTTGTCTTTCACACTTAATACCTGTCTGTAATTCTATAGTAGAATACAGTAAGTCATGTAGTTTAGTAAATGTCAGTGATTAAGGGCTGGAGGCTCTACTGAAAGAGAATATAGATGCAGCTAAAAAAAAAAAAAAAGGTGAACTCCATTTACTAGCTCAACATGCTGACAAACCACGCCACACTACGAGATACCGTTTTGGATTGGATTCATATTATCAGAGAACCTCTCTGTGTCCTGAAATATGGGAGGTGATTTGCCCTGGATTATAACTATCCTAAATTATAGACATGACTGGATTGCCCAGGATTAAATAACAATTCTCAGAAATTATTAGAGGTAATACTAATCCTTTGTGAATAAGATTTAAATACCTGTCTTTATTTAATGCACTTATAACAAATAAGCAAAAACGAAAGGAATCTTAAAAACATGATTGAGAAATTGCTCTCTTTAAAAGAAAAACAAATCTTTCTAAAGCTGCTGCTCATGAAGCGTAACAACACCACAGCAGTGCAGGAAACTCAGTGTTGATTAGCTACGCTGCATAATGACACATGCTGTTATGAGGATTTTAACCACTTCTGACGATCTCTGAAAACGAACAACCCTGACCTGTTTTTAAAAAGGAACCAGTCAGAGACAGGAGGGGAGATAAAATCAGAGCGTCTTCCTGTTTGTATGAAGAAAAGTTGCTTTATTGAAGCAAAAACTCAAACAAAGGATTAGGTAAAATAACTAAGAGCACTGCTGTTTAAATTGTTGTTAAAATAAAACAGGTAATCCAGCCTTTGTTTTGCGTCTCAGCTGGCAGGAACAGCACCAAGAAAGGAGATGGGGGAGACTTTGTTTGCAGCGTTTCACATTTCACGGTTTGAAGAGACTTTTCATTATGCGGCCACAAAGGCAGCAGAAAGCAGAGACAGAGTCCCGGCCATCCACCGCTCCGGTGTCAGGACATGAAAGGACACAAACATGACCTCACATTCACCGGAAACGATGCTAAGATGTGACCTGCATATACAGTGTCGCGCTCAACATCCATTTTCATTTTAATGAGAGTCTGACTGAGTGACTGTGCTGAGGGAACCCTCACGTCTCTCCTGGTTTCAGTGTACTCTGTGAGATGTGATGTAGGGAAGCCAAATGAGCTTACCTTTAAACGTATCAGAAAGTCATATCACCAGAGAGCAAATACTCATAAATATCATCCTTTATAGTGAAGCATGATCTGTGCACAAGTTTTGGGCATGGTAGGCTACTGGGTGTGAAAAGTAAACGCAGAACTCAAACTTGCATTCTTTGTAATGATTAGCAGGGGGAGACTGTACTGGTTGTAAAAGAAGTCAGACCCCTAAGAGGCAGCTGAAAAAAACTTTCTCTTAACTTAACCAAGTGAGTCAGTGGCCTAAATGGAACCACAAAATAACAAACCCTCTGTACACGTCATATTCTTCATTTAAAGTTTGCTTTGCTTCCCTGAACACTCTCTGCTGTGATGTGACTCAAAGAGGGGTTACTTCCGTGAGGCTGGTATCTTTGAAAACCCTGATTTAAGCTTCTGATTGAATCACTTCATTTTGGGACTGTCTCTTTAAGACCTGTACCCCTCCCTTCCTGTGTCTTCTTTTCGGCCCACTCTTCATAAGCCTCCTCTACTGCTGCCATGCTACAAAGTCACTGTCATTGAGTTAACCAGTGTTTCCCTACTTAAAATGACAAATTATGAAATATGGACTCTAAATCTGACCCTGAAAGTTTGGAAGAAGAACAACAAGAAATTCCTCAGCCAGAAATAACGGAGCAGGATGTTTTTGTTTGGTGAAGTGTTAAGTTTATAATGCTCTTTAAAGAGATTCACCAATTAGTGATGTCACAAATTGAGCAGATCTTCTTTTCCTTCAGCATAGACATTGTGGGACTTTTTGAACAAGCAGTTCAGAGCAGCCTGCAGTCTCATTTAAGCATTACTCAGTCACATGTTCACCTCACAATTTGAAGCTTTTGTTGTTGACATGCAACATTTTATGGTAATACTGTAGTATAAAATTAGCAAAATACCAACTTTTTAAATTCACACCAACAGATAAAGAACAGTAGGACTTAACTCCTTGGCCCCTGCTCTTTGTTTTTTTTGACCTATGCAGTGAACATTAGGGCATGTGTCCACTAATTGCGTTTTTTTTTTCAAATGAAAGGGGCGGGACTTCTGGTATCAACATTGTCAACAACGGTGGAGATGAAACTAATCAGACCAGTATTTTGAAGAGTACATTTCCAGATTTGGGGTGCTGCTAATGCCAGGACAAAGTATTTTCCTTGTTCTCCTTTGAATTAAGAAAATATTACGCCAAGGTCAAACTCCATGTTATAAGCACGATTGTAGCCCGAATAGGCATAGGTATGGTTGTCTGGACCTGTTCGCCAACAATAGATTGTTTTATCCTGTGTGTGTCATAGTGAACGACAATCAAGGCCACATCTGGGACACCTCATGACCAATGGAAGGGGAAGTCAGAAGTGTCGTGGGATAACTATCTTAGGAAGCGCTGATGAGAATCACACTGAAATTGAGTTGGTGGGTGCTGACAGCACAGAAAACACCTTCAGTGGAAACAGGCCCTTATTGCCAATCCTGCAGACGCTCTAAATCAGCTGATTTACAAAAAGCTGTCGGTTGTGTCAGAGGCATCAAACATACTTCCTATAGAAATCCAGTTTCAGTAGCAGTAGAAATAGCAGTGTTAAATTTGTGCTGACTGACTTTATGAAAAAATATGTGCAGAGTCCTCTATATGTTGATTTGGTGACTCTTTCTCAGACTGCCGTCGGACCAGGCTGTCACATCGCCCTGAGGCCTGCAGCAGGTCTATCTGGCTCTGTGCATACCACATGTCGAAATAGAATGCATACATTATCATAACATATGGAATAGTGGGTGCGATAATGGCAGCTTCAGCCCTCACTCAGCAGCAGTAATGATGATGGCCTGTACAGTATGCAGGCTTGTAATTAAAGGAACAGTATCTCTCTGGCTCCAGACTGTGGTGCTGCACCGAGCCGAGCATCATTAACAGCTCACTCATCCTCTTTTAAACCAAACAGCGACCAAGAGTGGCGGGCATATGCGGTAATTAGGTAATTTCTAACACATATTAGGGATTAATTGGCATTTGATATGTGAGGGTGAAGAGTTAAGGAGGAGGGATGTTCCCGTGATGCCCCCAGCTTATTGGCATTGATTACCGCAGTGATTTAGCTGATGGAGATGGCTGAACCTCTTTCCATGAACCTCTTTATGGAGACTGTTTTTCCCTTTGATTATAATGATTTCCCAGCTCTGAATGGCTCCAAGTAGAGATCATTTCAAAGGGGAATTCTCGTACTCAATAACCCGAGTCCTTTTTTAAATCTTTATTACATATTGAGGGTCATTTTTTTGGATATGCATCTATAGATGTGTACAAGCCATGAATGATTGGAAAGGTGTTTTTTGGATCTACTTTTGAGGTTCATGGTAGGTTATTGTTTATATATTTTGTGGGGTTATTGTTTGTTTATGATATGGTTTATTGTGTGGTAGCAGTGATTAGGTAAATAGTGGACCATATGTTGGGGGCGGGGATATTCTAATAATAATAATAATAATAATAATAATAATACATTTTATTTATATAGCGCTTTTCAAAAACTCAAAGACACTGTACAATTTTAAGCATTTAAGCAACCTGTTACCTTTTGTTTGGAGTTTGGAGAGAAGAGGTGAGCTGGGTTGCCACATTTTTTGTCGCCGCCATCTTTCTTTGATCACTGTGATCACTTTAATCACCAGTTTTGTGCACACTATCACGAGTTGATTATCTTTTTACGTTAATAGAAAGTTAAACGTATTTTTTGGACATTAAGGATTTTTGCTTTAGCGCTTTGGACAAGTACTAGACCCAACCTCGGCCAGCATCTCAGTGGCTTTTTGATAAGTGAAGTTGCTACAAGATACTACAGGCACAAAACAACGGCTTCAACTACATCCTTTCTGATTGGACTCTAAATAAGTGAAAACATTAGAGAAAGGATCAATACTGTGATAATATTTTTCTTTCTGGTGAAAGATGCCTTTTAAACCTCTTAAACTGTCACATCTGTAAATATCTAGCAGACCCCTTTGGGAAATTAAGGATAGATATATGCTGCAGATGTTACAGGAGTTGTTTGGCGTTTTCCTTGATTCGTTTGTTGAATATCAAGTTGGAACTAATCCCTGGAAAAACACAGTAGTTACAAATTAACTCAAACAAACAAACAAACTACTTGCAAGGTAGACCAGCAACTCCCACATCCTTCAAGCTATAAATGCTGTTTTTTTCAAGCCTGGTGGCCAGTGTTGTGCAAGTTAACACTAAAAATGAACTAGTTCACACTCATTTATTAAAGGTGACATATCATGCAAAATGGACTTTTTAATGGTTCTCTACCTGAAACATGTGTCCCTGGCATGTCTACAAACCCCCTGAGAATGAAAAAAATCCATTCTGCCCCTGTTTTGATTTCTCCACCTTTCTGTAAATGTGTGTGAAACGAGCCGTTTCAGACTTCAGTGTTTTTGTTACTTAACAACAATATCCGCTCTGTCACGGAGTCAGAGCTCGGAGCTTGTTCAGCCCATAGACTGTATAAAATAATACTGAATCCGTTTTTCATTCCCTGCACACGTGTGCTAACAAGGAGCTTAGGAGTGAGGCATGCTAGTTGTAGGCTGTCTTAATAAACACAAAGGTCGGTTTTACTCCCCACATCTGCAGATTTGAAGATCTAGTGGATGATTTTTATTTATCATGGATAAGTGCTAGCGCTAGTTAGCATAGCTACATAGCTACATGTCGTAGCTGTAGCTGTGTACCAAGACACACGTCGACATACTGACAAATAAAACAACAAGAAACACAGAATCTGTGACCAATGGTTCAGAAAAGGTCCCGCTGCCTTTCTGGTAGAAGTCGGTTTTACTCCACACGTCTGCTGATTTGAAGATCTAGTGGAGGATTTTTATGTGTCATGGAAAAGTGCTAGCGCTAATTAGCATAGCCACATAGCTACATGTTCATAGCTGTAGCTGTGTACCAAGACACACGTCGACATACTGACAAATAAAACAACAAGAAACACTAAATCTGTGACCAATCCTTCAGAAAGGTCCTGCTGCATAGGTCGGTTTTACTCCCCAGGCCTGCAGATTTGAAGATCTAGTGGATGATTTTTATTTATCATGGATAAGTGCTAGCGCTAGTTAGCATAGCCACATAGCTACATGTTCGTAGCTGTGTACCAAGACACACGTCGACATACTGATAAATAAAACAACAGGAAACACTAAATCTGTGACCAATCCTTCAGAAAGGTCCTGCTACAGGCGCCTCTCCGTTAGGATCAGATTCTGGATCAGATTCAGAGGGTTGAAGTAACGTGATCTCTGAGCAGCCGTGTAAATTCAGCCAACATGTAAACATTAGATCAACGTGCTGGAGAGCCCACGCCACACCCACTTCCTGAGGGGGCGTGGTCAGAGAGAAAACAGAGTGTTCTGAGGAGGACTGAAGAAAAGGGCTTTTCAGGCATGCCAAAATCTGATTTCAAAGTGTTTTTTTGAGCATAAACTTTAAAGACATGTTTTGGGGACCTCTTAGACCAATATATATTGATGAAAAGAGTGTGATATGTCACCTTTAAATCTGCATCTATATTCTCTTTCAGCAGAGCCTCCTATACTTCAGTCTCTAGCCCTTAATCACTGACATTTACTAAACTACATTAATTACTGTATTCAACTATAGAATTATAGACAGATATTAAGTGTAAAAGACAAGAAAATCTGCAGCTATGAAAACTTAGAAACACACATCTAACTCTACGAAAACTAAAGTGAACGTTTCCCCATTCTCAAAAAGCTACACCTCTCTAAAACCAGACCAGCCTGTTGGGGTCTGTCCTGATTCGTTCATAAAACTCCTTCAAATGTTCACAAGAGCTGCTTCACAGGTACTGCTCTCTACATCTGGATACTAGACACATAAGCCGTGCTGAATGCCTGTCGGGTGCTGTAATCCTGATTTTGGCTACAGTAAACACAACACCTGGTAACTCTTGATACTTCTTGGATGCTGCCCGAATGCGAGCAGTCGTTTTCTGCCTCTAGACTGACCGTTCTTCAAAATATGAGTGCGTTAATTTTAGCTCTTTCACGCATAACACCGCTGGTTGATTTGGAGCCAGCAATCCTACCCTAATTTCTGGTTTCAAAAAAGCACCTCACACCTTAACGAAAAGGTTGACCTCTGAGTGGTTACCTTGTCATATTGTCAGAAATTAAAAATAGCATGCAACTGGGGCACCGGGCTGGTGGAGCAGGCACCTCATGTACAGAGGCTGCAGTTGCTGTAGGATCATGTACTGGTCCAGACATGATTTGGTGCACTTCGTCGCTCTCTCTCTCTGTCTCCCTCTCTCTCTGTCTGTCCTGTTTAATGAAAGCAGTAAGCCCAAAAAATAATCTTTAGGGGAAAAAACATGGTATGCATTTTCCTGCAGGGGTTACATTGCAGCAGTTCAGCCTTTTTCACAGCTGCTGGATGAAGCAGTCTCCTGGCTCGACTCCACTGCTTTTGAAACCAACCCATCGTATGTAAAAACGGCAACGGTTTAAATATAACAGAATTACCCTTCAAGTGAACTTCTCTTGGTATCAGAGTAAAATGCAGCGCGTCAAATCCATTTGTGGGATGCATTCGATGTGGAAGGGATCCTGCCTTAAGGCCTTTTTCTCTGTTTTCATCCTGGCTGCCACATATGCCCAGTATGCAATCCAGGAAATGTGTGGTGCGTTAATTTTATCCTCCTTTAAAAGCGAACATGATTCATCTCGCACCTGCTATCTGACTACTTCATTTTTTACACTTTGCCCACACAAGACACAAGCGCTGCTGCTTATCGGTGCCAGAGATGACCAGAGAAGTTTGAGAAAAACAGCAGAGAGAACAGAAAGTTCAGAAGTTTTATTGCTGATGGATGACATTTTAAAAAGTGCAGTTTCAAAGTCGACAGATTTGTGGTTTTCTTCCTTATTGGTGGTCGAAATGAGAAGCCTGAAACCTCTGAAACCCGGCTCATCCTGATATGAAGTTTTCAGTCTGGACGTGTGGGTTCAGGACCTGCTGTGTGTAAGTGCTCCCACTAAGCCCTCTGACACAGACAC
Organism: Notolabrus celidotus; assembly: GCF_009762535.1. NCBI lineage: Eukaryota > Metazoa > Chordata > Actinopteri > Labriformes > Labridae > Notolabrus > Notolabrus celidotus. Next base: position 30,037,299 of record NC_048284.1, on the reverse strand, counting down.
CTAGCTGAGAGCTGCTTCATCTCCACTCCTTCACCTGTAAAAGACCATCGTCTCACTCCTCAATGCTACAGAAAGAGAGCTTGTGTGGAGGATATGAGACGCAGAAGAGAGGACGTATTTAGTCTCAGCTTGCTAGTTCGCCCAAAGCCGATCAAGCGAGGCAATTTAGAGTAAATAATACCATTTCTTCCCCCCAGGCAATCAAAACACTATCCCTGTGAAAGATAACATGGACACACACACCAAATGATTGCCCACTTTTTTCTGCCGTAAATCTACTCGCCCAACCTGGGTGGTCGCGGCAGACTCTGACAAAGTTCCTCCATTTTCTACAAACAACTGCAGAGAAGTTGTTTTTTAGATGAGATGCTGAGGAGGGGAAGTTTCAGAGCTGCAGAGTGAAGGAAATACCACACAGACTGGAAAATAAGCTTGGACTTTACTGAAGAGCAGTAGAAAAGTAAATTTCCTATGTATCTCAACATATTCTTATCAACTGAGCCCACGAAGGAACACTAAATTTAGTGATTGTAGTGATTTGTATATCGTTCCTGCATGCACAAGTCCTGGCTGGCTGTGCATAGAGGTAAATGTTAGTTGTCCATCTCCAAGGTTTACAAATGGAATCCAGGTTGTTGCTTGCTTTTATCCATTGCCATAGTTTAAAAGAGAAATTGGTTTGGTAAAAATGATGCTCTGTTGAGTTATTTACCTGGGAAGGCTGCATCTGTAAATATATTTCCAGTACAGTGACCTAAACTTAGTATGTAAGTAAACAAATAACATTTATGGGATCTCGTAAAAGATTCCCAGAATCTCAACACGTTTCGGAGGATCTTGCAAAAATTCCAAGATCTCACAAAATTTTCCCAGGTTCTTGCAAAGGCTTAAGATGTTGCAAAGGTTTCTTGGGATCCTTCAAAGTTTCTGAGGATCTTTCTAAGGAATATTCAAAAATATCTGGACTGAAAATGTTCAGATAGTTTTTGCAAGTTTTTTCGTTTGACAACTTTCCTGGAATCTCCCAAAGATATTTTTTACATACTGAAATAGTTTCTCTGGATCTAGCAAAAGTTTTTTAAGGATCTACCAAAAGTTTCTTAGGTTTTTGTAAATATTTCTTAGGATCTAAAAAAATTGTCTGGATCAAGCAGAAAGGTTTCCTCAGGATCCCTCAAAAAAAATTCACAGGATCTTGTCAAACTTTCTCAGGATCTTTGAAATTTTTCTCAAGATATTGCAGAGATTTAAAAAAAAATGTGTTCCATGTCCCTGCCCTCTATACTGATTTTTTTATGCCACTGAATTACATTTTTGAAAGTTACCTTGATTTGATAAAATTCTCAACATACAAAATATCATAGCCAGATAATATTCTAAGGAAGATGGTCGTGTCTGTCTTATCTGCAAACTCCTTTTTGTGGTTTTGTTGTATTGAGCGTAATTTTCGCCTCATGTTCGACTTCCTTTTACTTCTCTGGAATTTGAAGCTCCCCTTAGTGAAAAAACACTGCTACATAAATTGTTTATACAGCATGTATATTTAATCATAGGCCAAGCTGACCTTGTTTTCAATGCTAGCTGCTGTTGTATATTTAAATTCTGTATTTTATAATGGTACTGGCTCCCCTCACAAGTTGACTCAAAGTGTATGGTCACCTGAAGTATTTGTGGTTGGTTCAATTGCAACTCCTGGGCCTGGACTACTTCTTTAACCAGCTCTTGGCTGTCACTGAGTGTCTGCGTCTCAAGGTCACATTCAGGATATTATTGCTCCTGAATAAAGAAAGCACTGATGCATCTTAAGATACAACCAGTTTTGTTCTAGACCTGAGTGCTCCTCACATCGTTTCCTTCTACTAAAGTAAATATATATTTTTTCAACACTCTGAGCTTAACAGTTAACCTTTTATCACTTTGAACAGCGAACTTACAATGCAGAAAAGGATGCTAACTACTTATCATGAGTATTTAAAATATGGTGTTTTGTTATTAAGGAGTTTATATTCTCATATTGAGCTGCACTTCTTATCCTCCTCTGACTTTTTTCTGCAAAATGGGCTGCAAAGGATTGAGATATATTCCCTGCACAGCTGATGTGGAGTGTATCCTAGAGATGAGACCCTAAATGGACTTGTGCTGCAACATTGAGCTATTTTCAAAGCGTTGGTCTTGTGTACTTTGAGCATCATTAAAGGGATTATTTTTGGTTGTAATTCAGGAGTTTTACGAGCTGTTACCAGAGCAGCTGGGACTTGAAAGACAGAAACAAACATGGGCCTCTTGTCTGAAATTGGGACTTTCAACATAATTACACAGTGTTTTGACAGGAGCGAGAGGAAAAGAGGGCACAGATAGAGCCGGGAGAGCGGGGGGCGACGCCGGGCTTCATGCAGCTGGAGCAGACACGGCTGTGCTGAATAGAAACAGGATCCACGGGTGATCCTGCGAGGCTGATTAGACTTCCTCCATCTCCCCCAAATGAATTCACAGTGATTGAGTACGAGGCGACAGCACTCGTCTCCTTGTATCTGTCACTCCTTATTGCCCCACCTCACAGCAGCCAGCTCAGACTGAGAGACTGCAGAGGCGTCGGTGCAGAGGAGAGAGGGCCGAGTTCTTTTGTAGCACCAGCTGAATCACTCAAAGGTGGACCAAGAATACTCATAATAATGACAGAAACATTGTTTAAAGAGCACTTTTCATTAACAATCATATAAGTTTGAAATCATTCAGTCCAAAGTGAAACTTAAGGAACAAAACTTTACACAGAATCAAGTCTTTCAGATTGCAGATATTCACTTTGCATATTTCTCTTTAAACCATGTTGCATTCAAAGGCTCACAAATATTCAAACATCAGTTGTGATATGATAACATTCTGAATATGATACATGTTTTATTTCATCAAGACAGTGCACATTATATACATCATTGTAAACATGACAACATTAGGCACATGACTGGTTTACAGGGCAGCAAAGGCAAAAACAAACACATATTTCTAACAATGACCCTGATGTTTGATGTCTGCGACAATAAATCAGAACACTGACATCGACAGCAATAAACAGAGCATGTCCACAGCATGTTGCATGTTTGAATAACCTGGATTAGACCTTGTAAATGTGACCTTTTCACAACATAAACATGTCAGACGTGCTGCTGTTATTCAGGTTTAAGGAGCATTATTTGGGCGTGCATAAAGCAAATTCAGATTATGAGTCTTTGAAATTTTTACAGCAGTACACACAAATGGCTCTGTATGATGTAAACAAACCAACAAGCCAAAAGATGCAGCGCTGCTGTGAAAAACTGGACCTGAGGCAGCATGTAGAGAGGAATGACAGTTTATGTTCAATTTCTTTAGCAATCAAACCATCAAATTCTGATTTGAATCAACTTGTTTAAAGTGTTTTGAATTTTTTGGGAACTGGGATCATACATCCGCATACAATGGTGCATTAAAATCCAGTTGAAGATAACCAGCAACAATTTCAAATAAAAGTAATCAATATTTCAGAGCCAGTCTTTGTAATTAGCTGCCTTTAAAAGCCATATAGGTCAAAGCCTTTTTAAATGCAGTGAACACTGAAGTCTTTGAACTGTGACTGACTGATAAAGAGCTCCAGAGAAAAAGTACAGAAGCCTTCGAAGTTTCTTCTTTCTTTCTTCTTTTTTAAAACTCAACATGACACACTTGAAACATCTGTGGAAGTCCTTGACAGGTTTTTGTTCTCACAGCTCTTCTCTTTTTGATTTGAGGCATACACAAGCCTCTGAGGTCACCTTTGTGTTCAGAGAGCGATGTTAAAAACAGAGGAGGAGGAGGACGAGGACGAGGAGGAGGAGGCCGTGAATGGCTGCTGGCAGCTCTTCATTTGAAACTATTTAATTCACGGGGAGGTGAGTGAACTGCTTGGAGAACAGGAGAAGACCTTTGGAGGCACAGACAATAAACAACCGACATGAAGTGAGACCACAATGAATCAGTGCGGGACGAGGACAGGCTGCACATATCTGAGGATGATAGTTCAACAAGATGGAAGATCAGGAGAGATGAAATCCAACGAGGCCTTCAGGTTTATGAGGACTCAGAGAAGACATGATAACAGTGATAATGAACTTAGATTCCACTTGAACACATTTACTTCAGGTTCATTGTGCAGAAGCATTCAGGTACATGACTAAAACATGACACAGAGGCCGTTGATATTGTAATAAGAAGGACCAAAAACTGTTCTCCAACTCTTTTAAATATTTTCGATGAATAAAAAGGATGAATAAACATAAAAACGTTTTGGTTAGGATCTCCAGAAGCCCTGAAAGGACTGTTTGCTCGAGATAGTGTTCATTTTTTTGTTATCTTGAGGTCTCCACTTATTTTTCTTGTGATAAAAGTATAATTTATCTTGTTTTATCCACAGAACGTGACTCGTGTTTTGTGCTTTTGATCTTCAACCTGTAAGATAAATGTCTCGTAACAAAATGTCTTTTTATTTTTCACTAAGGCAACATTTTCTAAACGATGTTTGTGCAAAAAAACTAATTAACAAAACAATTAAAGAAACTTTTAACAGGCCTTTCTTATTACCTGAAGTCACTTGGTTACCATATTTATAAATGTGCTCATTTTATGTTATGTACGGAAGCCCTAAAAGAACACGATTCATACATTTTATTTTCTCAGTTTTCTCGACTTATTTTTCTCATTATCTTAAAGAAGTTGGGATCTTTAGAAAACAAGTGAAGTTAACTCCTTATCTCGAGAAAACAGAGAAAGGATAATGTATTTAATCATGTCCTTTTAGGGCTTCTTTAGGGCTTCCATAAGGATCCTTACGGCCAAGTGCCACCAGATCTGTGTCTGGTCAGTCTCTGATCCGTCTCAGCACCTGATCTGATAGGTTTCTATTCTAGTCTATGTGTTAACTTCCACTGGATCCGCTCCTTTACATTCTGGCTGCATCACAGCTCCGGCAGGTCAGAGTCCACCGGATCAGATACGCAAGATTTCTATTTTTGCCGGATGCCGGAGCACGATAGAGCGGGACAGGAAGTCAGGTACCAAAACAAAATGAAAACATACAGTTAATTTTCAGAATAAAACACTCTGTTATCACCAGATCGTATTTCACTTAACTACAACAACAAACCGTCATGATGAGTGGAGCCAGGCCTGGAGTCAACAGGTCAGAGGTTTTCAGAGGACCAGAAAGACAACATGGATGAGGAGAGGTGGAGGAGAATCATTGATTTAGTGATTACTGCAGGAAAACCTCGGTCACATGACTCCAGCTGTCCAGTGGTCCGGTTGGACGGCAGCGGATCAGAGATGGACCACATGAATCTGGTGGAAGTCCGATGTTTAAAGTTGAGATTTTTGGTGTTCGAGGCCAGAAAAGCTTTAACATGTCTCTCTTTGAAGCCACCAGACTTGTGAGGAACTCTCTATTTGAGCGGATTTTGGCGCCCCCTGTAAATTAAGTGATAACTCTTATCTCTCGCCCTGTGCATGTGTAAGTTGTGTTTTCTCTAGGGGTGACCCCAAATAGTGGAATATTCGACGATTCGTTCTTACGAGCCTTAGTTGACTGCCAATCTCAGAGTCGAATATTTGGATATGAAACGTGGATCATTCCATTCAAACCATGGGGGTGCTCAATGTCTAATTTTACATTATTTTCCTGTTTCCCGTAAAAATAGTGTCTCATATATCCTATTTTTATATAAATATAAACTTATTTAATGTAATTCTGAGAACAGCTCTTGAAGTGTTAAATCTCCTTAAAGTGGTAATTAAATCTCCCCTGGTAATTAAAGGTGGACCACTTAACGGGACTTGTGGAGCAGACGTACCTCAGCTGGTCTTTAAATCTTTCTACGTTCACGGTAGCCTTAAAATGTCAGGAAAAAGAACTTCAGTTGATTCTAAAAAATAGTGATGAAGATGAGGAGCATCTTCATGAAGAGGGCTGTGAGATCAAGGATTACTGGACCACACAAAAACTGTACGGGGCCAAAAGAACAAGCAGGGATACCCAAAGCTGTCCGAAGCCTCAAAAACAATCCACAGCATCCCATCCACCTCCACACCATCAGAGAGGATATTCTCAAAGACAGGATTTACAGTCAACAAAGCAAGGAGCGCACTTCTGCCCTTACACACCATGGTTTTCCTCACGTACAGTTTGAAAAGACTCAAGCGGACAAAGACGCGATGAAAGACTGTTTTAAAAGGTTCTGTTAAAAGATTTAAAAACCCTTTAGCTGGTTCAGGTTTGATTTTGAACATTATACAAATGTTTAGCCTTAAGTTGGACAAACTACCCTCAGCAGCGCTGCTCTCCGCTGTATGAACACTGTTTAAATATTTCCTGATTCTTTACTCTATAGTGGCGCGTCGATGTTTAACGGATGGTGGCCTTATTTGAGTTTTCTCTCCTTCATCACCTCGTTGTTTTTGCGTGAAATATAGATTTAAAAAATCCAAGTTTTATACTTATAATATTCTGTTGTCCCTTTTACTTTAAGCTACGAGTCTCTTAATTGTAAAGGGTTATGCGTAATATTGTCATGCGGTCACCATCATGCAGACTTTGGGTCAGTAAGGAAAAACAACAAACATCCGACTATTAGTCGACTATGGGCAAAATCTGATGAATCAGATTCGACTAAGCAAATCCTTAGTCGGGGTCACCCCTAGTTTTCTCATCCTGCTTTCCAAACAATCAAACATTTACTCACTGTGAATATGTTATAAAAGTCATGTGACACCTACCCCCTCACATTGGTTACAGGGTTTAGGAGTTACTTAATAGAAACTATAAATATTTTTGCTGATGGTCTTGTTTGCTTTAGTCTGTCATTTAGAGGCATCACTGTTGCTTTCTGTTTGTTTTATAACAAGCCTAACACTCTTCACGGGAGCTTTTAGTTTAAGTTTAAGCAAAGTATTTTGTCTGTTAGAAAAGTCACATCATAGATCAAACAAGACACGTTAAGACTAACGAACGTACAGACAGATTCAAGTCAAGTCTAAAGTCAAATTGATACCAGTCTCAGGTCACTCATGATGAGTAATGTCCTGTGTGCAGGTCAAAAACAAGTTAAAGTAATGTTTTAAAGAGTGTTTCTTGTGCTGTAAAACCTGGCCTCTGTATTTTATGACATGTTTTTAGATCTTTATGACGCATTGGATTAAAGATTTTTGGAATAAGTCACGTACATCACTTTAGAACAAGCTGCATCATAGTATTTGGAGGTAACTACGCCCAGTATTTCCTCTAAAAGTGTTTGTTTGAGCCTCCGACAGCTCAGATTATTATTCTTAGTGTCTGACAAGCTAAACTCCCCTTTGTCGACTCCAGCGCATCAACCTTTCTTCAACTCTGACTCACTTTTCAACGCCCTCCTTCAACAACTTTTCCCTTGTGTAATAACCGTCCGAACCTCCTCTCAGAGTGAGACTTCTCTCTCTGGGTGTTCAACACAAAGGTTTCTCTGCAGGGAAACTTCCTGTATTGTTATTAGACACCACACCATGAGTCACTCAGACCCCAAATATGTTAAAATATACAGCCCAGGACAGTCTGAGTCACTCCTGACATGCCGAAACCAGATCTCTTATCATTCACAAGTGAAAGCTCAAGTGATGATTCATGTCTGTTGGGATGAGTTTCTTCTTTTCATCTTAAGTCGATTTAGACAAGGTCACGTTGATACAGTGGTCCACTGGGAGAGGTCTGGTCTGAAGTTCTCATAATAATCAACACAGGTCCAAATCTGACAAAATCCAAAGCTATCAAACACTACAAACGGGGTAAACTCTGCCCTGTAGCTTATGGAAAGAAACTCCTACTTAAACATTAACACCAGTGTAGCTGTACACTCTATGTTGTGTTAAAGTAGCAGGTTCTTAAAATATCTGAATGTTGAACTATTAAATATTTATGATTTCAAATTGGGGCGGCCAGATCTTCCCTGGAGCAGATCAGGGAGAAATCAAATCATTCTTATTACCCGGCTCTCAAACTGATCCTCCAGCTGTGTAAGATGCTTGATTCTGATTGGTCAAAACCCCTTGACAATGGTTATTAACTTCCACTAACATGAGCAACACCAGAGATATGATCAACGAGCGGGGCAGGTGAGAGAAACTTTAGGTTAGCGATCTCTATAAAGAAACTTAAACCATTAGTGGTGGTGATGATAGCAGCAGGGTTCAAAGTTGTGACATTTCCATCCCATATCTTGACCGCTTATCCCATTTGAGGTCACGGGGGGCTGGAGCCAATCCCAGCTGACTTTGGATGGAAGGCAGGGTACACCCTTGACAGGTCACCGACCTATCACAGGGCAAATATGGAAGACAGACAACCATTCACGCACACACTCACACCTACGGGCAATTTAGAGTGATCAATTAACCTGATGAGCGTGTTTTTGGACTGTTGGAGGAAGCTGGAGTACCCGGAGAGAACCCACGCATGCACGGGGAGAAGATGCAAACTCCACACAGAAAGGCAACTGCCCGACCAGGGACACGAACCAGGAACCTTCTTGCTATGAGGCAACAGCGCTACCAACTGCACCACTGTGCTGTTGTGACATTTGCTTGAAAGCCTGACAAGATTGTCTTTAGGACCATCAAAAGATCAGGACATTGCTGACTTTTGTCTGAAGGAGGGAATGAGGTCCAAACTCAGCCTGATTGTCTTGTAGTATGACTCCCGCTTAAGAATACTTTTGAACAACTGGGCCCTGATTATAGTGTTTACACTAAGTGCTTTCAGTGCACACAGTCAAATAGTAAATACTTCAGTATGATGACATCATATCAGCTTGTTTATGTCTCATCTAGTCATACAAAGTCAGGTCTTGTAACAAAATGTCTAATTGAAGTTTACTTAAAGTTGTGCTTATGTAAAGGTCCAAAGTGAGTCTGAAGTCCTAAACCTGACTTAAGGGGAACTCTAGAGCCTGTTCAGCGTCAGTTCTTTAAGCACCTGCTTTGTGAGCTAAATGGAGAGCAGCACTTCCTTTGTTTGGCTAATTAGCTATCATCATCATACAGAAATGTAAATCAGCTTCCTGGTAATAATAGTTCTTGTCTACTGGCTGTTAATGGGAGCTATTTTTGAAAACCTCTACGACAGCACTGACTCATCCCACTCCTATTCTCCTCACACCTGGACACAGATTCATGGATGAGAGGCTGGAGCTCAGGTTACTGAGCACCGTCGACCAAACGATAAAAAATCAATCAATCAATCAATCAATCAATATTTATTTGTATAGCGCCAAATCACAACAAACTTTATCTCAAGACGCTTTTACAAAAATTGGAGGTCTAGACCACTCTATGTCAAATTATGAACAGAGACCCAACTTCAAGACAGGGTAAGACTCAGTCTGACCCCACCTTAATCCATCATGAGCATTGCACATCGCAGTATTTAGCTAGTTACAGTGGTGAGGAAAAGCTTCCTTTTAACAGGCAGAAACCTCAGGCAGAACCAGACTCATGTTAGACAGCCATCAGGCCTCGACCGAGTTGGGTCTCGACAGAGGGATAGAGGGGAGTAAGAGAGAGAGGTGATAGTGATGAGACGAGTAGTAGAAGCTGTTGCCGCTGGAGTCCAGCACGTCCGTATCAGCTGGAGTCCAGAACGTCTGCAGCAGGAGGACGTCTACGGCAAAAAAGAAGAATGGTATATAAAATAATACATTTGTGAATCCTGGCAGCTGCTGGTGTAACTTACATACGCATGAGTCAAATTAAAATATTCACATGTAAAACAGAAGTGTGGATGGTAAACTAAACTGCAGCTCTCTGATTTAAATATGCAATTTTATTATTTTTGCAAAAAAAAAATTAAAGATAAAAATCTTAATTTGCAATCTAGTATTTTTAAAGGCTGTACTTCAATATGTTTTATGAAATTTCCTTTTCCAAAGTCGATGTTCAGAGTCAAACTCTCTCGTCCATCAACACCAACCGGTTTTGTTTTCAGAATGCAGCATGGAGCAGGACCACCAGACAGCTGGAGTCATGTGACCGAGGTTTTCCCGCAGTAATTACTGAATCAAGGATTCTCCTCCTCCTCTCCTCATCTATGTTGTCTTTCTGGTCCTCTGAAAACCTCTGACCTGTTGACTCCAGGCCTGGCTCCGCTCATCATGACGGTTTGTTGTTGTAGTTAAGTGATGCGTCGTGCTCTGGCATGCGGCAAAAACAGAAGTCTTGTGTAGTGTTTCTGATCCAGAGGGCTCCGTCCTGCTGGATCAGAGACGCAGCCAGAACACAATGGAGCGGATCCAGTGGAAGTTAACACATTGACTAGAATAGAAACCCATCAGATCCAATGCCTTGACGGATGGTAGACGCACCAAATTTGGCTGTAAGAACCTTTGCAGCCATTGCATACAGGCCTCTGTCGATCCACCACAGGAAAGCTGGCCTGCTCAATGTCATCATAACTATATCTCTTTATAACTGAAGATACAGACATGGTCGTTGGTTGTGATGTAATGTTGAGATTGGATTAAAAATAATGCATTCATTTCATTTAAACTACAAAAGTCCAAACTCAGTGAGTTTGAATGTTATCAATTTGCATCCACAGTTTTTACTTTGGGTTTGGTTTGGTCATCTATCCCTCCATCTATCGTCTGCTGTCGTCTCAGTTTCTCTGTTGTTTTTGTTCATTTGTGTATATGTCCATACTTTACAGCTGCAGTTTTATTCACAATAAGGAATCAATAAAGTTATGTTAACACCTTTGAAGTTCCTCTCCTGTCAGATGTGTTAATATCAGATGTCATTACATGTAGTCTGTCTCTCGACTGTCGGAGCCACAGGTTTATAAATATCCTCACTTTTTATCATTTAGGTCACAAAGCTGTGCTGGATGCTGCTTCACTGATATTACCTCCATTTACATACTGACGTCTTATCAGTGTGATGCAGACACATTTTTAGAAGTGCTTGATTCTACATTAATCCTCTGACTTATCTTTACTGTGGGATGGAGCTATAAAATATTTTCCATTTTAAAAGGAAAGTTCATACTTTAGGTAAATTGTGCCCACAGGCATGAATGCAATAAACTGAAAGATGTTTTCTCTTCTAATTTAAGTCAGTGAAACCCAAAATATCAAAGGTGTGTGTATTTATTTTAAAAACAGACACACTTCTATCGGTTCGTCAGTGATAATTACAGGACTACCATCCATTGCTGAATTGATTTTGAAAAAAATCCTTCACTAAGGTGAACCGTGGATCATAAAAATCCATCTCAACCAGTATTAAAGTTTCGTTAACATTTAACAAGCTGTCTCAAATGTTGTTATAAAGGGGCTTATCCTGGTGGCAAGGTGACATAAGTGCATATCTTCTATGTGTTTAAGTGCTGTCCATTTAATATGTACTATTCCCATCTCCTGGACTTGAAGTAGCTCGTTGAATGGTTCCCAAAGCTTTCTAAAAACTCCTGTTGCTTTCACATACCAGTTTGGGCTGAGCTAACAAGCTACAACCAGAAAACAGTCCAAATCAAGCATATTTTATTTAACACAGCCAAACACAGAAAAAGAGTATACAGGTGAGCGTGGCTAACACTAGCAGAGTTAGCACCACCAGCCTTCATTCCTCCTTGCAGGTTAACATCCACATGCCTGTGCTGGTTCCTCATTACTCTGCTGGAGTGGTTATAGGTCAGTTTATCAGACTCAGCCTACATACAACTTTATCTCCATTTACCAGATCAACATACTGACAAACAGTGCCGTGCTACAAGATGACATCTGACATCTGTACTTGTTTACATCCAGGTTGAGAATTAAAGCATAATGGCACTAGCTCTAACTGGTGTTGGTTGGCTGGTATTCTGGCCTACAATAGTTGAATAATCAATAATCAGTTTAATCGACTAGCGATTTTGGTGCTGACTTGCATGAGTGAAGAGGTTTAATTTGTTTCATCCTTAGCTTAAAGGTAAAAGTTCAAACATAATTTATGAGCCAAGTAGCCTATTGGTATCATTAAATGTTCGTGTAATGAGGGCTGCTGGTTGAGCTAAGTTGGTGGAGGAGGCACCCCATGTAAAGAGAATGAAAGTAACCTGTAGTTCATTAGTTACAAAACAGCCACATGTAGCCCCCATGGCTCTGGTCATGGGAGTCTCTTGGAAGCAGGTGCTTTGAGGACCACGCTAGAATTTTCTCTGACAAACAGCATTCCTAAGACTTTTTTTTAGGTTCTCCATCTTTAGAAATGACACTCTGTGACCCCATACTTCAGTTCAGTGACAGTTGTTAAATGTATCTACCAGATTGATAACCATTATCTTGAAGGTGCCATATGATGAAAACAAATTTCTCTTGCCTGTACATATATATTTTAGTTATCCTCCAGCCTGTCAGCCCTGAGAATGTGGAAGGGCAAAGCCTCTGTGTTGTTTCTGTAGCCCACCTACTGGGACAACTTTGAATGATTCCACTTCCTCCTCTGCTATTGTGGTTTTGCTTTTGTGTTGCAGAGTCAAGATGTCAAAGGTTAGAGCCAAACACTCTTACTGCTCTGTTATTGGCGGCAAAAACCAACACAATGTCCATATTTTGTGACAGAGCTGGAGGACCAAAGACAACACTGTCTGCCACCCTCTTAACTTTGGACTGCTTCAACAGTGAGGGTTTGTAAAGCTGGGTTTGTTTTGACACTGACCGTCACATAAGGATCTTTACCAAGAGTCCATGACCCAACAACAGCAGACGTGCCATCAGTCAATGTCACTGTCATGAGGCCACATTATGAGTTTGTGTTAATGTTGTTGTTTGTGTCAAGAGGAAGGTGCACATTCCTCTTGATTCCTCCTCATTCCTCACCTGAAGTAGGTTCCACTGATTGGGGAGCTGCTGCCTGATTGGCCAAGTCAGCAGGTGACCAGCTTTAAAAGGAGCTGCAGGAAAGTGACCGCTCTCTCTAGACTGCTGTGTGACCTGAGGCCAGAAGAAGAGCCTTTTGAACTTATGTTAATTTTTCTCAATTTACTTTTGTTATCACAGGGAACCCAGCAAACTGTGTTTTTTTCCCTAAATATAACTGGCTGAATAAAATATGAGCCTACACTTCATGGAACACCTGATTGGAAGGTTTTCTTCTTTGTTTCCACTCACACTGCCTGCATCCCACAGTATAACAGTCACCACTTTTTGATTAGCTTTAAAGTGTATTACAAGAAACATCTGGCTTGGCACTGGTCCAGGTTTTCCTGGAGCAGTCACCTTTTTTGTTCTGGTGTTTTTCCACTTCTGCATCTGTCTGCACCCCCTCTCAGACACAATCAAGCAGCCAATTAGTGCAGTGCATCATTATCATAGCATTCCCGCCCACTCAGATCACTGCATGGATGATGAGGTTAGAAACTGAGAGGCTGCAGATCCTCAACAGAGGCTGGATTTATGGTTTTTGCAAGTGGATTCTGAAACCTTGATCATAAGACAGCTAGGACATGTTGTAAACAGCTAAAATACTGTTGTGTGACACATTAACTCAACTGTTGAATAACTCTGCCTTCTTTTGAGTCACACTGTGAAGGATGATCATTGTGTCTCTCCATCTTTCATCTACAGTTGTGAGTGATGGCTGGGCTCTTCATGACAGACACACTCCCTTTACAGATAATTTTTACCATCTACTGTTGTGAATGAACACTGACAGTTAAAAGTCTAGACTCTGAGCATTAGACAATCACACTTTTTCAGATGTATTTTGAGGAAATCAACCCTGTCTCATGTTCAGGTGAAGACCGTACACGAGTCTAAAGACAGAGGCAGGATTTCAGAGTCTTTTTTTGGTGTCACAACAGTAATCACGATCGCTGCTTCTTCAAATTGAATCCCTTTTGATTCATTCTTATCTCCTGGATGAAACTACAAGTGAAAGTAACTCTTTATCAAGTCGTTTGAGATGTATTGTGTGTGTATGTGTGTCTTTTTGTTCAGTGTGTCCCCTCTCCTGTTTGATCACAGGGATTATTCAGAGGTTTAGTCTTTTAAGTCCTGTTTCGTTTTGCCCATCTAGCTTGTTAGCATTTAAATGACTTTTTGTAATTGCCTGGGCGAATCTTGAAATAACACGACGAGGCAAATAGCTTTTTTTCTTTGCTCCTCCTCCGCTCTCTCTCCTTGTTGTTAACCTCCTCATTCAGGCTCAATCACAAACAAACAGAAAATCCTCAGATCCCTGTCAGGAATTTGGTTCACTTCAGATGATTCACGTAGCTGCTGTGAGTCTGCCTTTGATGCTTGTCACTTTGAGTTTTGTTCGCACCCTACACAGAGGAAATATTCACCAATTATACCCCCAGACCCTTGGGAACAAGCCAAGGGAGACACTTAAAGTGCAGTGTGCTGGTGGTGAGCGCACAGAGGAGTTGTGAGAGCTTATTTAAAAGTGTGTGACCACGTATGTGTGTGTGTGAGGATGCCGGAGACGTCCCGCTGAGAAAGCCCTTATCGTGTATTTACACATGAGAACTTTTTTCAGAGAAGGACATCATATTTCAACTTTAAGACTTAAATCCGCTACGAATAAATCCAAACAGGAGCCTATAGAAGGATGTACGGTTAACCCCTGAATGTCCACGGCTGCAGAAAACACAGCAGACCACATCCAAGGAGAATATCGACTGTTAGGTAACACGTATGGATCCTGTTCTTATCTTTAAGACAACTGAAAACTAACAGCAGTGTGTGACAAATCCACAAAACAGTACAACTGCATGCTGTTTCCGTTTCTCAATGTGTTTACATAGCAACTTTTCACTGTAAATGTACAGTCAATTATTGGCTTTACTCATGCAGTAATCTGTAAAGTTACATACTTTGTTATGTGAATTGACAACAAAGTACGGGTAGTGGCGGTCGTTGCCTAGAAAAAAATCTAAAGTATACCTGTTAAATATATACGATACAACAAAAGGTATTACTACACTGAGTTTGATTCATTAAGGATGCTTTCATTTGTATCTGCTAAGCTAAATGTGTGTTTATAGTCACTGATCAAGGTGTACAGTAACAGTAAACACAGGTCAGATATTAATGGGAGCTGCAGAACAATTTCTCACATATGGACCAGGATGCAGGGGCGTAGCAGACGAGGGGGAACATGGTGCACACAGGGTTAACGTCACCCGCAGCTGCCGTATATGTCGCCTACGTTCCCTGCACTTTTCTATACTGTGAATCGGGTTTGACAGCCATTCAATTCATTTTAACAAGTCTGAGTTATTTTTCCCAAGTTATCCTGAATGCACCATCAGTGGGCAGAAACTGGGGGCTCTTACTGCATCTTTTTTTATTATCAGATTTGAAAGGCACACTCCAGTTGTTTCTTCTAGGTCAGGATGTGCTATAAGTTCACACTGAAATGTAAAGCATCAAGCCAGTAAGAGGCATAAGACCATGCACTCTGTCTTCATATCTAACAATGTAAGTTGAGTTATGCGGTACGGGCTTTTGATAAGTTCATGCTTGTATTATAGCCTCTCTAGCCAATTTATACTCACTATTTATACAGTCAATGGTTACGACCACAAAAGGTCGCAAAAATATTCACCACGATGCAAGGAATTAAGTATTATATGCTCAGAGTTTTCTAGGGGAGGACAACCAGACTCCCCTCTTATTACCTGTTTCAATTCATTTGAATAACCCTGAACTGTCAGTATCAGGGTTTTTAAAGGAGATGCCCTTTGCCGAGCCATCTAAAAATGTCCCATGTACAGATGCTACTTCTCCTACTTCTGACGCAGTGGCCACTGGTTCGATTCTGGCCTTAGCGCTTTGCTGCACGTCCTTCCTTAATTCTCTATTCCCCATGTTTCCTGTCTCTCTCCAGCTGTCGAATCAATAAAAGTAAAAAATGCCTAAAAACATTAAAAAATAAATAAATTACAATAATAGAAACAGCAAGATAAAAATGCCATTTTGCACTTAAATCTTAACAACCCTAATAATTTGCCACCCTCACTTTTGAAATTATGGGTATGGCCTTGCCAGGCTGTATCTCTTTATGTTTCGACATATGGGACGTATTCCTCTGCTGTCATCTGCTGGTTGACGGTGTGTAATAGTGTTGTCAATCTTCATCTACAATCACAGTCAAATTTCTCCAAATGAATGGGAGGGTAAACACCACTTGAAGACTGATTTCAAGTTTTGGATCTAATTGTTTTTTTTTTACTAATCGAATAATATTTGGCCCCTGAATTTCGTTCCAACAGCCCCTAGTGTGGATTGCATTTGGGGTGCATTTTCCCTGCGCCCCAATAAGCTCCTATCACTTGTATTGACGGGGACAGAATGCACATATGCAACTTATAATAAAAATCAATGAAAGAAACTCATGACTAAACAGTAAATTAAGATATGTAGAACAATTTAATCTCCATTCTTATTTCAGATTATATATTTTACTCATAAACTACATAAGATTGACATTCACTGTTTAAGAGTTTACTTGAAACCAATTTTAAAATTCAGGAGTTCAAAGGTGATGAAACGACCTAAAAGTCATGCCTTTACAGAACATTTCTTAGGCTAGCCGTTAGCGCCCATGTTAGCAATTATTACATTGTCTACTGTTATGATGTAGTAGTAGTAGGATTAATATTTTTTTAGTCATCATACATATTACAAAAAGTACAGACACTTTCAACAAAGCCAACAGTCATGTATCAAGTGATGACTTAAAAGACATGGGCAGGAGCAACATGCTAATTTAAGCCTAGCATACATTTTCCATCTAATTAAGCTACCAACTTCCAACTTTCCACACTGTGATTCCAAGCCTTCCAAGGTCTTTGTAGATGGAAGAGCCAGAGGTTTCAGTCACAGTTGAGATGCAAATCCAGCTCATTCTGACCTTTTATTTGTAACGGAGTCATCAGTGAAGAGGCGAGCACAGACAGCTACTGTACGTTGTAGCTGTTGTTGTTCTGAGAACTTCAAAGCTTGCCTGTGATATTATGCTCAGTTTGTTTTATTGTGTATTTAGCCAACTTCCTGTTTTATTTTTGTAACTCTAGTGTCCTGGTTTAATGATACTTCCTTTCATTGTTCTGTTTCCCGCCTTTTTTCCATACCTATGCCTCTTTTCCTATCCACCTGGCTTGTATATATACCTCTGTGCTTCCACCTACCCTCTGCCAGATTGTCATTGTTACCTTAGTGTTTTCATGTTTTCAAGCCCTGTTTTCCTCGTGTGTGCCTGCACGGTTTCTGACTTTTGCTTGGATATTTTTGATTTAGATTTTGTGGATTTGCCCTTGCTGGATTTGTTTGCGTTTGTTGACTGACTTACTGTGTATGACCCCTGGACTGTTTTAGTAAAGCTACCTGTCTTCTGAACCGTCTTTTGTGTCCTGGACTTTTTCTCTGCACCTGAGTCCCAGTTCTGTCCTAAATTGTAACATTCCTACTTTCATATTTTGGAAGAGAAAATAGCTGTGACTTTCCTTCACAACCAAAAGAACACTTACAAGAAACTTTCTGAGACATACTGAATCAACAAAGTGCAGAGCAAAGGAAAAAGGCAAGCTGTCAAATGGACTTTCCAGGCGAGGGAAATTTTAAAGACCTTCCGAGAAGGTGTGACCTTGAACGCACTGCCTGGTTCAACATTGTCCTGATTGGACGATGGAGCCTGATGTCATGTCAAGGCAAGGTCTCGTGAAGTTCTCAAAATGAGCCTCAAAGATGCCGGAAAACACATCAGGAGATTACGCAAACATCCTCTTCCTCGCTCAATAGCTCACCCTCTTCCAGCTGCATGCTCCGGAGCTGTCATTGGTCAATCAGTGGCGTCCAGTCGCTCAGTGGCACCCCCTTATCGTCAGCCTATCAACTTATTGCTGTCTTTTTAAATGTGTCTCTCTCTCCTGCTAGTTCCTTCTTGCATTGATGGTGCGCACCCCTCCACCTCCCCATCTCCATCTGGTCTCCGCAAGTCTTCAATTCCTAGAATTCATCAGCCACCACCACCACCAGAGTCTGGACTCTAGGGGGATTTCTTCTGCTGCCAAATTCACACATCCTACGCTCACAACATTATCCCCATAGAGTCCTTACGCCAAAGATTTCTGTCAAGATTCATTATTCATTCAGTTGTAATAAATAACACTTCATTCTTCAAATTTTGTCTCTCCTGATTCTCATGTTATGAAACTATGCAAGACTTTGTATGGATCCAACGTAATAACACTTTATATATGTATAACAATACAGATCAGAATATTAGGTGTCCTTTAAAGTGAACCCTTTCTTCCATTATTCTATTTTGGAATTTATTCTCCTGGAAACTAATTTTTTTTTTAGATTGCACAGTTTTCCCCCCAAAACCCAACAAAATGTGGTTGTCTCTCTGTGTCTTTGTGGGATGAATGACTCTTTATTCTAGCTGCAAGATACTGCTGCATACTTTATGCACTGCATTGTAGGTAAATAATGTACTTCTCAGTCAGCAGCTCCACGCTTCAAAATGTGGCGACCTCGATATTGATGAGATGTTATAATTGTGAAGACATATTGCTTGTGAGATATGGAGGTTGGATTTCAACCCTTGACCTTGTTGTGGACTTCATATCAGCTGTGGGGTAACTTCAGTGGATTGTCTGAACGTCACATGAAAATAAGAGTTCTGAAGTTTTTAAGGGGATTGAAATGGTAAACGGACTGTGTTTAAATAGCGCTTTCTCTAGTCATCTGACCGCTCAAAACTCTTTTACATTGCATGTCATATTTGTGCATTCACACCACATACATACACTGAAAGGTTTGCTATGTGAGGTGCCCATCAGTATTTACCATTGACTGTATAAATAATGGACATAGTATCTGTGATGTCACTCATCTGTTTCTGAAGTGTCATATTGGAAATGCTGAACTCAACCTAACTTCTGTCGAGCTAGTGTGAGGCGGGAGGCGGGCTTTGAGCCTCCTCCCCAACAGCTACAGTGGTGCGGCCTGTCAGTCAAGTCAGCTGTGCCTCTCATAATGGAAAATGTATAATCTTAATATCTTCAAAACTGCTGCATTATGAAAAAATTCACCCCCGTACAGTGTGTGCCGATCGAGAAATGAGCTATCCAGACTACACTCATTTTTTGACCCAGGCGGTAAACATGTTTAGATCGTCTTCTTTAATTGGTGTGTATGTGGTTTCCAGGACTTCCGGAGCCAGCCTCAAGTGGACACTCGAGGAACTGCAGTTTTTAACACCGCATTGGCTTCAATTCTCACGGCGGGAGGTTGCTGCTTGGTATTTACTAATCCCATTCACACTGATAGCACAGCACCGGGGGAAGTTCGGGGTTAAGTGTCTTGCTCAGGGAGACTTTGGCATGTGAACAGCGGGACCTGGGATCGAACCCCCGACCTTCCAATTGAAAGAGAATAATTGCTTTGTAGCTGCAACAACCACAAAACCTTGATGGTCCAAAATCCTTCAGTCAAGAAAGTAAGACAAATAATGGCGAGCAAGGATGTTTTATTTATAAATGTACGCCTGTAAATGTACTTTGTGTGGAAACGATTGACCCTCTTGACATCTTTCACTGAGAAAGGCAGAGGAAAATCGCTGAGTCACAATTTCTTTAATTCAATAAAATAAATACTGATCGGTCTCAGGAGGTTGAAGAAGTGTCAATACCAACAACCCAAAGGTAAGAGTTATCTACATTTCATTAAGTATAAATGCTTTCAGTGTTTTTATTTAGAAAAATGACCAGGGGCAGATGTTGACCTTCAGAGCAGGGGGCACTGACCTGATCAATGGTGTTATTCTTCCCTGAAAAGCAGTGAGCTGATATAAAGGCTGAGGGACAGCAGCAAACTGATGCTCGTGGGATTTATTGAGTATTTGCTGTGACAGCTGTTTCTCATTAAGTGTTTTGCGCTGATTAATTGGGAGGCTGAATAAAAGGTGTTGCAGGGAATTGTGTTCTGAGGTGAACAAAGGTGTAAAGCAAGAGCCATTTAATTAAATATTGAACAGTCTCAGATGGATGTCTGTGTTGGTGACCCAAACTGCAAGCAATGCTAATTAAAATTTCTCTTCTGTCAGGGGACTTGCTGCAGATCCTCCCTCAGCGTGCTCACCTGCAGAACGCATTAATTCCACTAGATAAACATGAAGGAGTCCCATTTAGAGGCCATTTAGAGGAACACAGCTCTGTTTATTTTGTGCTGATTACAGAGAATTTTTTCAACACAAGGTGGAAAAACTGTAAATTCACAAATAGAAATTGGTGCGCAGCCAATTAATACCCAAGTCTCAAACTACCAGGGAACAATCCAGTTAAAAAAGGTAAGCGGGTGATGAATATCTGAACTTAGCTTTGTAGTGGAAATTCAGCAGAATGTGCATTTCAAAAGAATGAAATAAACAAATAAAGGCACCATGAGGAGTTTTCATTTTGTTTTGATTCTGGCGAATAAAATCTGCAGTGTTTTTCCAGGATGAAAACTCTATTTCCCATGAGCACCATCACCAACTGTGGTCAAAATGTGCTTCTAGTCAAAGGGAGCATTTGTGGGGAAGCAAATGGATGGAAAACAAAGGTTCCTTTGAATGCTACTTTTCTCTGTTAGAGACAACTTCCTTGCAGGACGCAGAGTGACACACTGTAAACGTAGTTTGGACTTTAAGTTTGGGGGTTGACAAAAGCGAAGAAAGTATGATGCAATTTTACGTGAATTACCCCACCACAGAAACTGAACCCCAAACTAAATCTGATAAAGAAGCAGATAAAGTTCCTCAGTTGTCAGTGAGATGAGCCTCGCAGGCTTGTTTATATGCTAACCTTTGACATCTATAAACCTTAGCATGTCTCGTTCTAAACAATCTACAGTGCCCAGTGGGGCTGAAGGG
Organism: Notolabrus celidotus; assembly: GCF_009762535.1. NCBI lineage: Eukaryota > Metazoa > Chordata > Actinopteri > Labriformes > Labridae > Notolabrus > Notolabrus celidotus. The sequence continues at coordinate 30,016,365 of NC_048284.1, read as the reverse complement.
TGCAAAGAGGTCAGTACATGCCGACGGGCAGGATCTATTATTCTCTAACATCCTGTTTACTTCATATGAAAGGCTGTATACATTTGATTACTTATTTTTACAGCCTAAATGGTTGTCTGTCCATGTTTGTCTCTTACTGTGTTTATTAGAGAGAGCGTGTATTGGAGTAGGCGTGCACAATGGAGAGCTTGGTGTCGGTCTCAGGGCTGTGAAGGACTGGAGGTTTCAGTGAAGCAGGCATGTGAGGAGACAGAGGTGAGGGGGTCCTTGTCTTTTAGCCTCAAAGCAGTGACATGATGTATGGAAACAAGGGTAACATATGCTCACTATCTCCATGCCCTTTGACCCATTAAAAAAATCTGTTTGCACGTCTCTGTAGACTTATTCATGCACCCTATAAGTAGCTAAACAAATTGCACAGTTGACTGTAGACCAAGTTTTAGTTGGTCTGTGGTGCAGTCGCCCTCAGTGTCTTCATGATAGCATCCAACTGTGTGCCTGACCACACGTTGTTTTGAAACCAGCACACCAACGGGCTTCTAGGGGGTTCAGTGAGACCCCTAAATCCCCCAAACTACGCCTATGCAGAGTGACGAGGTAGCGATCAATACACATGTGTTGATTTGTAGCTACATGAAATTATTAACTGTAACTTAACAATGACTAAACTTTATTAGCTCTGATTAGTGTTAGTTAGCTTTCAAAAGGGGAGCAGACATACCGGTTTAACCAGTGAGCTCCAGTCAGTAATTTAGTCAAGACCACTCAAACCGAGACCAAGACATGACCGAGACCAGATTGCACAGAGACCAAGACAAGACCAAGACATTTAGGGATCAAGACTGAGTTGAATCCAAGACCACCAGACCAAGACCATATATATCAGAGAAAAATCATCACGAAAGTGAACAAAATATATTTTATTTAAGTTTGCTTTTAAATAACTTGACCCTAACAAACAGGGTCTCTGGTTTTCAAATCACCACAATACAAAAAATATCAAAACCTAGCAACCTTGTTAACCTAACTTTGAATAAAGAATATGTCATTATACTTAGTACAAGTCCCAATCACCTGACAAGTCCAGTACTTCTTATTTAGAAATAAGACAGAAATAATGCCTGAATTACTTAAAATGTGTAACAAATTTAATGAAATTAAGAAAAGATGCCTTTGTAGCAAGAACTGAGTCAGTGAAGAAACTGAAGTTAATTCAATACGCCTTAGTTTTCTCTTTTGTATCTTGAAATAAAATGTATATCTGAATTTGTCAGGTGAAAGTGGCTTGTAGGAAGTGCAACAGGATATTTTTGTCAAGAAACTGGATGAATACACTCATTAAGATTTAAAGGTGACATATCAACTCCTCCTCCGTTTTTCATTACCTGCACACATGTGTGCTAACAAGGAGCTTAGGAGGGAGGCATGCTAGTTGTAGGCTGTCTTAATAAACACAAAGGTCGGTTTTACTCCACACGTCTGCAGATTTGAAGATCTAGTGGATGATTTTTATTTTTCATGGAGAAGTGCTAGTGCTAGTTAGCATAGCCACATAGCTACATGTTCGTAGCTGTGTACCAAGACACACGTCGACATACTGATAAATAAAACAACAAGAAACACTAAATCTGTGACCAATCGTCAAGAAAGGTCCTGCTGCAGGCGCCTCTCCATCAGGATCAGATTCTGGATCAGATTCAGAGGGTTGAAGTAACGTGATCTCTGAGCAGCCGTGTATATTCAGCCATGTAAACATTAGATCAACGTGCTGGAGAGCCGAGGCCACATCCACTTCCTGAGGGGGCGTGGTTAGAGAGAAAACAGACCGTTCTGAGCAGGGCTGAAAAAGTGGGTTTTTCAGGCATGCCAAAATCTGATTTCAAAGTGTTCTTTTGAGCATAAACTTTAAAGACATGTTTTGGGAACCTCTTAGACCAATATATATTGAAGAGCGGAATATGTCACCTTTAAGTTTTTGCCTCCTCCCCACCATCAAGCATCTATCACAATAATATATCAGTGGTGGTCTTGATTTCAAATTTGGAGTCCACCTAGTCTAGTGTCCCAATAAAAGTCTGAATAATGTAATTATGCACACAGTTTAACTCTTTAGTTCTCAAAGAGCAGTGAAGCGTTCACACGCCGACATAAACATTCAATCCTGTACAGAGACGTTTAGTTCTTTTAGCTAGCAGAGCCCTGGATGTAGAGTTTCTGCGTCTGAAACTTCAACAGAAAATGTACGTCTGTTTGATAATCCTGCTCCAGTATCAAACATGAGGACAAAACATGATGTCAAAAGAAAATGATGTAAAGATAAAAAACAAACTCCTCCTGCTTGATGACTTACTTCTCTCCGACCAGCAGAGCTCTGAACAGAGACACTTCAGGGGGAGGGACGGATATCCACTCAGCTTTATTCACAGAAAATCCAACCTGAACGCGGGAACTAAAATTCAGTTTAAAGAAATAAACAATCTGATCTCTGATGATCTCATTTCACTCTGTAGATCATGAAGAGGCGTCAGGAGAAGAGTGAGACTATTTCAGCTTCAGCTAAAACTCCATAACTCAACTGAGAAGTGGGCTCAGTTTCTTATATACTTCTACAGCTAAACTTTGTTACTGCCCCCTGCTGGCTGTGAGCTATAGTGCAGGCACTTTAAGCCTCTGCTTCACTTTTAAAACCAGGAGTCTTTGTCCACTTCTTATATGCAGTCCATGGTAGCTTCTCTCTCTCTGTTTTTCAAGTGCACACAGATGAACAAAGACGTCTTTCTACTGTCAAAAACAGGAACATTGTGTAGGGGTGAAGCCTCCACCGGCGCATAATAAAGTCATCTACTGAGAACTCAAACTGAGAGAGTCTGGAGGAAAAAGTCTGGAGTTTTATTTTTGACTCCACAGAGCCAAAGTGACAACCGGTGTCTGGCTGAAAAAATAATGAGGCAGGAACGCTCGCTCATCACTTCGGGAGCAGCGTCTCGGAGTCCGATCGTCCACGCGGGCTGGGACACACTGGCTGTTGTTTCTGGAGAACTCGGAGACTCGCTCACCCCTGGGAGAGCAGTCAGGTACTTCACCTTATGAATGGACGGCTGCAGCAGTCACTTCATGCCTGAGTGCGTCTGCAGAAAGTCTGAGCGGGCTGAGGATGTATAAAAGGAATGATGAGACAGAGTTCCTGTCATGGTTGGGAGTCTGCGGCTGTGACCTCTGTGTAACAACTAAAATGTGGAGCTTTTTCTCTCTCTGTGGCCCGTCCCTAAGTACAGCGGGATAGAAGGAAAACGAATGTGTAAAACAGCAATTATCAGGCAGGATTCACCTGTGAACGCTCTCTATTCTCCTGGATGAGCACATATTGGTACGAGGCTGTAAACTGAATCAAACAAGATTTCTCTCTTCGCCACCAGCTAAAATATTTCTATTGAAATTGGAGGTGAATAAACAGGCATGGTGTATAATCCGCTCTGGAAGGATTGCAGAGGAGTAAACCTGCTAGGCAGAGGAAAATGAAGATGTCAGCAGCAGAGTGCGTGGAGGATGAGGAGGTGCACACACGTCCTCACATGTCGGACTATTTTTACAAGAAGCAGACGAGGAAGATGACCTCAATCACAGTTGCAATTCCCTTATTAAATCAGACCCAATAACAGCAACACTGGTCCCATTAATGCCACGGTGGCTTTTACATGGGTTCTTATCAGGCTTAACAACTTCAATTTACACCACGCTGCGTGAGCGAGGCCCGGCTCAGTCTGGATCTGCAGTGATGATGCTCAGCTCAGTGCCAGCAGACAGGATGGAGAGTCATTTCACAGACCGTGGTCTACACAGAGTATTAAGGTCGCGTTAGAGACGAGAAGAAATTGAGCTGTAGAGAATAAAAGAATGATCATTTCAGTCTTTTGTTAGCTTGTGTGTTATTTTGAAGGGGAAGATCAGAGAGGCAGCAAGACGCCTGCGCTACAACAGGGATCATGGAGCACCGTGTGAAGTTAAACGTTGGTAATGGTTTCATAAATAACTGAATACTCAATATTTTACCTCATCGGCACCACAGGGTTTTCTGAATTTATGCACATTTATTTAAGAATAGATTGTGCAAGAAACTTGGTTAAAACTAGGTGAAGAGTTACCGACACATTTACCAAGCACATGCTTGGACTTCAGCTACAATGACTGAAACTTTATTTCCCGAAAAACTCTGGATTACCTTTCCACCAACAAATAAACAATACAATAAAATATTTAAACTTTAGATCTAAGACGTTGTCAGGAAACGACAGCTCTCCACCATCTGACCTTTCAAACAGACACAATCCCTGCCCGTTTAAAGGGCTAGATAACGTTACATATACATTTCAGGTAGCTATTTTATATATCAGTTAAAGCTGGGGTTGGTAATCAGATTTAGATACACTTTTTGTTATACTGGTTAAAATTATCTTTATGTCCTGATGGCGATCAATACATAATGTGTTCCTAAAAAAGAGCGAAGAAAAGCTGCTATCTATAGCCGGAGTAAACCTGGGAAAACACCAACCAATCACCGTTTTTGGGTGCCAAAATTTTAAACCATTCAAATCCCGTCCTGTCGTTCTGCCCGCCTCCTGTGCGTAAATTTCCCCGGCGTGCACTCCGAGTCCCCTTCCTCTGCTTCCCCTGACTCTACTGACTGCCCTCTCGCTCGACCTCGGGCCTGTCCCCTCTGACCCGATGAGGTGCTTTGCTCAGGACTGTAGTCCGGATCAGAGTCTAAAAAGCTCTCACCACGAGGCTCTGACAAACAGAAGAACTAATGACATTTAGTAAGTCCTACAGAAAATGTATATGTACTGTAGCGTCCGTCCAGACGCTGTAGGGATGACGAGCCGATTCGTGAACATGTGGAGCTTTACTAACCGGTCACTGTCGGCCGTGATCACGCCAACCAACAAAGTAACAATCAATGTTTGAATGAATGAAAAAGTTCTCCTCTTGTCTCTCCTCTCTCCCGCTCACACACTCTACACCTCTCCTGATGCCTTCACTGACCATCAACACTGTAGGAATTAAGAGCATCTACACTGAACACGTTTAACAAACAGTAGAGCTGTTACAGTATTATATATGTGTTATAACTTTTCTCCTGATATCGTGTCACTGGTACAACTGGATAATGCTAGCATGACAGTTGTGAGTACTAACAGCAGCCATGTTTGTTTGTGTTTTTAACTTTCACTATGACAATGTTTTGGTGAGGACCGGTTTTGAATCAGTCACCATCATATGGTCGCAAGTCAGCGGCGCTCGTGCATGTGAGCGGAGGTTGTTGTTTTGGAGGAGCTCTGAGGGAAGAGGGGAGGGGTTAGACAGAGTCCTGAGGAAATGCTACATTCAAATTCATGCTAGTTTTCCAAGACTACCAACCCCAGCTTTAATAACAAAAGTAACGTAACCAAATTTATCTCACTTAATAATAATATGTAATCATTTGAAACATGACAACTAAACATTACTCTGAGAATTTTCTGTCCTTGATTAAAAATTTTAAATCTGAGTCCAACATTACAACGTCCATCATTCTTGTAAATACAACTTCTTTCTCGTACAATTATGGATTTAATGTTGCATATTCTGAAGTTAATTCCCATGAATTACAACTATATTCTTGTAAAAATTACGTATTTGTTGTCATAATGTATGTCCAGAGTGTACCTAAAAAATAAATAAATTACAACTTAATTCTTGCAAATGTGTGATTTTTTTTCCTATAAATTCACGTATTTCTGGTCAATTTATGACATTGAAATTGTGAATCGAATTGTTTATTCTCATAACTCATGATTTTATTCTAGTACATAGAATCTTTGATTTTTCAGTCTGCCCTCTAGGATGTTTTATCAATTCAGTAAGGTTGACCAATGTGCAAAAGTTACAAGCGTAAATAAACAAAAAGGTGAAGCTATAGAAGAATGATGTATTTGGTGCTGCGAGAAAAAAACTATGAGACAGAGGAAAAGTTAGTCGAGTTTTGGCAACAACATCCCTGAATTCATGATGTGTCTGTGTTCACCTCATCTGACACAGTGACCATCATAACCAAAACATTGTGCAGTCTGACCTCGGCATAATGAATGACTATGAAGATCAAAAACATTATAGTAAAGTGAGTTTGTGCTTTCCTGGGTGACTAAATCACATTAACTCTCAAGCCTCACTGTGTGCTGAGGATGAGTTTTTATTTAACCAGCCTGATGTTTTCTACTTTCCCCCCCTCTGTTTCACCCATAGCTCAATCTCTTAAATATCATTTCATAATAAATTGAGTATCGGCGTTAAAGTATTTAAATTAAGTGTGACCCAGATTCCTCTGTGCTGTTTTTCCTCCCTGCACACTGTAGCGTTACATAACAGATTATAAAGTGCTGCTTTTATTCACTCGCTCTGAATGTTTTTCAAATCCTCTGGGGAGTCTTTATCTCACCTGGACTAATGTTTTTGTTCCTCCTCTTTTTAAGCTTTTATCATTTTGTTTTCAGTGTTGTGTTATCATTCTGCTCCTCTGTTTTATCACATAACTACACACATATAGGACCTGGATTTGTCTGGCCGGGGAGCTTATTAATTCAGGTGAGGTTTGATACACGGCTGGGTAGTCAGCGCCTGTAGCTCCTGCTGACAGAGAGTCTGCAGATTCCTGTGAAGGAGACGGGCTGCCATTCAGGAGTCAACTCCAATAAAAGGAGATCCGTATGCAGAGAACGGGCCATCAACCGCCACACTGCGTCTCTGTCTGCAGGCCGGTTTAACCGCTGTCACTCGGCTTTAAATATGGACTGTGTAAAATGAAAGCCTTACGATGGATCACTACAAAACCACCTCTCCTCCACGTTAATGTTTCTGCACATGAGCGATGATGGCTGTATGATTCTGCGTTCCTCTCCTAAGATGCAGGTCACACACTGCTAATGAGCGTTTGAATGGAAACGTCAGTCAAACTTTCCAAAACAGCAATCTGTCGTCTCCGAGTATTTTGTTTACTTGTCAGGATGTCTGGTTAAATAGTGAATGATGACAGGAGAGTTTCTCAGTGTCGGCGTGTTTTCAGATGACAGCAGAGGACAGGAATGTTCCCTTTGTGAGGAATCATCGACTAACAACAGTCACCTTTAGAAAAAGAAGACAGAAAATGTCAGGAGTATAAAAACATGTCTGGTGTCCACAGCTGCTGCTGCTGCACCGTGAGGATGTTGCCTCTCTGCAGGATTTACCTCCTGCAGGAAATCACAAGCTCACACCAGATGCTGAAGAGAAACTGTTCGACTTCTGCAACTATCAAACAGAAAACACTTTCAGTACGGCTGTGATGGCACCACAGGCCTACCTGCTGCTGGTGATATACACTATATCAAAGCAAGGGTAACAGATGCAGTCCTATTACTCACAGAGTAGGACAAAGTTTTGGTTTTACGACCCAACCTTTTTTTCTTTGTTAGATTTGATGCCATTTTAGGATGATGTTCATTTAGATTCTTGTATATGCTTCAGATTTCCCAACTTATTTCATTTTATTTCATATTATTACCCAGCTTTCTTACTGATCTCCCGGCTGTGTAAGATGCTTGATTCTGATTGGTCAAAACCCCTTGACAATGGTTATTAACTTTCACTAACATAAGCAACGCTAGAGGCAGACTGATAAAATGTCATGTCAAATCAATTCACAGACAAGTGTTCCGGCACATTTTGCTTCTGCTTGTTGACGGTGAGGAACACTGTTAATTTCCTTCAGCATCAAAACAATGTGGCTCAAATGCTAGTTTAAGTTAGCATGCTATTGCGCCACGCTAAACAACACGAACGTCTTCATATTGGATCCTGTCCATCAATATGATCAAGGAGCGGAGCAGGTGAGAGACACTTTGGGTTAGCGATCTCTACTAAGAAAGTCAAACCATGAGCGGTGGTGATGATAGCAGCAGGGTTCAAAGTTGTGACATTAGTTTATTTTTAAAGGTGTGTGAACCGCAGAGCTCAGAGAAGAAGGAGAGCTGAATGAGGACAGTTTCACCCAAAACATTTCATTCGTATGTGCATTTGGAGCCTTGCACGCAAAAAACATTTTGGAATTCAGCTGACAGTGTGGGTGCTGGTCTCAGGTCATGGATGGTTATAACAAAAAACGCACCAAACGCGAATAATAACATTTGGGTTAGTGAATTACATGTAAAGTCAATGTAAATACACAAGTAGACCATAGACTGTATAAGTAATGTACGTAGTCCCCGTGACATCATCCATTTGTTTCTGAAACAATGTTTTGAAGAAAATTGTCGGCAGGAGCCATATTGGAAATGTTGAACTCAACATAATTTCTGTGGAGCTAGTGTGAGGTAAAGAGGCGGGCTTTGAGCCTCCTCGCTAACAGCTACAGTGTTCCCATCTGTCAGTCAAGTCAGCTGTGCCTCTCATAATGGAAAACTCGTAATCTTAATATCTTAAAAATTGTTGTGTTATGAAAAAAATTCACCCCCATACAGTGTGTGCCGATTAAGAAATGAGCTATCCAGACTAAACTTGTATTTTTGTACCAGGCTGTAAACATGTTTATTTCTGCTGTAAATATCATCTTTTTGAATTGGTGTGTTTGTGGTTTCAGGTACTTCTGGAGCCAGCCTCAAGTGGACGCTACAGGAACTGCAGTTTTTAACACTTCCGCATTGGCTACAATTCTTGCAGCCGGACGTTGCAGCTTGGAGTAGATTCAAGTTTTGTCTGATGGTGTGAATGATGGTAATTGGGCAGCACGAATGCATGCAAGTTGAAAAATCTAAATTCCAGCAAATCGTTTGCACTTCGTCAGCCATTCAGCAGGCAGATCCTCCAGTGACCCTACCTACTTTTTATGGGAGCAGTAATTAAAAGGAGGAGGTCGGATTATCTGGTAAATTGTGAAAACCTGTCTGTCAGAAAGTCCATTTGTTTTAGCACTACTCTTGAATGCAACACATGCATGTTTATTTTTCTTCCTGAACTACCCCTTTAACAGCTTTTTTAGAGCGAAACAGTGGTCTATAGGGGAGGTGGAAACGATGCAACTATCGTTTCCACCATTAGTCTCATGAAACTGACATATTGGACTTTACAAACATCTAGAGAGAAATCTTCAGTGAGTATAAGTGGATACAGTCAGACCTTCAGTACTGACAGACTGACACCAATACTTCAGACTCATTGCAGACATGTGATTAGTGACTTAATGATTTTGTCCTCCACATGTACAATCCCTCTCAGACTCCCTGCAGACTGTCACTACTGATACACACACTTTAAACATTCATGCAGCCTGACACCCTGGATAACTTCACCACAAGTCACTGAGGTCCAGCTCCAGCTACTGAGAACAGCCTGAGGCCAAAAGAGAGGAGGAGGGACGAGAGAGAGAAAGGTTCTCAGTGTGTGTTAGTAACGGTGTGTGTGCACAGGACAAGTGTGAGATCCTCCTATTTCAGAGGAGTTCAGTCAAACTCTTTTGGGAGGCAGATTATGGGTGAAATCGTTGGTTCATAATATCAGAAGCTCTCAGTTGATGTGAACGATGTAGGGAGTGTGAGGGTTGAAAATACTCACCTGGTCAAAGAAGGTCTGCAGAGACCCTCAGCAGCAGAGAGTCCAGAGCAAGAGAGAGAGAGAGAGAGAGAGAGAGAGACCCTGTTTTCTGCAAATGATATTTCTCTGTGCAGCTCATTTTAAAGGAGAACTATTATACTCCTTTTCACCTCTCATTATGTCGGTCTGAGACTCCTATAGAGGAGCTTTACATGATCTGCAGCTTAAACAAACTCCTTATTGATCTCACACTGGCACTTTTCAGCCTCTGCCTGAAACGCTTCATTTCAGCTGCTTTTCCAGTGATAGAAAGTCAGACACAGCTCGTGGGTTTTACCTTTCACAGCTTTATAGTCATGAACAACCTGAAAGTTATGCCTTTAGCCCCCCATCATAGCTACAAGCAGTTAGCTAGCATTACATTACTTGTAAGGGATAATGTATGGTGAGCAAGTAGTTATGATAAATAGAATCCCAACAGGGTGAGACAAGTCCCAGACGTTTCCAGAGGTGTTGTCTCACCCTGTTGGGATTTTTAAGTTGTTCTCACATGCACTGCTGTTGTTGCTAATATTGCTGAACAGGGTCCAATATGAAAATGTTCATAGCCTGTCACGGTTCTGAATCAAAAGGGGGAGGACCCAAAATGGAAATCAACACAAAAGTTTAATTAACAGAAATAACAAGTGGAAACACAATAGACTGGAAACACACAAGGAATACAACACAACACAACACAACACAACACAACACAACACAACACAAGGTACCAAAAGACACAAGGAGGACTCAAGGAACTTACAAAACAAACTTGAAATCTAAGAAATAGAACAACAAGAAAAATACAACACAAAAACAAAAGCAACTCATGACATAGCCTGCCAATATAGCATGCTAACCGAAACTAGAGTTTTAGCCCCATTGTTTTGATGCTAACAGAAGCTAATAGTTTTACCTCACCTCAGCGTCTATGGTGTCAACAAGCAGAATAAAAATATGTCTGAGCTCTTTTCCATTGATTGATTTGACATGACGTGTGATCAGTTTGACTCTGGCGTTGCTCATGTTGAGTGAAAGTTAATAACCGTTGTCAAGGGGTTTTGACCAATCAGAATCAAACATCTTACACAACCCGAAGATCAGTACTAGAGCTGGGTAATAAGCTGTTTGTTTCCAAAGAAGTTACTAGTTAAGTGGGGAGCACAGGCTGTGGCTGAAGAAAACTTCAGACCTATGTCTCTGGTTAGAAAAAATGTAGCTGTGATTATCCTTTGCAACCAAAGGAACACTTTGGAGAACCTTTTTGAGAGCGGAGGAAAATGACGAGCTGTGAAATGGACGTTGACAGAGTCCTTGACAGAGTTGCTAGGTGGGCTTGTCTTCTTACATTTGCTAATAGGCTCGGCAGAGCCTATCATCAGGTTCAGGCCAAGTCTTTCCAAGTTCCCGAAAGAGCAGTTTGGAGAAGGTTGGGGACTGCGTCAACATCTGTATGTCATGTTTGAAACTCTACCGAGGTTTAGCATGGACATACAACATTATAACATTATATTTATGTAATAATATGGACCAGCATTATAGGTCTCCTTTAACAATATCTAAATGGAAATCTTATAAACATCTTCTTCTTGAAGCAGCTCTGACTGACACAGGACTGAAACTCAGTAGTTAACATGAAGTTGACTTTTAGGGATTTTCCTTTTATTCTCTTACTTCACCTTCAATAAACTTTAATATTCACATTCATTGATCATACCTTAAAAGACATGAATATATGGATGTATGTCTGTTACAGTGTTGTAGGTGTGTAAGGATAGAGGCACAAACATACTGGGTTTGGAGTCAGGAAAACAATACTGCTTAATGTACTGACAACAGACACGATATCACAGGATTTCAGCAAACAGGAATCAACAAACAAGAGGGATCAGACGAGGCTTTGAACAAAAGAGAACAAAAGAAAAGAGCTGCAGAGGCCAAATCATAAAACTGAACAACAGACAAATTAACAGCTTCATACACAAACAGATTTCTATCTGACTACTTCGCTTTTTACTGGAAAACTCAAACTCAAACTAGCAGCCAGTATAAGACATTATATGCACTTGGTATGATATCAAAGCTTATGATATGAGATAGTTGAAGATATATCCAGCTTGTATTAAATGATATTTTCCTCTCATGTTTTCCCTCTCCTTCTTTACCTAAAGAACCAGACACCTGTACTGCAGGATTAACCTTGGAGTTTTTGTCCTATAGGGGTTCTTCGATGGCTCAGACACAAGGCCATCACTTTCGGCTGAGCAGGGAATCCCTTGTGGCGCTGCTGGAGAGGAGTCATGGTTGGCGAGACACAATTGAGACCCTGGTTTTTATTCTGGCTGGCAAGTGGGGCATCATACATGGTGGTCTCTAGAGTGTTCGGGATGCCTTGTTTTACACAAAGTGGCAACTTTGAGAAATGAAGCCAATGCGAGTGTTTAAAAAACTGCAGTTCCTTGGGTGTCCACTTGAGGCTGGCTCTGGAAGTACCAGAAACCAAATAAACACCAATTCAAAACAGCAGATCTTAGCATTGATGTTTACCATCTTTAAAAGTGACAGTTTCAAAGTCAGGTTGCTTCATTATGCTGCATAAACGAGTCCCCACATCTCACTGATCCCCAAACACCAGCAGATTGGCTGACTTCACGTTGTTCTCTCCCAAATCGATTCTGTCAAAGTGTGGGGATGCTGAGATAAGAACAATGGCAGAGCAGTTCCCAAGACTGAAGAAGTTTCATTTTAATCATATACAGGTACTCAGTGATGCTATCTAAAAGGTAGACTTAAAGTACAAGGTAGAAACATAAGGTACTGGTTATTTGTTAGAGGTAGTGTGGACACAGACAACCACGAGCATGCCTACCCATATTTTTAAATTGTGGCTCGTATACCACAGTCTGTTGTTTTGAAAGCATAATTTTGTATTTGTTTTTACTTTCCTCTACTTCAGACTAAATCCTTGGAGGAGGTTTGTTTCTCAGGATTCATCTGAGTCATATCCTCTTAGTCTTGCAGCGGCTGTTTTCAGCATTGACAATTGCCATATATTATAGGAGCATTATCAATGTTTTTATCTGTATATTAAAATGTTTGTTAATGCATGCATTATTTTTCTTTTTTTTTTCCCATTGCAAAACAGACTGAAGGCTTGGAATTTGGATGTATGCTGCAAGGTAGACATTAACAGACCAAGCCAGGAACCGTGGACAACAAAGAATGCATGAAGGGCTTTTACAAAATTAAAAACAGGGGGCTTGAATGCTCTTCCTCTGGTTACACAATATACAGATAATAGATCACAGGGATGGAGCATGGATTGTATGAATACGGCTGCACCTCCACCCAATTCCAGATAAAACGTCAAAGAGCCCTCAGGTGGGTCTGGTCTACAACAGACCAGATTCTTGTGTTGGTTTGAAGCAGACACTCATGTTGATGGAAAGTTCAATGACTGGTATAAATGTTTGTTATGTTCCCACTCTTCCTCCTCTACTCTGCTAATCTGGAGCACACAGCACTGAAGGAGCATCATTTGTCAACAGGCTGTAGTATGGATGAGGGTCAGAAGTATGAGGACATTTTTTATGGGTGCCACGGTTTCATGATTCACTGTAAAAATTAAATATAAATGGTAAATATAAATGATAAATATAAATCTTAAATATAAATGATAAGCAATTATAAATGTTAAATGTAAAATATAAATATAAATGTGAAATTTAAATGATAAATATTGAATCTAAATGATACATGTTCAATTTAAATGTGAAATTTAAATGATAAACATAAATATAAATACAAATGTTAAATGTAAAATATAAATATAAACCTTAAATGTTAAATTGAATGCTGCTCAGCCGCCCAGCCGAAGTATTAAAATAAAAGCTAAATATATATATATATACATATATATATATATATGTGTGTGTGTGTGTGTGTGTGTGTGTGTGTGTGTGTGTACAGTATATATAATATCTGTATAGCTTTATGAAGCTTTATGAAGCTTTATGAAGCTTTTGTTTTGTTGTCATCAACAGGATCACAGGGCCATTCCAGTTCAGCCCACCACAGAGTTCCTCTGCTGACGTCAGCATAGATATGATGGACGCTGAAGACACCATGTCTGAAGATGGTCAGGAGCTCTCTGGGAGTCAAACAGCAGGACCACAGAACCAACAAAGCAGGATCCAGAGAAGAACTGCCTCCCCAACTGCAGAACCTGAGGACACGAGGAGTGAAGAAGAGGAGATCCAGCCTGGGAGAAGAGTGGAGAAGGTGGGCTGGTTCAGACGGGTTGTCAACTGGATCATAGAGAAGTTCTTCTTTTTCTGCTTCCACAGGAGGAAAAAGAAGAACTTAAGAACCCCAGACTGATCAATGATCTACTGTTTTCCTTATCGTGTGTTTCCCCCGTGTCATCCGATTTCCTCCCACAATATACAAATAATGTAAATAATATTTGAAAAATAAAAACATGTGAAAAAAAATTCTATATAAAATAAGGTCAAATAAATTTTTTCATGTAATATTTGAATACATATGAAAGTCTTTAAGGATCCATATATATTTTTTATTTTTCTTAGTGAATCATAATGTTACATTAAAAGAGACTTTCATTTTTATTTTCCCATAATTTGAATAATTAAGTAACCTGCATGTCTGTATGTGTTTTTGAGAGGATTCAACCTCATGACTGCCTCATCATCCATCCCCGCCAGCCAGTGAGCTCTTCTCACAATCCTCGCATCATAAGTACAGTACCATTACATGCGCAGTCTTCTTTCTTCTGTGTGACAGTGTTAAAACCCTACTCTCTTTACAACATCGCTCAACCTTTGTTTTTAGTTGGCTTAATTTAGAAAAAAGTTTAAATGTTAAACATACTGACAACCAGGGCCGGCCTGTGGCATAGGCAGTATAGGCAAATGCTAGTATAATGTTCTTTATACATTATCCCTTATGTCCACTGGAAGTGAGCCAACTCATTTTTCTCGGGTTTATTCATCATGGTGTTATGTGCAGAGATTGATTTTTTGTTGTCAGCATAGCCGTCCCGAAATGACTTGGTGCCCCAGGCAAGATTTCAACTGGTGCCCCTTGTATTGCAGCCAACTCCACCAACAATCACATCACATATACACTTTAAGACAACTGACATACAGCTTTATGTTTGACACGTTTTCTTATTTTAAAAGAACATTAATAAAATGGTAACAACACTGATATTTAGCATGAAAAAATACAATTTCAAAGTACATTTTGTAATAGTGGTGGAATTTATTCAGCCAGTATATAACACCATCATTTCCACAGTACAGTCACTTTCATTAAAGCAACAGTAATGTATTAAGTGATGACTGAAATGGCAGAAGCTAAATGCTTATTTAAGTGTAGCCTACATTTTCTATCTAATTAAGCTACCAGCTTCCAAAGTGTAAAGAAAACAACTAAAACAAAAGAAGAAGAAGTAAATCATGAACAATTATAATCTTCAAAAACTGCTTTGGAAACCATTTTTTTAAAAACCAAAAGCGAATCACAAGCTTTTAAATGTATAATGGCATCAGTCCTCAATTTAACCCCAAATTGCATTAGATGAAATAATATTATTTTTCCTATTATCTTCAAAATTTCTTCCTCACTCATTTAGGGTGCAAGCGGCGCCTCCTATGGACGGTCGTCGCTCCTAGCATTTGCCTATACTGCCTATGCCACAGGCCAGCCCTGGTTGTCAGTATGTTTACCATTTAAACTTTTTTCTAAATTAAGGCATGAAATGTTGAACGCCAAGGAGAGCTTATTTTGTTGAAAAATTGACACTACTGAGCTTGTTGACATTGAGAAAAAGTCACTACTAAAATGTTACAAAAATTTTGAAAACCACTAGAATACAGACGTGCTTCTTTTTAAAGGGTAACTGAATCCCCCAGTTTCCTTGAATTATGTCTACCCTGGAATTTAAAAAAATGCTTTCAGAATTTCAATGTATCAACATCGACACTGACACGATAACACGTCAGATAGCAAGCTGATTAGCTTGTGGACTAATTAAATGAACGTTGTGATTATAATTGTAAAACCTCGTCAGCCTCATCCACAGAGAGCGGATCGGCGGCTTTAGGGGCCAGTGAACTGGGGGTTTTAGCTTCAGGTTAGTGAACGTGCTTGTAGCAGAGATTAAGTGAAGTGATTAGTGCGTTAGTGCTAGCCGCTAGTAGCTATTTTTACAGCGAAACAGACTATTTTAAGATCTTGAGATCATCCAGAGTCTTTCACATAGTTGCCGGGGAAGTAACAGTACTATACCATATGAGCTAAAGCTTACCTACAGCTAAAGTTTTCGGCTCGCTTAAATTGGAAAAATCTTACAACTAAACTACCGCCTGGAACTAAAAACTATCGTCCTAAATTCTGGAAACTTGCAACCCTCATATAAACACTGAATCAATTCATGTTAAAAGAATGAGCCAACCACTAAAGTCACAGTCAATATCAGGCCGTGCTGTTCTCCTAGTCCACTTCACTCCTCCCAGTCTACTGAAGTGAAGTGTTTTTATAGAGCCCGATGACAAGCGGGGGTACCAAACATGGACTGTATATAAAACAGACAGTGTTGCTCCGCCTTTCCTGTTGTACGGTTTTGAAGCCAAAAAAAACCCTTTCCAATGCGCAGCCATTGTGCAGCCAGAGTCTGCTCTAGAGAGAGTTTCTGTGGTTGCCACGGTAATTTCTGTGTTACGACGGGTAACAAGCTCCACCCTACAGCGTAGCATCACAAGATCCTATGGAGCTGTCAATCAAAGCAAACCCGGAAGTAAAACCCCGTTTTTTAAACTCTAATAACTAACCAAAAATAACTTTTTCAGAAAAAAAGAGTCCTTCAACACAAAACAGTCAAATAATAACTATATATCACCACAGCATACAGATGTGAGAAACATCCGTACCAAGTGTATTTATTTTTTAAAGTTTGACTGCAGCCCCATTCAAATGAATGGGGGAGACGGAGTTTATGACCTATACTGCAGCCAGCCACCAGGGGGCAGACGCTTTCGAGGAAGCTTCACTTCCAGCCGAGCGAGATGCACCCCTGGTGCGAAATACGTTATTGTGAACCCAGTCAGCCGTTAGCTGCCGTGTTTTGTCCTGTAGATTGCAGTCGTTAAGCACATTTTTACAGTTCGAGGAATTTTACTTAATTTTACTTTCTACTCAACTTCTGGGATCAAGGCCCACATTGATTAACAGCACTACTTAATACTCATAAATAAAATGATCAGCTAACAAAAGTTGTGTGGGGGTTTATTACTTTTTAAGTATGTAAAGCAGATTTGATCTCTTTTCCATGTTTGTAACATTGTGTGACCTGCTGTTATTTGCCTGTATGTGACAGGGATAGCAGTAATCGCAGTCAGTACAGAGATAGAGTTGTAACTTTGAGAAGTGCTCGGGCAGTTCATTAATCAAAGTTAATTGATTAGTGTTCCTGAAGAGAACTATTGAAAGATCCACCAGACGAGCGGGCAGTGTGATCGGGAGTTTGTTTTGTTCATCGATTACCGTTTGGACCCTCCGGCTAAAACACACTGATACAAACCTGCTTTGTCTCCTCAGATGTGTTCCTGCAGCTCCACACTAGGTCAAATCTAAACCTCTACACGTTTACCTTTAACGAAATGCAAAAATAAGCATTTGACATTCATAGTAGCTGGGATATAAGGCATTAAAGGTGGGACCTACTGCTGTTATATCTAACTGATCAAACAGTGCCATCCTAAATGAAATCACAACACGTCAGGTGATAAATGACGCCTATAATTAGCTGCGGTTGTGTGTAGTAATCAGGTGAAGTGTGATGCTCTAAACACTCTCAGGGGAATCTGAAGTGATGAGTGCAACAAACACAAAACGCGTTTCCTGCTGCTACCTGGGGAATATTTAAACACTTTCAGAATGAAAGCTAAGCTAAACTCAACTTCAGGATGACTTTCAGATGGTGTAGTGTTTCTGACAGCGTGACACAATGAGGGCAGGCTCCCCTCTGCTGGATCACACAGTCTGACAATGGCAGATTAAAGATAGCAGGAATATATTACAGTTTAAAGATTATAACCCATGTGTATCAGACTAGATCTGACAGGGTGATACAGAAGACCCAATGTGGCAGGGTGACACAAAAGAAAATCCAATTTATCTTACAAAACAGATACATATGCACAATTTTCAGCTTTGATATAGATATGCAACATGTTCTCGATCCAAACTCATCAAAAATGATCCTAAAATTGAATCAAAGGCACTTTTAAATATGTTTAAAGGTTTAATACAAAGTCAGCTCATAATGATACAGATTAAATCAAGCCAACATGTCTCAGCCACACACGGCCTTCTGACCTGATATGTGACTGTTACATCTTGGTTTTATATCGCCCTGTTATGATCAAACCTTATATCAAAGCTTTTTTAGCCACAAGAACGACTTGGGTTCACCTTTTGGTGGCCCTGAAGGTCAACTGTTCAATCAAATCATGACACAAACAACATTTCACTGAACTCCCACAATATTTTATCAAACATAAATATTTCATCCAACACAAAGTCATTTCGCAAACAAAAAAAAAATATTAATGAAATTCAAAAACATTTAAAAAACTTAAATATGTAACTGAAAAGTGTTTCATTACACATAATGTAGAATCACTTTTTCCTTTTTAATGGATTTTGGTTTGGTTTGGTTCTGTGAAAGGTTTGTTTTTTTTAGTTCAGTGAAATACTTTGGTGTAAACTTGCCATGAACTGAATTATTTTTTTATTCATGCAATGTTTCTGTTTTATTAAACTATTCTGCATAAGTGAAATGTTTTTGCTTTCAAGAAAATGTTGTTTGTGTTTTATTGAATATACTTTTGCATTTGGTGGAATGTTTTTGAGTTTAATAATAATAATAATAATAATAATAATAATAATAATAATAATAATAATAATAATATGATACTTTATTTATATAGCTCTTTTCAATACAAGTAACAGTGCCTTACAGTGGGCAATAATAATAAAAACAATATTAATAAAAACAAGAAGAAGTGCAAAGCAAAATGAAGCGATACAAAATTAAATGAAATAAAAGCTTAAAAACCATACAAACTTATAAAACCGACCCTTAAAATCAGAGCTAAAATGAGCTTAAATCACAGAATGACATAATGAAGTTTTTTTGTATATTTGTAGACTGCTGTCCAGGCCTCGCTCCATCAACACACTCAAGTTACTCCTTCATCCCCTTATTATACTAGACTGTATACCTTCATGCAGTGATGGCAGGCTGGAAACAAACTGATGAGTAGCTCACTCTGGACTTTCACTGATTTTCATTGCACTTTTTCTTTGGTCCTTTCATATGAATATTTAAACCTTTACAGTTTGTGCACACTACTTGTTCTGCTTTCTGCTTATCATGCTGGAATATGTACTCCCTCCATACAAACACTGCTGTGTCTCGACACCTCAGAGCTGCTGAGATGTCTTTTATCATTGGTACTGCTTTAACTGAAACATCTGCTAAAGGACACTCAACACTGTAACCACGGACATGATGTTACTGCTTTTTAACTTGAAAACCTGCATTGTTGTGTGTGTGTGTGTGTGTGTGTGTGTGTTTGTTTGTGTGTGTGTGTGTGTGTGTGTGTGTGTGTGTGTGTTTGTGTTTGTGTGTGTGTGTATTTTATAATGATGTGATGTTTTAATTGTGACTTGCAAAGAGACTACCAATGTAAATTAGCTCTAAGCTAACTGTGGAACAATGCATCAAATGGTCCCTTTATAAATAAAATGTAGTAATAATAATATCAAAATAATTATAATGTTGTACAGGTTTTAACTTATTTTGTGTTTTTTGTTGATTTCATGAATTTCATAAAATATTTTTCAGTTATGTGTGTTGTATTATGTACTGATATGAACTTTCAGAGCTGAATGCTTAAGTTTACACTGATTATATAAGAAAGTCTTGTTAGAGTTTTTAAAAAAAGCTCCTGACAAGCATGTAAGAGAAAATGTAAAATGAGCAGGTGGTTATGAGTACTAGTATTTGGACAGGGTGAGCAGGAATCTGATGCAAAGCTATAGATTAACCTGAGTTATGAGGACTGATCAGAATCAAGTTTTTAAAATGTTCGGTAACACTTTATATTAACTACACACTTTTAAGCATTAGTTAAGCATTAATTAAGTATTAATTAATACTTACCTCATCATCTGTAAAGCATTGTTCATACATTAATACTAATTTATATATCATGTAAAAACACAGTTATAAATGTTTTATTTTTCATGAATATGACTCTCTATAATGTGTTAACTAACTCTTTGTTCATACTATATAAATGATGGATTCACCAAATACAAATGAATAATTATGGTCATTATAAACCAGTTATAAACACATTTACAGGTTATGATTCTAACATTTAGTTAGGGTTAGTGAACACCTTATTACATAGCAAATTATGATTAATTAAGGTAGTCACAAAGGACTTATAAGCTACTTGTTCATGGTTTTGTGAGCTGATCTAAAGTGAGGACTTTTTATGCTTTACAAATAATTCATTAATGAGATTTAAGACCAGCAGCACCTTAAAACACAGAAGCCACAGATATTGATTCAACAGAATAAGGAAACAGACACAACACATGTACTTAAACTTGTATTTATTAAAAGGAAACAACCTCTGTATAAAACCGCGTTTATCAAAATAACTCTTCATATGAACTTGAAATACTCTGCAACTGAAAAGAAAATCTCTCAAACTTAAAGTGCTCACAGTGGAAAAACTCAAATAAAATATGACATATCAAATATATAAAAAGCACCGTAACATTTAAACTCTGGCTGTATAAAACCATTTGTAAACACAAGTTAAAATGCAGCTGCAAAACTGAACAATAACTTGGATTCTGTGTTTTAAGGTGCTGCTGGTCTTATTAATGAAT
Organism: Notolabrus celidotus; assembly: GCF_009762535.1. Taxonomy (NCBI): domain Eukaryota; kingdom Metazoa; phylum Chordata; class Actinopteri; order Labriformes; family Labridae; genus Notolabrus; species Notolabrus celidotus. Next base: position 29,995,734 of record NC_048284.1, on the reverse strand, counting down.
GCTTTGAAAAGCATAACAAGTCCTCACTTTAGATCAGCTCACAAAACCATGAACAAGCAGCTTATAAGTCCTTTGTCCCCTTACTAAATGTTAGAATTATAACCTGTAGATGTGTTTATAACTGGTTTATGATGACCATAATAGCTCATTTGTATTTGGTGAATCCATCATTTATAAAGTATGAACAAAGAGTTAGTTACATTATAGAGTCATATTCATGAATAATAAAACCTTTATAACTGTGTTTGTACATGATATATAAATGAGTGTTAATGTATGAACAATGCTTTACAGATGATGAGTTAAGTATTAATTAATGCTTAAAAGTGTGTAGTTAATATAAAGTGTTACCAAATGTTCTGGTAATAACGTACTTTAATACAATATTGACATTCAACAATAATAAACATGAAGTGAAATCATTACAGTTTGGTCAAGCATAAGCAAAATATGTAGATACTTTAGAGGAGTTTGTTTTTAGTTAATGGTTTGTGTCTTTAAAAAATAATTAAATTTTGTTCATTACTAAACTAACATGCAAACACAGTTATCTGAAACATGTAAAAAAATAGATTTGTGAAACCATCGACTTGTACAAAAAATATGGATGACAGAACAGCTCCCAAAATGTGAAGCCAAATCATCTGTAGCTCCCCCACTAACTGGCTGCAGTATAGGTCACAATGCACTTCTCCTCCATCTTAACAGATAGAACTTGGGTAAAATTATAAAATCAAAATTCATGTCACATATAGTATGTTTCTCAAATGTAGTTTCTGTCATTACAGTTAGTTCTTATCATGCTGATTTATGTCAGTGTTCATTTTTCAGACAAGTTTAGTTTGAATTAGTTATGTGATGATATTAAAAGGGGGATGCAACATCAGGAATGACAGCTCTGTTTACAAAAGCTGAAACTGAGTTTTCCATTACAAATGTTCAAAATGGCTGACACCAACATTAAGAAAACACTACCTAGGCAGGTTAGAAATAAGATGCACAACTTTGCCCACACACAGGGTTTTCCAAATAGACACACACTTGCTAACACTGAACATTTCAGCTTTAGTACAATTCTGCTTTATCTGCAATAAATAGTTGTACCGTATCCCTTTAAAGGAATTGTACACTTCAGAGGCTGCCTTCTTTGACAGCCTTGGCGTTGACATTGAATATGGCATGTGTTCTATAAGAACTAATGTTTGAACCCCTTCACCTTATTGTTGGAGTTCTTATGACATACTCAGTGACGTTTTATGCTTTTGTGGACTGTTCTATTCAGAGTCCTGCAGACTGCAGCGGAAATGTGATGAGGCGATCTCATCGGCAGGCATCTTTGTCCCCATTAAGTGTCTCTAAGAAATATCTTCCTGATCACATCCAGGCAGCAGCGGTGGCATTACATGGTCATTTGAAAGGATGCAGGGGGTGAAATATTCAATTGGCTGTCTGCGGGCGACTGATGCAGCTGATTTCTGTAAACACAAATGACAAGATATTGAGTTGTTCCAATGAGAGATGGCGGGGGGACCCCAGGAAGTGATAGTCAGGGGACAAATTAATAAAGAGGAAGTTGTGACCTTGACAAGTGGTTCTCATTTGGTGCACAGAGCGCTGCAGAGCCTGCTGAGGCTGCTCTGCACGCTATTCAAACCACAGTTTATCTGTACTGGAAAGAAGTGAGAGGAGAGTCATGACTTTATGGGATACACTTGTCACCCAGAAAGTGAAACTGACAAGAGTGATTATTTAACTAAAGAGAAAGGATCTCATACAGTCTCTTATGTATATTAACCTATTATATCTTAACACGGCTCACAGCTGAGAGTCGTGGAGCTGCTGAGCTCACTTTAATCTACAGCTCTCCTGGAGCACCAGAGACATTATATTGTATAATATTTGGGATGTTCCCTGAACAATACTCTCTGCAGTTATTACTTTATGAGCCATGGGTCCTGTCATATTAAAGGTATTTTTCACTCCGGTCTCACTGCATACTACCACACACTCTGTGGGACCACTGTTAAAGGAGAATCTTGGGCTCTGTTTTTACCACACCATATCAAACTTGGATGTCTCAGTGACGCCACCCATTGGTTTTTGTAGAGGCTTTACAAAGCCCAAAGATGGTGATTGCAATATTGGAAATGCTGACTTTGAAAGTACCACAAACAGATCGACAAGTGGTGCAGCTAGGTGACCTGCACAGTCCTTCTTACGCCTAATTCATACGGTGTGCACCAGGTTCCGTCAGTGCCGCGGGTTTGCTAAACAGGAAATGTAATGCAGCTGAGAGCAACATAGAGTCAAGTCCAGTATAGAGAGAACAACACACAAACAACAGGTTACAGAGACTTTCTGTGGTTGAATTTCTACCAACTTGGATAGAATTCTGTTACTTTTGTGCTTCTATCATCACTGATTTTGCTGCATAACTTAAAACTTTTGTTTTTGCAGGTTTAGATGAGTTTAATATTCTGCTCTATTTTGTTGCCCTGTTACCTTCTGACACAGTTATCATCTTAAAGCTGCTGTGAGGAACTTTTTGATTTGTATTGGCGCCCCCTGTGGACAAAGTGATACCTCTTATCTCTTGTCCTGTACATGCAAAAGTAGTGTTTTGTACAACAACATCATCCTGTTGTCTTCCAACAGTCAAATTTATCACACAATTTGATTATTTTCCATGAAAACAGCCAAATAAATGCTGTTTCTAAAGTGAGAAGTCAATCATCCGGTCTGACACCTACCCCCTCACAGCGGTTTCAAGCATTAAAATCGTCATCAGAGCAGGCATCAGTGTTGTTGCTTGATGGTCTTAAAGTCATGAAGAGGCATCAGTATCAGTTTCAGTCTGTTTCTCAGCCAGTTCAAAACTCCTCACAGGGCCTTTAAAGTCCTGTTGTGGTCGACAAGGATCACGGATATGTGGCTGTTTTGTAGCTGTTAACAATAACATCCTGAATCAGGGACTATTTCTGATCTACACACTCTGATAAAAAGTCGGGGGTCCGTATATGGTGTTTTATTTTGAAATGCAGCGGATGTTACATGCTGACCTTTCCAGGTCAATCTTCTACATTCAGTTGGATGCCTGCTGGGCGTGGGCGAAAAATGACTCAGCGCAGGGTACGCAGAGACGGAGCTGAGACACGGCGTGGTGCATCCTGTGTAAAGTGGTCATAAAGAAAACCAGGTTTAGTTAGGGTGTCTTTTCCTTCACAGCATCACTTCAGTGAAATTCAGTACCACAATCAATTAGAGAGTCACCGTCCTTTTGTTCATTTAAATATAGTATTAATAAATGGTTTGAGTAACATTAATGTCAACCCTGATGCTGTCATGCCGAGTCAGACTGCCGATGCCCTGGTTCCACCAAATGTTTTAAACTTGAGAGGGTTTTTTAATACCTTGATTTCATCTGTATATAAGGCATAAGTCGTCTGCTTATGCCTCATATCCAAGCAAGCATCCATCCCTATTCCTTTAGCTGTTTTCATCCAAAACTGGCTGCCACAGATTCTTTCTGGACAGTAGGTAAAGAGATGGGTAGAAGTGTGTCACTGTGTTGCTGAATGTTTTGTGTGTAGACCAGACATGTTGAGTTAAATGTACTTCAGCACGAGTTAGAGATTGTATCCATCCCTCATTGAGGTGGTTTAGCCCTGTTCTCACTAGCTAACGTAAGTTGTGACAGGTTAAAACACATCATCCTGTTGAATGTTCACATAAGGAGAGCTCAGAGCTGTGTGAATCTTATGGCAGTGAGAGTGCTGACAGCTGTGAGGATCACAAGTGAAGGTTAGCAACACACTAAACTCTACCTTCAGGTCGCATATAAACTACTCTAAAATAGCAGTGCTAACACACATAGTATAAAGGTACATCGAAACATAGTTTAACTATAAGAAAATGTTTGTATTATGTGGAGTGGCTCATAACAGAATCATATGTATTATATAACTGTATTACAAACTGTATTACTGGGTCATCCACTAACGTCCTACAGCTGGTAAGGCAAGAGCCAGATTGAACCAGTTTAAACCATCGGATAGCTTGTGAATCTTTCCACAGGGCTAGTTTTAGAATTTTTTATTATGTGAGGAATTTAAATTATAGCCTATATTTATAAAAAATGTTTTGGCTTGCATGACGCCCCCCTGACTGACACTGAAATGGTATCATCTGATGACATCAAAGAGTCCATATTGTTATCTTGTATTATTTAACCACATTTGATTTATGTTTTATTTCTATACTATTGAACAAATTGTCTTATTTAATGAAGCCAAACAGCATCTGGCAGAGAGACTGTTGAGACATTTACTGGATGCTGATTAATTTACATTGTCACTTTTTAATTTGATAAGATAAAACAAAATAAAATAAGTACATAAATATATATATATCTTAATTTCTAAAATTGGAAAGAGTAATAAAAAGTAGATTAACTGTTGATAGAATATTTTTTAAGTAATATTATTGAGGGCTTTTATACCTTTATTCTAGAGAGGAGGGGGGCGACGTGCGAGAAACAGGTCACAGGCTACAATGGAACCAATGCCGCCCACTATATGAGCACGCAACTGAACCATGAGGCTAAATCTGCGCACTGAATGCTATATATTTATGATTTGTTAGTTCAGTTAAAGAGATTTTTAAGGGTCAAACACTGAAATTTTCTAAATATATCATGCGTTCCTTTATTTGAACCTTAACTTCGCCGTAACTTTCCAATAACGATGTTAATGCAGGGTCAAATGTGAGGCTAATGGAGGGATGAATGATTGGATTAAAATAAATTTAGAGGTTTAACAGACAATCCCTGAATATTAAGGTGGCTTTAGGGAATAAAAACACATTAAAATGATCACCATTGAATGAAAAATTGCCATTGAATTCATAGACATAGACAATGCCATGGTTTCGGTGATGGAGGGTACTCTGTTCTGCTGTGAAACAGAAACTGTCAGGAGGGAGAGCTCTGATGTGGTCTCAGCCTCCATAGATGAAGCTGTAAATCTGCAGCTGACTGACTGACACATCAGAAGGAAGCAGCACCAATTACAGCAGAGAGCCGGGACGTTTTCTCAGGGCGAGTCTCCTTATTATTTCTTCAGTGAGGGAAAAAAAACTCCAATAAATAAATAATGAATGAGGAAATTATATTGTCAGCTGTTCACGGGGTGAGCAGAAACTCCTCACGGTTCTGTACTAACTGTGGGACAAACACAGAGAGAGACACTCAGAAGAAGAAGATGTGACTGTGCTCATTAGTTCATAATTAACTTTGTTTTCCTGTTGTGACACTTCGCTGTACTTCTGTTATCAAACCGAGTCATTGTTCCCAAAAAGTCATCAGCAAACAAAGCTTGTCTAATCATGATTTTATCACCTCTGAAATGTTGCAAGATTATGATTTGTTTAAACTTTTAGAAATGCAAAAACGGTTGTGCATGTTTTTATCTCCTGAAGCAGCCTCTTCTCTCCTCTCAACAATTTACATTTGGAAAGAGTACAGACTGAATCAGATACAAAATGTGTGCTTAAATCTCTCTCCTTAGAGCCTGTTTACATAGTCAAAGCTAATGTTTTAGTTTTGATTGACCTTCAAAGGTCCCAATTTAGATAAAGTATGTTTTCCTTGCCTATACATATATACATTCATAATCCTCCAGTCTACTACCCCTTAGAATATGGAAGTGAAAAAGCCTTAGCATTGTTTCTGTAGCTCCCCTATTTGGAAAGCGTAGCTACTGCAAGGTGATTTGAATCTGCTCCTGTGGTGACATCACGACAGGAGTGTTCTGCAAAGGCAAGCATGCCAAACCGCTCCCACTCCTCGAGCAACGCTCCTCCTTAGTTGCAAAAAGCAACTGAAATGTCTGAATTCTGTCCCAGCACTGGAGGAACAAAGACAACTGTGGTTGATTTTTTAACAACAATGACATGCTGGATACAGCTGGTGCTTATGTGTTTGTTTTTGCCAACCACTTCCCCTCCAGCAGCCAAAACACAAGCAACAAGGTTAGCTTTGATACTGACCCTCACCAACAGATTGCCACTAAACAACAGCAGATGTGACATCAGTACATTTCGCCCCTTACACTTTATTATAAGAAACATTTGGCTTGGTACTGTTGCAGGTTCTTCTTGAGTGCTTGCCATCTTTGTTTTGGTTTGGTCACTGCATGGATGATTAGGTTGGAAACTGAGTGGCTGCAGAGACTGAATTTGTGATGATACTTGTGACTGAATTGAATAACTTGCTTAAAAGAGACAACTAGAAAATGTTGTTAACAGATTAAAATACCATTATATGGAACTTTTATGTGCAAAAAGTATGACCCTTAGCTTTCCTTCCTTAGCTAATAACTACAAAAAATAAACTTCAAATGTGATTTCTTAGAGATTAAATCCAAGGCTCTTAAAGCTGGGGTTGGTAGTCAGATTTAGATCCACTTTTTGTTTTACTGGTTAAAATGATATTTATGTCCTGATGGCAATCAATACATAATGTGTTCTTAAAAAAGAGCAAAAAAAAGCTGCTATCTACAGCCGGAGTAAACCTGGGAAAACACCAACCAATCCCTGCCATCAGGAGCCAAATTGTGAGACCAATCAAATCCCGTCCTGCCGTTCTGCCAGCCTCCTGCGCGTACATTTCATGTTTGTTTGTGTTTTTAACTTTCACTATGAGAATGTTTTGGTGTTTTCTTACCGCTGAGTGAGACATGAGTTGACGTAGTGCAAAACACAAACGATGTGCTGAGGACCGGTATTGAATCAGTCACCATCATATAGTCGTGAATCAGCTGCACTTGTGCATGTGAGCGGGGGCGTCGTTTTGGAGGAGCTCCGAGGGGAGGGGGGGAGGGGTTAGATGGAGTCCTGAGGAAATGCTACATTCAAATTCATGCTAGTTTTCCGTGACTACCAACCCTAGCTTTAACATGGCTCTGGAGTATATTAAAACCTTAAATAATCCCCTGAGCAGCTCTCCTCTGTCTCAACCAGAATCTGAAATCTCAAAGGGGGAAGAGCTTTTATGATTAGAGAACAACCTCACAGAGTGAATGAAGTAATGTCTTCTGTTATGTTTTGTTTTAATTGTCTTCTTAAAGCATATCTTCATCACAAAGCACCTCCTGATTCGCTCAGAGAGGTCTGTTTGATTTTTGGGGGGTTTTTATTTCTTGCGTTTGGAAATCTTAATTTCCCCCTCCATGGTTTATTGTCATTACTGTTGTTGCTTTTTCTTACCCTAGAGCACTTTGCACCATTATCCGACACCTCTCAGTAAATTTAGGTTTGTTTTTTAATTCAAAGAGGAACAATAGACAATAAATGTCTCAAACATGAAGGTCAATCATGCTAATTTCATCTGCAGATCCCATCAGATTGATAATTTAACCAGCTTTGTTATTTTTTACTGCTATAACTACAAAGGCAGATGATTACATCAGCAGCATTTTTAGTGCATCATGCACACTTTTCATAGTAAGGGCCTATTATTTGTCCAAATTGAGAGATTCATGCTCCTGTTAGGGCTGCAAGATGGTGGTTCAAACCCCTGTTTTGGGCCTTTTTGTGAGTTTGTATTCTCTCCCAGTGCATGTCTGAGTGCTCTCAGGGCACTTCAGCTTCGTCCTACTGTCCAGAGACATGTGTCACAGAATGATGACCTGTCCAGCGTGTACCCAACTTCTTCTCCAGCTCTCCTGAGACCCTGAATTGGATTAGCCATAAAGATAATGGAGCTCCTGTTCAATAACTGAAATCATGAGGTGATCTTGACTCTCTCAAACTTTACTGAACAACCAATCTCAGGGTTGTACTACATAAAGGAGAAGGACCTCTCTGATAATGTGCAAACAGCCAAAAGCAAACATCGTCAAATTTTCATTTTCATCCTCATGTGATGCTGAAGGTTTGTGTTTGCTGCATGTGGGAGCATGCAGTTCAGCAGCTTCCCAACAGGTGGCACAATGTGAACAAGCAAGATGAGGAGATAAAAGAGGAGTACAGTACATCTCACTCAGGCTGACTTCTCTGTTTATCCCTGCTTACAGTCAGAGGGGTGCAAGAACTGACATCTAAGTAAATGTTGGTGCACTGTTTCAACTTTTTTGGTCCTTCATCGTCTTACAAATATATTTTAGCTTTAACTGAGTTACTGAAAAAAGCAGCTCTTTAAATCAATACTGCACACAGTATGATAACAGACACAGGGAACACAACAAAACCACAATTTCCTAGATACTGAGAGCATAATTCTTGAATATTTCCTCCATAACAAGTGGACACACTCATCTTTAGTTTGCTGTTAGGTTTAAGGTTCCTGTATACCTGCTTGATTCAAAAACATCCTGGTGAGCTTTTTTCCCGTTATGTTTGCAGATAATTTTGTTTATTTTAAGTTTTATCCCCCTCCCTGTGTTATTGCTTTCTGAGAGCTGACATTATGTGCAGTGGTCACCACAGATAGCAATAATCAGTCTGTGGATGAGGACCGGATCAAGTCCCAGTACACGTTCTGTCAGAGGAGGTAAATGGATGGTCAAGGCAGCTAACAATATCTGTGAGCGAACCCTATATGTGTGATTTACTTTGTTGTTCTGGCTCATTATTTTCACCCTGCCATATTTTGTACCCAAGGGAAACACACAAATAACAGTTTTAATACAGTTTGATTGTACACACAAATTTTCTTAACATTTTTTTTGTTTGATTTGAATTTCAATTTTTTTTTCCTGTTTATTGTTTTGCACCAAATCACCAAGACTTGTTCCTTGTTTGTGTAAACTTCCTCCGTGATAATCCTGGTTTAAGTTCTTGTGTGGTCTGTTCACACCAGTGGAGTCTGGTCAATAGAGGGCGCTAGGGTGTCATCCCAACTCTCCCCATAAAGAGGATATCAGACCCTCTCTAACTGAGAGAGTTAGACGTTAGTTTAAAATATATGTTTACATTTTAAAAGAGCAAGGTAAGTGTAATATAGTTAGTGAGTAGAGATGCAATAATTACAGATTTTGAGGGTAAGAATAAATATCATGATGATTTCATTAATTTCACAACATTACCAATGTATGAAATCACATTTAAATCATGATTAATTGAACCAATGGTTATGGTGCTGAAGCATACAGGTTACTGATTTTACCTTAGTGTTTTTTTCAAGACCATTGAACCAACAATACCAAGCTTTTACTCCACACACGGATGGGAGGAAGCAGCGTTAAATGGTTCCCTACCAGTTCATTCAGCAACTTGCTACTAATGTAATATCACTTGGTTATTGTGTATATCTTTTAATTTTGGTGAGTAGTGCTCGGTGGTGATGCTACATCAAGTTTGATGTGTTTGAACCTTGAACAGAAACTTTTTTAGCAACAGGTTTTGCAGACAGGTGAATAACTCATTTGTCATTCTTGGTGAACCTGAAATGCTCCCACACTGCCGATTTTCTTTGTTTCTTTGATTTTCTCATTCCTCCAGTGGATACAAAACTTTGCTGCTGGTTCCTCAACATTAGTTAAGCTAAAGTAGCACAGTATGTAGCTACTATTGTTGCAAAGTATTATACAGTATATGATTATGATCCACAAATGTGTACAAAGATCCACAGATGTGTACAAAGATCCACAAATGCTTACACAAATCTACAAATATGTAAACGTATTCATAAATGTGTACATGAATCCACAAACCTATACACAGATCTGTAAATGTATAAGTTACAAATGCATATGAGTGATGAATCTCTTAAAAGTCTAAGTGTTTTTTAGCAATGACCTAAAACCATAGACTGTATATAAAATGGATAGCGTTGCTCCGCCTTTTCTCGTTGTATGGTTTTGAAGCCAAAAAACCCAGTTCCAATATGTAGCCATTGTGCAGCCAGAATCTGAGCTGTAGATTATTTCCCTGGTTGCCACAGTAATCTTTGTACGCATTTGTGGATCATAATGTAGCTCCAGAAAAAGTTCAGACAGGAAGACTATAAAGCAATCACAGCAGTAGTTTAACTCTCTCTCCCTCATTCAATAGCTCACCCACTTCCAGCTGCATGCTCCGGAGCTGTCATTGGCTAATCAGCAGCGGCGTCATCCAATAGCTCAGTGGCACGCCCTTATCGTCAGCCTATCAACTCTCTGCTGTCTTTTTAAATGCGTCTCTCTGTCTCTCCTGCTAGTTCCTTCCTATATTGATGGTGTGCACCCCTCCACCTCCCCATCTCCACCTGGTCTCTGCAAGTCTTCAACTCCTAGGATCATCAACCACCACCACCAGTGTCTGGACTCTAGGGGGATTTCTTCAGCTGCCAAATTCACGCATCCTACGCTCACAAAATTATCCCCATAGAGTCCTTACGCCAAAGATTTCTGTCAAGTTCTATCGTTCTTTCAGTTGTAATAAATAACCTTTAATATTCAAATTGTGTCTCTCCTAATTGAAATACACAAATACTTTTGCAACAATAATAGCTCCATAGCGTAGCCTCGATAAGCTTGGCATGTTTAAGCCTGTGTGCCACAGGTGTAAACTTTGTTATTGTTCCGTGTATGTTGCACCAAACATAACGTACCTGCCCCTTGTTTAGAGTGATAGCAGAAACCGTCGGTGCAGCGAAGCCTTTGTGATCAGATTAGGGTGATGTTTTAGGTGCAATTAATAGTGAAACCCGTTAGTCACTGCATTCCTATTAGTGAGTACAATGACTGAACGGTAAGTAGATTAAATTATTTAACGACATCACCCTTGCTAGTCAGCACCAGAATTACTGGTCAGCTGCACAAGTTAACAATTAATGATAATAATAATTGTAGGCCTAGGGATGTCCCGATCCGATATCGATATTGATATTGGATATTGGTCCGATATCAGCAAAAAATCCAGTATCGGATTTTATCGGCCTGCATCTAAAATCTCAAATATAAGCACTCTGATATAAGCAGTCCTTTCCAGACTCCGCTCCAGCACTTCTATCCAGCAGTGCCCGGATCCAGCATGCAGAGCCCACGCGATCACAACAACAGCGTGTGCTAAGAGTAGGAGTGATGTCAGCCGTGTGGCAGTATTTTTCGTTTAAGTCCGAAAAAGGCGTTGCAGCTGTGGTGACACAGAACCGGGGAAGTTTAATAAGACCAACCTCAACGCACATTTGAAGCAGCATCACAAAAAACAGCATGAGAATTTTTCGCAAGCTACCTCTGTGAGGCCACTATTGAATGTAAGAACAATCCTTTACATTACTGGAGAGCAGGCTGAGTTATTATCAGAGGGGCTCAGTATTCGCTTGGTCACCTACCTGCAGCAGGTGTGCTTTATGAACCAGCTCTCCTCACCTCCATGCATCTGTCACATCCTCATTGATGATTTTTACCTCTGGGTGTGTGTTGGTGACAAAGACACAACCGGGGGACGTCTGTTTAATATTTGACGTTTTTGCCGCTCTCACCATAAAAAGCTTCGCGTCTACAGCTTGATTTAATCCAGTTTGGCGATACATCAGACACATTTATTAAGTTTAGATCAACTCCTTGTCATCAAAGATGCAGATGCATTTCAGAGTGCCGAGAACTGACTGTCAAGTGCGGTCAAGTGCCTCTGTCGCTGCAAGGTGCATTCAGGGACCGTCGTAAAAGTGCAATACAGGTACTGGTCTGCTTTCAGTTCCTAGAGTCAGAACGAAACATGGTGAAGCAGCGTTTAGTCATTATGCACCACATATCTGGAACACACTCCCTGAAAGCTGCAGGTCTGCTCCAACTCTCACCTCTTTTAAATCAAAGACTAAGACTTTTTTATTTGCCACTGCCTTCCTATCTTAGATTATTTTAACCCACTTTAAATTAAAATTTTAATGTAATTTTTAATATATTTCTAATTTTCCTTTTCTTTTCTGTTTTATCATATTTGTCATTTTAATTGTGTTATTTTATGCCTGTCGGAATGTCTCCAATGCTTTTAATGTTTTTATGTAAAGCACATTGAGTTGCCCTCGTGTATGAAATGCGCTATACAAATAAAGCTGCCTTGCCTTGCCTTGCCATACAGCCCTTATATTGTGTCCATGGCATTTTTATTTGAATCAAGAGAATCAAAATATCTTCAAATAAAGAATGTTTTCTTTTAAATTTTTAGCAGTAAGAGGCTGAATCATTTAACTTTAGAAGTGTTTTATTTATTGTTCTCTGTTTGAGTGATATCCCTTGATCAAGCCTTTTCTAACATTCTATACTACAGAATAAGTAATAAAAGTATGTATGATTCGTGCTGATATCGTATCAGATCGATATCGGTATCGGCCAAAACTCAATGCTGCAATATCGGTATCGTATCGGAAATGAAAAAGTTGTAAGGGGACACCCCTATCCTTAACCCACTGTATTGTCCCGTAAACTACTGCAAGCAAAATACTGAAGAATGGAATACCTGAAAAGCACTTTGACAGACACATCCCAACCAAACTGAACCAAAAACTGTGACCACAAAAACAACAACATATGAATTGAACTGTGGGCTGACTTTACTGCTGCATCCCTACAAAAACACTACAACAGAGAGTGTTTGAGACAAAGAGAAACAGTGTAGGGTTTAAATAAATACATGAACAAAGGAGCAAGACGACATGAAAAAAAGAAAAATAATCCTGAATATAAGAAATTAACATTTCCATTAAAGATATCTTTAAAGAGTAATTCCAAAAATCCTAATTACATTATTTATATGTTAATTTGAATACAGTGCTATAACCATTTCTTCTCAGATGTCAAAAGACTAAACATTATTCTCACTGGTTATGAAAATAATTCTCAGTTGTAATTATTTCTACAAGAACTGCTGATTCTGAACAATTGATTTAACTGGTCAGAAACAGATTTTATGCAACTTGATGTCCATGTAGAATATCTGAGATTCAAAACAGTTGAAGCTTTAAAAGCACATTGACCATTGGAGATATTGAGGGGTGCGTGGACGTGATTATGAACACATTGGTTTGAACTTGATCAAAAATCATCTGCTGAACTCAAACCCTCTTACTACAACTGATTTGATTATAAAAAGGCTTGTTTGTCCAGTTGCATGTGTGTGTGTGTGTGTGTGTGTGTGTTAAAGAGTATAAGTAGAGCTCAGTGACCACAGATCTGTAATGATCTACATCCATGTCTAACCTGTATCACTTGTTTACATCCTGGATAAACAGGCTGATTCCTGAAGAGCGTGTGACTGCAGCGTCTGAAAGCAGCCTCCTCTCAGATTAATGACTGCATGCTCTAATCAGATGAAAGACGTCCCGCCTGCAGCAGCAATGACCGTCCATTTTCACAGGTAATTTGTTTAATGCTTCTTATTAAGATCAGCACTGTGATGCTGCAGCACATCAGTCGACCGACAGACAGCCACGTTGGGTTTGCTCATGAAATACAGCTTCATCTGCTTCCCTCTGGGGCACACTTCCTCGTTATTATATTTCACCCCCGATCACTTGTAATTATCACAGATTTAAATGTTGTCTGCACAATTAGCCTGCCCCGGCATCAAATAAACCCCAGCGGCTCCTACATGTGGAGTAAACATCTCCCGTCAGAAGAGTGTTGCTTCGTGAATTTTCTGATCTCTGCTCGCTCTTTGTTGGTTCGGAGCACCACCCGACATGAAGGGTGTGATACAGCAGCTCCATGGGCCAGCAGTGCTGCACCCTCTGCAGGCACCGGCTGTCGCTCTGTCGCTGGCGGGACTGTGGGGAAATTTAAATATTTCCTCTGAGGGTGAAGTCTCCATCCTGCTGCTGAAATGTGGCTCAGGGTGACGAGCTGGGAGCCAGGAAGGGTCTATCAGCAGAGTGGCATCACCTCCAGGGAGGGCCACCAGACTGCCTGAATATATACTAATATAAGTCTGCACACGGTAGACAGATACCTGAAAGGATAATGAAGCAATATATTACTCCCCAGGCCTTGGTGGGCTAAGAGGGTTCAAAGTTTTGAGACACACTCATGACTTTTGGAGGGACAGTGTGTCCCGGGGCAAGACATTAGGAAATTGTTTTAAACTGTTGAATCAAAGTATAATATTATCATCATATTATATACACTGAAGTCAACTTAATCAAACTGAGCTAAGCTAAGAAAATTAAACTAAACCACACCAAGCAAAAACAAACACAATCACTAGCCTCAAACAAACTAATCTAAATTAAACCAAACTAGACTGAATTAATCTTAGCTTCAGTGCACTTTAATAAACTAAACCAAACTAAACTAGACTCAAATATATCAACAAAATAAATTTAATTTCATTCAACCATTTAAACTAGACCACCGTTATTGAACTACATCACTCTTTATTAAACTAAACTAAAGTTCTTTAAACTAAAGCAAACTGAACTCAACTCAACTAAAAATGAGCCATACTTACTTTAATTAACTGAAGTTAAACTTCTTTCCACAAGCTGTTAAGACATCGTGCCTCCCTCAGAACAGACTTGGTTTGGAGAGTAATAAAAACCCACATCATCTTTTTCACAGCAATATTTGCACTCATCTATTTTAGAAGTCTATTTTATTTTATAACTTATTTTTATCATTTATCTAGCCTTGATTTGATTTCTAAAGTATTATTGTGTTATTTACATGCTGCTATAGTGAAGAGCTGCTAAACTACCTTTCATTGTTTCACAACATGACAATAAAGATATATTCTATTCTATAATAAAACTAAACTTAACTAAGCTTAACTCAATTTAGGTAACCAAGCCAATTTAAATTGCTCAAAAATAGTTTGCGTTAAGTGAACACAGTTGAACTCAACCTAACTGAACTAAAGTGATTTGAACCACACTGAACTTAAACTAAACACATCTAAAGTAAACCAAACTATGCCACACTTGAAAAGGGCACTGAACTGAAATTAACTCCAAAATAAACTTAATTCAACTACAAAAACTGAACCAGTCAGCCAAATTAAAACAAGCTGTGCTGAAATTATTGAACTATATCACTCTTAAGTAAACTAAACTAAAATAAGCTGCACTAAACTAAACTGGTTAAATTAACCAAATCAAAGTAAACACAACTCGACTCAACTAAACTAGACTTAGCTATATTAACAAAATAAACTTAACTTCATTCAACTACTGTATATAAACCAAACCACAGTCAACTAAAACAAGCTGTGCCCAAATTAAACTAAACCGCTCTAAATTGTTGAATATAGGCTGAAGGTTTATGACTGAACTCAAATCTACCAAAAGTTAAACTTAGCTATTCTTAAGCTAACTAATTTAAACCACACTAAACTTAACTGAATTAAGCTTAACTAAACTAAAACTACTAAGCTTAACTTTTAACAGTGAAGCTGAGACTCACCTGAATCAGATGAACAGGTGCTCCTCTGGGGACGTGATGATGCAAGAATTGATGGTCTTTAGTCTGGAGGGGAGAATTTCACTTCCTGTTTGATCTGAGCGTATACAGTCATCTCTAAAGTTGCTGACTAAACTGTAAACAAGCAGCACGCAGAAAAAGAAATCTTGGTTGGAAGTTGTGTCACTAAGGGCCTGATCTACTAAGATCCCAAATAACGAGCGCTAATTTGTGTGTGCAAATAATAATTTTGCACGTGCTATTTCTGGGCGTGTTGCGGGTGATTAACTAAGACTGCGTGCGCAAATGAGAACGAGTGCAAAAGTGGTGTGGACCGCCCTATTTTAATGAGGATTTTGCCTGTGCTATCGGCTGTCACCATAGAGAGTTTGAGAGAGCAGAGTGGTCTTAAGCGATAAATGAAGTTTGAAGACATGGAGCTGGAGGTCTTTGTGGAGGAGGGAAATAAACACATCGGTGAACTCCAGCAGAGACATCTCAGTGTTAGAAACGCGATTTGGGAGGCCATCTGTGAAAAGGTGAATGATGTGAGAAAAAACAGAAGATCTGCCAATGAAATAAACGCATCTACTCTACTCCAAAACGCAATCAGTGTTTTGATGGAGTTTAGAGAGCGATTTGATAAGGCTTAGTCTGCCACTCTTGCTCTAGAAAAGTTAGGCGTCACTTGGATGAAGACAGTCGCCTCACTGTCCCAGGGAGCAACTTTCGGGTGAACGTTTTTAATGCCTGATATCATCATCCAGCAACTGTCCCAAAGATTCACCAGCTTAAATGGAACTGGGAACATGTTTGAGTCATTTCACCCCAACACACTGCTGCAAGCACGAAATGAGGAGTTACGCAGAGCTGCCTGGTGCAGCTCAGTGAGCGCTCATTCACGTTAAAACTAACTAAAAACCCCTTGATGAGCACGATGGGACAGAATAGACTGAGTGGACATGTCATGTTATCTATTGAGAGTGACAGATCAAAGAAAATGGACATACAGTGCATTGTGGACAAGTCCGCAGCTTAAGGCCGGTCCAGACAGTGGTGAGTAGGCCGAGTACTTCATATTGATTTTTTTTGTTTGTATGTGAAGATGTGGGCCGCTGTGCCAATTATACTAAACTGTATATCTATTGATACAGTGACCTACTGTGCTCTCATTATATGAAAAAGTTAAAGTGAGTGTCAGAATGATGCGGTCGCTATCCGTGGTGCTGAACTGCTTTGAATTTGTGTTGTTTTATTATTTTTATTATTATTATTTTGTTCTCTTGGCTTGATTGACTAAAACATTTAGTAATGCTTGTAAGCCCAGCTTTTGCGGGCATGTTGTAAAATTATGATGAGCTTTACAGTGACTGCAGCCATGTGTGCGTAACGCTGTGCCAGTTTGCACCTGCCTTTCAAACATACTAAATATAGACGCAAATACAGCATGCGCTATCTGTTTCAGGTTTGATAGATCACATTGCGTGTGCTAAATGATCACATTTGCATCTTCTCCTCCTCCCAGTATTTTGCGCGTCCTGATGATCTACATGTGTTCTGCATGTTCATGAAGGCAAACACGCTAAATGATTCACGAGTGCTATTTTGCTCATTTGAAAGACGCAATCCTCGGTGCTCCCGGTTAGTACGTCAGCTTTGCGCGCGCTATCAAGTTTGCACGTGTTTTTATACACGCAAACCTTTAGTAGATCGGGCCCTAAGTGCTCTATTCTCTGAAAATACAGAGAAGTTGACCAAACACTGTCATTAGGCTATATACAACCACAAATACCTACTCTGATCTTACTCTTTTACGTTACTCAGATAAAGGTAGTGGAAGTTAAAAAGAGAAAACAGCTGAAGAGTAGAAGTGAATTTTCATGGTTGCCTTTTGTTAAAGAACTCGACGAAGGTTCAAATGAAATGTACGGATGTTCAGAGCTCAGACAGAAATGTTATTGTACTTTGTGCAAACAAGCTGAACAACAATCCTCCCTCCTTCTCTGTCCTGATCACATTTACATGGAAAAGTTTAGGAGTCCCACTTTTTCCTGCACTGCCACATTTTGGAAGCACAAACGTGGTAATACCAGCAGACAGCCGTACACATTCTGAGGAGAGGTTACTTTATTGAGTTTACAACTTCAGGCTCTGCAGATTAAACAGATAGCGCTGCGTGCAGGCGGACTAAAGCGGGATGAAACAGACGAGGTGTAGCGATGTATTTGTATTCACAGGGCCCGCTCAGGTGTTCACAGAGCTACAGTAAAGCCTGTCAGATCAGCGCTGGCACTGCAGAAAGGACAAATGTTTTGTCAGGATATAGAATCCATTGGACCTCCTTGGGCACAGAAAGCCGTTTAAACCTCAATTTCAGCGCTCACAAACAAGGGCAGAAGGCATCTGGCACAGTGAATGAGATTTCCACACAGCCATATTACAATATATAGAATGTCTGCTGCGTCTGAGTCTAAATCTCAGTTTAATGAGATATGAAATCTGATCAGCTGCATCTCACATACATTCAGAGCAAACACCAACAAATACAACTGCTCCCTAATAATAAAAAACTAGTTTGGATGGAATTACCCGAACAACAGTGGACCATAAATTCAAATTACTTCAACTTTGAAGACTTTCCGCTCAATTTTAAAGCTGCAGTAAACCATGTTTTATATAACCAATGGATAAAATGATAATGTGTAATTTGTGAGGCGTCATAGTGTAACCAATCCTCTATAAATTACAGACTGCAGCTTTCTCAGACTCGGAGCTTTGCTGATCTTCCCTCGTGTTTCAGCTTTATATTCCTGCTGTATCAACTTACAGCTTGACCGGTGTGGTTCAGGAACCACTGAAGTACATTGTTTGCTTTCTAACACATCGAGTAACGGCAGGTATAATATCCTCTTACCGTGTGCACTGGACAAAGTTTAGCACAGTGCCTCTCATGCCCCCAGAAGGCTGTTGACACTACTACAGCGGATGGTTGAAGTAGCTGTGTTGACATTATGTCAGACTTCCTCCAGATCTGTGTCCAGTCTATCTCTGATTTCTCGTGAGTCAACACCCACTGGTTGTGTTTTCAGAACGGAGCAGGACCGCCGGACAATTGGAGTCATGTGACCAAGGTTTTCCCTCGATAATCTCTGAATCAATGATTCTCCTCCTCCTCTCCTCATCCATGTTGTCTTTCTGGTCCTCTGAAAACCTCTGACCTGTTGACTCCAGGCCTGGCTCCGCTCATCATGACGATTTGTTGTTGTAATTAAGTGAAATACAATCTTTTGATAACACAGTGTTTTATTCTGAAAATTAACCGGATGTTTTCATTTTATTTTGGTGCCTGACTTCCTGTCCCGCTTCATCTGCTCTGTTGAGATTGCTACGTCGTGCTCCAGCATCCGACCAAAACATAAATCTTGTGTATCTGATCCGGAGCAATCAGACCTGCGGGATCAGAGATGCAGCCAGAACGCAACTGAGTGGATCCAGTGGAAGTTAAAGGTGACATATCGCGCTCTTTTCATCAATATATATTGGTCTTAGAGGTCCCCAAAACATGTCTTTAAAGTTTATGCTAAAAAAAACCCACTTTGAAATCAGATTTTGGCATGCCTGAAAACCTCTCTTTGTCAGCCCTGTTCAGAACGGTCTGTTTTCCCTCTGACCACGCCCCCTCAGGAAGTGGATGTGCTCTCAGCTCTCCAGCATGTTGATCTAATGTTTACATGTTGGCTGAATATACACGGCTGCTCACAGACCCGCGTTACTTTAACCCTCTGAATCTGATCCAGAATCTGATCCTGATGGAGAGGCGCCTGCAGCAGAACCTTTCTGAAGGATTGGTCACAGATTTTGTGTTTCTTGTAGTTTTATTTATCAGTATGTCGACGTGTGTCTTGGTACACAGCTACGAACATGTCGCTATGTGGCTATGCTAACTAGCGCTAGCACTTATCCATGAAAAATAAAAATCATCCACTAGATCTTCAAATCTGCAGACGTGGGGAGTAAAACCGACCTTTGTGTTTATTAAGACAGCCTACAACTAGCATGCCTCCCTCCTAAGCTCCTTGTTAGCACACATGTGTGCAGGGAATGAAAAACAGAGGAGGGGTTGAGTTATATTTTAGTCTATGGGCTGATCAATCTCCGAGCTCCGTTACAGACCGGATATTGTTGTGACGTAACAAAAACACGGAAGTCTGAAACGGCTCGTTTCAGCACACATTTACAGAAAGGTGGAGAAATCAGAACAGCGGCGGAATGGATTTTTTTCATTCTCGGGGGGTTTGTAGACATGCCAGGGACACATATTTCAGGTAGAGAACCATTAAAAAGTTGATTTTGCATGATATGTCACCTTTAACACATTGACTAGAATAGAAACCTATTAGATCTGGTGGAAATTTTGATGTTAGCCTTGTCTTGCCTGTTGGGACACTCCACTGCGCAACAGAAGATAATCATGGTCGAATACATAGATAGTTTACTGCGGGGGAATTTATGGTTACGAGTATTCAATTAGCTCTGGCATCCAGTAATTAACATGTCTGTCCAGCTGTCCAGACAGGGGTAGGCTAGCGCTGTGAGGTCAGAAAGGTTAATATTTCTTCTAATTTCAGTCCGAGTAGCTTCTCGGGGAGTAGTCTTTTCAGATGTTGTAGCTTTGCTCTTCCAAATTTTGATTTCCTACTTGTTAGGACAAAGGGGTACCTCAAGCCTCCTCTTCTTTTCTTTTGTCACTGGTTTGTCCGACATTGTTAAACGCACCCTGTTCCTGAGGTTCCACCCATGAAAGGTGGTTGGCCCTGTTTTTATGACGTCATCTGATTGAGGTGATGAGCCGCAGAGGGGATGCAAAGAGGACGCCGGCAGACAACCACCAGACTCAACCACAGAGACGACCATGAAACCTTGGAGAACCAACAGCACTTTTAGACTTATCCCAACCAAACAAAAATAACTATTGAACTCTTAGAAGAAGTTTGGGCTCACCCCTCACGTCGTCCAGTATAGTCTGGCGGACTGACTCGCAGGTGAGCTGACCCTTTTCAGTTTGAGAACCAGTCCTTTCCTTTGCTCTGGTTTAATATCACTGTTCAGGTTAGGGCTGTATTAGTTTCACACATACCTCTATTCCTACTTTTGTTATTGCAATAAATCTACAAGGTTTCCTATTGCATTTCATGGCACAAAAGGAGCTATTTGCTGCGCTTCAGTTCCCTGAAGCAGGGTTTAACCTCAGTCTTAATAAATCTCCTGGATACCACCTGTCTGAATACAGAGGGACAGCCTACAGTCTCAGCAAGTGGTGACAATCAAAATAAAAGCTCTGGTTAGAGTGAGCGTTATTAAAACCTCCTCCATCAGGTCAGAGAAGAATGAATGGAGTTTGTGTTTGTGAAGTGCAACCCTTTTTATTTGATGATTTAAAAACCTCCACCTTACAAAGCACGACATATAAACAGGCTCAGCTTGAACGCAGAGGTTCCTGTCTTCTCTGCAGCTCAGAGAAATAAAGGCCAGTATTTACTCGATTCACACTGCTCCTCCAAAAAGAGGGAACACACTCAGACTCACACCCTGAGGTGTTTCAAGAAACACACTCCACGAATGCTGCTCACCTGAAATTCTCACCGGTGCTGTTCACCCCCACTGTAGCCGGCCGTCACACACCTCCTCCTGTCGCGTGTTTTGAAGATACCCTGGGAGGCCGGCCTCATTTCACTTTGATAGAAATGAAGTCGGGAAGCAGAGCCGTTCAATTACGCAGCTCGGGCCCACCAGGAGAGCAGTGACACCACATACGACGCTCGCACAGGCCTGCTGAGACGGGGGAGGAAGGGAGGAGAGAGAGTGGAGACAGGAACAGCGAGAACAGGAAGGGGTGAGCGGGAAAGAGACAGAGACGGAGAGTGTTCGCTTCGTACAGTGTATAATGAGAGCTTTGCAGAATGGTTGGCCGGCAAGCCCCAGAGTGGAGATAATTATGGCATGGCAGCAGCAATGAATCTGTGCAGAATGAACAGATCTGCTGCTCTCCTCTCTATTTGTCTTTGGCCTTGTGTAGCCTCCCGGCCTGCAGCCTGACCTGAAGATTACCTCTAGACGCTCACCCAGGCTATGATGCAGCATTTCACCTGAAAAACACAGTTATAAACCTTTAAAATACATCTTTACCTCGTGAACTTATCGACCCAGCAACAGAAAAATGAACAGGCGAGGATGTGTGGCAGCTATGGTGTTGTTTAGATGTATTGCATTCCGCAGCTAGGGTTTCGCAGGTGGATGGGTCACTGTGATGAGACAAGATGGGTCAGGTTCACACAGCAACATAACAACATGCACCTTCTAGTTTTATAACATAGTTTGTACCTTGAGACTTCCAAAATATTCATCTCATACACTGACTTTTTGAAAGACGTGGATGATGGTGAGGCCTTTTACCCACCGTGTTCAGCACTTTGGTCATCACCATCTTTGGGTTTTGGGGCCAGAAATGACTATAATTGGACAGTATTGGGAGGAGACTGGGAAGCATTAGCTATATTTACATGGATCACTTAAATCAGGATATATGCCTGATCAGAATAACCATGCTTCCATGCATCCTTTAAAACCTCATTCAGAACTGATTGGTCTGATCCAGATAATTTGGAAATAAATGTCATTCCTATCCAGAGGTGCTTTATGCCGTTTGATATTTGGATTGTTAGCTGTGAGCACACTTGATATGGTTGTTTCTTCCTGGTTTGGGTAAAACATCCTTACTGGGCATGTCCGCTCCATGTGATGTGAGTTTACACCTTTGTGATTACCATAGTTGATAATAAAAAAAAATGGAGTGAGCAAAGTGAAAGTGATTTGAGGCCAACACAACCTTTTTTAAGGGAGACTTTAAAAGACATAGATAGATGACTGTGAACAAACATTTTCTCTTTGGGTCCTAAAAGAGTAAAGTTCAGCAGATTTAAATGTTACCACCCTGTTGAGTAACCTTTTAACCTTTGAAATGTCAAGAATATAACTTTATTCATTCTTTTATAATAGAAGTTAAAGTAGATGTGATTAATGGTAAGCTACTAATGTTTTCCACGTACACAAGTCAGAGCCCCAGTTTGGACACCCCAGTCAAAAAAGTCTGGCTCTTCCTGTGGTGTGCGCACCAGTGCAACAGTACTCAAGTCCAGGACTCAGACTCAAGTCAACACGAGCCCTGATTTATAGGACACCACTCATGCAGACGTCTCTGTCAGATTGAAAAATGTCACTTTCATTTCTGCTGTTAGTGTGAACATTTTAGTGAATATAAAATCAATCCACGAGTTAACAGAACTTTTACAGTGACCTGTGAGCTTTCTGCTAGAGTTGCGACGTTCACAAACGAACTGAACCTATTGACTGACTCTTTAACAGGAACGATGGGAACCAATTTGCAGATGCAAGCCGTTCTTTTTTTTTTTCCATCGCTGTGTTTTACACAGATGCTCACACAAGCTCCTTCTTTGCTACTCCACTGAGTTAGACAGAGAACAAGGAAAAGGGGAGGAGCGCAGCAGAGTACACGTGTGATGCTATATGCAAATATCGCATGACATAATCTGAGTTGTCTACACTACCTTCACGTGAGTGCCTCTACCTCAATAATAACTCTCTCAAGGAGAGGGAGGACACACTTCATTTTCATCACAACAAAATGAACCAAAGAAAAAAATATTATTGTGAGTTTTTCTTTATTGTTATAACTGTTCTGGGGCGTGGACTTGGCCTAATAATTAAGTTGTGCGCCCATGTATTGGGTGGCCCGGGTTCAAATCCAGCCTGCGGCCTCCTTCCCGCATATTATTCCCCCACTCTCTCCCAGTTTCCTACACTATTCACTGTCCTCTCCTCTATAAATAATAAAGGGTGCAAAAGCCCCAAAATATAACTTTAAAAAAATAAAAAGAATGTTGTTGTGTGGAAAATGTTGCACTAAAGCTGTTTTCTGTGAAACTTCATTTGAGCGTTTATTAGTTTTTTATTGTGTCACAAAGTTTTTTTAGGTGTTGCATGAATAACATAAGTCAAGGTAGCTTTATTTACACACACATTTTATACAATGGGTAAATCCAAAATAGTGATCTCACTGTCAAAGCAGAGGGATGTGGCGCCACTTTGTGGAGTGTTTACAACGAATGCAGATCAGACATTAAAATCTAATACACACATGCCATAACCAAATTAAATTTCAATAATTCAAACTTAGATATCTCAACAATGGCATATTGTGGTGGAATGTCTAATTTGGAATAATTCTTATCCAAATCTTACCCTATCATCCTCCCAGTGATTATTTCCCAGATAAAGTGAGTCACCACCAGACTGACCTCTTAAAAAATAAGAAATATAAGGAATGGATCCACAAGATCCGGCTCCCTTCAAAGAGCTGTAAATCCCATCTCTACTTTCTGCGTTTATACGGGCACAACGTAGGGAAGTTAATTATGTTGGCTCAAGCCCGGTGTATTTGATTAGAAAGGTTGAAATCCATTGTGTAAAGAGCAACACCTCTGCCTGCAGGCGCACCTGGCTCTTACAGGGAATGAGAGAGCAGACACTCTTGACTGCTTTGATTCATGTTGCGCCCAAAACACACCAATGAACAATCAAACCTTCCTGCAGCCTCGCCTCACTTGTAGCGCCTAGATTGTGCACTGCTTAACTAGTGAAACGTGGTCGTATACGCCTTAATTACTTTACGCCGTACGCTTTAGGTTGTGTGTTTAGATTGTTTAAATAGGGCACTAAATGTTCTCACTGTTGTCATCTGCTCAGTGTGCACAGGCTTCTCTTTGTGATGCCATGAAGAGTTTCACACATGCAGTACTGCCCAAAGCCAAACACACAAATAGAGGAAAATTGCTCAAGTGCTTATTATACAAAAAAAGTGCACTCATACATGAACAAACACACACACACACACACACACACGCAGAGTGCTGGAAATGGCTCAGACTTCCCGGGGAACTCGGCTTGCTACCATTACGCCGCCAGAAATGAATCATCTGCTATTGATTTCTGCACTCTCTCCTCCACCGGCGGATTCATCACAGCTCGATTTCTGAATCTCTCTCTTTTCCAACCATTTCCATAAAAGCCTCCTGATTGATCCTGGAGCTGCGGCAGACTCTGGTGTTTCACTCCTGTTTGGTTTCCAGGCGGCGGCAGGATTTGTCCCCTGATTACTTACAGGGTGAACAGGCCCGTGGCGCTGATTAATTTACACCTAATTGTAACCTGTGTGCGGTGTATTGATTTCTCAGACATGACTTCGCCTGGAGCTGCAAATTAATAATACTGCAAAGACAAATGTGTCTAAAACTTTAACCTAACCCCTAAAATTGATGACTATTACAGAAAACAATCATTTCTTCTCAGGTAAATATTGCTTTTCTGACAAAACTGGCCCTCAGCCTCCAATTTGACGAGAACAAATACATTTAAGGAAGCAGCGAACAGCACATCACCTTATTTCTAGCAGAGAGAATAAACTGTGAATATTGATTTACCTCTGGCTGGCCTGCTCGGGAGGTGAAGAAGCCATATTACAGAGAGAAATTCTATTTAACTCGACTGCTGCACTTATCAAAAGGAGCACACTGGAGCTGTAATTTATTATGCTTGTTCAAACACAGATGGCGCCCTGCTTTAATATGACTTTAATATAACTGTGATGTGTTATGTCTAATATACACTTGCCATAGCTGGTAGAGAAGAAGTCATGTGGAGGTAATAATTCAGCTCTGCATTCAATTTAAAAGTCAGGGGTTGGATATTCTCAGCTGGGGTGTGATAATTATAACCTTAGAGCTTTACTGTGGTCCAGAGAAGTGAAGAGTAAAGGTCTGTGAGACTGAATTAACCCACTGTATAACACGACGCTCTCTATATGACAGAGAGTGGCTTTTTAAACAGAAATAAGAACCCTCCAGACGTGTTGATGCACTTCCATTGTAATGGTCTGATTATGTGACGGGTCTACAGTCTACGTATTCGATACGTAATGTCGTGGCTCTTTTGTGGTCCTTACCTGTGGAAAAGCAATCTGGTTCTTATAAGGCTCAAAAGTTGAATCAACTCTGAACTGGCACCAGGGCCTCTTAAGTGGAAAAGGGGGCATTTTGACTCTGTACTGATGCCACAGGCTTGAATACGGACAACATTCAAACTCTGGAGATGGACAGGGGACTCTGACGTAAATATTGGCAAAGACAGTTCTATGTTTTTGTTAGTTGTTTCGGTATATGTCCTGATGATTTATTCAGTTTCACTTCAAAAACGGTACCCTCTGTACATGGGACGCATGATTTCACCACTTGGTCCAAACCAGTGCTCCACACAATGTTTATTTTGTTCCATTTCCTCATACCTGTGTCCTCAGTCCAGCCCTCTGCTGGGATCATGATTTTATCTATATAAAAAACAAAGTTTGATAACCTGATCTGGTCCAGCTTTTTTAATCTTTGTGATCACTATTGAACAACTGGGCACAGAAAACAAATTCAAGAAAGACAATTGGACAAGCTCCAGAAAGCAACCCACATCTCCCATCAGACAATACTTGTGTTTTTAGTTGCCAAAGCTGGACTCTACATGTCCAGTCTGGATAACAGGATTTAATACGTCTTCATGTAAATGAAAGCCAGAGGCCTTTTTTGTGAGGTTTCTGTCGGTCTATTAAAGTTAAATTCTAAAAAATTCTCCATATTTGGCACCAGTTTCCACTTGGACTGGAGGATGAACTTGATGAACTGGATGAAGTGTTGGTGGTTCAGAGGTCTGGGTCACTCTGAGCCCTGAAGAAAGAAAATAGTTTGAAGTTGTCACAAGTACAAAAGTTGAAATGCTAATTCTCACACATTTTTGATAAACATGATGACTTTTTACTAACCTGGTCAAAAGCCAATCTCACTGGACCACCATGAAACACTTCTCTGAAACAATTATCCACTTGTAAGAGGTCAAACGTCACTGTTTGTCTCACTCTTATGTACACAATATCACACTGTGTAAATTCCAGTTCCTCTGGTTTATTCCTGTGCCCACTCATTTCTTCCTCCAATGATTGGACGTGGATTATTATGGAGTAATTTTTGTAGTACCACTATTCCTGCAATCTTAAAGGGATAGTTCAGTATTTTTTAAGGGTGGTTGTATGACGTATTGTCAATATCAAGTGTATTACTCACAGAGGATCCTGGTCAGCTTTGCCTCTTTGTTGGCTTTGCGATGGCACACGTGTTCTCTCTCTTCATTTCCCTCTTTCCAACCCCAATTCAGTCGAGGCAGATGAGTCTGGTCCTGCTGGAGGTTTCTGCCTGTTAAAGAAAGTTTGTCCTTGCCGCTGTAACTTGCTAAATGCTGCAAAGTGCTCTGCTCATGGTGGATTAAGATGAGCTCAGACTGAGTCCTGTCTGTAAGATGGGACTGGATCTTATCCTGTCTTGATGTTGGGTCTTTGTTAATAATAGAACATAGAGTACGGTCTAGGCCTGCTCTGTTTGGAAAGCATCTTCAGATCACATTTGTTGTGATTTGGTGCTAAATAAATAAAGATTGATTGATTTTCTTTATAAAAAGAGTAAAGACTACTCTAAACTCCATGTGGCTGTCTGAGATCCTGACCCTACCTCTAAGGCCGACTCCAGCTACCTTTCAAAGGAAACTCATTTCAGCCATCTCAGAACAAGTCCACAACTATTTAGATATTTTTATGCATCGATTTTTTTCTCTGTTTAAAATAAAATATTGTTCATGCAACAACACAGAAAAAACATCTGCATAACTATGCCAGGCCAGAAAGAGGTAAGAACATGAACTCAGTCTGTCAAGTCAAACACCGTAGAAGAATGGTGTGCACTTGTGTATCAAGCGTCTTCTTTATAATTACCATGCATGGTTGTAATCAGCGTTCTATTAACTGTGTACACACTTGTAAATAAAAATTTTTTTGTGTGTATTGTATTTATTTGCCCTTGCGATGCTGTATATTGATGGAGGACAGCAATGTTTCCTTCTAAACATGCAATTAAACCAAACATTACCCAGCAGGCGCAAACACGCCTGTAGCTAGCCATCTTGGCGCATGGGCAATGCATTATAACCACAGTTGCCATGCACAGGTACGTCAATGTTCCCAAAACACAAAATTGTTTCTTCCGTCAACACAACAATGACATAATAGAGTTTACAAAATTCTGGACGGTGTTTTGGAAACTTCTGTTTTCAGTGACCTAAAACTCTGTTTACGTTGGGATGTAAGGCCAAAACGCAGAGAAGAAAACAACACTTTCAAAAACTTGCAATTCGGGCCTGAGTCTTTCACTCACAACCCAAAGCTCATGACTATAGATGTGGATCTGAACATAGATAGACTGGTAAATTGAAAACTTCCTCTTCAGGCTCAGCTCTATAATCACGATGGTCTGATATAACACCTGCATAACTGCCACCACAGCACTCACCCGCCTGTCCGTCTCAGAGTCTGTTTTGCTTGTGGAGGGACGCCAAGATTCTCTATCACTTGGTGTGAAGACTCAGAATTAAACAGATATTAACGATATATACAATTAAAAGAAGGCAAATAAAAACATTGCCCTTTTTAAAATAAGGCACAGTGACCCTTTGTCCCTGACTTTTGTCTCAGGTTTCATTCAGCTTTTCTTTAACTCTGATAGTTATAGATTGTTTGGTTTGCAAGCAGGAGTCTCCCCCTTTACTTACCTTAAATAAACTTGTTTCCTTATTTATAATGCTTTTAGCAAATCCTCCAGACTATCTCACCTACTACAAAGTCCCTAACACAACATGAGCAATGGTGTAAAGAAGGGTTCATCACTCATAATACAGCTATAACATAGTACTTCTTCAGCTGTATTGCCTTTGTAAGGGAAGCTAGACTAATGTGTTTTCTGCTAAATGTAAAGACTTGCAGGAATGCAGGGACCAAACCTGCAGCCTTAAGTGCTGCTGGATACATTTTTCTAGTATTAGAAATATGTTCGGTGTAATGTTCTGCACACTGAAAGCTACAGAACTGACACCACATAAGTGCGCGTCAGGAAGCAGAGAGTTCAGGAATCTTTCCAGGGAACAGTTCAGCTGCATTTTTGCTTCAATTGAGTGGGAGTTTCCTTCATTCCTACAAGCCTGGAATGTGTCATTTATTACAGCCGAGGGCCAGTGGGCGGCCGGTGGGTGTACACCGACCCCAGTGGTAATTATATTGATAGGCAGGTATAGTACTGAGTAATAACCCCAAAAAGTAGGGCTGGGTAGCTGTCCTTGATACTTATGTTTTATTGTTTTTCTGCAGTGTGTGGGTTCACTGTCTTGCTCTACTAACAGAGACCTTTCCTTTCACATTCTGGAGGAGGTTCAAGTGACTAATTGGGCCCATTATTCCCTGGACACGTGTGTATTCCTGTTAATTCCCAGTTGGAAGGTAACCAGAGCGTTGGAGGTGACTTGGTGCAGCATCAGGAGCTGATCAGGGGGGGACGACTAGAGGACCAATG
Source organism: Notolabrus celidotus (assembly GCF_009762535.1). Lineage (NCBI taxonomy): Eukaryota > Metazoa > Chordata > Actinopteri > Labriformes > Labridae > Notolabrus > Notolabrus celidotus. Next base: position 29,966,798 of record NC_048284.1, on the reverse strand, counting down.
AGAGTCCCTTTGTGAGGATTAATGGGCAGGATGCTGTTTCTCACCTGAGATCATCACTGCAGGCCTCTGTGAAGCAGAAGAGGAGCATTACGCCTCACAAGAGATCACCTCAGCACTGGAAATCTGTCAGACATAACATCGCCTGAAAGGAAAACCCTAGAAATGTGAGGCAATCTTGTTTTCCATGTCAATCACACTCCATGTTGGTTTCAGCATGAGACCATTGTTTTCCTGGGTGTGAGGCAGACAGCAGTCAGACTTGAACAAAGCGAGGATGAGATCAAATATACACAGCAGGTAAAAAGATCAAAGCACGCTTCTGCTCTGCGTCTTGGTGCAGGACTTGACTTCACAGAGACCTGCTCTTACCATGAAACCAACCACACGCTGACAGGTAAATGGACACCAGCTATTCAAATGCACTTTTCCAAAGAGGTGATAGATGAATTCTTTTTATCATCCCTCACTTGGCAATTCCCGCTGAAAGCACACACTCTGTACGGGCTTTAGGGGAGCTGGTCTGGGGTTTTCCATGTGGAGTGGACAAACTGTAAGGTACCGTGTCAGATCTGTGACAGCGAGGAATCTGTACAAACACAGGAGAGTAAATCCAACCAGTCGTCGTACCTCAGGGGTTCTTCTGTTTCCATCAGGGGTGAAATGTTTATAGACTTTTAACTTAACCTCATGCAGCGCAACAAAACAGCCGGAGGCGTCCACGTGAAACAGTTAGCTTACAAATGTGTGAGAATTCAGCAGGTTAATGTGTAGTAGTGTCTTCAGGCCTGTGCACATTGTGAAGATGAAAATAATCCATGTGCACTTACTCCATCTGTCTCAATGTGTTTTTTCAGGTCAGATTATAATGCAGAGAGACTCAACATGGTTAAAGTATTCACAAAGCATTTGATGGTGTGTTATACATCTGACCAATATGTTAAATTGCCACAGAAGGAGCAGTGGGTACATAACCTTAGATAGGAGCCATATGTTAACCGTGTCATGGTTGCGCTCCAGCACTGATAGAAAGATCACTACACTCCTGATTAAAAATGATGTATAACTCGTTGATATAGCTCACAGGTAGTAATGTTTAAATAGTGAAAAGAGCTAAAACTTCAGGAAAAAGGTTGAAAGTTAGATAAAGGAAGGTTATAAATAACTGAAATAGTTCAGTTTGGATGAAAACATGAAATAGTTAAAACCAGTTAATGGATATATCCACAATATTTTGTGAGTTGAAGCTAAAAGTAGAAGGATGAACAACTTCAATTACAAGCTTAAAAATAAGGTTTCACTGAAGCATCCTAATTGTAAGAGCCACATTTAAATTTTGTGTTTGGGACAGAAATTTGCCAGAATATTAGAATAATATTTGAGTGGGGCGCTGGTGGCCTAGCAGTCTAAGCGCCTCACATAAAGAGGCTATAGTCCTCGTTGCAGAGTTTGCCGGTTTGACTCCCAACCGCTGCCATGTACTGCATGTCTCCCCCACTCTCCACTCCCCACATTTCCTGTCTCTCTTCAGCTGTCCCATCATAAAGGCAAAAAGGCCAAAAATATAACTTTAAAAAAAGAATGATATTTGAGTTAACTCTGGTTGCTTACCCTGGGTTGATAATGAAAAGATATGAACCTTCCTAGGGTTACCTGAGCTGTGTGTGTGTGTGTGTGTGTGTGTGTGTGTGTGTGTGTGTGTGTTTGTTTTTGTTACATTGTGGGATCCGAAATATGTTAGCCCACTCACAGCGTGGGGACCAAAATTTTCGTGGGGACCCAAATGCTGGACCCCACAAATATAACCTTAAATTCAGTTCAATAAAGATCAAAATAGTGGCCTGTGAAGTTTTCAGGGTTTTCCCCACTTTGCACATAAACCCGAAAAAGTGTGCTTTGGTGTGTGTCGGAAAATTACTCAGTATCGGCCTCTAGTGGCAGAGAGTGGTACCGCCCCCACACACACTCTACACACACTTGGCTAAAATATGCAGGAGCATGCAGCCCTTTTTTGATAGAGGCTTCCTCTTTTAGTTGATTAACAATATAATAATAATAATAATAATAATAATAATAATAATAATAATAATAATAATAATAATAATAACATAATCTTTATTTATATAGCACTTTTTGAAACAGGGTTACAAGCTTTACAAATGAGAAAGAAACTTAAAGACGATAAAAGAGGATGTTGGAAGAATAAAAACAACAAAGGTAGAAGATTAAAATACCACAAATCAAAAATATATAATATTAAACTATAAAATTAAATTAAAACCGCAAGCGGATATGAGCAGGCCCCCACACAAGCACCACCTGGGGCCCGTTTCAGAAAGCAGGTTAAGTGAAAATCCCAAGTAAGTCAACCCTGAAATGAGGAGTACTCCGGTTTTTCGGTTTCTCAAAGCCAGTTCAGTGCAACACTGACTCAGTTACCTGGGCAACATACTCCCTGAAACTAACCTGCTCGCTGGCAGGTTTGCTTCACCTAACCCTGAGTTACCCCTGCCCTAACTGAAGCATGCAGACTGAAAGCAGTCGTACGGGGGGCACGGCACGGATTAATAAAGACAATACACCCAGTTCTGCCAACTATGTAAACGTGATAGAAGTGAAGAGGCAGGTAAAAATAGCAGCGTAGCAGAGTGATATGTGACAGACAAAAACATCGATTGGACCCCCCTCCTCTCTGTGACACTTCAGGGCACGCTCATTGTTCTGCAGGGATTTTCATCTGTTATATCGGCCCTACCGATCAATGGATCGGTCAATGAATCAATCAATGAATACATAAATAGGTAGTATAGTATGTATGTATAAATGGCATATAGTATGTGTGTGTATGTACGGTTATGGGGGGGGTGGAAATATCTGAGTGAGTGAAAAACTCAGGACGGAACATTTATTTTTTCTCCAGTTAATCCTCACGCATCGACTTGCTCAGTCATTTTCTGCCACACGAGCTCTCGCACTTTTGCTGCTGCCACAGTGTTGCTTTATTTTCGGACGATATGCTCGTTTTCTGCATACGCGGTCATCAATATCTCCAACTTCACTGAAGAGAAGTAGGAGGATCGAGTGTTTTTTTCGCTTGTTGCCATGGTGAATCATGTTATCTGTGTTCTATTGAAGAGGGCTTTTTATATCCTCCTATATCTTGAGCTTCACTCAGGGTTACCTTCACTCAGAGTTGATTGAAATAATTGTTATCAGCTGTTCTGAAACCGAACACTCTGAGTTTGACAGCTCAGGGTTCCTCAACCTAGGGTTCAGGTTTTGACTCTGTGTTTGTTAAACTTGCTTCCTGAAACGGCCCCCTGATGTTTGCCACCGCCTGGTGTGCACCACCGCCTGATGTTTGCCGAAATAAACATGTTTACAGCCTGGTACAAAAGACGAGTGTAGTCACACTCGCTCGACAGCAGCAATATGGCTGCCGCTGACGATTGGCCTCAAAACAGTGCTTCAGAAACAGATGGGTGAAGTCACGGATACTACGTCCATTATTTATACAGGGTGCATCTCAAAGCTGTTAACCGCAGTCTCCTCTCCTCTCGCTCGAACCGGAAGTAGTTACTGACCCGCCATTTTGAATTGTGTCCCAAAGCTCTTAACTCTGCTGGAGGAGAGAGGAGAGAGGACGGAGGAGACCTTAAAACAGTCACTAAGGGTGCCCTGAAACAGAACATCAACATCCGTCTGTGTGTGATAAGCTGAGATTAAAAAGGGTTTGATGTGAGTTTTAAACACGAAATACTGAACATAAAAGCTAAAGCTATTAAACCAAAATAACAGGATCACTCCTGAGTTTTCTATCTGATTGTTTATTTCAGATTCTCTGTCTGATTAAATTGTCATATCGTCTAATATCATGGATAGAATAGATATATTCATGGTCAGTTGTTTCTCCTGTTAGTTTCCCCGTTTGTTTTCGTTTTCTTCACGAAGAGAATTACAGTGTGACAGTAAAGTTTGTCTGTTTGTAAAAACACTTGTTATATTTCCTGTCATGTTAATAAAGTTTCATATCAGGCTGATCATTAATGAGCACGGGGTTTGAAAAGAGATGCATGGTTTATATTTTCTCTAAAAGGAATAAATAATTTAACAATGAGGCATTTTACCGGTGAATCGATCCGCAATGATTCAGGACAGAATAAACAGAGAGCTGATTCTCTTCATGTGCAAGTGTTTGATAAATATAAACAGAGCTCTGTCTCTGTGTTTACCTGTTTAACAGAGTTATTACAGTGAACATGTGTGCATAAACAGACAGCTGTCAAAGCCGTCATCACAAACCGACGGAGGAAAGCACGTCTCATTTCTCTTAATACAAATCTCCTCGTTTCCTCTCATCCTTTCATTTCATCGCATCTCTGGTGGGCGGGGCTAAGACGTGAGTGAAATACTCGAGGATGGAAGTTAAGAGCTTTGAGATGCACCCACAGTCTATGGTTGGTGCACATAGAAAACATGAATGCTAAAAAGCTAAAAGTTTAGTTTCACTTAAAAACAATATTGTCTGTCATAAAAATTAAAAAAAATCGTACAATAAACATTGAAACTACATGATAAATCGAAAAGGTATTATTTTTCTACTAAATGAGTGTTTTTTTAATGGAACAACGGATTGGGTAGCCTTGATAATACATATTAACATGCCAGGCGGGCGGACATAAGAATCATCTACTTGTCAACAGCACCACCCGTCCAGGATGTGCTCACTTTACAGAGCAAGCGCTCCTTAACTCACGCACGGAGGAGACACATGGAAGAAGCACTTGATGGAGGAGAAAAAAACAACAAAAGTGGTGTTAAAACTAAGGTAAGTTTTACTTTTATCTTCTCAATTGTGATTTATTTTAGTACACTACTTTGACACAGTTGCAATACTTTACTTTACAGGTCTAACCCACACCTATTTTACTCCAGCAAAAGCTAAGTGGCTAACGCTAATCCGGCATGGTTGTACACTGATTAGTCCTTGTTGTGTCTGGCTGTTTTAGTTGAAAACAATAATGTGACACAGGGTATGTTTTTGTTCACCTGAGCCTTAGTGTGAAGTTAAACATGCTTTTTAAATACAGTATTTTAGCGAATGAGTGTTTCAGACATGAAGCTGCATTTTCGAGATACTAGGGCTAATTGAATCACTCATTTAACACGTGCAAGAGCAAGTTCACGTTTTTCCTGTAACATGCATGCACAGTGGTCACAGTTTGTAAGTTCAGTGGAGGCTTATGCCAAATTAATCCATGAATGTTATTCACATTTATTTATTTACCATGAACCACAAATTTTTACCTGTAACAACCACATTAATATTCACAGTGAATGTTGATGTGGTTGTTACCTGCAGGTGTGTCACAGTCCCTCTTTTTGGTCAGCATCTATGTTCTTTAGATCAGGAGCTAGTGTTTCCCATTGAATCATGTCTCTTCGAAGATTCCTATGAATGTCTTTTATTCCAGTTTGCATGCTTATAGAATATGTCACAGGTAGAGATCATTGTTTTCTTCAAATCAACACTTTCTGCATGTGTTTAATAAAGTCTGTTTTAGCTATATAAATTCATGTTTAAATGAAATAAAACAACAGATCATCTAATGTTGAAACAGAGGTGGCAGTCGCAGCAGGGTGCTGTTAAGACATGAAGAGCATGTTATGGTTATGATTAAGGTTACATTGAAATTGCACTGCATTTGATTACAGGATCTTTAATGGCTTCACTACGACGGAGGATATCACCTAAGCAGGATGCAATAGAGCATGCTGTGAAGGGCGTCGACAAGACCGCAAAGTTGGAAGTGAAGTATATAAATTCAGTCAAAGGTATGAGGTTTAAGATTTCATTATGATTTCATGTTGTTATTTTGTAGTATCATAGCTTACCTCTTTATGGTGCTAGGTTTATGTAAAGAACTTTCTGTTCAAAGGATGTGAAAATGTACAACTGTGAAGCTTCAAACATCAAACCTGTCTGTTCATGCCAGGTCGAGGGGTCTTTACAAAGTCCCATTTCAGTAAAGGAGACTTTGTTGTGGAGTACCGAGGCGAATTCTTAAATTCCGATGAATCCCTGAGGAGAAGAACAATCTATCATGGCAGATGTTCTGTCTTCATGTTTGAATTCCAATGGAATGAAAAAACTTGGTGGTAAGGCATAGTGTGACTTTACACCTCTTTACACCTCATTTAAAAGTCTTCCTGTTAGGGACATGAGTAAAGAATTGACTAAAGTTATTTTGCTTTAAAGGTGTGTACTTATGAGATGTTTAAGTTGAAAAAGATGAAGTGATCTTGCCTTAAGTTCTCGTTCTAAGACATGGTGGTACATTGTTCCAAGATCCAATCAAAGATTTAGCAAGGACCTCTTAAATTATTAATATTCTTTTTAAAGTATTGATGCAGCTCAAGAAGACAGCAGTCTAGGGCGTCTGGTCAATGATGACCACAAGAATCCGAACTGTAAAATGAAAAAGATCCTGGCAGACAGGAAACCACACCTCTGTCTCTTCGCTGGGAGGGACATAGATGCTGGGGAAGAGATAACGTACGACTATGGTGGATCTGATTGGCCATGGAGAATACAGGTTTGACAAATTTGACAAGTTGTTAGCACTTTAAGTATGTTTTGATATCATCAGGATCAATGTTAGTGAAGTCAGAGGTCTGATCCGAGTCACATTCAGGTTTTTATGATGTTCAGGAGACATATTTAAGTCTGAAATCAGAGTCAATTAAATCCCTTTTAAATAAGCATTGATTCTGCTTTCAAAGATTTAAGTATTTAAAAAAAAAATCTTAATCCTGCTTCGTTTTATATTGTAAGTACTTATAGTTATGTATATTATTATTTTTTTGATGCTGAACTTTTTCTGCAGGATAGAGCCCAGCTGACTGAGACAGACCCCTCAGAGAATGAGACCTGGAGCACCTCAGAGCAGACTCTTCTGGGTCCTGCAGACTCTCAGATAGAGGTACAGAGTTGTGCTGATCATCTTCTCTGGTCTTTGAGGTGTTCACACTCTAGTTTTAAACCTCTCCTGTTTGATGAGCTCCATTAATCATGTTTATATATCATTAGGATCAATGTTAGTGAAGTCAGAGGTCTGATCTGAGTCACATTCAGGTTTTTATGATGTTCTGGGGTCCAGTCAGGATGTTGTATTACTATTACCCCCCCCCCTGTCTTATACACACACATCTGTCAGGTCCACAGTATTTGTGGGGACCTCGTTAAGTGAGTAACACTCTACACATTTAATACTAACAAGTTTGAATTTTTCTGTGCATTTAACTCAAATAACAATTTAAATATCATGAGTCCCTAAACTAAGGTTACTCTTGTCCACGGTTGTTGTACCAGCTGTCAGAATCAGGACGTTTTAGCTCTTCTGGCACTACTTTTGCTTGGTATCAGTGTTGTTTGATAGAGCAGGAGACATATTTAAGTCTGAAATCAGAGTCAATTAAATCCCTTTTAAATAAGCGTTGATTCTGCTTTCAAAGATTTAAGTATTTAAAAAAAAAATTCTTAATCCTGCTTCGTTTTATATTGTAAGTACTTATAGTAATGTATATTATTTGTTTTATTGATGCTGAACTTTTTCTTCAGGATGGAGCCCAGCTGACTGAGACAGACCCCTCAGAGAATGAGACCTGGAGCACCTCAGAGCAGACTCTTCTGGGTCCTGCAGACTCTCAGATGGAGGTACAGAGTTGTGCTGATCATCTTCTCTGGTCTTTGAGGTGTTCATACTCTAGTTTTGAACCTCTCCTGTTTGATGAGCTCCATTAATCATGTTTATATATCATTAGGATCAATGTCAGTCAAGTCATAGGTCTGATCTGAGTCACATTCAGGTTTTTATGATGTTCTGGGGTCCAGTCAGGATGTTGTATTACTATTACCCCCCCCCCCCCTCTTATACACACACATCTGTCAGGTCCACAGTATTTGTGGGGACCTCGTTAAGTGAGTAACACTCTACACATTTAATACTAACAAGTTTGAATTTTTCTGTGCATTTAACTCAAATAACAATTTAAATATCATGAGTCCCTAAACTAAGGTTACTCTTGTCCACGGTTGTTGTACCAGCTGTCAGAATCAGGACGTTTTAGCTCTTCTGGCACTACTTTTGCTTGGTATCAGTGTTGTTTGATAGAGCAGGAGACATATTTAAGTCTGAAATCAGAGTTGATTAAATCCCTTTTAAATAAGCATTGATTCTGCTTTCAAAGATTTAAGTATTTAAAAAAAAATCTTAATCCTGCTCCGTTTTATATTGTAAGTACTTATAGTAATGTATATTATTTGTTTTATTGATGCTGAACTTTTTCTGCAGGATGGAGCCCAGCTGACTGAGACAGACCCCTCAGAGAATGAGACCTGGAGCACCTCAGAGCAGACTCTTCTGGGTCCTGCAGACTCTCAGATAGAGGTACAGAGTTGTGCTGATCATCTTCTCTGGTCTTTGAGGTGTTCATACTCTAGTTTTGAACCTCTCCTGTTTGATGAGCTCTATTAATCATGTTTACATATCATTAGGATCAATGTTAGTGAAGTCAGAGGTCTGATCTGAGTCACATTCAGGTTTTTATGATGTTCTGGGGTCCAGTCAGGATGTTGTATTACTATTACCCCCCCCCCCTGTCTTATACACACACATCTGTCAGGTCCACAGTATTTGTGGGGACCTCGTTAAGTGAGTAACACTCTACACATTTAATACTAACAAGTTTGAATTTTTCTGTGCATTTAACTCAAATAACAATTTAAATATCATGAGTCCCTAAACTAAGGTTACTCTTGTCCACGGTTGTTGTACCAGCTGTCAGAATCAGGACGTTTTAGCTCTTCTGGCACTACTTTTGCTTGGTATCAGTGTTGTTTGATAGAGCAGGAGACATATTTAAGTCTGAAATCAGAGTCAATTAAATCCCTTTTAAATAAGCATTGATTCTGCTTTCAAAGATTTAAGTATTTAAAAAAAAAATCTTAATCCTGCTTCGTTTTATATTGTAAGTACTTATAGTAATATATATTATTTGTTTTATTGATGCTGAACTTTTTCTTCAGGATGGAGCCCAGCTGACTGAGACAGACCCCTCAGAGAATGAGACCTGGAGCACCTCAGAGCAGACTCTTCTGGGTCCTGCAGACTCTCAGATAGAGGTACAGAGTTGTGCTGATCATCTTCTCTGGTCTTTGAGGTGTTCATACTCTAGTTTTGAACCTCTCCTGTTTGATGAGCTCCATTAATCATGTTTATATATCATTAGGATCAATGTTAGTCAAGTCATAGGTCTGATCTGAGTCACATTCAGGTTTTTATGATGTTCTGGGGTCCAGTCAGGATGTTGTATTACTATTACCCCCCCCCCCCCTCTCTTATACACACACATCTGTCAGGTCCACAGTATTTGTGGGGACCTCGTTAAGTGAGTAACACTCTACACATTTAATACTAACAAGTTTGAATTTCTATGTGCATTTAACTCAAATAACAATTTAAATATCATGAGTCCCTAAACTAAGGTTACTCTTGTCCACGGTTGTTGTACCAGCTGTCAGAATCAGGACGTTTTAGCTCTTCTGGCACTACTTTTGCTTGGTATCAGTGTTGTTTGATAGAGCGGGAGACACATTTAAGTCTGAAATCAGAGTCAATTAAATCCCTTTTAAATAAGCATTGATTCTGCTTTCAAAGATTTAAGTATTTAAAAAAAAATCTTAATCCTGCTTCGTTTTATATTGTAAGTACTTATAGTTATGTATATTATTTGTTTTATTGATGCTGAACTTTTTCTTCAGGATGGAGCCCAGCTGACTGAGACAGACCCCTCAGAGAATGAGACCTGGAGCACCTCAGAGCAGACTCTTCTGGGTCCTGCAGACTCTCAGATAGAGGTACAGAGTTGTGCTGATCATCTTCTCTGGTCTTTGAGGTGTTCATACTCTAGTTTTGAACCTCTCCTGTTTGATGAGCTCTATTAATCATGTTTACATATCATTAGGATCAATGTTAGTGAAGTCAGAGGTCTGATCTGAGTCACATTCAGGTTTTTATGATGTTCTGGGGTCCAGTCAGGATGTTGTATTACTATTACCCCCCCCCCCCCCCCCCCCCCTGTCTTATACACACACATCTGTCAGGTCCACAGTATTTGTGGGGACCTCGTTAAGTGAGTAACACTATACACATTTAATACTAACAAGTTTGAATTTTTCTGTGCATTTAACTCAAATAACAATTTAAATATCATGAGTCCCTAAACTAAGGTTACTCTTGTCCACGGTTGTTGTACCAGCTGTCAGAATCAGGACGTTTTAGCTCTTCTGGCACTACTTTTGCTTGGTATCAGTGTTGTTTGATAGAGCAGGAGACATATTTAAGTCTGAAATCAGAGTTGATTAAATCCCTTTTAAATAAGCATTGATTCTGCTTTCAAAGATTTAAGTATTTAAAAAAAAAATCTTAATCCTGCTTCGTTTTATATTGTAAGTACTTATAGTAATGTATATTATTTGTTTTATTGATGCTGAACTTTTTCTTCAGGATGGAGCCCAGCTGACTGAGACAGACCCCTCAGAGAATGAGACCTGGAGCACCTCAGAGCAGACTCTTCTGGGTCCTGCAGACTCTCAGATAGAGGTACAGAGTTGTGCTGATCATCTTCTCTGGTCTTTGAGGTGTTCATACTCTAGTTTTAAACCTCACCTGTCTGATGAGCTCCATTAATCATGTTTATATATCATTAGGATCAATGTTAGTGAAGTCAGAGGTCCCATTTTACTGTGATTGAATATATGCCTTCACTCGTCAATTTCATTTTGCTCTGTTTTAATGTAGTGTAAAGTTGTTCATCCGTATGCTTTTGTGTTTTTCATAGTTGTTATGTTTTTATTTTCTGTAGGGTTCAGATGCAACTGGTCCCCTCTCCTCATTAAATAGAGACAGGCTGGTCGACTACACAGATTCTGATGAATCTCTGAGTCCATCTATGAATCCTGACTCTGAGCTGGAAGATATTGCTATCCCGAGGCTCAGGAGAACTAAAAGCATAGTGGTAAGCAACACACTGACAATGTAGGGAAAAGATTAAAAGTTTATATGAAAAGTTTTATCAGTTTGGGGGCTTTATTTTGACTTTTCTTTATTATTTTTTTCTCTAGATGAAATACCAAACTAGTTTTGATTCAGTTGAGCTCTTTGACCCCACCTCTGACGACAGTGGAGAAGAATATGTACCGGTGACTAGTGGGGACTCTGATGGTACAGACACGAGTGAAATTCTTGATCTAGTTGACCCCAAAGAGAGGGGGCTTAATAGCCTGAACTTTATAAATGCGGATGAATTCAGAGATTCATATCCCTCTCCACCAGAAGCAAATGTCTCCTCACAGCAGGACAGAGGGCGCTCACCCACAAGAAGGAGAAGCAGCTCCGGTTTGATACGTAAAAGGCAACGCTTAATTAGTGCTTCCTGTCATACGACATCATCCAGTCATGGTCACTCATCACAACAGAGGGACGTGGGAGATACTGGTGACCGGTTAGAAAACTTAATGATGACCCCAGACCAAACTCTTCCTGACAGTACCTCGTCACCTCTTACTGATGGAGTTTCTGATGGTTCTCTTTCCATCCCTGCTACCTGTAAAAAGGAGAATGGGTCAAGAATCTACAACAAAAAGCAGTATTGTTTGTACTGTAAGTTGGGTGTTGTAAAACTCGCAAGACATTTGGAGCGAGCTCATCTCAGTGAGTCAGAGGTTGCCCAGGCTATGTCCTTCCCTAAATGCTCCAAAGAAAGACGAATGCATCTAGAACATCTCAGAAATAGAGGCAACTTCGCACACAATGTTGATGTAATGAACTCTGGCGTTGGAAGTCTTGTTCCTTGTAAACAGCCAAGACAGGATACCAAAGCTGAGGATTTTCTCCATTGTGCATATTGCCAAGGCTTTTTCGCAAGGAAACTCCTCTGGCGTCACATGAAGACCTGCAAGTTTCGGCCTCATGTTCCACAGAAACAACAGCCTGGAAAAACCCGTGTCCAGGCTCTCTGTGCATTTACTGTACCTCCACCTCCTGGTGTTAAACATGACTTGTGGAAACTTTTAAACAAGATGACACAAGATGAAGTTTATACAGCAGTCAAATCTGATAGCTGTATCTTAGAGTATGGAGACCATCTGTACAACCGACTTGGATATGACCCAGGCAAACATGAGTACATTCGTCAGAAGTTAAGAGAGCTTGGAAGGCTTCTGATATGCTCGAGAAACACCACATCCATGAAGACAATTCGAGACCACATCAAACCTGCCAACTTCATGCAAGTTGTTGAAGCAGTGAAGCAGGTGGCAGGTCATGACAGTGAAACCAATGCCTACAAGATCCCCAGCCTTGCTCTCAAAATCGGACACAGCTTAACAAAAATTTCGCTACTTGTTGAAAGCCGTGCGAATGTTCAGAATGAGTACAGTGCTGCAAAAGAAGCCCGTGCATTCCGCAGTGTATACGATACCCGCTGGAATGAAATGATATCTGCTGCATCTCTAAGGACTTTGCAAGAATCCAGGTGGAACACCCCTCTGCTGCTTCCATTTACTAAAGATGTCCAGACTCTCCACTCATATTTAGATGAGCAACATCAGCAGACTCACTCAAAACTGTCCACTGAGACATCCCCCCAGTTATGGTCACAGCTGGCAAAGATCAGTTTGACCCAAGTCATTCTATTCAACCGGCGAAGAGCAGGTGAGGTATCAAAAATGCCCCTGTCTTCATTTTTGTCAAACAATCCATCAGATCCTCACGAAGATGTGAATGAAGCTCTGTCTGCAGTAGAGAAGAAGCTATGCCACCACTTCAGGAGGGTGGAGATCAGAGGAAAAAGAGGTAGAAAGGTACCTGTCCTGTTGACCCCAGCTATGAAGCAAGCTTTGGATCTCCTTGTCAGAAAACGACAGGATTGTGGGGTTCGTCCGGAGAACAAATATCTATTTGGAAGGCCATATGCTTTGACATGCTACCGTGGTTCTGACTGTCTCCGACATTTTGCCAAGGTCTGTGGGGCAAAATGTCCAGAAAGTCTGACCTCTACAAAGCTCCGCAAGCAGACAGGAACTTTGTCTCAGGTCCTTAATCTTAGCAACACCGAGCTTGATCAATTAGCGGATTTCCTCGGTCACGACATTCGGGTACACCGGCAGTTTTACAGACTTCCTGAGGGCACCCTTCAGCTTGCAAAGATCAGCAAAGTTCTCATGGCCCTAGAGAAAGGACGCCTTGCAGAGTTCAAGGGCAAGACCCTGGACGAGATCAACATTGACCCTGAGGGTACTATATTTGTATCTCTCTTTAATGTCTCTACATGAAAGAACACTTTCCCTAAAGCATTTTGTACATGTCTAAGGGCATTAATAGAACAAGTTAGAATAAGATGATGTTTAATAATGGTCATTCCTTTCCCCTCAATTCCCCACAGAGAACGTGTCCCCAGACAGTGACGCAGAGGAAGCGTATGAGTCAGACTCTCCAGGTATGTACTGTGATAAGATTTCAAACCTGACCATTTTTATATATTTCAAGATATCCATTAAAAATGAATAATCCATTCAACTAAACGTGTCAGAAAAATGAACACTGTGACATAAATCAGCATGAAATAACTAACTATAATGATAAACATACATTTGACTTCACAGTTTGACCCATGTCTGTTAACACAAGGAGGCGGGATTTATAAGTTATACTTAGGACAGTCAGTCGGGGGGAAAAAGAGGACTCTAGATATTTCACTTCGGGTACTGTGCTGATGTCCTTCACTAATTCACTTTGTGGTCCTTTAACATTGGGTTTGGATTGACAACAGGTCTGTTTGTTACGTTAACCATAGAAATGTTGATTTCAATGTGTTTGACCTATCTTATTTGTTCATGAGCTACTTGATCAGATTCTGGAGGTCCTGGGTCACAAATATCAGGTTAAAAAAACCTACTGATATATCATGAATGAGGTGAATGGCGAGTGAATACTTATTGATTTGTGATACACATTCAGAATTATTATATAATTATTCATAACTAATATTTTACACCAATGTTGCAAAGTGTGGAGGATATTTGTTCATGGTGTAGTGGATCATGTTTTCTATCTGTTTTCAGTGAGTCAGGTAACAGCTAGCCAGAGGAAAGAAGACCAGATGTCAGATGGGCACCTGGGCGGTTCCTCACCTCTACCAAGTCCACCACAGCAGAGCACCATGGTACCTCATCGCACTCAGCATCACTCTCAGTCACCAACGAGGCAAAGAGGCAAGTTATTTTAGGTACATCTTTTATTACAAGTTTGATTGATTGATTGATTGTGTGTTTAGTTAGACTGGAGATCAAACCTAGATCTATTAAGGACCCAGTTTCCTATAACTTATGACCTGAAATTCATATTGCTTATTGATACTGTGAAGAGTCATGTAATTCAAATCAAATCACTGGGTACAAACATACATCCATTGTCTAATAAAGTTTTTAAATAAAATAGAACTGTGAGCCAACTAAACAACACTAAGAAGAATTCTCGTGATCACTTACGTTGAAGGATGGCTGAACATGCAAATAAGTGTAACGCTAACAAAGATAAGGAGGAAGTAAAGTATAGTTTATACTGCACAATCATTTCTTGCAAAGGGGGACACAACCCTGATGGTCAAGTGCTTCAGCTTTGGGTATCAAATCAAACTAAAAAGACCAACAGATGTGTGACCTTCATCCTTCCTCTGTATTCGAAGCAGCCAAACTCTGAAGCAAGTCCAGTGAGCTAAAATCCAGTGTTTAAATATGTGTTATGATCAGCAGACTGGGAGCTAGTTAGCTAACTATATGAGATGACATAAGGTTACATAATGATGTGTTCAAGGTCAGGTTAGTAAAAAAACTTCAAGGCAAAGCTAACCAAAGTCATCCTGACCTGTTCAAATGTAAAGTCAAGACTATTTAGGCTTTGGAATTAAAACATATTCACATCCTAACACCAGCTCTTTTCAGCTTTTAAAACATCAATAAAACTACTGATTCTAAAGGCTGATTTATACTTCTGCGTCACTCTTATACAGCGAGGGCTGACGTGGACATGAGCCCCACTCACTTGAGCGTCGATGTGTCCGTGACGCGAAGCAATTCTCCGCCAAAACACTTATGGGCAGTGTGGACTCTCTGATAGTCAGTCACCTATTTCCAGCCCCGCTACGATCTCTGTTTCCTTTTCCACAGCGATTCAGAACGTGTTCTGTTAATCTACAGCTGATACATGTTGCTGTTTATCATACAGACATGATTACATGAAGAATAGAGAGGAGGAGATTAAATACACGGACGATGAACAGGGATCCCGGAAGAGATGTAAATGCGGGAAAGACAATGCTTCTGTGCTGACCAATCACAGGGCTTGTGGTCCGTGTCAATTTGATGGGTAGTTACATTTTGGAGGAGGTGCAAATCGGCTACTTGTGTAGGGCTCTGTGTCGGTGCGGGAGCAATGCGGACCCCCGGCGTAGGCTAGGCCATTGATTCGACGCAGAAGTATAAATCAGCCTTAAGATTGAGAAAATCTTGTATTTAGAACCCTGTAATTTATCACTATATGTCACATCAGCTCTGTTTATTAAAGACTTCTTTATGTTGTTTAGAAAACAGACCCTAGTTTAGCAATAATATAAATACTGTTCTGTCAGTAAACGTTAGTTGTAATGTCTGTTTACCATGTGATACCAAAGTATTGATAGTGGTATCGATGAGGACTCTGATTGCTGAGGAAAATGGTATCCTTGACAACAATGTCCATCCCTGGTCTTTTGTAGGTATTTGCTTTAGTGGAGATTGTAGGCGTAGAGCTCAACCTTTGTAACTGTAATCAAGTAAACGTGTTTTTCTGTGTCATTGATCATTCATCGACATTTGTTCCTCAAATGCAATTCCCATAGCTTGTCTGTACAAAAACATGTTTATAATTGTTTTTCATTCTTTTTACAGCTCGCCAGCCTCTCAAGAAACGGATCTGGGAGAAAGAGGAGGTCCTTGCTGTTGAGCGGCACATGATGTCTTTCATCACGGCGTGCCGTGTTCCTGGCAAAAGCGACTGTGATAAGTGTCTTAAAGAGGAAAAAATAGCACTTAAACACAGAAACTGGCTAGCGATCAAATTCTATATTAAAAATAGAATTACAGCTCTCAAGCGAAAGTTTTAGATTGAACCCGTTTGTTTGTTAACATCAGAAGTGATCCGTTTTTTATAGTTGTGTAGGGCTTCATACACTGCATTCCAAAATAATATGAAAGTGTCATTTTTGTGAATAATTTAATAACATGTTAAAAGTCGTTTTCAAATTTGTCAAGAAGTCAGTTAGTGAATATGTTTCATCAGCTGTGCTGTCAAAATTATGCTTTTCAGCTGTATTTTCAAGTAATGCAGAATCTGCAGAAATGAGTGAACCAAATAATTTTGCAAGTTGGTGATAAGAGCATATAACTTGTGAAAATTAAAAACTAGGCACCATTTTAAACATTCTATAGATTGATCTATCATAGTTTTTGATTTTCACAAGTTAGATGCTCTTATCACCAACTTGCATAATAATTTGGTTCACTCATTTCTGCAGATTCTGCATTTATTTGAAAATACGGCCGACTTACTTTGAAAAGCATAATTTTAACGACACAGATGATAAAATATATTCACCATCTGACTTCAAACTAATTTGAAAACGACTTTTAAAATAGTTTTTAAAATGTTCATAAAAATGATACTTGCATAATAATTTGGAACGCAGTGTAGTGTTGGAAGTGTATCACATATTGTGGCAGTTCTGTTCAGCCATGGAAGGAGTTTGCTAAAGTTCAGTGCAGCACAGTTTGCACAGCACAAAGGCTGTGTCTGTAACTGTATTGTCAGTTAACCGCACTGATTCATTTTTCTTAGTTACAAAGACAGTCAGTGTCATTTTTTGTCTAACCAAGTGTGAGACTTTTTTGTACTTTACTTCAAGAGATGGAAAACACTTATGTTTGTTCAAAAAACATTAAAATAAAAGCTTTGAGCTTTAAAGTGCATCAGTGACTTAAGTATTTACTTTAGAACAGCTTACAGTAAATAGTGATACAAGGAATTTAGAAATATAATAACACTGCCAATACAGCAGGTATACAGTCATGGACATTTTTTTAGACCACCCTTGTTGTCTTCAATTTCTTGTTCATTTTAATGCCTGGTACCACGAAAGGTATATTACCTGAAGAATACAAGAACATGTCAAGAAAATGCAGCTGATTACATGATACTTGTCATATTTGACATGCTGAAGCTTACTTGTATTCCCAGGGTATATAATAGGCCAAAAAACAAGGGTGGTATAATCATTTTTCCATGAATGTAAATAATCTGAAGCATCTTGGTCCGACATGTTTCAACAGAGGGGCTTCTATAAAAGAGACTTACTTTGACTTACATGAATAATGTGATATCATCATTAATGTCATTTCTTACAGGAACTTTTGGTCTCAGTTCTTAAATGATGATGTGATATGTATGTGTGCACTTAACAAGGATGAGACAGTTGTAAACTTCTATGGCTTTTTAATTTTAATAATTTACAAAGCTTGACCAAAAAATATAAAGCATCCTCTTCTATTGAAATAATCATGAACTGCTGCAAATCTGGGACATTTATGCTGTACATACGAGAGAAAGGGACACACTTTGACTAATGACAAACCCCTATTGAAAGAGACACTTCCTGTGAGCTTGAAGGTACATCAGTGCAGGTGTCCCAGCAGGTCAGGAGACTGATCCTGTGAATCTTTTACTTTTAATATACCATAAACCTTACTATGTGTTCAGGACCTGTTGTACTATGACTTAACATGGCAGAGTTTTTTTATCACAGCCTACCAACCTCAGGGTAACTCTAGTTAGTAAATACCACCCAGGGAAATGGATCCACAGCACTTCCCTTCCATATCAAGTGTCAAGTGGTTCCACAAAGTAAGTTTGACCTGACTTTGTGTGAAGTGGTACCCAGGAAGTGAGAAAAACCAAACAGTGTGTATATTTAGACCCCAGAAGTAACTAAATACCTGACAGGTCCCCAGATAACTGTGTCTGGTCTGGTCAGGGACCTCTACTTTGTCTGATTGATAATTTGAAGTGATAACTCTGTTTATGTGCGCTCCAGGATGCTGCATGATTTTTTTCAGTGCTGTACAACGTCCAGAAAGGGTGGTCCTCAGAATGGATGGTCTGTACTGGTAACCTCACAACAACACAAAAACAAGGATGTGTGTGTGTGTGTGTGTGTGTGTGTGTGCGTGTGCGTGCGTGCGTGCTCCTCCTTGAGCCTGTGAGTGACTATGAGAGCACTGATAGGTAGCCTTTAAAGGTGCTGTGATTTGTTCTGTTCTCACGTGTTCGATGGTGAAGAGGAACAGTTTTCCGACCCCATTTTAAATCATTCAGTACAACTATTGCATCTGACATTTTTTTTTTTTTTGGTACTGGAAAAATCAACCAGAGTTTGTTCTGAATAACATCTCCATGTGTGCTTTTTGGAAAGTGTGTTTGGATTACTGCTCTACTAGCCAGAACACTAATGATTTACAAAAAAAACCTACATTTTTCTCAAGGCTAAAGTTGAATTTGACAGGTAAGATGGGAGAAAGGGCAGACAGCTAAACCTGGACAAAGTTAATCTATATAAAGTTAGCAGTGTAAATCCCCCCTCTTATATATTTGGGTGTATTTAGGATTATATGATGAAGTACTGGAGAGCTTGAATAAAAAACTTGGACTGTGACTGGCTGGGTGGATTGTATGCTAATAGTCTGATTAACTAAAAAAAGGCTAATGGAGAAATGGTTTCAAAAGTAAGTAACATTTAATAACTATAAGAAGGCTGATGGTACAGAATTTCTAAAGGCAATAGACAGACAGAACTTTTAAGTAAATGTTTTTGATAAATGTTTTTTTTTAATATTGGCTAAAAGTCATATATCAGAGTTGAAATAATTGAACTGAAAATTACTACATATTTAAAAAGTTGGACTTCATCTTATAGAAGATGAATAAACCACTCAAACAGTGATAGATCTTGTGTAATTAGCTGAAATATTAAACAAAATGTCATTGACTGATGTTTGACATAGGATGCCTAAATTAAAGACTAAAAACCAAAATTTAAGAAACAGAAAAACAGTTAAAATAGCTTCCTAATAGGGCTGTCACGATGTACCGGTATTGACATCTGTCATTTTCGTGGAAGTCTGCACTTGGGTCCTCCTTCCACCATTTTTCCTCAATGTGACACCATCTTTCTGATAAAATTAAATATGAATATTGTGCTAATAAGTAAGCATACAGTGTTATCGTGTAACTAATTTGTTTGGAGTAGAGGCAGTACTGTTTATCTGTTGGTGGCAACCTGCTGATGAAGTAAAAGTGAGGGAAGATGATGACGCAGCAGACGAAGACTCTGTAACCAGCTAGCTAGCTCGACTTTACCCCAGTGTGTGGCTTCTACTGCAGAGTGCAAATCATGTTGGAGGAGATGACAGATGAAAGCGAGGTACTGCTCCCAAAAATGTATCATCAGTTTGGGAGTTTTTTAGACTTTGTAAAAAAAAAAAAGACGTGTTTGTTGAAAACGTATAACGCAGAATCACACACAAAAGAAGAAGAAGCTGACGGCTGGTAATAAAACACAACTTTGAACATCATTAGAAATTGATGATGACTGGAATATTTGAAAAGTCAAATACAGTTTAACTCTGTAGTTCAACGTTGAAAAATATAAATGTAGATTATCAGTTCCCTCTTTCATTATTCAGCGTTTGGACCATGACTGGTGGAGTCCATGAAAGAGAGCCACATGTAAGGTCCGCTGGCGTCTGTCTGAAAACATTTTTCTGGATCAATCTAGAGGAGCATGCTGAGAGTTGGCCTTCCTCTGAACCCTCTCTGTTTGTCTCACAGCTGATTAGAGAGACTTGCATATCTGAAAGACTATTTATTCCCCTTCTCTTTTCATCTCCATCTGAAGCTTCCTGACACGCCAAAGGGGATGTGAATCGATGTGAGATCTGGGGAGGAGCAGAACTGTGATAAGTTTATTCCAAAGACATGAAAGGGAATGCCATAATAAGCCGTCTGCCCCAAAGTATTTTAGACTGCGAGAGCGTGTGAGAATTTTAATCTCACAGCTGTCTTCTCTTGTAGTCTCGGCTCCCAGCAACAGATGACATCTTTCGTGTGACAAATGAGAACTTCACGCTGTATCTGGGTTTCATTTGGAGTCAGACGAGCATTTTCAAAGAGGAACAATGAATATTTAGCCACGTCGTCGTCTCATCGCGTCTCTCCTTGTAACAGATAAACGTCTAAGAATACAATTTCATCCAGAGCGGGATGTCGACAGGCAGTTAGAGGGTTGTTGTGCGTTGCGGCGGTCGCTGGGGGAATTCATCGGTTCAGTGTGCACTGTTGTCAAGTGTGACTACAGAGTCTCTGCAACAACTTGTTATACAGCAAGTGAGAGGGCGACGCAGCAGGGGACGTTTTCACTGGCATGTAAGATGATTTTCACATTTCTACACACTCTGAAGGAAAGAACAAGAAACTTTGAGAGATACAGATACACAGAAATACCAGAGAGCTGTTTGACAAAGGAAGCGTCTGAATGAAGCTGTGATCAGACAGACTACACATGTTCTATAGGAGACCTTTGACCAGTTCCCCAGATTATCATCATTAGGGGAAGCTAGAAACATGATTGTAACTGTCTGATCCGCTTCGAGCAACAACTGGAGGATAATAATAATACTGAGAGTGTTGAAATTCTACAAAACACTCAGGGCCCAACTCTTTTGCTCCTCTGAACCTGTGCAGCAAGACAAACAGATGATGTCTGATTCCAGTGTTGGACAGGAAAGCCTGGTTTATACTCGTGCAATGGAGCGTCCACGTCGTTTTGGAATACTCTACCTAACACAGGACTTCCACCAGATCCATGTCCGGTCCGTCTCCGATCTGCTGCAATCCAGCTCTGGGCTCTCTCGTCCGTCAACACCCACCGGTTGTGTTTTGAGAACGCAGCACGGAGCAGGACCGCCGGACAGCTGGAGTCATGTGACCGCTCATCATGACGGTTTGTTGTTGTAGTGAATTGAAATGCAATCTGGTGATAACACAGAGTGTTTTATTCTGAAAATTAACCGGATGTTTTCATTTTATTTTGGTGCCTGACTTCCTGTCCCGCTCCATCTGCTCTGTTGAGATTGATGCGTCGTGCTCCTGCAGCCTGGACAGCATCACTCTAGAGCCAGGGCAAGCTTTCCCTTCTGCAGTTCTCCTATACAGGCTAAAGAGGGCGCCAAACTGCAGGAGAGCTACCTAGAAATAAGAGTGGGTTAAAAAAGAAACTACAGGTAGTTTAACCCTTAGATAAAAGATGACAACAGATACAGGGTGACTCTCCTTACTGTCAGAAATATAATTTTTATTTTGTGAATAAAAGAAGTGTTGCCCACCTGCCGGATCAGAGGCGCAGCTGGAATGCAATGGAACGGGTCCAGTGGGATCAGTGGGAACACATTGACTAGAATAGAAAACTATTAGATCTGGTGCCGTGACAGATCGGATACAGACCGGACACAGATCTATTGGAATTTGGCCGACGGTGTGATTTCTCTGCTAGCCATGTCTCCAGTTTCCGGTTCTGCTACATTCTCTGCATGTTTGTGCAAACAAAACCATGCTGATTGACTATGAGTGTATTTTGGAAATTGAGCTGAGAAATGTTAAGCAGCAGTTGATCGTACTGCAATTATTCAACTTTAATCCAATATGGACCAATGTGATGCAACACTTGTTTCAGGTGTAATGGCATGGCATAGCGAGAATTCTTAAATACAGATGGACAGTTTTATTCAGCAATGAGACTGAATAAGACACTTTGATCAGCAACACACTGGATTTATCTGAGACAACATGAACACTGATGCAGAGAGCCAAACATTAAAGCAACATCATGCAGAAAGAAGTATTTTTCAGAATCGGCCTCCCTAGAAACTCCCTTCTTCCCAGAAGCGCTAAAGTCAGTCCAAGATTCACTTTCGTCTGGCCTCTCTCACAGTCACTCTCTCTTTTTCTCTGCTGTGTCAAAGTCCTCTTCGTTTTCTTCACCTCTGCCTCGATGCTCGCTCTGAGAATACCGAGCCGAGACCTGTAGCAGGAAATGTTTGCCATCAAGGCTCTCTGCCAGAAAGCCCCGCAGTTCTTCTCCTGGGAGATTGTAGCTGCTCAACCCACGTTGCAAAGTGCAAGAACAGGCCTTGGGGTGCATTCTGGGAATAGATGACGTGTCATTCTCTCTTTTACAAGTCAGTTTATCAGTAAAAAAAACTGTGAGCTCTTATTGAGAGGTAAAGGAGTTTCATTTTGTTTGTGGTTTTACTTTCCCACAGTGCAATCAATGTTAAATCTGCACTGTGTTGCATAAAAATGAGCGTCCCTCATCGGCGCTAACATCACTCTGCAGCTAATGTCGATAGCTACACGCTAACAGAGCGGCTGTCTGTGTGAGGGATATAATAAAGGGAAGACAAACTGATAATTATCCCCTCTGGCTCCACGTCTGTCTGCGCTCAGCCCTGGTGTTTAAGACAGCGGTGAAGAGCAGATATTCCCACCGCATGCTGCGGAGGTGTCTTTCTCTTGAAGATTATCCAAACCCTCTGATGCTGCAGGGGCTTCTCTGCTGGCTTCACATTCATGTTCAAAGTTCAAATGTAAAACTTGGAACGATGTCTGATGGAGACCTACAGCAGAACTTCTCGATCATAAATATCTGTATGCACGCAGCTTCCAGGCGATGTTTTTCCAGGGCGTCAAAGTGAAGGTTATTTGGTGTGATCTGGATATTTATATCGATGTGGTTTGGCAGAATCAACAACCATCAGAAATCAAATGTCTCATCTTATTGTGTGGTCTGTCTCCAAGCCTTTTTCCACACATTTCCAACGCCTTTGGTTGCTTTAGTGCCAAAGAGAATCCTTTTATTCACATCGAGGAGACAGTGTTCAGACTTTTGTTTTAATCAGAAGAGAAAATACCTCAGCAGTTAGAGACGTGTACTTTAGATCAAAGCGTCTCACATGGTTTAGGGTTATTTTTTTAAACACAAAGGGTCTGAAATATTCAGCCAGGAGATTCTTTTGTCTTTAAAAGTGAATCAACCTTCATTCATTTGACCCCGCCTCCAGTTTTTCACTTAACAAATATTTTTTGATGTTTTAAATTACAGTTGTTTTTTAAACGTGGTTATTTGAGGTGTTTATTAGGCAGGGTTGGGTAATGTTATGGAAGTAGCTCTTTACTGTTTAATGGTTATATTTCTGCATTATTCACAAAGTAGAGTAACATATTACAGCAAAATCACACCAGATCTGTGTCCGGTCCGTCATGGTACTGGATCTGACAGGTTTCTATTCTAGTCTATGTGTTAACTCCTACTGAATCCGCTCTGTTGCGTTCTTGCTCTGTCTCTGATCCTGGCAGGTCAGAGCCCTCCAGATCAGATACACAAGACTTCTATTTTCGCTGGATGCCACACAACACAAACCCAATGTGAATATTTCCATGAAGTGACAGCCGTCTGCTCTGTTAGCTCACTCAAGCTCGGGCTGAATTAGCTAGCTAAGCGTGCACACTGACACAACTGTAGGTTTACCTTCTGCTGGTACACTGCTACCTGCCATGAAGTTGGAGGGAAACAGAAGTAGAGTGAATGCTTCTGGGATTTTCTTTTTTGTGGTGAAAAAACAAAAATACAGTGTCATGAATTACTTAAATTGCCAAACAAAGATGTTACGTGCAAAGATGATACTTTGTCATAGGGTTAGGGAATCTAATTACTTCAATGGATTACTCTGTAACACATAACCCCTTACACTGCTCACTGGGATCCCAGTCAGCTCCGCCCCTTTGTTGAGGGACCAACACAGAAGCTAGGTTAAACCATAGACTGTATAAATAATGGAGTATCCGTGACGTCCCCCATCTGTTTCTGAAGCGCTGTTTTGACGCCAATAGTCAGCCGGAACCAGATTGAAATGCTGAACTCAACCTAACTTCTGTCAAGGGAAAAGTGTGAGGAAAAGAGGTGGGCTTTGAGCCTCTTAGCCAACAGCTACAGGGTTCCCGCCTGTCAATCAAGTCAGCTGTGCCTCTCATAATGGAAAACTCGTAATCTTAATATCTTCGAAATTGCCACGTTATGAAAAAAATCTCCCCCCCTTACAGTGTGTGCCGATTGAGAAATGAGCTATTCAGACCACACTCGATTTTTTGTACCAGGCTGTAAACATGTTTATTTCTGCTGTAAAGATCGTCTTTTTAGAATTTGTGTGTATGTGGTTACCAGTAGTACTTCCGGAGTCAGCCGCAAGTGGACACTCAATGAACTGTAGTTTTTAAAGGTGACATATCATGCTTTTTCCATCAATATATATTGGTCTAAGAGGTCCCCAAAACATGTCTTTAAAGTTTATGCTCAAAAAACCACTTTGAAATCAGATTTTGGCATGCCTGAAGAACCCTCTTCTTCAGCCCTGCTCAGAACGGTTGGTTTTCCCTCTGACCACGCCCCCTCAGGAAGTGGATATCCCCTCGGCTCTCCAGCACGTTAATCTAATGTTTACATGTTGGCTGAATATACACGGCAGCTCACAGACCCGTGTTACTTCAACCCTCTGAATCTGATCCAGAATCTGATCCTGATGGAGAGGCGCCTGCAGCAGAACCTTTCTGAACGATTGCTCACAGATTTTGTGTTTCTTGTTGTTTTATTTGTCAGTATGTGTGTCTTGGTACACAGCTACAAACATGTAGCTATGTGGCTATGCTAACTAGCGCTAGCACTTATCCATGACAAATAAAAATCATCCACTAGATCTTCAAATCTGCAGACGTGGGGAGTAAAACTGACCATTGTGTTTATTAAGACAGCCTACAACTAGCATGCCTCCCTCCTAAGCTCCTTGTTAGCACACGTGTGTGCAGGGAATGAAAAATGGAGTAGAGTTGAGTTGTATTTTATACAGTCTATGGGCTGATCAAGCTCCGAGCTCTGACTCCGTGACAGACCGGATATTGTTGTGACGTAACAAAAACACGGAAAACTGAAACGGATCGTTTCACACACATTTACAGAAAGGTGGAGAAATCTGGGGCAGAATGGATTTTTTTCATTTTCTGGGGTTTTTAGACATGCCAGGGAAACATATTTCAGGTAGAGAACCAATAAAAAGTTGATTTTGCATGATATGTCACCTTTAACACTTCCGCATTGGCCTGGAGGTTTCCGCTTGGGCTAAACACCATTGCAGACGGGTTGTGCAAAAACTAAATAGTGCAAACCAAATGGGCTTTCTGATGGCAAAGTAAAGTTCTGCAAAACTTCTCAGTAAAGTGAACACCTAAACCGAGATGAGATCTTGGGTCAGAGTCTCTCAAAATTAGCTTAATTACATGGCAGAATTGGCCCCATCTGCAGATTACTGTAGCCTAGCTTTCATGCTGTTTCTCCGGGCAGTTTCTCATTACAGGGGCCGAGCTGGCAGGTCTCCATTGTGGCTAGTACAATTACCAATGACATTTAACTCATACCACTTCACATAAATACCCTGGAATATCCTTTTAAGCTTAGAACATATTCAATTATGGATCTGCATGCATGCCACATGCATGAGTCAATGCCTCATGGGCCACCCCAGTCACAAAAAGTCTCAAAACGCCCCTGATCATGTCGTGTAGAAATGCATAATTCCATTATTTGTTGTGCAGGGAAGCTATAGGACCAAAGTTCAGATTGCAATAGGAAAATTAGGAACTGAAAGATGAAAAAAAATAAACTGTCAGATGTGGTAGGTAGAAAACAGACAAACATGTAAACAGGCAACTTTGTCCAGGCAGAGAAGTCGAACTCACAATAGAGAAAGAGTTAGAGCATCATGGATGAACTGGAGAAGAAACTTATAAAAGAGTCTAATTCATAGGGAGAGTGAGAGTGACTTTTAATTTGGGAACAGGTGAGCAGGTGGGCCAGGAAGGTAGGGACACACATGGGCTGATTAAAACAGGTAACAGGTGTGCGGATGGAAATAATGGGGAAAGTTTGAGAGCATCTGGCAGAGAGGAGGCATGAGAGCTTAGGAAGATGAAATTATACTGATGAGCAGGTGCCAGCAGACTGTGACCGTATCATCATCTTTATGATCCTGAGGTTTAAATCTTTATGCAGCTTTGATTTTATGATATGAAATCTATCAGATCTACTTTCAGACCTTCATAACGCTCATTTTTATCCATGTACAAGAAAATCTTGGGGTGTCGAGCAGTTTAACAAACAATTTGAGCCAGACCTGCAAAACACAACAAAGAAGAGTACTTTGGAAAATGTTGGAACTTTTTCAGAAGATGTTTTGTGGGTTGGATGCAAACAGCAAACTCCAGCCGCAAGAAGTGAAAACAATGTGGAAGTGTTAAAAACTGCAGTTCCTCTAGTGTCCACTTGAGGCTGGCTCCGGAAGTACTGGAAACCACATACACACAAATTCAAGTCAACCTTAACAGCAGAAATAAACATGTTTACAGCCTGGTACAAAAAAAATGAGTGTAGTCTGGATAGCTTATTTCTCAATCGGCACACACTGTACGGGGGGAGAATTTTTACGAGTTTCTCATAATGACTCATAATGTTTGGTATCAAGACAGTGCTTTAGGAACAGATGGGTGACGTCACGGATACTACGTCCATTAATTATACAGTCTATGGTCGCACATGAATCTTTTTTTGGCCATAGAAAAATATCAAATTAACGTAAACTCACAAGCCTTAACAATGTTTGATAGACCACAAAAGAAGACGACAGCAGCAAGACACACGCCGAAAAGTACATATGAAGAGTACACATCAACACGTTCAGTCTGACAGCTAGACACCTGTCAGACTGAATCTTATACAAAGCACTTTACTGACTGAATGCATTTACTTTATTATGGTTTTTATCATGCTGCTAATACTTGTGTTTTATTGTTTTATGGGTTTTTTTGTGTCCTTGAAAGTTTCAGTGTTTTTTTTAAATTCAAAGTCTCAAGCTGGTTAGAAACTGTATTTCGTTTCACTATGTATACAAATACTACAGGAAATGACATAATGAATAATGAATAATTTTTCGTGTGGGACCACGTGGGTCAAGACAATTTTGGGTAAAACATACGTACCAGCTTACTTATCTGATTTCATACATCAAGGAAGCATATATGATGATGATTACTTTGAAAAATGGAGGAAATTTTAGAGGAGAGATTGTGCGAGTTAATCAAGCAGCAACCTCTGGTCTCAAAATATGAAGCCCATGCAGAAGTGTTATAAACTGCAGCTCATTGAGCGTCTGCTTGAGGCTGGATGCAGAAACACCAGAAACCACATACACACCAATTAAAAAAAGACGATCTTTACAGCAGCAATATAAAGGTTTACAGCCTGATTTGAAAAAACGGATTGGGTCTACGTAACTCATTTCTCTATCAGCACACACTGTACGAAGGCAAATTTTTTTCTAACGTGATGGTTCAGAAGATATTAAAATGACCAATTCAGGACATGGCTGACTTAACTGACAGGCAGGAACACATAGCTGTTGGCTAGGAGGCTCAAACCCCACCTGTTCACCTCACACTAAGTTTGGTTGAGTTCAGCATTTCCAATATGGCTCCAAAACATTGGATACTAAATCCATTATTTTTACAGTCTATGGAGTTGATTAGAAACTATAAACATACCTAATGTTACCTCACCTGGCAGGTGTAGTGGATGTAAAGCAGCAGTCTCCACCTACACGAGCTCCAGTGATGCAAGCTGCTGGTTGTCTTTATCCCTTCAATGTAGTCTGGACCTTTTCTGTTTAAATTTTTTTTTGCAGCATAAAAACAAAGAAATGCTTTGTTGCTGTTTCATATTGGTACTCACTGTACATACAGTAGCTTCCAGGAAACTTAAAGAGTCAGCAAGTTTTTCGTGTTTATAGTGAAAGTTAAGTTAACTTTCGCCGTCTACTGGTGGTAGTATGAAATGATGTATCCTCACTGGATGTAAAAACTAAATAAACAGAGGTGTCTTTTTGTTACTGGTTGGCGTTTTTATTAGTTGTATTGTTTTTGCAAAGCCTCAGATACCACATAATAGGCCCGATCTACTAAAGGTTTGCGTGTATAAAAACACGTGCAAACTTGATAGCGCGCGCAAAGCTGACGTACTAACCGGGAGCACCGAGGATTGCGTCTTTCAAATGAGCAAAATAGCACTCGCAAATCATTTAGCGTGTTTGCCTTCATGAATATGAAGAATACATGTAGATCATCAGAACGCGCAAAATACTGGGAGGAGGAGATGCAAATGTAATCATTTAGCACACGCAATGTGATTTATCAAACCTGAAGCAGATAGCGCACGCTGTATTTGCGTCTATATTTAGCACGTTTGAAAGGCAGGTGCAAACTGGCACAGCATTACGCACACTTGGCTGCGGTCACTGTAACGCTCATCATACCATCGCTTTACAACATGCCCGCAAAAGCTGGGCTTACAAGCATTACTAAATGTCTTAGTCAATCAAACCAAGAGAACAAAATAATAATAATAAAACAACACAAATTCAAAGCAGTTCAGCACCACGGATAGCGACCGCACCATTCTGACACCCACTTTAACTTTTTCAGCTAATGAGAGCACAGTAGGCCACTGTATCAACAGCTATAAAGTTTAGTAAAATTGACACAGCGGCCCACATCTTCACATACAAACAAAAAATCAATATGAAGTACTCGGCCTACTCACCACTGTTTGGACGAGCCTTAAGCTCCGCGGACTTGTTCACAATGCACTGTATGTCCATTTTCTTTGATCTGTCATTCTCAATACATAACATGACATGTCCACTCAGTCTATTCTGTCCCATCGTGCTCATCAAGGGGTTTTTAGTTAGTTTTAACGTGAATGAGGGCTCACTGAGCTGCGCCAGGCAGCTCTGCGTAACTCCTCATCTCGTGCTTGCAGCAGTGTGTTGGGGCGAATTGACTCAAACATGTTCACAGTTCCATTTAAGCCGGTGAATCTTTGGGACAGTTGCTGGAAGATGATATCAGGCATTAAACACGTTCACCCGAAAGTTCCTCCCTGGGACAGTGAGGCGACTGTCTTCATCCAAGTGACGCCTAACTTTTCTAGAGCAAGAGTGGCAGACTAAGCCTCATCAAATTGCTCTCTAAACTCCATCAAAACACTGCGTTTCGGAGAAGAGTAAATGCGTTTATTTCATTGGCAGATCTTCTGTTTTTTCTCACATCATTCACCTTTTCACAGATGGCCTCCCAAATCGTGTTTCTAACGCTGAGATGTCTCTGCTGGAGTTCACCGGTGTGTTTATTTCCCTCCTCCACTAAAACCTCCAACTCCATGTCTTCAAACTTCATTTATCGCTTAAGGCCACTCTGTTCTCTCAAACTCTCCATGGTGACAGCCGATAGCACACCCAAAATCCTCGTGAAATAGGGCGGTCCGCACCACTTTTGCACTGGTTATCATTTGCGCACGCAGTCTTAGTAGATCACTCGCAACACGCCCAGAAATAACACGTGCAAAATTATTATTTGCACACGCAAATTAGCGCTCGTTATTTGGGATCTTAGTAGATCAGGCCCACTGTGTTTTTACTCTTCAGATAAAGAGACCATTGTATAATACTAAAGGGGGAAATCATTATTCCCTGTGCTGTTACACAGTTAATATATGTTCATTTTATTCCTGTTTTATTATGAGTTTCAGTTTTGTTGTCACTTTAAGAGTAACAGAAAGTGTGGCTCTAGTGGTTGGGTCACATGACCTGTGAACAGAAAGTGAAAGAGCATTAGAGAGCATGGAGGTGTTTCTTAATGGCAGTAGCAATCCAGGGACATCTGCCTGAACGTTCTTGTTTTTGATAGCATCGTGGGTAAGTGTTCTTTGTATAATGTATATCTTTATTAGTAGCAGATTATTTTAGGGATTAACGTATTTTGTAGTGTGATACTGTGTTCCCTAGTTAATGGTAATAAATAAATAAATAAATAGATGTATAAATAAGGTTACGTTAAAATGATTTAATTCATTAGAGGTGATATATGTTTATTAACACTGTATATATGTCAAAGCAACACTGATATTGTTTTGTGTATATTTTATAGTTTCACCCTTTTCTGAGGTACCAATAAACCTGTGGACAAGCAGACAACGTCTTCAGAGTCTTGGTGTAAAGAAAGAGTTTAGCTGTCTGTCAAGGTGTATACAGGACATATACTGAGGACAGAACATTCCCTGTATGATAACTAAAATAATCCAGTATAACTCAGCATTTACATGTAAGTATTAGTTATGATGCTAGATTCCCTCTTGCCATGTAGCTGCCTGTAATCCTGCAGTAATTGTGATGATCTTTGTATTTCTCTGACTCAGATTCAGTAACAGACCCGACACTGCTCAGCCTGACGGAGCGCTTCTAAAGACGCTGATAAAGATAAATAACTTCCATTCAGGCAAATTTCCTGCATCATTAAACATGGCAAACCCATTAGATTGGAGACGTTAGGATCCCACAAGAGATCAGCTAAATCAGATCCACTGCAGTGATCATAAAAGAGGAATAGCACCCTGCCAGCCTGCAGCATCAAAGAGGATATAAGAACTTAACATGGCTCTTTGTGCATGAATAAACAGGACCATGATTCACTCTGCGTTCACATAAAAGCAGCTCTGCCCTTTATTTTGACTTTCATTTATTCAGTCACAGGCTGATTCACTTAATGCATATAATAACCTCTACTGCCTCTTTGTCTGATCTGCATTACCTTTACTCATCATAGAACAATAACACTCCAACACAAACCATGAGCAACACAGGAGTCAAAGCAGCAATCACCGGCTCGACTCTCTGCTCCTGTGATGGCTAATTGCTGTTTTTTGTCAGTCAGGAGGCAGAATGTGACCTCTGACCCCAATCACTCTAATCTCTATAACAGAATAGCAGATAATTGAGGAACCAAATATATGCTACAGTCTGCACACTTTCTGTTAAACTCTTTATGAACATCTTTTATGATCAACAAAATGGATCAGTTATAAAACAAGAGGACCAAAACTTTATTTTTCATAGCAGGCTGTAGACATGTTCACCACTGCTAAAAAAAAAAAAAGGTTTTTAAGACAAGCTCTAATGGGGATTCCTTAGCTTTTGAAGCCAGGCTCACATCAGACTTCCACCAGATCCGGGTCCAAGCTGCTGCAGTCCGGCTCTGTGCTCTCTGGTCCATCAACGCCCACTAGTTGTGTTTTCAGAACGTAGCACGGAGCAGCTTGAGTCACATGACCATGGTTTTCCCGATCTACCTTCTCTGATGAGATTGATGGGTCGTGCTCCGGCATAAGGCAAAAATAGGACTCTTGCTTCTCTGATCCAGAGGGCTCCGACCTGCTGGATCAGAGACGCAGCCGGAACACAACAGAGCGGATCCAGTG
Organism: Notolabrus celidotus; assembly: GCF_009762535.1. NCBI lineage: Eukaryota > Metazoa > Chordata > Actinopteri > Labriformes > Labridae > Notolabrus > Notolabrus celidotus. The sequence goes on along the minus strand of NC_048284.1, from coordinate 29,935,127 downwards.
GAAGTTAACACATTGACTGGAATAAAAACCTATCAGATCTGGTGCTGTGACGGATCGGGGACGGATCTGTTGGAATACGGCCATTATGCCCATTCCTCACATATATGGAAATTTTTAGAAACACATTTTTTTCTCTCTCATATGGTCTTACATCCACATCTAAACAGTTTTTGGTCACTGAGGGTGAAGTTTTTCAAAAACTCCTTCTTAGGTGGAGATTTTAAAACTCTGTTTTGTTGTTGTGTGGACAGTGAAACACGAAAGTCTTGGAAAACGCTGACTTACCTGCACATGCGCCAAGATGGTGGGCTACTGGTTTGTTTATGTCATCTTGGTACTGTTTGGTTTAATTGCATGTTAAGAGGGAAACCTTGCTGTTCTTTGTCTTTACACCGCGGCAAGGCAAGGCAAGGCAAGGCAAGGCAAGGCAAGGCAAGGCAAGGCAAGGCAAGGCAAGGCAAGGCAAGGCAAGGCAAGGCAAGGCATTGGAGACATTCAGACAGGCATAAAAGAAAACAGAAAAGAAAAGGAAAATTTGAAATATATTAAAAATTACATTAATTTTTTAATTTAAAGTGAGTTAAAATAAGCTAAGATAGGAAGGCAGTGGCAAATAAAAAAGTCTTAGTCTTTGATTTAAAAGAGGTGAGAGTTGGAGCAGACCTACAGCTCTCAGGGAGTGTGTTCCAGATATGTGGTGCATAATGACTAAACGCTGCTTCACCATGTTTCGTTCTGACTCTTGGGACTGAAAGCAGACCAGTACCTGATAACTTCAGAGGTCGAGGTGGTTCATAAAGTAGAAGCAGATCAGCAATGTATTTTGGGCCTAAACCATTCAGTGCTTTATAAACCATCAGCAGGATTTTAAAGTCTATTCTCTGACAGACAGGAAGCCAGTGTAGAGATCTAAGAACTGGAGTGATGTGGTCTACTTTTTTGGTCCTTGTTAGGACTCGAGCAGCAGCATTCTGTATGAGCTGCAGTCGTCTGATGGACTTTTTAGGGAGTCCTGTAAAGACCCCATTACAGTAGTTTAGTCTGCTAAATATAAATGCATGGACCAGTTTTTCTGCATCCTGCTGAGACATAAGTCCTTTAATCCTTGATATATTCTTGAGGTGATAGTAGGCGGACTTTGTAATTGTCTTAATGTGGCTGCTGAAGTTAAGGTCTGAGTCTATGATTACACCAAGGTTTCTGGTTTGGTTTGAACATTTCATCGTTGCAGATTGGAGCTGAGCAGTAACCTTTAACCTTTCCTCCTTGGCTCCAAAAACAATCATTTCAGTTTTTTCTTTGTTTAACTGAAGAAAGTTCTGGCTCGTCCAGTCATTGATTTGTTCAATGCATTTGCTCAGTGTTGGTATGGGACTATAATCCCCTGGTGATATGGTGATGTAAATGTGTGTGTCATCTGCATAGCTATGGTATTTTATTTGGTTGTTTCTTATTATCTGACCTAAGGGGAGCATGTAGATGTTGAATAGCAGAGGCCCCAGAATGGATCCCTGAGGTACTCCACCTACGATTTTCATCCGCTCAGATGTGTATTTACCTACAAGGGAGAATAGATATAATACACTCAATAGTTTTCGTTCGCACATGCACACTTTGTACTTCTATGGTGATTGACACGACATGCTAATTACACATCATCATCACTTGCATGTTGAGAGCATTCAAAAAAAGGACAGCCTTCGATGTGCCACTGTCACATAATCTTTGTTCGTGCTTCAAAAGATGAAGCCCCTGATTTGGGACAGACATTATATATATCCTTTGGGATATTTTGTGTGCAGGAATACAGTCTCGCCTCTCTTTCGATGGTCATGTCAGCAGATTTTGTTCCTCTCTTAAATCTACGAGAGAAGTGATGACTGAATCCCATCCTGCTGTCTGCTGAGACTGTTTTAGACATGTTGTTGTTGAACAGGCTCTGAGAGCATGTTAAACACAAACCCTGTGAATGTTTTGTTTCTTCATAACTTCAGTTACTGCTGCTGCTGGTTTGGGAATAAAGGGTTCAAAAGCATCTTCAGAGAGTATCTGTACTTTTTACAAACACAACTCAGACACAAACACACTTAACATGCTCTTGTTATCTTGCTCTGTGTCATAATGTTTCTATTATTCATGCAGGATTTTAATCTTTGGCGTTTGTTGGATAAATCTGAAGATTGCTCTTACGTAACACTCTTGTTGATGACTGCGTGCTGTTAATTTTTAAAACAGGTCGTCTTTGTTATCATTGGTTTCACTTGCAGTTCAGTCAATGCATAAAAACTTTGTGATTACAGTTTTATGATGCATCATGTTTCGTCTCAAATGAAGGCTTTGTTTGTATTTAGTGAGCTACAAATGATTCATACCCCATCTGTAGACCTCTGTGTAAAATGTAAAAGGCCTTCTATCTTTTAGTTTGTTCCTTAAATGGTAAAACATTTAATATTGTATTTTTAACAGCAGTAACTTCATATTACTGAACTGTTGAAGACGCTAAAATACGATCAACTTATTGTATACAGAGTTTACAGTAGTTTTTTTTAATGTCGGCCAGTTTGGTCGGTGATGTTCCGGTCACAAAGGACTAATGTCAGATAAAAACTCTGAATAACCACATCTGCTTAATGACCTTCATTTACCAGCAATAAAACACAAAAAGTAATGTATTAATTATTAATGTGATTGTTTCTGGAAGCAGCTAACTGTACGACACTTCCTGTGTTTATTTAATTTAAACAGGAATACAAAGGAGCTCACTGGGATTCAAGCGACTGAGGAGGTCGGATTATCTGGTAAATTGAGACAACCTTCGTCCGTCACTTAAATTTCAGCTTTAGGTTCTACTAGCCAGTCAGCCCAAATTAGTACAACCAGCCTTGTGTCTTTAGTTACTCACGAACATTTGACATGCAACTGGAACAACTTGTTTAAGAGAATTAAGGGAGTAAATAACTTTATTTGCGCCTGGTGTTAACACCAAATTATACTCTTTAAAAAAGCGGTCGTCCCTATGTGCCCACAGTCCAATGGTCCCACAGCCCTATGTTCCCACATGTCAAGGACATTTTCAAAATAAGGCCTTGTGTCCCCACGTTTTCCTTTAGTTTAAGCCACTGCAAACTATGGCTTGCTTCCAGTTGCTGCGCTTTGTACGACTGATCAGACCAGAAGCTAGTCAGTGTGAGGCCTCTGTGCTACTCACTTTAGTTTGGTTATTTAAAAGGACAATGTGCACTTACATTAAATGTTTGCAATAAACAAAGAGATGGGCGCACCGGGTTTAGCTAAAGCTACATTCCATCTGTCGTCCATTTCTACTAGATAATAGGTTGGGTGTAAGGGGTACCAAATTTGGTGGAAGGGGGAAAAAATCTGATACAAATTTCTGATAAAATAAATGTGGGAACACAGGGCTGTGGGAACATAGGCATGCTACCCTTAAAAAGACGCGTAGTAGCTGTCCCACTCATAAGAAAATATTAGTGCATCTGCTGACGCATCGACACTGAGTTTTTAATGTAACAAAGGGCTTGGAGGTTGCATGCTTTTGTTTTCCTCGTCTCCTGTCATGAAGTTTCATCCTTCAGAATGAGGTCAATCAACGCCAGAAGATGAGACACACTCATGGCTATCTCCTCACACTCCTGCTTCAGCTCAACCCAGCATGGGCCAAAAACTCCCCAGCCTGAGGTTGAAACTAAGTGCTTTGGGTTCTTTTTTTCCCTTTGGTTGATAAAACAACTTGAGAGAGAGAGAGGAAATGTGGGGAGAGAGGGTGTGAAGACATGCAACATACCATATCATAAAGAGGAATCGATCCAACAACCTGTGTTGAGGACTATGGCCTCTGTACCTGCTCTACCAACTGAGCTAAACCAACACCCCAACACCAAGCTTTTAGTAATATTGTATCTGTGAATAGAGCTGAGTACTTTTTGATTATTTTTCTCATGCTGGAAAAGTGGAGAAAAGGTCTTAATATTGGTTTATTCAAAGAAGGTATTGGTCTTCAATACAGGAACAGCTAAAGTCTAACCAAAAGCATAAGTAAATATTGGATCCAGGTCCCGCTCTGCAGACTTCTTTGTCTTCAAAGACAACATATTGTGGTGATTATGTTAACCTTTGGGCACAGAGACACCCGAGTGTTTAAAGAGTGAGAGCTTTGGTCCAAATAAGATCTCCTGCAGAGCTGGACGTGCAGCAGCATACCTTTTGTTGTGAGTATATATTGACATTTCACTCTCCAGTAAATGAGCAGGGCCTGAACCCTGGTCCTCCATGTGGGTGAAGAGCCACAGAGCAATTGAAAGGCAGCTCGGGGAAGAGGACAGGAAGTAGACATAGCCTAGTTTGTTTTTCTCTGGGCCAATAGAGTCGGCAGTTCAAACACAGACGTTTGTATGCTACATAAACATCTACTTATTGCTGATGGACCTGGACTAGACCATCACTTTCAACAATGTCTGCCTGCTTGTGGGAGGCCGAAGCTTCACACACAAGAACACACCACAGTGTTGTTTCGCTGCAGTTTGGGGAAAAGACAGCTTTTTATTCAAACTGTTTTTGGTAAACAGGCACTTTTCAGAAAAGTTTTAGAACAAGATTATTGTTAAGAGTGCGTGGTGGCTAAAATTGTATCTGATATTCACCGGCCTAGTCTGAATGTTCAGAGATATCTTTGCTTTCTTGTGTGGAGTATTTCTACAAAGGAGGGCCAGAGGAAAGGGTTTGAAATCTTGGTACACAACTCGTTATGTTATTTGTCTAGTTTTAAGGGAATAACTGTCAAAAAATGGCATTTACAAAAAGTATTTATCTTTAGTTATGAACCCTTTTTTGACTCTGTTTTGGGGCTACTGATCAAAGATTGGCCTTATGGCTAACTCACATTTACATGGATGCTATGCTGAAATGTTCATTAATATGCACTGTCCCTTTAAATAAATAAATAAAAATAATAAATATGGGGCGCTGGTGGCCTTACGGTCTAAACGCCCCACATACAAAGGCTATAGTCCTTTTCGCGTGGTAACTGGTTCAATTCCATTCCTTTTTTGATAGTCTTGATATCAAGGTTTTTGATTTGCAGCTTTTGCTTAGTCAGGAATCGGTTGTAATCGCAGTATACGCTCTTTAAAAATGAACACAATCAAGTCTGAGGGTTTTGGGCTGGGTGGCGGATAGGTCTCCTTTCTTTTCTCTCAGTTAATGTAAATTGTAAAGAGATTCATTGCCACAGCTGTGTGATTTGTGACTGTATTGAAAAGATGAAAAGCAAACATTTATATTTTTGCGTTACCCTTTTTCCTTGAGCCTTTCAGTGAATTTGAATTTTTTTTTTTTTCAGAATACATCCATGGCCAATAGTTCATTGGACCAAAGCTAAACCATTAAATGGTTTTGGGGAAATTTGACGAAAAACCCAAATTCTTGTCTTTCAGGTAAAAGGCGTCTACTTGTAGGCCTGTGGTTGAAGCATGGCATCTTTCTGAAGCAGGGAAACCAATTTTACAAATATGATTGCTGCAAATATGATTGATGTTTAATCCACTTTATGTTCCCGAGCTTCGCACAGGGTGTGCTACCTAATGTAGGGTCAGGGTTTGGGTCTAACTGAACATGAATCATAAATGTGAAAGTGTTTCGATAAATGCTGTGATTGAATTATGTTGGACTACACGCAGAGTTGGGTCGGTGCCAACATTTTAACCATTGCTGTATTTGATGAATCCCTGACTTAAAGTAAGAACGAAGACCCAAATACAGACGAGGAGAGAGGAGAAGGAGACTTTCCAAAGTTCTCACAAACTTAGTAAAAAGAAAAGCTGAACAGAAGTTGGTGAAAGAAAAACTTAGAGGCTTTAAAGTGTTCAAACTTTAGACTGTAGGTCCACAGCTGTGAAAACTGTATAAACACTTTAACAAGGCAAAGCCCTCAACTTCTATAATGATAATCCTCCCCAGGTGAGCGCTCAGTAGGAGTCCACAGTAGGAGTGCAGGTGTGCTAAAGCTCTCACTGGAAGCAGCCATCAGGAAACAGAGAGAACAGACCAAGCTCAAAGCACTCATACAAAGAGGAGTATTCAAAGATAAATAAACCCAACTCTCCGTGAGGCTGACCGCGGTTACAGTCGGTTCAATGAGAGTTTGAGCATGAACAGAATTTATTCCAGGAAACCGGGTTCAAGTCCGGTGCTGCGTTGAACATTTATTGAACAAAATCTGGGCAAAAAGGTTTATTTAGAAAAAATTAACTGAAACGGAAAAACAGGAAATCAATATTTATTAATAAACATATTTTGGTGCAGAAATAAACAAACCTCATGTTTCGGATCAGGAATGATTAAACGCAAACAGACCAAAGTATGTCAATTACAACCAATAACCATCTATAAACCTGAGCTACATAGTTTTTATTACTGCTCCTGTCTGAACTGCAGTCATTTAACAACATAATCACAGATAAGAAGCCTTACTTCTTACTGCGTAAAGTAATCAGCAATTACTGTGTATCGGCATCGTTTGTGGTGTCAGTATTCACTGTGCTCTCAACACATTGCACCAACCTCTAACACAGGGTTTAAAGGTTGTATCAAAGTCAAGTAGAGTCAATCTGTGGGATCAGGTTATTCCAAACTTACCAACTATATTATTCATCTTCACAATGAAGGATTAGTTAGCCAGCTAGGTAGTGATCCAGCTGAATCTAACACATCTCTAATTCCAGAATATGCTGTGATGTGCTCTGTCTGTTTTTAATGCAGTGATTTCCACTTTAGAGTCATGTCTGTTTTTAATGCAGTGACTTCCACTACAGAGTCATGTCTGTTTTTATTGCAGTGATTTCCACTACAGAGTCATGTCTGTTCTTAATGCAGTGACTTCCACTACAGAGTCATGTCTGTTTTTAATGCAGTGATTTCCACTACAGAGTCATGTCTGTTTTTAATGCAGTGATTTCCACTACAGAGTCATGTCTGTTTTTAATGCAGTGATTTCCACTACTGAGTCATGTCTGTTCTTAATGCAGTGATTTCCACTACAGAGTCATGTCTGTTCTTAATGCAGTGATTTCCACTACAGAGTCATGTCTGTTTTTAATGCAGTGATCTCCACTACAGTCATGTCTGTTTATAATGCAGTGATCTCCACTACAGAGTCTTGTCTGCTTATAATGCAGTGACTTCCACTACAGTCATGTCTGTTTTTAATGCAGTGATTTCCACTACAGAGTCATGTCTGTTCTTAATGCAGTGACTTCCACTACAGAGTCATGTCTGTTTTTAATGCAGTGACTTCCACTACAGTCATGTCTGTTTTTAATGCAGTGATTTCCACTACAGAGTCATGTCTGTTTTTAATGCAGTGATCTCCACTACAGAGTCTTGTCTGTTTATAATGCAGTGATCTCCACTACAGTCATGTCTGTTTTTAATGCAGTGATTTCCACTACAGAGTCATGTCTGTTCTTAATGCAGTGACTTCCACTACAGAGTCATGTCTGTTTTTAATGCAGTGATTTCCACTACAGAGTCATGTCTGTTTTTAATGCAGTGATTTCCACTACTGAGTCATGTCTGTTCTTAATGCAGTGATTTCCACTACAGAGTCATGTCTGTTTTTAATGCAGTGATCTCCACTACAGTCATGTCTGTTTATAATGCAGTGATCTCCACTACAGAGTCTTGTCTGCTTATAATGCAGTGACTTCCACTACAGTCATGTCTGTTTTTAATGCAGTGACTTCCACTACAGTCATGTCTGTTTTTAATGCAGTGACTTCCACTACAGTCATGTCTGTTTTTAATGCAGTGATTTCCACTACAGAGTCATGTCTGTTTTTAATGCAGTGATCTCCACTACAGAGTCTTGTCTGTTTATAATGCAGTGATCTCCACTACAGAGTCATGTCTGTTTTTAATGCAGTGACTTCCACTACAGAGTCATGTCTGTTTTTAATGCAGTGATCTCCACTACAGAGTCATGTCTGTTTTTAATGCAGTGATTTCCACTACAGAGTCATGTCTGTTCTTAATGCAGTGACTTCCACTACAGAGTCATGTCTGTTTTTAATGCAGTGATTTCCACTACAGAGTCATATCTGTTTTTAATGCAGTGACTTCCACTACAGAGTCATGTCTGTTTTTAATGCAGTCACTTCCACTACAGAGTAATGTCTGTTTTTAATGCAGTGATCTCCACTACAGAGTCATGTCTGTTTTTAATGCAGTGACTTCCACTACAGAGTCATGTCGGTTTTTAATGCAGTGACTTCCACTACAGAGTCATGTCTGTTTTTAATGCAGTGATCTCCACTACAGAGTCATGTCTGTTTAGAATGCAGTGATCTCCACTACAGAGTCATGTCTGTTTTTAATGCAGTGACTTCCACTACAGAGTCATATCTGTTTTTAATGCAGTGACTTCCACTACAGAGTCATGTCTGTTTTTAATGCAGTGACTTCCACTACAGAGTCATGTCTGTTTTTAATGCAGTGACTTCCACTACAGAGTCATGTCTGTTTTTAATGCAGTGAATTCCACTACAGAGTCATGTCTGTTTTGAATGCAGTGATTTCCACTATAGAGTCATGTCTGTGTTTGATGCAGTGATTTACACTTCAGAGTCATGTCTGTTTGGTCCTTGCCTTTGTAGTACAGAGGTGTCTCCAGATTTAATCTTGTAATGATATTATTTACTGTCGATGATGAAATGTACTCATTCTTTGTCATATTGCTCTTCCCATCTCTCCTTTTATACCCAGTCATGTGACTAACCTGTTTATCATTAACCTGATTAGGTAAGAGATGTTCCTCCAAATGTTTTTTTTAACATTACACAACTTTTTCACTGTTTCCCAACTTTGAAACATGCCGCTGGCATCAAATTTAAATGCATTTATTAATAATTAATTAATGCACAGTTTATGTTGTTAAAAAAAGTATTGTTGTGCAACTCAAGACATCATTTTCAACATTCTGCTGTTGCTAATGGCCAGATTGGAAATATTTGACATGACATAGCTTTTTGTACATATGCACAAATGTACAGTAAGTATTCAGCCCTGTTCTTGTTCCAGGCTCCTTCTTTTCCAGGTGTTTGACAAAGTTAAAAAGGAGCTTCAAACTTTCTCAGAGGTTCCAGACAGCGAGGTCAAACTCCAATGAGATTATTTCTTTCTCTGGAGCCAGAAAGTTCTGCCTCCAAGAAATGTTGTGCAACTAAAACACCAATCTGCTGGATGTGCTCACACACCACACACACACACACACACACACACACACACACACACACACACACACACACACACACACACACACTCATACAGAAAGAGACTGCTGTGGTTGTTGGCGGGGAGGATGATGTATGAGATCTATGAAGCAACACATCATAACAAACTGATAGTGACAGGGCCGTAGTACAGCCAACATTTTTGAGGGGGCACAAATTGATACAAACGTCCACAATATAAATCACTGGAGAATAGAGACAAATAAACACACATACAGTATCAGGGGACTTTCCAATACAGACCCTATGAAACATGAGGATAGAGGAGATTTATCTCTAGTGTTTGATCATGAAAACACTCCTGTCCATCATATCCGTGAGGCTCAGTCCCATCACTTTTAGCGCCTGTGACTGAGCCTGAAACATTTGGACGCCAAAGCTGCTTGTGTTTTTGTCTGAGAGTCAGAATAGCCCGAGGTGCTAATGGAGCTGTGTCTCATCCCTGACAGACTGTGATGGCTGCTGATATGAAGTCGTTTTTCAAGAAGAAGAAAAAAAGTTTGCAGACTTTGCTCAGGCTGTCTTGACAGGCAGCGTCTCTGTCCTTGTGAGGACACTGTTCATGCGTTTGGTTATAGAGTGCTCCATCTGAAAAATGGTCTCTGTTGTCATATTGGTAGAATAAGCTGTCAATAAACTGACCACAATGCCTGCTCCCTGCCGGGGCATAATGCCTGGGAATGAACCCCAGAGCTGCTCATAGAGGATTTCTCAGGATGCTGCTCTTTTTCTGGAGAAATGCTGTTTAGCACATTTTGCATCAGGTTTTAATGAAACTTTTTGTTACCACAATGGGAAAGTTAAAGACTATTTATTTCTTATTAAAACCAGAAACTGAATTGACAAAGTTGATAGGCCACCAAGATATCTTCTACTGTATGGCTATAGTAGTCTCAGTTACATCCCTCATTGATTCCTGAAGAGGCATTATGTTACCCAATGATGGTGGCCACCATATTGGAAAGGCTGACTCCAACTAACAATTAAGTTATCTGGCGAATAATTGTGGTTTTGGCTGTATAATAGCTGTCTGGTAAACAGTTACAACCTGCCAACATGTCAAATCAGACCCCCTATAATAATGCCTAATGATGCATAACTCATAGCTTCAATATAATCAAATCAGGTGAGATATTAAAATCACATCCCCTGACAGTTGTCATGAATAAATACATTTGGTCAAGAGACTAAAACCATTTTTTCAATCAGGCTTCCCACAAGTTGATCAGGATGGATTCTGGAAAAATAGTGCTCCACACCGAGTGATTCATATTTCTCTCACCTACAGGATATTAAACAGTATAGCATCTGCATTATGACAACAAATAACTGAAACTTTGCAAACATGAAAATAAAGACAATGTGCAACATTTTCTAGTTGCAACAGAGTTTTAGGCGGTTTAATTTTGGTCATGATAACCCCGCCCCCAGTCTCTGAAGTAAAGAGTTATTTGTTGTGGACCATGAAGGCTGAGCCAGGTCTTTGGTGGTTGAAACACAAAGAACGGGTTCTAGAGTAGGCACTAGCTCTGAACCCTGCAGCTCTAGAACCACTTGTTGTAAAAGGGGTAACAGGGGCATCTTGCCAGCCTTTGGTCCCATGGTATAATTCAACTGTATTTAGCACCCTTTATCCCAAGGAACACCCAACACTGATATTACACCTCCTCTGCAGAAACTATATCATCTGCTCTCAGCATTTGGATGGATTAACCACCAGTGTCCTGTTTCAGCTGAGGAGCACCTGTTCATCTTCCTCTGCTGAGTCTCAGTTTCACTGTAACTAGCAAGCCACACGATGGCTTTAATGGTAAAAGGTCAATGGACTTGGACTTATATAGCGCTATAGTCTTTCTGACCACTCAAAGCGCTTTTACACTGCTCGCATCATTCACACCACATTCACTCACTGATGGTAGAGGCTGCTATAGTAAGGGACCATCAGTATTAGTTAATCTCACACACAGGAAGCAACAGGAGCAATTTGGTGTGGTTTGGTTTGGTGTCTTGCCCAAGGAAACGTCTGCTCGTCGATTTTTGTGCAAGTTTAAAGAAGCAGGCAACTTTGAGAGTGTGATTTTCTAAAGAGGATAAGATCACCCATTTGAAATGCTACTTTAGGAAGTTAGGAGACTCTTTACTCCAAAAGGCTACCATCAAACATCGGCTGAAAAAGTAAACTAAAGAATGCTGTGTTTGTGTGATTCACATGTATTGAATCTTTGCATTCAATTGAAATGTTCTGCGGTCATCTTCAAGATAACAACTGCACACTATGTTTACCCACACTGAGACAAAATTTGGTGCTGAGTGTGTACATTTATACAAACAGATACTTCGACGTGATTTAATGTCTTGAACAATATGCAGGAACCCAAATCAAAAATGAGTAATGGTCGTGTGATATATGACAAATAAGAACATCTCATTCAAGTGCTTTAATTTGACATTCTTCAGAATGATTAATGTGAGCCTGACATTTCAGTATCTGACCCAGTAATCACAGAGTCATTGGAATTCATCTAAAATCCTTTCAAACTGCGGCAGATATATTGCAGTCATTTTGTGTTATAGAGCGATAAAACCCTCTTATTGCACTTTTAAGTGTTAGAAGTCATGATTGGAGCAATTTACAACAAAGTGACAGAGCAAATTGTCCCTTATATTGTTGCTTTAATACAGTGAGCCCTCACTGTGACAGAAGAACTCATCATTCTTACACTGCAAAGTCTTTTAGTCTTCACTCTGTGTGGATCCATCATCTACATGACGCTGTGGAGGATTACTAAGGCGGGACAGATTCAGACGTGCAGGAGGTCAGAGGACAAGCACTCTCTGTGCATGTGACAGGTTGCTTCTCTGCAGTACAGACCGTTTATATCGTGGTCGATCAGATCCATCTGGTTGCAGAATGCTTCATGCACGCCCTCCTGCACCCCTGCGCCTCTACTTCAGCCTGAAACATCCAGATTGGCTGCTGATTCACTCGTAGTTAAGTGATGGCCTTAAGCGACTTCACTGATAATCCTCAGCTTCCCTCCACCTGGGCTCTTTCCATCAGCAGGCATCCAGCGTCTGAGTGCCTTCTAACCGAGCCGGACATGCAATTCTTTAAAATTGGAGACTTTCTTCATCCTGAGAGCTCCCGCTTTCACCATATCCACCCTGAGCTGAGAGGTAATAAGGTGTGCAGGTCCGAGGGGAGAGAGGACCCACTAATAGTCCCTCCCTCCTCTCTTTAGCTGCCTCACTCGCCCTCCATTCAAGCCACAGGAATATCAGCGTGGGGATGTGAGAGTCCCTCCTGTGTAGTCTTAAACATCCAGTAACAACCCTGCTGTAATATGACTTTTTCTGTCACCAGGGCCGATATGATCAAAATGAGATAATGCAGAGGAGAGTAATCAACTCCCCTCTGTAGATTAATTTCCTCTAACTTGTTAATTAATATGGCTTTACTAATAAACTTTTCTCTTTGGCTGCCATCCCAAACAAGATTGACCACAATCAGTCAGAGGAATGCATTACCACAACACAGGCTGGCAGTCATTCATTAGCCACTAATCACTGTGAGTAATAACGCGGTGGAGGCCCTCCATTATGAGAATATAAATCTGCTTTATTAATGTGGCAGGGCAAAATGTCTTATTGGCTCACTGAAAGGTCAGATCCCAGTCAAAGTCACGTCCACTAACCCCTGAGTGAACAATTAGATCTGAGCATTAGCATATCTTATAAAAGATATACTGAGAGGAGGGCAGCAGCTACGACTCCGAAACCTGAGATTCAGACCTGACAACATGCGAACGAAAAGCTTCAACACACAGAGGACACTACAAGTAATGGTTTATTCATAATAGAAATGTAAATACAGCTCTTAATTAAAACAAGCAGATGAAAAACGTTACTTGTACAGCACATTTTTAAAGCAGCAGTGGTCAGTGCTGTGCATGAACGCACTCATATTGTGGTGAACTCATGAACGGAAAAGTGAGTGTCTCACTCTGGAGAGAGTGGACGAGAATATAGTAATTCAAGTAGCTCAGGAAATTACAATGATTAAAAGAGAGGGATAAAGGAATGGGCGACTTTATTGAAAAGTATTTAGGTGCATTCAAAAAAAATGAACATGAACAAGTTAGTTTAATTTGTGTGAGCTAAACTTTGAGCTTTTAGTGCAAACTTGCACAACACTGGCTTTAGCCGACCAAAGTGCAATACCCACTGACTGCGGTTTCAGGGCATGACAAAGAGCAGGACTGCCAGAAAGCTGGAGTCATGAGACAGCGGCCTCTATGATGAGCCTCTCCTCATCCATCTTGTCTTTATGGTCCTCTGAAAACATCTGACCTCTTGGCTTCAGGCTTGGCTCCGCTCATCATGAACCTGTTATGTTTGAGTTAAGTAAAATATCATCTATTTTTTTTCTGAAAGTTAACCTGCTGTTTTAATGCTGTTTCAGTGTTTGACTTCCTGTCCTGCTCCATCTGCTCTGTGCTGATTGATGCATCGTGCATATCTGCTGTTGAGGGCTTTGGATTGCCGGAGCTGACATGGAGCAGAAACAAAGCAGAGTCAGTGGAAGCACACACATGTTTACTAGAATTGATGTCTATCAGGTATCCTGCTGCCTCTGGAGAGCGGAGATGAAGTGAATTATAATCTGGTGGAAGTCGGCCATAAATTAGTATTCTGGATGTGATTGAATTCCAAAATGAATGTGTTTTTTGTTTTTTTAAATCACATGCTATTTTGTACTTTTTTGCTGTACACTTTTGTTCATCCTTCCTCCTGCTGCCACAATGAGGTGAAATAATGACCTAATGAGCTGGATTTAAATGTCACCCTAGTGAGTTTGAGCTAAGCATACAGGTGCAGCTGTTTTGTCTTTAGCTGGTTGTCAGGTATCAGATGGTTAATGTATAGTGAACAGGTGAGACATGACTCCCCCGCTTTGTGTCGCAGCCCGCTGGATCCCAATTTGCATAACCACCCGTTCATTTTACATTACGCCTTTACATTTGGTCTTCAGGTGGAAAATGACCTCTCATATAGAATGAAGCCTGTGTGTGTCTGCGTATGTTCAAGCAGCAGATGGAGAGTGGTTTGATAGAAGATGTCACATCATCATGGTGTTAATTTATTCCTGAATCATAAACAGTTAAAACAGATTGGGCTGTTTTCAGAAGAGGACACGTTGTAGTAAACAAGACATGAAGAATGGAGCACTGTTGACGTGTGATAATTTAAAAAAGGACCTTATTTTTGTTTCTTTTAAAATCAGTCTCTCTTTACAGAGAGCGAGGAGTGATAACACGTGACGGCGGCTGACGGAGGTAAACCTTTAATGTAAGAATGACACCGCGTGCAGCGTCGCCCGCTGGGTCACCAGGACGCCCTGACTAAATTCATCTTTTGTCAAATGAATGTCCTCTTTCTGGAGCTTAATCACTTCCACTGTGACGCCTTTTCACCGACATCTGTGTGAATCATCAACAAAAATCACCTCCTGCCATTTCATTTAGTTCCCCCTCCTGTCGGCCGTCCTGCGACAAAAACAACAGTTTCTTCTATTTGGAGTGTGACTGTAAGCGGATTAGTTGTTCTTGAGATGAAGGTGGCCTCTCTCTGCGCGCGCTGCACAGAACAGTGGGAGATAATAGATATGACAGACAGAGATTAGGGGATTAAGGTTTCTGCTAGATGAAACAATCATTAAATGTGAGAATCCGTCAATGTGTTCAGGAAGTGGGCAGAAGCAGGATTCAGATCAGTCAAAGCGTGGACGGCTGGAGGCTGCACGCTCTGATGGGTTCTTTACTTTTCTTGCATAAGATGACAATACAGAGGAGGCAGGTGGTGTCTCCGACTGAGCTTTGCAATAACACTGAGACAATCAGCCGGAGGGACGCATCCCTGCTCACTGTTATCGCAATGAAACCTGCGTCTGTGTCACCTGCAGGGTTATTAGCATGCACTGAAGCAGCAGGATGGACTCATCTCAAACCTGGTAGAGGTAGAGGACCCTCTTTGTTCTCCGAGGTGTTCCAGAGAGCTTCAGTCTCAGTGCAGGAGCCGGCTTCAGATGTGATTACATTGTTATTCAGCCGGGACAGGAATCTTCAAAGGGAGGGTTCAAAGCTCGGGGTTATCACCAAAGTCTGCAGTAAGTCTGAGCAGTCAGCGGTCAGTGTGAGTGTGTCCTTCGGTTGACAGCTTCATGTGTTTTCACAGCTGAGAAAAAGATCAGTGTGGGAACAGTACGGCTAACAGGTCTCTCTGTATTAAAATAAACACATTAAAAGCTGCTTTTTTCTTTAAGACATTCAACAATCTAAAATCAAAAATTCTTCTTATTTAAAGCTCCAGAAGGAAGGAATTTACATGTTCCTCTGTTTAAATCCTACATGAATACACTGGCTTAAGGTATAGACAACAACAAAATATGTCACCATACACAGACTGTGCTTCAATGGTGATAAGAAATACATGTTGAAAGCAGGTGCTTCATTAAATCAGTGCAGCAAACACAAGAGACAGCATGTTTTAAAAATGGCTGCAGATGAACCTGACCTTGTTTGAGTAAGATCTGACCCAGTGAACACCAACATGGACTTAACCTTTGGTTTATGGCTGAAGAAAGGGGGAATCAGGTCTGAACCCAAGATGACCCTTCAACTAACTTAAACACAATTACATCCTGAATAAAATTTCGATGATTTGTTAATCTTTATATTGAAAGGGTTGCAGAAATGATGATGACTGTCTCGTTAGTGGCATCAGGTGAAACTTGTCATTTCCATCTGCAAGTGCAGGTACTTTGGTTATGCAGCTGAATACCACAACATAAGGTCCCTGGGTGATGATGTCGTTGGTTAATACATGAGGGAGACAATTGAAGAGAAGTCAAAGCATGAGGTGCATCCACCGAATAACCCACTCAGACATTTTTAGATGAATTTCTCTGACTGTTGAAAATAGAGGGGGAAATGTCAGGGTTGGGCTTTATTGCATGATAGTTTATTACATTTATAAGGCATTAACTTATAACCTTAATACTAGGGCTCAGTAACCGGAGATGTGTGGGCCACAGCTAACAATGATATCTGACCCTCAAGTTTAAATTGATAGTCACTTTTATTTATTTTTCTTAACAACATCCTGGTGCAGAAACAAAGCACGTCACAGCAGCAACAGTTTTCACCTTAATTGCAAGATCGACTTTTTAATGGAAATATGTGTCCCTGGCATGTCTACAAATCCCCCGAAAATGAAAAAATCTATTCTGCCCCTGTTCTGATTTCTCCACCTTTCTGTAAATGTGTGCTGAAAGTCGTTTCAGACTGCCATGTTTTTCTTACGTCATAACAATATCCGGTCTGTAACGGAGTCAGAGCTAGGAGCTTGTTCAGCCCATAGACTGTATAAAATACAACTCAACTCTCCTCAGTTTTTCATTACCTGCACACATGTGTGCTAACAAGGAGCTTAGGAGGGAGGCATGCTAGTTGTAGGCTGTCTTAATAAACACAAAGGTCAGTTTTACTCCCAACGTCGGCAGATTTGAAGATCTAGTGGATGATTTTTATTTGTCATGGACAAGTGCTAGCGCTAGGTAGCATAGCCACATAGCTACATGTTCGTAGCTGTGTACCAAGACACACGTCGACATACTGACAAATAAAACAACAAGAAGATTTAGAGGGTTGAAGTAACGCAGGTCTGTGAGCAGCCGTGTATATTCAGCCAACATGTAAACATTAGATCAACTTTCTGGAGAGCCGAGGGCACATCCACTTCCTGAGGGGGCGTGGTCAGAGAGCTCATTCTCATTTAAAGGCACAGACACAGAAAACAGCCTGTTCTGAGCAGGGCTGAAAAAGAGGGTTTACAGGCAGGCCAAAATCTGACTTCAAAGTGGTTTTTTGAGCATAAACTTTAAAGACATGTTTTGGGGAACTCTTAGACCAATATATTTTGATGAAAAGGAGCATAATATGTCACCTTTAAGCTACAATATAATTAGGGTCAAGGATACGATTTGATGTCAGTGCTTCAGATTCTGCACTTTTGTGCCTTTATATGTCGAGGACAGGCCACTTTGAAGGTGCCCTGCTTCATCCTTTGTCCTGTGACATTGTCTGTCATTATATTTCTAAGGTTAGATAAACACATGCTTTTCCGGTGAGCATTTACAAAAGACACTCCGTTACCAATCCCAGATGACCTCTGATAATAAATCAACTTTAACTGGCCTTTGTTATTACCCGGCTTTCTTACTGATCTCCCCGCTGTGTAGGATGCTTGATTTTGATTGGTCATACCCCCTTGATGATGGCTATTAACTTTCACTAACATGAGCGACGCCAGAGTCAAACAGATCACACGTCATGTCAAATCAATCCACATAAAAGAGTTCAGACACATTTTGCTTCTGCTTGTTGACACCATAGACCGTAAGGTGAGGGGAAACTGTTAGCTTCCGTTAGCATCAAAACAATGTGGCTAGAATGTTAGTTTCAGTTAGCATGCTAATGCGGCAGGCTACGGACATTGTCATAATGAATCTTGTCCATCATTATGATCAAGGAGTGGAGCAGGTGAGAGAAACTTTAGGTAAGCGATCTCTACAAAGAAATTTAAACCATGAGTGGTGGTGATGATAGCAGCAGGGTTCAAAGTTGTGTCATTAGTTTCTTTTTAAAGGTGTGTGAACCGCAGAGCTCACAGAAGAAGGAGAGCTGAATGAGGACAGTTTCATGTTCAATCCACCGCAACAGGGAGATAAGAATCCATCACCATGGAACGATCACTGATGAGGAATCACTGGGACTGTTTATGAAAAAAAAAATCTTTTAGTTATGTATACATTCATACGTAATGATCTGGCTCACCAGCTAGTAGCTAAAAAATTAATTCAGCCCAAGGCCAAACTTACTTGCCAACTCCTGCTTTATGCAGGGTGTCCTACTGAGTGTGACACTGCCTCCAGAGACCAGGTGGATGGCGTGCAGCACCTGCGTTTTCAATCATGTCAGTAAATTGGAGTAAATTACAGCCTTCACTTATCTAGTAAGAATACACCACAGGGGATCATTTCCAGGTGATGCTAATCCCAAGTGCTTTAGACCCTTCTTATTTACCAAATGTTGTTAATATACTACAGGAAAGTCACTTTTATACATCACCTGAAGAGACGTTGTCAGTGTTGTTTATGCTGGTTGTGACCAAAAAAGGAACAAAATAGCTCAGATGAGAAAAGATAAAACTGCAGTCAAGTATCACAGCAAGCAGTCCCAATGTTTGAATGTAGGTAGGCTTGTCATCTTTGCTCAGTACTTTAATTTGGCCCTAATTTCATTTTCTTCATTCATATATTCCACAACATCCTGGGCATTCAAAGTAAAAAAGTCATTATATGCAGGTTTAAAAGGGTTAAACTCTTCTTTTTTTAATGGGTTCCTGAGGCACTCATGACCATTAAGAGACACATTTGATATATTGGATCTTTGAAAGAAACCCCAGGTGTAATAAAAGCTAATATCACGTAATGTGAGAAATTACTCATTGGATACGTTCGTAATCTTAATGACTCCAATTAAGCATTAATGTCACTGACAATAAACTCCATCTGCAGCTTGGCCTTAAAGTGCTGGCACAAACGTCTCGTGTTATTTTAGTAACATATAGAAGCTGAGGGAGTTCAACTCGAATCAGCCTTTAACAAATAAAGCACTTACTAATTAGAGGCGCACATTAGGATCTTAAAGCCTGCCCATTACTGAGTCCTTCTTTAAGCACAAAGATTTAAGTCTTTGGTGAAACACTCAGCAGTCAGCGTGGGAGGAAGCTGTCAGCTCACCACAGAGAAAAAACAACATGTCATTAATCTGAGCAATTAAACGCTGACTGAGAGCGACGTTTCTAAATCTGAGAGGATCTGAAACATGCAGGTTTTACTGTTTGAAGGAGGATTTCAGGACCATTTGGAGCTGCTGCCACTTTACTCAGGGATTTATTCTGTTTTATCATTTTATTGTTTAATGCACAAACTGGAAGCAAACTGAAGACGGAGTTAGTCCTGTCATATACGTCTTTGAGAACTGGGCCCTCAGGAGGGTCTATTTTATATCACTTATTAATGAGTTAGGATACATTAACCTACTTACCTACTTATTAAAACACGTACAGTGATGGAAAGGTTGATCAGTTGAGTTTCTTTAAACCTGTGTTAATTAGAAAGATATATATATATATATATATAATTATATATCACTCAGACGTGATGAAAATGTATGATGGGCTGTATGGTTATAGTAACATCATAATGCGTTTGTTAAAGACACGCTATGAAGACTCAGGGACTTCATACTCCTGAACAAGAACAAACTTTTTCTTATTTAATATCTTATTACCATTCTTAGTCAATAGCATTAATTAATATAGTAAATAACGTGTATTTTTTAAACTATAGTCTTCCCTCTGACTGAGCTTCTCTCTGCAGGTGATGCAGAGGAACAAGGTGAACTTTTCGCACACTTTTTCTGTCATTTCATTAAACTATTTTCTTTCAATATCATTCATTTGATTTCGTTTATTTCCTTTTTTGTGTTGTACATGTTCTATAAACATAAGTAGCAAAGTGTCTCTGTCAGGCAGAAAACCAAAAATGATTAAAAAGAGCTTGTGACTGAATCCCTTGCGGTGTTTAATCATTTGAAAAACACAGCTATTTATTTCCTGAAGCAGTGGGTTTCTGCTCGACACGACAAGTAGTTCAAAAATAGTACAAATGATTACATGCATTTGTTTTACTGTGTTATATAGACTGTATTAAAGTATATATCACACTGTACCTGCAATGTGTAAACAATCAGCTTTATTCTTTAAAGAAAATACTTCTGTGTTTACTGACTAGAACTGTACACATCATTGGACCGACCGTTGAGTTGGATGTAAAATCAGCCATGTTAAAGCAATAATTGCTACGATGTAATTTATAATCCAGATGATGAATTAAAATCAGAAATAGTTTAAATAATGAAACAAAAAGAATAAAAAATATGCTTTTAATCATTTTAAATGAAACAAAAGGTTGTGAAGGTAGTCTCACTGTCGTCTTGTTCTATGTAGGTCAATTACAGTCCAATAGCCTCAGTGCACGGAGATCACTCCGACGTCTGTATTTTACCAAAGAAATGTGTGGGATCTAAACTGGTTTAAAGGATGAAAATTAGAATTAATGTAAGGCGACCCTGGATCATGAACGTGGAGGTGTCACAGGTGTAAACAGGATTTCCAGGTCAGTCAGGCTTGTTGCTTTTTACATGTTGAATTTCATCCTGTCTAATGAAAAACTACAGACTGGATCCAGATTATTTAACCTCTCCTCCCCTTTTGCCCATAAATATTCAGAATACACCCACAGGTCTTCGTATGAGGGATGCCGATGATGTTATTTCAAAAAATCCTCCGTGGAAACAATCAGGTACTCTCCAAATGAACAGACTTGTACATTTACGTGCGAGGCACAGCAGTGTAACTTCATTCGTTGTTTCAAACTCAGGACATGCTGACAGTATTTCACAGGATCTGATCATAACTAACATCCTGAGCACTTTACATTAAAGGAAGGTAAGCTGTTATTTATTTGATCTAGCTGTTGGATCATTTGGCTGTATTTTGTGCTGGGTGCATTCTCTATTAGCAATTTTGGGCACTGTTATTGTGTTTGAGGATTGTAGAAATATACCCATTAGTTGTTTGTGAGCGTGAGTGTGTTTCTGCATGTAGAGTGCACTCATCAAAGGGAGCAGAGAGCTTGGTCAGGTCTCTCCTTGCCTAAGAAAGGTCTGCACTTTAGACTTCTACTCATTGTACTCAGTATCAAGATATTAAAATTGACCGATATGTAACTTTGAAATAGATCATGTTTAAAAAAAAGTTGTTGACATAATATTAAATGAAAATAATGTTAAAAGCATGTATGAATATATCAGTTTGACTTCATTTTTAATGCTGGAAAAATAAATCCTTACATTATCGTATCTGCTAAATCAAACATTGCTTTCAAGGAAAAAATAATAAAAAATTCAATAAACAATTGTTTTTTCAATTTTATTTATGGAAGATTTTCAACATTTAGGCAGTCAGTGTGATATACAACATAAGGTATAAAAATATAGAATAAACATCAGTTGCGACACATAATGATAATAATAATAATAATAATAATAATAATAATAATAAAAATACACACATAGATAAATAAATAATACAATTATGTAAAAAATTATAATTAATAAATGGGAAAAAATTATATTAAAGTAGAATAAGCATTTTAAATAAAATAGATAACAAAGAGTAAGTTAAGATTGCACATATCAGACCTCCATTTAGTGAACTATTTTAAGAATTGCTGCTGAGTATTTGTTAAGATAATATGGAGCAACAGGACTTTCTTTACTGACATGTGGACTGATATAGAGCAGCACAGGTGTTTGGATCTGGGACAAAAATAAGGAGCTTAACAAGCTAATGAGAGGGAAAGAGAAGGCATTTGAACACCTCGTGATGACTGCAGTGTTGTTGTAGAGCAGGAAGAGAGCTCAGAGAAGCAAATCAAACGTAATGCTGAGAGAAAGCTGCTCTCAGGGCCGCCGCACACGCCACTGATCCACTCTCTTATCAAATATTCCTTTGTCCGGCTGCTGTTTACAAGGTCTGAGCGCATGAAACACTAAAGAGTCTCATCATTCCACTTCAGTGAACACCTCTGCTCAAAGCTGCGCTCAATGTCACTGAATCCAGTCAAACTTCTGTCCTGACAATCTCTCTTGTATCTGGTGTACGCGTCTGCCAAGGTTGTGCCGAGTCTGCTGTGGAATGACAAACAGCCGATCGCTCTCAGATTCACCTCTCCGGGGGGAAACCGGCTCTCGAAGCTGGGACTTTATTTTAAATTATGTTGATACAAAATAAGGAGAAAAAACAGATGAATAGAAGCTTGATGCTTCCAGAAAAGACACACTTCTCTGCTTCTATGAGTTACAATCAAACACGGAGAAAGAAAAAGAATAACATCAGTTAATCTAACCCAACATGTCTCACTCCTAACTTGATCAAAATATGAGGATTTATGCTCCTCTCTAGGCATCAGGTCATCACTCTCAGGGCCTGTGATCAAGCTAACTTTGAAACAAAATATATGCAACACAAAAAATAACTTTAGTTAAATACTAGAATAACTCTGCTTGAAAGAAGTCACATTTTATGACCCAAGGGTGGCCACACATAGATGACTTTTAGAGCTCCACTGATTTTATTGGTTAAAGAGGAAATATTTAATGTTATCCAGATTTTTTTTTTAAGAAGAGGTATTATTTCATGAAACAAACAT
This sequence comes from Notolabrus celidotus, assembly GCF_009762535.1. Taxonomy (NCBI): domain Eukaryota; kingdom Metazoa; phylum Chordata; class Actinopteri; order Labriformes; family Labridae; genus Notolabrus; species Notolabrus celidotus. Next base: position 29,912,426 of record NC_048284.1, on the reverse strand, counting down.
TTCAGGAAATGCAAAAAGATTGAATAAAGAGCGCTCAAATGTATCTCAAAGAAAAACAATAATTCTCCTCAAAACGCGTTAAAAGTTCATAAAATGTAAAAATGTGTTTCATGAAATGCAAATCATTTAATTAAATTAAAAAAAATATTCAGGAACAGAAGTATTGTGTTAATAATTTAGTTTCATGAACACATTTGTGTAATGCAGAAAAACTTCAAATAGGAGTCATATTTCATGGAACAAACATTTCATAAAACGCAAGAATGTTTTTTTAACGTTAATTATTAAGTGAAAAAAAACTTGCATAAAATGTAAAAATGTTATTGAATTTCATGAAGCACAAAAAGATTTCACATTAAACAGACATTTAATACAATTCTAAAATTATTAAAAATAAAAGTATTCCATGAAATATTTAATTTCATTAAACAAAAAAACATTTCAACAAAAAAATATTGTAGGAGACAATGGGCCTCATTCACTAACAGTGCGTACGCACAAATACGTGCTTAAACTGTGCGTACGAACGTTTGAAGCACAAATCTGGGATTCATCAGTATATTCTTACTTGAATTTATTCTTACTTGAATTTATTCTTACTTGAATTTATTCTTACTCTGCGAACAAAAATATAACTTCCTCAGACAATGCGTACACACAAATGATGACGACTAACTTTCTCAGAAAATGTAAACACATACTCTTTTAACTAAATGCATGACATATTTAAACTACGTTCAGTAAAAGAAAAATATATTTTTTATTATAATGGGTAAAATGTACTATTAGACAACTTAAAAAAAAAACATTCTGGAAGACATCTCACGACCCCCCATTTGTATCTCTCAACCCACACTTTGGGAACCCCTGCCCTACGAAACGGATGGCTAGTTGGTGATATATATTTATCTTAAGTCTCTATCCTGTTTATGCTAAAATGTTGTTGTTTATACGTGAGATATGGCCTGGCTTATGACTCCATTTGCGAGTCCCAACTCGCACGTGTCATGAATCCGACGGTGATTTTGCGTAAGCACTTATTTTATGCGCAGAGTAAGAACATTTTTACGCATTTCTTAATGAATGAGGTCCATTAAGAGTGGGTGGTTATCAACAGAAGAGCATGAAATGCAAAAATTACCTTTGAACGTAATCCCCTTCTTGAGCTGTAAGGATGTGCTTGGATCCATTACCAAGAACCCAATAATACTTAATACATTCATACTATTGCAAGAGGCCAACAAATTTTTTATTTATTTTTTTTACTTTTAAATACTGGACTTGAACATTATGTTATTTTGTATCATACTGTTCTGTCAATCATATTGTACTTTTTGACAACAAAAGAAATGTGCATGATATGTAGGTAATGAGAACCAAACCAAATCAAACCAAACCAAGGGTTGGGGTGGGGGGTAAATGTAGTTGTTTCTGTTCTGTATTTTTTCTTTTGTTTTGTATTTTATTGTTGTTATAGTTGTTTTCTTTCTCTTTAATTTTCACTCTGAAGTTAGACTACACTTTTTTTTCTTGCTCTTATCCTCTTTATTTAATATTCTTATGATTGGTATTATTATTAGATTTTTGACTTATTTATTTTTAAACTGTGAATTTCAATTATATTAAAATCTATATAACTTTTTGTGTCTTTATTTCCTTTATTTGCATAAAATGTAATAATAATAATAATAATAATAATAACTGAGCACAAAAGATTTACTTAAAAAATAAAAGTAAAAATAAAAATATCATTATAAAAAAAAAACCTGTATCACAGTTTGTTCATCACTTGGTCTGACTCCTCCCTCTGACAACGTTAGCATAAGGCAAAGAGACTATCTCCCTCCTGGTGGACTTGTTTACTTCTGTAAGTCATAAAGATGCATCAGCATGGCCAGTTACACTCAGGAGTTTATACATAGCTGCATAAGTTATCTTTGAAGTTATATTTTGGGGCTTTTTGCCTTTATTGATAGGAGAGCTGAAGAGAGAGGTAATGCGGGGAGTAGAGAGTGGGGGAAGACATGCAGTAAATGTTCACGGCCGGGAGCCGAACCGGTGACCTCTGCGACAAGGACTACAGCCTCTGTACATGGGGTGCTTAGACCGCAAGACCACCTGCATAAGTTATCTTGGCAGGTGATGGTAAACTTCTCTATTTTGCCTTTTTTGGGTGAAACCTTGCTAAGACTGCTGAACAAACCCAGCTGAACTTTGAGTAGACTCTGCTGTATGGTTGTGTTGATAGCAGTCAGCTCAGTGTCCCTTTAAAGAAAATAATGCGGCTCAGGTTGTTTTGTTTCACTCTCTCTTCAGACCCAATGTGTTGGACTTTGTGGTAGAGGGATATCTGCCAGAACACTTAAGGGAACCAGTTCAGGTACTTCTTCTTCTGGAGCTGGAAACATGCAAGCCTTAGACGCGCTGATGGTTAATCTGGACATCAAAAAGGCCAACTCATCGTTGTACGAGAAAAAACATCCGTTGGATGATTGCGGGCGTTGATCGCCTTGTGCCTAAAAATCAACATTTCAGTCAGTTCATTTGTTTATTAAATGTTTTTACTGTTGAGTATTAAAAGTGTTTAGTGTTTAAAACACTGTAATGAAGAAAAACAACTTACAATTTTCTCAGACTCTTCTGGGCGACGGTCAGACCAAAGATCCTCGCAGGATTAGGTGTGACGAGTTAAACTCTGTAGGTTTTCTAAATTTCTCTCTTGGATATGTTAAGTAATGCTGCTCTGTGTGAAGTTCACAAGTGCTCTCAGTAGTAGACTCTTTTTTGTATTCAACTTGATTTAACATTTGAATCAAACAGTCAGAAGAAGTTAAAAATAAGAGATGATTATAAACTTTAAAACAGGAGTTATAAGACTTGATAAACACATTCACTTTTTGTTGTTCTAAATATGTCTCCACCAACCACCAAATACACTGAACAAAAATATAAACGCAATACTTTAGTTTTTGCTCCCATGTTTCATGAGCTGAACTCAAAGATCTAAGACTTTTTCTCCGTACACTAAAGGACTATTTCACTCAAATATTGTTCACTAATGTGTCTGAACCCGTGTTAGTGAGCACTTCTCCTTTGCCCAGATAATCCATCCACCTCACAGGTGTAGCATATCCAGATGCTGATTAGGCAGCATGATTATTGCGCAGGTGTGCCTTAGGCCGGCCACAATAAAACTCTAAAATGTACAGTTTCATCACACAGCACGATGCCACAGATGTCTTTGATGGAGCGTGCAATTGGCATGCTGACTGCAGGAATGTCCACCAGAGCTGTTGCCCATGGCTCATAACTGGGAACCCCTTCCATTCATCCGTTGTCTCTGGGGTCCTGCATCCAGTCCTGGGTTTGGAGATTGGCATGGAGGCTTTGCAGCAGCATCTAACAAGTTAAACCAGTTGGGGTATACGAGATACAAAATGACAAATACTGCTTCCTGAGCAAGCGGCAACCTCCGGTCTAAAAATATGAGTCAATGCGGAAGTGTTAAAAGCTGCAGTTCATCGAGGATCCGCTTGAGGCTGGCTCTGGAACTACCGGAAGTCACATACACATGAATGGGGAAAAGACAATCTTTGCAGCATTAATAAACATGTTTACAGCCTGGTACAAAAGATGTGTGTAGTCTGAATAGCTAATTTCTCGATGTCCTCTCACTGTGAGGGGGGTGAATTTTTTTCTAATTCGGCAATTTCGAAGATATTGAGATTACCAGTCTTCCAATGAAAGGCACAGCTGCCTGTGGGAACACTGCAGCTGTTGGCTAGGAGGCTCAAAGCCCGCCTCTTTACGTCACACTGGCTCGACAGAAGCAATATGGCTGCCGCAGCCGATTGGTCTCAAAACAGCTCTTCCGAAACAGATGGGTGACGTCACGGATACTACGTCCATATTTTTTACAGTCTATGTTCCTGAGTGACAAGAATGGAGTCAGCATCTCTAGTGGACCTTAGTGTGCATGTGCCAACCATGCATGCAGCCTGTTAGAGTGGCTCCTCTTCATTTTTTCTTCTCTCTCTCTCCATCAAATGAACAAAGAGAAGAAAAATCTGAAAGAAGAATTAACTAACAGGCTGTATGCACGGTTGGCGCATGCACACTAGAGTGTATCATAAGTACCAAAATAAAAGCTTTATAAAACGATACAGATATGTCAGCCATAGTCTGTAAGTATTGGGTCCTACGGGATGCGAGTGGGACTGCCTGCCGTCCATAAAGAAAAAAAGAAAAAGAAAGCATTCATATTTAATGAAACAAAAATGTCATAATAAAAAAAGGTTTCATGAATCGATTCCCAAAAAAACATAAAACACAGTCAGAACTAAGATTTAAAAATAAAGTATGAAAATATTTTCTTGTTTCTTATTTCATTAAATGTATTTGAACATTTCTTTCGCGCTCAGTTAAATAAAAAGTGTTCAGTGAAATTGTAAAAAACATTTAGATATTTTTTTTTGTGTTGTAATTGAATGATTGTGGAGTTGACCTTCTAGGCCACCGTAATGTTTGTGGAAACAATTTCACAGTGATTATTCCATACACACGAGATCTCAGTTTTTCCTCTTCAGCCCTGTGCTCTGTGCTGCATGAAATGTAATAAAAGCACTGGTGTTGTTGCTATAAATCAACAAACTGGTCTTCTTTTTCAATATTCCACTTGGCGCCACATCAGTATGAATATTTTCGAACGTGCATTTGCTCAGCTTCCCTGATTTTTAACTGTGATTATATTTTGAAGTCTTGGTTGTGAGAACAACAGTCGTAGAAGACAGACGTGAAATCACACATGCATTCAAGCAAAGGTAGAGCCTACCTGGGGACACAAGTAAAGTATTGAACGGCACAATGTGACAAACAAGCGTCAGATAATCACTGCTGCTCCGAGGACGACTCAGCGAACACGCCTCATGTTATTTCTGATCTGAGGCTCACTCTCTGATCGTCGGGGGAAATCCTCCGCCTCTTAATTTCTCCAGGTTTGAGCTCTAATGATTTTTAACCAGGGTGTTTTTTTTTAATCATTAAACTACAAATGATTCACGAGGAGCATAATTGAATCCCTCATACTTGATGTCATTATTTTTATTGCTGATGTGTGATAATCAACCTGCAGCCCCACAGAGGTTGTTAGTCTGAAGGAGAAAATTGGAAAATTGTGAGACTCGCAGAGTGGAGTGTTTATTTTTAGTCATCAGAGTTTCGAGACATTTCAGGCTCAGGGAGAATTATCTCCTCATCACACCGAGGGCTGCACAGAGCGAGGGCTAGTGGAGCTAATGTCCTGAGGTCCCGACATGAGGACGGCTCCAAACAAGCAATACTTTGGGTTTGGTCCTTCAGACAGAAATAGCCCAGACAGTAATGATGCTGAAGCTTAAACTCATAATAAATGTCTAAAAGGCAAAATGTGAGGTGACACCTTAAGACCTACTATGCTGCATTTTACGGTTTATTTTTCCTGAAACAGTTCCACGACAATGAAAATACTTTTGCCAGGTTTTTTGATGTATTAGGTTCAGGTTACTTTATTTGTACCCGTAGGTAAACTTGTTTTGCAGCCAATGAGATATTGGGTCAAGACAGATGTTAGACTGAACAAACTACTTAATGTGCTAAACACACTAAAAAGTCCTAAAACTTATTTAACAATACACATGATAAAATCAATACACATGATAAAAAGATAAAAGTGCTAAAGGTTCCATTTAAAGGCATATCAGAAAACAATCAACCAATAAAAACTATAAAATCACATGAATAAATAAGAAAATGCTATGGCTTGTTGAGCTCAGTAGTAGCAGCAGGGACAAAGCTTTTTTTTTGTACTGCTGTGTCCTGCACCTTGGGACTAAAAAAGGTTGCCCAGAGTGAAGAAGCTGGAACTTGTGGAAAAGGTGTGAGGCTTTGTTTAAAATAGAGGTGGCTATCCACTGTAACTGTTTATTGTACAGGGATGCTGGTTGTGCCTGTGGCTCACCAATCAACCGGCTTGACCACTTAACAATCTGGTTTCAGGAATTCCTTTCCTTTAGAGAGATTTGGCCAAATCATGACACTAAAGAAAAGGACACAACAGATTCAATGAAAGCACAGTAAAACATGGTCATAATGGTTAGATTAATGTGAAAGAACGCACGTTTCCTCAAACAATGCAAACTCTGGTGAGCCTTTTTACACATGGCTGCACAGTTTGCCTCAAAGTTCAATTTATGTCAATGACTGTGCCAAGGTATTTATACATTTGCACAGACTCAATTGGCTGACCCTCGATTAAAGTCCCTTCACTCATGCCTCAATAATAATCAATGAGCATATCTTTGGTTTTCATTATCATAGAGCAAACTAACAATGAAAGAATCATCAGCATACTTAGTAATGGTTCTGTTTTCATGTGTGCTCTGACACATTTTAGTGTAAAGGATGAACAGTAGAGGTGACAGCACCCTTGTGGAGAACCTGTAGAGGAGCATTTCCAATCAGTCAGGATTTCTGCAGGAGTCCTGTATGACGAAATGTTGTTAAAATGAGCACTTGACATGATCGTGAAAGTTACAGGTCCTGTGCAGAAGAAGTCAACTGTGCCAGTAAGAGGGCTGGATTGTTTTGCTAAAAATGTTTCACCAGAGAAAAAAAGACCCATAATTTTACTGCAGAAGCCAGAGTGAAATCCATTGGTACTTGAAAAGTCTTTAATATTTAGTTTATACTGGAACAGACTTCAATATCAAATCATTTAAAGCTTTCACATGGGAATGAAAGTAGTAAAAAGGCAACATATCAAATGCTGGCACTGAAAATTGTTATTGTTTTAAGGAAAATGAAGGCTTATTTCAAATTTGATGCCAGCAACATGTTTATAATATGAAGTTAAAGAATCATAGTAAGGAATTTGCCTTTGATGCCTTATATGTCATCTATCCATCGTCTTGTCTGCTTATCCCATTCGGGGTCTCACAGGGCTGAAGCGTCTCCCAGCTGTCATTGGGTGGAAAGCAGGGTACATCCTGGTCATGTCGCCAACCAATCACAGGGCTAACATGGAAAGACAGATGACCAGTCACACAAACACTCACACCTACGGGAAATTTAGAGTGACCAATCAACCTGAGCATGTTTTTGAACTGTGAGGGGAGGCAAGAGTACCCAGAGAGAACCCACTCATGCACGGGGAGAACATGCAAACACCACACAGAAAGGCACCTGCCCAAGCAGGGATTCAAACCAGAAACCTTCTTGCTGTGAGGCAACAGTGCTACCCACCGTGCAGCCCGAATATATCATTCACAAAATAGATATGTTTATTCTAAAGTAGAAGCCAGGGAACCGGTTTGTTATCAATACAAATACTCACACAGTTCAGGTTTGGCGGGGCCTTAGTGTTTGGCTCGGCCCTACTCGTTGGGGGTCCATCGGGGCTGGGTGGGTGGCTGGTGTCCCTGTCACCCTCCGTCCCCCTGCTGCCCCCTCCCCTGTGGGGGCCTGGTCCGCGGCTGCCCTCGGGGCCGGGTTTCCCGGGGGTTCCCTCGCGGTCCTCTTTGGGGGGTGGGGTGGCGCGCGGCTGGGGGGGTGTTACTACGGCAGCCATTGGGGTGTCCCTCCATGCCCTCGCGGCCTGGTCCATCAGTCGCAGGGCGTAGGTGGGGGGCGTGGCTGGGGGGAGTGGTCGGGCCGTCTGGGGGGGGCGGGGGGGATTGGCCCTGCCGCCTCCGCCCTCCCCCGGCTCCGGCGCACCGGTTGGAGGCCTCTGGTCCTGGTCCTGCCCAGCTGCCTGGCTGTCTGCTCCTGGTGCTGGGCCCCCTCGGCCCTGGTGGCTCCTTTGGCTCCGTCTTGGGGGCTGTGGGGGCGGTGTTGTGGGGGTGTCCCTTGGGGGGGCTGCGGGATCTCTCCCCCCTCGCCCCCCTTTCCTCCTACTGGGTGACCTGGGGGTTGCCCTGGGTGCTCCGGCGGTACCTGTTTGCTTCCAGTCTGGGTCCTTGGCTTGTCCCCTGGCCTGGGTCTCCCGCAGCGGGTTGGGTCCTTCGGTCTGACTGCTCTCGCGGCCCGGGTGCTGGGCCGAACCGCTCGGCTGATCTGACCCAAGTGGTTTCATCTGCACCAGTAGTGGTCTTGTTACACAAATAGAACACAGCACGGCGGCAACCCTCTGCGACCCAAGCTTCAGTAATGATTGTGGACACTAAGGGTTGCTTAATCATTAGTATCACCCCACGGAGTTTTTTTGGCATCATGGTGAGATGGTCCCTCTCCATCTAAGCGTGTTAGGTCTCTCTCTCCTTCTCTTTCCCTGCCCCTTTGTATATCTTTGTGTAATCTTTCTTTCACTTTCTCTTATTTTATTTTTTTTTTTGGCCCACCTAGGTGTGCACGCCCTCTTTTACAGAACATGATATTAGCTGTCAATAAAAGATAGGCCAGAGTTCTAAGAGGGATGGTGATGGTCGCATGCACACAGTCAGAAGCACAGAAGAAAAATGTTTTCTTTCTTTTCCTTTGCTGCAAGAATAAATTGCATTAATATTTGACAGTTTGTGACAAACATGACACAAACCAGAAGCAGTCAAGAGGAAGAAAAAGAAAAGAAGAAAAAAAATAAAAATAATAAAAATAATAATAATAATAATAATAATAATAATAATAATAATAATAATATTTGATTTAGCCATAGAAGATGCTGTCTGGCCTCCACTCCATCTTTTGGTGACAGACCGAAACTGATACCAAAGAGAAAATTAATTAAAATAAATATGAACGATTTGGGAAAAAGGATGAGTATATTTTTAATTGGAGGTGTGGATAAATAAACAAATTTTCCTAATGAATCATTTAAAGATAGGTGTAATTTTTTTGTAATTGTAAAAACTTGTCCATGCATTTATCTTTAGCAGACTAGACTACTGTAACGGGGTCTTTACAGGACTCCCTAAAAAGTCCATCAGACGACTGCAGCTCATACAGAATGCTGCTGCTCGAGTCCTAACAAGGACCAAAAAAGTAGACCACATTACTCCAGTTCTTAGATCTCTACACTGGCTTCCTGTCTGTCAGAGAATAGACTTTAAAATCCTGCTGATGGTTTATAAAGCACTGAATGGTTTAGGCCCAAAATACATTGCTGATCTGCTACTACTTTATGAACCGCCTCGACCTCTGAGGTCATCAGGTTCTGGTCTGCTTTCAGTTCCTAGAGTCAGAACGAAACATGGTGAAGCAGCGTTTAGTCATTATGCACCATATATCTGGAACACACTCCCTGAAAGCTGTAGGTCTGCTCCAACTCTCACCTCTTTTAAATCAAAGACTAAGACTTTTTTATTTGCCACTGCCTTCCTATCTTAGATTATTTTAACCCACTTTAAATTAAAATTTTAATGTAATTTTTAATATATTTCAAATTTTCCTTTTCCTTTCTGTTTTATCATATTTTTCATTTTAATTGTGTTCTTTTATGCCTGTCTGAATGTCTCCAATGCTTTTAATGTTTTAATGTAAAGCACATTGAGTTGCCCTCGTGTATGAAATGCGCTATACAAATAAAGCTGCCTTGCCTTGCCTTGCCTAATTTGGATGAAAACTAGCCGGGTTATTGTAAGATTGTTGAACCGATGAAGCCTTTAGACTATAATCCAGAATTGAAAGTATTAGATGTAGACCGCCATTCTCACGTGTATTATATAAATACCTACGTTTGATTTTCTCTGGTTTGATTATTTTCTTTAAATATTCACTATCACAGATAAACTCAGAGCAGTATCTCATGTTTTCAGTTTTCTCTTCATTGTTGTTTGTTGAGGATACACAGTTCCTTAGTGATAGGATAATGTGTTCTTAATGAAACATTGATTTAACAGGTTTGGATTCATTCAGTTCACACTCTCTCACACACACACATCATGGACACCTCTGCATCACACACTCAGGTGTTTACACCGACTATCATCTGCTGCACCGCCTCGCCCTCCATATTGAATCATATTCACACCATGAGAGGAAACGTCTGTATAATCTGCCTCTGCTTTCTTTCCTCCACAAGAAGCCACCAGCAGAGAAACTAATGTTGACTTTCTTCAGTCTGCTCAGTGATCACCATCATCACTGCTCTCGTTTAGTTACACATTTAATTTCTGTGTAAAGCTCACGCTGACTCTGGCTGAACACAGAGACAACAAAAGCTCCCTTGAAATGGCGAGATTTGGCGGATGTTTGAAGACAAACATTATAGCTGGAGAGGGATCTGTTTATCCTGAGACCATGAAGCTTTGATGTTGCAGTATTTGGTAGCAGATATTTCTGCTGAACCTTGACTCTTTCCCTGGGAATCTGCAAAGCTGCTTGGCTCATCTTGAAAGTGCATGAATAGATGCTGGAGCAATTAAAAACTGTGAGATGAAATCATCCCTGCTCGAATGTTGGGCTCTATTCCCCCGTCAAGGAAACACGGCCTCTCCACAGTAATCCAGCGTTAATAGGACGGGTTCAACCGGAGTGTCAAGAGCAGCCAAAAGCTGCGGATTTTCAGAGCCGTCTGACAACTAACCCACTTCCAAAAAGCACTCCATAAGCAGAGGGATAATGAAGCTTATACTCCAGCCAGGGAGTGTGTTACTGTAGCACTGTGAGCTAAACAAATAAACACATACTCTGCTACGTTATAATTAGCGCTCGGGGTTCATGGAAATGTTGTTTTTCATGTACACAAGCGTCGGATGAGGGAAAACACCAAAACACTCAGTTTACGACAAGATGTTTTTGCCTTGGCCTCGAAGTCAGACTGTGTGCTTGTTTGTGTGTTTATGTGTGTGTGCAAGTGTGTGTGTGTAGGAGCCTGCTTTCCTCCTTCGTGGGAACATAAACACAGTCTCTGCTACATAAAGATTCAAAGTGTAACAGCTGCATCATTGTTAGAACATGCTAATTCATGCTGAAAGAAACACGGTGAGACAACAAATAGGAAACGTTTCAGTACGGTGGAAGAGTCAGAAAACTGAGTTTGGACCCGTGAAACTGACCTCCGGTGGGCGGCTACTGGAGACAGTGTTAGCATAAAATGATAAAATCATGGTGACAACACACAGTACAAGATTATAACTTGCTTCTAACACAGCTTTGTTTAATACTTGATTCTGATTGGACAAAACTCAATAAAAGGGCTGATTAAATTCTCAACTGCAAAAGTAACACTATCAACAAGACTTTAGACTTTAGACTTTATTGTCCCCTTGGGGAAATTCATTTTCACAGCACCCTCTGCGTTTCCACAGACATAGACTAAAGACATTCACAAAAAACATACATTGCTCAACTCTACTAAACAAACTATCCACAGAAAGTGGTGTTATTCAGCAAGGCCTGTTGTTCAGGGTCCCTGTAACAGCAGGGATCAGGCTCTTGCCAAAGCATTCCCTTCTACACCTCTAACGCTGTATGCATTGATCAAGCTATCTGTGATCCATCTCACCTTGTAAAAGGAGGCTTTGGTTCCTTTTTCTTAGCTCATCTTAGATATCTGTGGCCACAGAGCTACGTCAGGTATCGTGAAATTTAAGGCATTAAAGAAAAGTGACTTTTAAAAGAAGTTAAAGGTTTTGATGATCATCTTTCAAATTAACATCCACATTCAAAGTTTATTAAAAAAGTAACACTGCTCATGAACAAGTGATAGATTAACAGATGTGTGCCCTGCTCTGAGACTTATTCTTCCTTTCTCTTTTCAACATAACTTTGAGATTCAATAATCATTTGTGGTTGTGAAGGTATTCAATATCAATAAAAAAAAGTACATTGGCATAATTTACTTGGAATTAAATCACACTGGGCCACAGCCATCCTTTTCCTGAACCTTTAAGATGCTTCTGTTTGTGAACAGGCTGTAACACCTCTCTGTGACTGAACGTAGCCTCCTCAGGTCTCACCACCTCTGCTTTCAAAGCTTCTGTTGTGAAATGTAACATCTGATTAGCTCGGAGGGATCTGTGCTCTGTGTTTGTTTCACAGCCTGTTACGTCACTTTGACACTCAGCAGTGAGGCAGAGGACAGCCCTGTTCACACACCCCGAGCTGTTCCAGACACAACAATTAAGGTGGAGAATTAATCAGCGTACAGGCAGCGGGCTACCTCTGATAAATCGTGAATTTGGGGGCGGCCGCCGAATATTCACTCAAATAAATTAACACAGTTTGACCTCAATCTTCTTAACTTCTCCTGAGTTTGGAAACACTTTAATCACTTCAATTAATTGGTTTCTAACTATGTTCATAATGAGAAGAATGTGGAGGCTTAACGGAGGGACGGGTCTGAATGAGGCCGGTTCAATCAGGGTCTGAGTTTTACACAGCTCGCAGACAGGAGGCCAAGCTGTCCTGACACACACACACACACACACACACACACACACACAGAGAGAAAGCGCTACTGACTGTCACATTACAGAAGTACTTCGTATGACCGCTCTGTGATACGTGTGTCCTCAGGATATTCTTAATTTAATTCCTTTTATTAAAATCTGTTAGAGTCAGCTGCTCCTCATTTCCCAGTTGTTTATTACCAGATACTTGAGTCTTCTTTATTTCTAACACTGGCCTTATTTTGACATATTTTCAGGTCTAAATAAGTAATAAATACAGTAGGTTTAAAACTGATTAAGTAGCTTCCATCGGCCTGCAGCAGTGAAACAGGCTTTAATGGCTGCTCATCATTTCGAGGCAATTTCACTAAAAGTTCTCTGTTATGTCACTGACGAGCTCAGATAGTTATTTTAAGTGTCTGAGATAGAACTTTTTTTAAGGTTTGAGAAACTGTTGTTCACTACAAACAGCCTGGACATCACTCTCTCCACATTTTACTTACAGGACTTCCACCAGATCTGTGTCCGGTCCGTCTCCGAATCCACTGCGGTCCAGCTCCATGCTCCTGATCTGGAGGGCACCAACCTGCCGGATCAGAGACGCAGTCAGAACACATTGGAGAGGATCCAGTAGAAGTTAAAACATTTACTAGAACAGAAACCTATCAGATCTGGTGCCATGATGGATCGGAGACGGACCGGACCCGGATCTGTTGGAATTTGGCCGTAAGGCTTTTTCTGACCATTAGTATGTTAAAGATTCACTTTTTGGGCCATCTTGACTTCATGTTTCAGTTCAGTGATAGCTATTTAATGTCTCTGCTGCATTGATGACCATCCATCCATCCATTATCTTTACCCCATGTCCATTTCAGAGTCGTGGGGGACTGCAGCCTATCCCAGCTGTCATTGGGCAAGAGGTGGGGTACACCCTGGACAAATCTCCACGCCATCACAAGGACATCGTATAGAGACAGACAACCATTCATGCACTAACTCACACCTATGGATGACTTTAGAGTCAATCAATTATCCTGACAAGCATGGTCTTTTGGACGGTGAGAGGAAGCCAGTGTACTTGAAGAGAACCGATACATGCACAGGGAGAACATGCAAACTCCACATAGAAAGGAACCCAGAACCTTCTTGCTGTGAAGCCAGAGCCCTTAACAAGCCGCATTGATAACCGTCATTTTAAACTCTGCTTCAGTTGTTGGATAATTCGGCCTATTTGGAGTCACTTTGTGTCTCTCCATCTTTCATCCCCCTGGTGCTGTGGTTGAGTGATGGCTGACCTCAGTCCTTAGGGGTTTACTCACTTTACAGACACTGTTGTGTTTATGCACTCAAAAATCTTAACCCTGAATATATGTAAGACTAACCAGATGTTTCTCAAGACATGAAAAAAAAATTGCATGTTTGGGACCCTACATTTGCTACGATGCATCGCCTTTTAGTTACTGATCAATAAGGAAGTCATAAAATAAAATGTTATTCATAACAGAGTGTGAATGAGGAGAATTTCTGAGCTTTGTGCACTAAAAGACTTGAATGGGTTCAAGAAAAGGTATTTTGGTAGGTAGGTTTGTATCTAAATAAACTGTGAGTTAATGTAAGGGAATATGTGGTTTGGGTTAAAAAAAAACCCAATATTATTAAATTACAAAACCAACAAATGTGTATCCAAGGAGTAGTTTCCCTTCTTAACAGAGAGCTATGACAACCAGGACTCCGGTCTCCTGTGCTCTCTGGTCACTTTGGACCTCTTTCTACTGAATACACAGTCCTGTTTTATGACACAGTCAACTTTTTATAAGGACCACTGGTAGATTCATTTGTTCTTCCTATGACAGAAACCCCAGAGACCACAGAGGCACAGAGGGCAGGATGAAAAGCACAGTGACACCTGCCCTCCTCACTGAAGGACCAGAAGTGAGCAGACATGCCCTCTGCTCTGTGGGGGCAGTGCACTTGATGGTACCACCTCCACCTCGACTCACTAAAATTAACCTTTACCGGTGGAGAGAAGAAGTGCTGGTGCTCCCTTCATCCACTTGTTTGTGTGTGTATCATGCAGACACAGGTATTCCACAAACCTGTCATCACAGAGCTCTGCTTCAGTTTGTGTTTTCTTTGTGTCCTTTTAGAGCCACGCCAAACATTTCTGTCATCTTCTTCTTACTCACATTTTCTTCGTTTATCCAACACTGTAGAGACTTGCGAGTTTGTGTTAATTTGACATTACCTCCTGGTGAGCAAAACAACACAAGTGATGCGCCATGGGTAATGCATTTAAGGTTCTATTATGAATCACCAGAAGAAACTTACCTTAACTTACCTATCTATTTATCAGATAGAAGTGTACATAGTGTTTATATATCTGTAATAGTTGCCATATTTTATTTTATTTTATTTTATTTTTATTTTATTTTATTTTACCCTTGTTATTGCTATTATTACTGTTATTATATTTTTTAACTATGATAGTACATTGTTGTATTGTTGTATACAAATAAAGTATATCTTATCTTATCTTATCTTATCTTAAACTGTGTTATGAAGAGGGAAGGAAGGGGGAACTGTCAGCTGGTAAGAAGTCCCATTATAAGGCTATGGTCCCCCAAAATCGGTTCCAATTTCTCAGGTCTGCGGATTCAATAAGGAATGTGCATTTTAGCTACGCTTTTCTGTTCCTCACAGCGACATCAATCTTTCAGGATTAAACCTGAGTAAGAATTCTGCAAGTGTGCTGCAATCTCATGTTCATAAAACATGCCCCCCACCCCCAACCACATAAAGGTAAAGGAATAATTTCTACAAATATTTCAAATATGTTTTTGTTAGATGTGTGTTCACAGAGCTCCCTTCATCACCTGGTCCTATGAAGGGTCCCTGTCCACTTTTGATGATATTGTCACATTTTGTTCTGTTCTTTGTTTTCTCTTGGTGATTTTTGGTTATTCTTGTCTCTGTTCTGGTGTACTTGGTCTCAAGGGTCTTTTGTTTCATGCATTAAATATTTGCTTGCCTTTTTTGTATACTCATGTGTATTCCTTGTCTGTGTATCTGTCTTTGATTTCCTGTGGTCTTGAGTTGGTTTTCAGTGTTTTATTTTGTAGAACAGTCTTGTGTGTTAAGTTTAGTTTTACTACCTGTGTCTTCCCGCCCTTGTGATTGTCCTCACTTGTTTCTTTTTGTCCTCACCTGTGTCCCCTTACTCCCTACCCGGTGTGTCTATTTAGTCTCTGTGTTTCCTCCCTTCTGTGTCGATTCATTGTGTTTGTCTGTGTCAAGTGATCGTGTTTCTAGTGTTCCAGTGTTTCCTGTGTTGCTAGAGTTTTTATGTTGTTGTTTTTTTTTTATCTCAGTTTAAGTTTATTAAATCCTTTTTATTTTAATCTGCATTTTGGGTCCTCCTCCTTTTGGATCTGAACCGTTACAGTTCATATGCTAATGTTATGTTTTCCTTTCATTTATTTCAACAGTTATGGTTTGTACATTTCTTTGATGCATCATGATAAGAAAGATAAATGTTTAATGAAGGAAAAAAGAAAAATCCATGTCACATTTGACAGTTCACTTTTGAGAGCCTAAATGTCCAAACAATAACTTTTGTTCTTGTAGTTTCATTATTTTTTTTTACTCTCCAAAAATAATGCAATCAGAATCAGGAATTGATTAAATAGAAACGATACCCCGTTATGCAGAAAAAGTCCTGGTGCATCAAGGGGTTTGATTAAAAAGTGTCGATACTGCGTTATGAAGCGCTCCAGCCCACTTAAGGCCCCGCCCTCCACCTCTCTCTCCTTTGTCTCAAACTGCGCCATCTTTTTATGGAGGAACAAAATGTTCTACAAACTCCTCTCAGTTTAAAAACCAATATCCATTTCCACGAGGACCGCAGGCTCTTGGAAGAACTAATGTCTGCTGTGTCCTGCTGAGCAGACATGTGACTTGTTGAAATTATTTTCATGAGAATCAATACTCTGTTGCATCCGCAGCGTGTATTAACACTGATGGAGATGAAATGATGAGTGGTCCCATTTCATTAAACATTTCTGCCTTCCTGATTACTGCTGTGTCTCCCTGTAGACCCAGAGAAGCGTCCTGGGTGTTTCTCAGGCCGTGTTGGCTCTCCGGTGTAGTTAGCGGTAGTTTAGCCTCACACCATCGACCGCTCTGCTCCTTTATTGATGTGAGGTGGATCTGAGGGGGATGCTTTCTGTAGCCCACCTGGATGATTGATTTAATCTGATTCTTTCCAAGGCAGGGATCAATGTCTGTCTTTGATGACTCAGGGATTACTCCGGTGCAATAGAGACAATACTCATTTCAACTTTTCTTCAGACTTGGAAATGATGTGGATGTTAAAATTTGAGTGCTGCGATGGGGAACGGGGGGGTCAGGCTTTAAAATGGGTGGATGGAGGATTTGATGTATTTCTCTTCTAGGAAATGATGATGTAGTCAGGGCTCCTGGTCTCATAAAAACCTGCAGCTCTGTGCAGTGTTTCACAGAGACTCATTTAAAGAGGAGATCTGTTTTTTTTACTGATGGCTACATGGTGTAAAACTAAGATTACTATTAATGTGGAGGATTGACACCTTTAAGGTTACACTACACATTCAGGAACCTGCACCCTGTTTCCACATTTTGGATCCAGAGGGGACTAAAAGTTTTACATATACTCTACTATACGGTTTAATGCTTCAGCTGGCAGCAGTGGCACAGGCTGTGAAGGCTGCAATGTATTTCAATCAGGAGAGACACAATTTGAATATTAAAGATTATTTATTACAACTGAATGAATGATGAAACTTGACAGAAATCTTTGGTGTAAGGACTCTATGGGGATAATGTTGTGAGCGTAGGATGCATGAATTTGGCAGCTGAAGAAATCCCCCTAGAGTCCAGACACTGGTGGTGGTGGTGGTTGATGATCCAAGGAAATGAAGACTTGCAGAGACCGGGTGGAGATGGGGAGGTGGAGGGGTGCGCACCATCAATGCAAGAGGAACTAGCTGGAGAGAGAGACGCATTTAAAAAGACAGCAGAAAGTTGATAGGATGACGATAAGGGTGTGCCACTCAGCTATTGGATGATGCAGCTGTTGATTAACCAATGACAGCTCCGGAGCGTGCAGCTGGAAGCGGGTGAGCTATTGAACGAGGGAGAGGAGAGTTAAACAACTGCTGTGATTGCTTTATATTCTTCCTGTCTATACTTTCGCTAGAGCTACATTATAGAGAGGGATATGCACCTGATCCTTCTGTCACAGACAAACTCCAGGTATTATTCTGGCAAACTCAAAGACAGGATACATACATGGATAAACTTCTTAGTTAAAGAAAACAAGAGCAGCCATTAAAAATCTCTCTCTTAAATCATGGGTTCCCAAACTTTTCCAGCCGCAACCCCCACTGTCCCTCGATGTAATATATTATATACATACTTCATTTAGCTAGTGTGCTGAAAATTAGCCTACTTACAAGCCCATCTGGCAGGGTGTCCTGTGTTGTTATGAATTAACCTGCTGCTACTAATGCTTTTGTCTACATATTTATAACAATAAGGAAAATATACAATTTGAGATTACTTTGAAAAATGTTGACAAGTTCTGGAAGATTTCTGGTGACCCCCCTTTAGTGCCACGTGACCCCCCCAGGGGGTCCTGACACCCACTTTGGGAACCCCTGTCTTTAACAACCGAACATCCTGGACAAAACTGCTCTCCACTCAGAATCTCTCTCCACCTGGTTACATATTCCATACGTACTGGGTCCGACCCCCACAGGGCAGGTGGCGTGGATATTTATTTAAGACACACCACTAAACGGCTTCAAGAGCAAGGTGTTCATAGACTCATTGATTTCCACTCGGTAGCAGACGTGTTGAGCATAAGCAGGAGACTGCAGCGTGTAACCCCCTCACCTGTTGATAAGAACAGTTCTGGTGTCCGGGTCCCTCTTTGGATCTCTTTGCATTACTCATTGACCGAGTGAGGGTCTCATTTCCCAGCCAGATGACCTAAAGCCTTCTGATTTGTCTTCACCCTTTGGTCTTGACCATAGCCCTTGGCGGGGTTGGCCATACTTGGGCGTCTAAGCACAGGGCACAGGAACTTTCAGGCAGATTGTTTCTCTGAGGAAATAATTAAAACAAGAAACAAGGAAACAGATCGTTTAAAAAAAAAAAAGTATTTACACCAAAAACAACAAAACAGTAGTACATAGCGTTTTTTTGTTTGGTGTAAAATAAAATAAAAACTAGAACACCAACTTTAAAAAGGTTGTTTTTTTTGGTCATTTATTAATTTATTTAACTGTGTAATTAAACTAAAATTCCACACAGAACTAAATGTTATTGTGCTTTTTTAAAACTTTGGAGCGCAGGAAGAGAAAAATCTCTGAAGCTTTTCCTGTAGGACAACGCTGCAGAGAGCTCCACAGGCAGATTGAGTTCAGATTGTCATGTCATACATACTGCTGCATGCGCTCCTGTGTTTCATTCCTTCACTGCTGTTTTTTTTTTTACGCACCTTTTGCACTGTTGAATGGGTTGCATCTCAAATTCGTTGTACAATGTGCAATGACAATAAAGATATATTCTATTCTTTTCTATTCTAAATGAGGAAGGGGAATGAAAAATTCAAAATAAAAGCCCATGGAACAGAAAGGTGCTAGCTAGCTTGTAAAGTAGACATAATATATTGTGGTGAAAACTGTAGGCTACCCCTTTGCACATTTCTCTAGATATACAGACAGTAATACCAACTAATACTCCTACTACTGATAAAATAATAATAACACTAATAATAATACTACTTATAATTAGTAGTGGTAGTCATTATTGTTGTCAGTATATACATATATATTATATGAATTGGGAAATCTACAGTTTCCACCACAGTATATATTACCTATCTACCATGCTATCTCCTTTCTGTTCCCTGTGCTTTGTTTTAAAATATTTTACTTTGACGTATATGTCACATGACCATCCCTACAGTAAAATACGAAGAAGTGATGAACACAAACTACATATAAAAAAAAACTTTTTTTAGTTTAAATGAATAAATGGTACTTAATTTTGGCCTTTTTGTGTTTGAAAATGAAAGAACAAGATGTTTCCTTGTTTCTTGTTTTAATTATATCCTCGGTAAAACGACCTGCCCTGAAAGTTTTTCTTTCAGTGTGTTTGTCAGGCCCCTGTTTATATGGACTATGGAGCTTCTCTTCACTCAGAGAACCAAGGTAACTTCCTGTTATTCTAGTTGCTTGTCTATTCCTACCTGGTTTGTTAAAATATTTATCCTGCTGCAGGACTCTGGTGTTTTGATCCAACACAGTAACATAAAGAAGTACAGGCAGTATCAGACCAGCACGTCCTGTTCTAGACAAACTGTAGCAGAACTGTAATTAACACCTGATGTATTTATATCCTCCCTGCAAGAGCTCAGCATGCAGATAAGTATCTGCATCCAGATCTAAGTCTGCTAAATAAGTGTCCCCAAGTTTGATCCATGGAGGCTGCACAGAGTCAAATAACATCTAAAACAAACCAACCTGTCAAATCAAAGGTAGATCAGCAGCTCGTGTGTTCTGGAGGTATGATTTCTGTTTTGGTCCATGGAGTGTGGTGGCTTTAAAGAGAGCGATGCATGCTGTTTCTGGATATGAAAAGCAGATTCCTCTGTAGGGATCTTCTCTGTAACACTGTCAGACATATTTTTCTGTCTCATTTAATAGGGCTGAGCACATTTTTCCTGCCTTGCTCCTGTTAAATAAAGTTGTAGTGGTGTAACAAAAAGCAAGATGTAAGCAACTACAGGAAGATACGGCACACTGTTTTAGCCTCCCACTAAAAAAATAACACTGCTCCTTTTAATGGCAACACGTTTGTACTCTGGATGACTTGTGGAGGCCCGCTAAGCCCCACAACCTTTGATACTGTGTGAAAAGCTAAGCCTCTTTCGCAACATCTTCATGAAAACTTGCCATTGTGCAGATCAGTTTCCAATTAGGAGGGTAAAAATAGACGCAGACATCTATTTTACTGGGAGCACATTACTCATTAATCCTCTCTCCCTGTCAGCTTCTTTCAGCCAGCGTTGCTTCGGCAGAGAAATGACACCTCCAATCAGGGAAAAACGTTTTGGATTAACACAGGAGAATGGCGCAGGTGAGACAGCTTGTGTTTGACATCCTGACAGAATATTCAGCGGCTCTTTTTTCGGCGAACACTTTTCAGACATTGCTCATAATTCCATTTCTTGCTCCTACAAGGCCCCTGCCTTGTTTAAACACAGTTCAGAGCGCCCTGACGGCAGGGATACCCATAAGAGATGGCATGTCAGGGTGAGGAATGGGCTAACTAATGAGGACTCTCATAATCCTTTAGCTGGAGCCTAATGGGGCATTTAAAGGAAGACAATGCATCTTCTGGCACATAACCCCACTCCTCTTACACTCATTTGTAGGAAATCATGTTACAAGAGGAGCACAATTAGCTAAAGCAGTGATAAAGAGCCACACAGATTTTTTTCACTAACATAATATTGCACTTCAGAGCTTTCATTAATCAGTAAAGATGCGACAGTAGAATACTCAAAGGCCTGATTCAGCCATTTGAAATCATTAGTATCATGCATGTTGATGTGGATCTCCTCAGGTGCACGCTCTTCTAATTATTTCTTCTTAAATTTGAATCATCTTCAGGTGATTTAGTCAACATTGTTTTAAGACTTTGTTTTTCTTCAGTGAGCTGAAGTCTGAGGTTTGAACAGATTAATATAAATGTATGTGTTTCCAGACATGTAATACATTTTAGTATAAAAAGATAACTTCTTCTTAAGGTCAGTTGAGTATGAAGCCAACACACTGATCAAGTTTGTCCTTTCACACAGACGGAGAGGACCCAACCACAAACTGCCACAAATTAAGATATCAAAGACAGAGGTGGAACAAAAAGGCTAAATCGTTTCCTCCTAGTTTTCTATGTGAAAATGCCAAAATAATAATAATGATTAGTCTGGAGCTCAGCAAAGGAACAAAGAGGAACAAAAGAAAAGACAACAAAGTTAACAATTGAATTCCATGGGCTCCACCATGAAACGTTATCAAACACGTCACAACTCGGGAACTTGAAGCTTTCAGAAAGATCTTGATGTCCTGAATATGATAAGAGGGGGGCATTCAAATGGATTTGTCTCGTAAACACGGTAATGTAACCGTATTTGGCACCGTATGCCTGAGCTTTAAGCCTCAGTTTCCCAGTGTTCTCTGTTTTTTCTCCCCCTCCTTGATTATCTATCCCTCCTCTGTTTGTCTCTGTTGTGAGTCTAGAATTGTGTTGAGAACTGCCTCGTATTCTAGCAGTACGTACTGATTTGGCCAAATGTAGTATGTTATATATTATACAAGAGCAAAATCTGCAGTATGCCAAACCTCCCAGAATTGTGGACTGATTCAACAAAAAACCTCAGTATGCAACAGAGACCAGTTTCCCTCAAGTACTGTTTCCCACAATGCACAGCGGTAACGTAAAACTGAGCTTAGGTGTAGACCGCAGCTGGGTAACACTTTATATCAACTACACGCTTTTAAGGATTAATTAAGCATTAATTAAGCATTAATTAATACTTAACTCATTATCTGTAAAGCAATGTTCATACATTAATACTGATTTATATATCATGTACAAACACAGTTATAAATGTTTTATTATTCATGAATGTGACTATAATGTGTTAACTAACTCTTTGTTCATACTTTATAAATGATGGATTCACCAATTACAAATGAGCTATTATGGTCATTATAAACCAGTTATAAACACATTTACAGGTTATGATTCTAACATTTAGTAAGGGTTAGTGAACACCTTATTACATGGCAAATTATGATTAATTAAGGTAGTCACAAAGGACTTAATAAGCTGCTTGTTCATGGTTTTGTGAGCTGATCTAAAGTGAGGACTTTTTATGCTTTACAAAGCATTCATTAATGAGATTTAAGACCAGCAGCACCTTAAAACACAGAAGCCACAGATATTGATTCAACAGAATAAGGAAACAGACACAACACATGTACTTAAACTTGTATTCATTAAAAGGAAACAACCTCTGTATAAAACCGCATTTATCAAAATAACTCTTCATGTGAACTTGAAATACTCTGCAACTGGAAAAGAAAATCTCTCAAACTTAAAGTGCTCACAGTGGAAAAACTCAAATAAAATATGACATATCAAATATATAAAAAGACACAGTAACATTTAAACGCTGGCTGTATAAAACCATGTGTAAACACAAGTTAAAATGCAGCTGCAAAACTGAACAATAACTTGGATTCTGTGTTTTAAGGTGCTGCTGGTCTTAATTCTCATTAATGAATGCTTTGTAAAGCATAAAAAGTCCTCACTTTAGATCAGCTCACAAAACCATGAACAAGCAGCTTATTAAGTCCTTTGTGACTACCTTAATTAATCATAATTTGCCATGTAATAAGGTGTTCACTAACCCTTACTAAATGTTAGAATCATAACCTGTAAATGTGTTTAGAACTGGTTTATAATGACCATAATAGCTCATTTGTATTTGGTGAATCCATCATTTATAAAGTATGAACAAAGAGTTAGTTAACACATTATAGAGAGTCATATTCATGAATAATAAAACATTTATAACTGTGTTTGTACATGATATATAAATGAGTATTAATGTATGAACAATGCTTTACAGATGATGAGTTAAGTATTAATTAATGCTTAATTAATGCTTAAAAGTGTGTAGTTAATA
Organism: Notolabrus celidotus; assembly: GCF_009762535.1. Classification (NCBI taxonomy): domain Eukaryota; kingdom Metazoa; phylum Chordata; class Actinopteri; order Labriformes; family Labridae; genus Notolabrus; species Notolabrus celidotus. The sequence continues at coordinate 29,889,269 of NC_048284.1, read as the reverse complement.
TAAAGTGTTACCCACAGCTGTCACCAAAACTATGCCAACGTTTACCGTCCATCCCATTTACAGTGAGGTAATATGAATTGTCAGTGAATCTTGTCACTTCTAGTTGTTACAGAGGTGAAACCCAGCTCACAGGTAACAGTTCATTCCTGTGTCCATACAAACCACTTTTTGACATTCTTTTAGTGGATTGGCGGTTGTTTACTTCCTGTTTCCAAAACCAAAAACTAGCAAAGCCTGTACCAGCATCCTGCAAAACAGATCAATCAGAACAGTCCTACTACATACTATCTTCAAAGGTAGTATGCAGTACATACATTCGTACGTATGTTTGAATACAGCTTTTGTTGTAGCCAAGGTGTAGATATGGCCTCCTTCTTCCAAACAGCTGCCAATCTGTCTCACCTGTTTCAAGCTACACATCTGCCGCCCATCTAGTAATCAACCCTGCGGTAAAACTGCGGACTCTCCACACATTCCTCACATGATTGTTATCAACTCAACTCAAGTACACAAAAGATCAAGAATTAAAGAAACTAGGCATCCAGGTTTTCTTAGAGCAAGCTGGCAAAGCCTCCAACTCCAGTCAAAGCTAACGGGCATCATAAAGCTGGATCTGAGCTTTCTCTGTTACCTCAGGCTCTCTGTCTTACTGTGGGTACCCACTGACGCCTCATCGCATGTCCAGTCTCAGCTCTACTCCAAGCACCCTTCAGAGTCCTCGCCTTCTCACCAAGACTGAGCCCAGCCAGCCCTGCTAACTTGATTTCTTCCCTTTAATAGTCTAACCAGATGCTACAGCAGTAAATCTGATGCCAGAGGAGTATCTGTCCTTTTTTTTTTTTGGGCTGCTGACCAAGCTGCTGTGTTTGATAAGTTGGAAGTGAGAACGTGTTTACGTCTTGGCGGTGAGCCTGGAGTGACACGACCCTCTTACACCTGAGGACATGTTCCAGTCACGAATCTGGGATCTCCCAACTTTCAGGCTAACACCCCTCCTGCTGTCCTCTGTCGTCCTATTATAATAAACTGACCTCATCCCTGTTAGATCCATGTGCCTGCCCCCTGTGTGCTCGCTCCATGAATATGTATGCCAGGGAGTAATAACAGGAAAATCTTTGTCAAATCGCTGCTGGCTGTCTTAGCTGTAAAAACCCAAGCTGCAGCCTGCCTTCTCTTTGTCCTGCATTTATTCTTCTTGTTAAAGACTAATCCTTCTCACGGTGAAGTCATGAGAAATCCCCTGGATCACATATTCGTAGACCAAGGTGACCAGACACGTCCTGCAGCCTAAGCATGGGAAAAGTCATTTGTAATATTTGTTCAAGTCCTTAAAATACAACTTATTAAAGCACACCTGGGTTTTTTAGAGGTGGCATTATTTTATAAGTGTCCTGTATCAAGCTGTTCATACATGCAGTGCATTTGCAAAGCTGGCTGTTTTTAAGTTTTATAGAAGTCAGATAGAGTATGTCATGACAAAGGCATGCCTTATAAGCCTAACAGGCCTCAGCACTCTCCATAAAGTGTGACCAACAAAACAGGTTATATATATATTCCTCCTGCCTCTGGCTATCTTTCAGAATAATGAGAGCAGTGGTATTTCACTTTACCTAAAGGTCACAGTAGTTTAATTTAGACTTTTCTCTCTAATGTGAGGTAGTCGGAGGAAATGAGTCCAACAGATACTGGTGTGTTTCCACCCACACGAATCCCAGATGCATTATTGCAGCCGGATGTTCACCTGAGTGGGCAGTTGAGCAACATTTCGGCAACCTCTCACTTTAAATGACTGCTTGTTAACACGGGGAGAGCGACTGAGGGAGGTAAGTAGTTCACTCTGGATACTTGACGCAGACTGCAGGACCTGGTGAGGCCATCCGTCCGGCACGGCGGCCTCAGAGGGAGCGCGTCGTCCTCCTATGAGCCGTCAGAGATCAGCATGACCTTTGCGTAAGCTCAGCTCTGATGCATGGAAACTTTATATCGTAGTCTCATCCGTCATTTTCATTACTCATCGAGTGACGGCTGATATTTTGAAGCACATGGACTCAGTTTGGATGAAGTTTAGATTTATTCAGATTATATAAAGCAGTTCATCTGGAGGGCAGATAAAAAGTGAGTCATCCGAGCGCTATAAGCTTCACCACAGCAATAAAAACGCATTAACCTGCTGCTCTGAGGATGAGCTCATTACCCTGCTGGGACTCTGAGCTGTTCTTAAGACTGAGACGGGACAGCTGCTAATGGATGCTGGCAAATACCTCTGTGTGCATACAGGGATATATGCTGTGTCGCCGCTCTCCATAAGCAGAACATGCCCTGCGTGTAGGGCCTCATCAGACATGTTTGTGGGAGTGATTGAGTGCCAGGACGGTGTCTGCAGTATGAGAAGTAATACTAAGGTACTGAGCAGCATGTGTTTGCCATACATAGACTTTACCAGGGTGTCACACCCAGGCATGTTGACGATTACCTGAGTATGTTGGGTGATTTATGTTTGCATTAAATACATTTATTTGCTCTTCAGAGATATGAAATGGTTCAGGATCTTCCTTTAATAGACTCACTTATTTAATGTCAGCTTATAACATGTTAAGGCCTGTTGTCTATACCTTGGGTATTTTGGTAACATTACTGCGTTGGTTTTAATCATTTTGATATGTTGTTTAGTTAAAGTCATTCCTGCTCCCCGCCCTGCTTATTTGTTGAACCAATCGAATGGAAAAAGAAATTGAAATTCAGGTTTTGTTCTAAGTAGGGCTGTTAATGCATAAACTGTAACTGGATTTAAGTGAAGGAATTAATCTCATATGCTACTTTTATACCTCTTGTTCCTGCCAGAACACTAGGGGTGGTAATGCACCTTAACGCTGGTTGCTTCCCACCCTAAAACAAGAACAAGATGCAGCTCTTTTGTGAACAATTGATGATGATTTAAACAATTAACAATTAAGCGCCATGATATTAGCTGTCAATACATGATATTATCTGTCAATAAAAGATAGGCCAGAGTTCTAAGAGGAATGGTGATGGTCGCATGCACACAGTCACAAGCACAGAAGAAAAAGGTTTTCTTTCTTTTCTTTTGCTGCAAGAATAAATTGCATTAATATTTGACAGTTTGTGACAAACATGACACAAACCAGAAATATATATGCAGACAAGAGGAAAGAAAAAAAACAAAAACAAAAACAAAAAAAAAACAATTAAGTGCTTTAGCACTGAAGCTCTTTGTGGCACTCACCCATGTCGTATTCACTCTCAGGTGTACGTTGCTTTGGACAAATTTGTGTGCTAAGTTAGATTGTAACATTGTTTCTGTAATCTGGATATAATGTATACTTAAGAACATGTGCCACCGTCTTAGCCATATTGAATTTTTGGAGTTGTTTTCTGTGAAGCTGTTTATGTCAGAGTGAGTGCTCTGTCAGTGTTTTGGATCTTTTTGTCTTGAGGGACTGATCCATCAGTTTCCGTTAGCATCATATTGGTGAATAATGTGACTAAAACGCCAGTTTCAGTTATCATGCTTAATCAGCAGGTTAAAAAAATGTATATTTTCATATTGGATGCTGTCCAGCAATATTAGCAACGAACCCCTTCAGACCCATCCACTTCATCCTGTCGGAATTCTATTTCCCATAAATACCTGCTAACCATACACTATCCCTTACTGAAACGTCCTTTATCAGTTAGAAATGTAGTACTTCCTGTGGTTTGTGGACCAGGAAGGGATAAAAACCTTTTTAACTTTATGTTGCACACCCTCCTCGTCCTAGACGGCTGTGTGACACCCTGTAAACACATTCCTTGTAGAGCACAATAACACTGAAGAATTGATGGAAAAGCCGGGAAAACAAACTGTGTTACAATCTTTATTTGATGACTGAAAGGAATTTGGCCGGAACTATGAAACTCTGAACCAAGCAGTAAAAAAACAAACTAATCCACTGGCTGCTTCCTCCTCTGTCAGTCCTCTCTGGACCTCTCTCTCTCTCTGTGCATCAATCAAAGGATGGAGCCATCCAAAAATCAGATGTTATTCTTCTGCTAATCCAGCTGAGAGACACCCAGGGATAACAGCAGTTGTTGTCTGTGTCGTTGCACTGTGGTGATAAAAAAACAACTCCTGATAGTTTCCCTCACCTTCATGTGGGCCCTCTGGAGAGGGTGATTAGGGCTGCCTACAAACTGGCTGTGTTTTGTACGGCTGGAACATCAGCCAACAGGCCTGATGAGAGGAGAGGCCAGCAGGTCGGTGGCTGCCTGGATATTGTGTCTTCATTATAATCCACACAGGGCTCAGGGGGCAGCATTGTTTAGGGAGGCAGCCAGCGTCTCTTAAGGCTAATCCGCACAAGCACCAGCAGGAGCCAAGTGTCTGGGCAGCACATCCACGCTTCCTCCTGTTATACAGCGGCCTTCTTCAGTGGAGCGAAGATGAGAAGATGGTGATAATAAAACTAAAAACAAAACAAAATCCACCTCTCGGGATTGCAAATGTTCTTTGAAACACAGTCAGTGACCTGCAGGATGGGAGATCTACTTGACACAACACAGCACTGTGTTTGGAAGCTCTCAGCAAGCCATCACTAATTAAAGTCTTAATATCAGGAGTCACTCAACACCTCGGTGAAAGGTGTATTTGTTTGTATTTGCAAGAGTACACTGTTTGGGAACAGAGCTTGTTAAAAAATGTATGAGGATCTAATGGAGGCAGCATGCCCGTGCAGTGATGACGCTGCACATTTCCTCTGAAATAAACTTTCAAAGTTGATTAGTGTGTGAGAGCGAGCCGTGTGTACTTTGCAGGAGTTTGCAGTCAAGCTCTGGAGGAGTCTTGATAATGCTGGAGCAGAGACCGAAAGGCCCCGGGGCCACAGTCGATTCCAATGATGCAATTAACTATCTCTTAATTCATGTATATCTCATGACTGGAGAAGCCATCAGGGTCAATTATAGCCACCGGCCAGGGAGAGAATCAGAGTGAGGTTGTGCATTTCTGTGCCTTGGTTGATCTGCCGCGGTGTAATTATGATGAATCAAATGGAAAACTGAAAATCCTCCTAATTGCAGTGTCATGTTGGAACAGGGAAGGGACTTGACCTGAAATGAAAAGAGCAGTCTTTTGAATCCGTACTGCGGCTCTACAAACATGTCTAACAGGAGCTGAACTGTTAATACCGCCCCGGGAGGAGAACACAAAGAGTACAGGCAGGACTTTTAACCTTCCTTTGGATACACAGCCTAAACAATGACTGTTGAGAGTCAGCCAGAAAGCTAAATTGCAGTATTTAAAATCTGGATCATGTGTTGCAGTTGCATCAATGGATTATCGTAGCCTGCAGCGGTGTAACACACTGTAATGGCTGCAACATAATCTTTTAGGGCAAATGTGCCTGATCAATTCATGTCCAGTAATAATGCAAATATGTCACTGACAGGCTCAGATTGTTTAAGTATCCATAAAACGTGTGTCCCTACAGGAGTAGTTCTTTATGTTTATGGGTGTTTTCACGTTAGGAAAACCGGCCTGGACTTGAGTACACTTGACCTCCAAGTCTGGTTTCTTTGGTTTGTGTGAACCCAATTGTAAGGGACTTTGGTGCTGTGCACGAGTCCGCTTGAAGAGGTGGTTTTAAGCACAATTCATCCAACATGGTTAGCAGGAACGAAACTTTGCTCAAACATTCAAGTGTTTTGTAATATGACGTCATAACTGTTTGACTCACAGACATGACTGAAAACACCGTATCCATGCAGTATGGGCTTGTTTAATCCTCTGACCTGTGCAGTTCATGTTGAGGTAGGAAGGCCGATGAGAGGGTCGCTGTTGGCGTCTCCAGAATAATTGAAACATCCACAGCAGCAGGATGGACAAATTTCGCCCAGTTGATTACAGTGATTGGTATGATTGCTTCTTCTTTTATCTTCTTGGCAGTTTTGCAAACCAACTACGTGCATACGGCCACCTACTGTATCTGACTGTGTACAGTGTGCTCGTGCTCAGGCACAGAACAATGTTAGGAGTGTGAAATTAGACCAGCAGGGGAGACCACAGTACGAAACAATCGCACCTAATGTGAAAATTCTTCAAGAGACACACTGCTCTCTTTAACATTATTGTTGGTCCTCTTTGTTTCATCAAGTCAAAAGTCAACATAGCGACTTAGCACTTGCCCACAATGCCAAAACTACCACCAGATGGTGGTTACTGTGCTGACCAGCCAACTCACCTGACCTGAAACTTGCTGAGAGAATCTGTGTGATATTTGCCAAGAGATCGCCTCCATCCCACATTGATGCTGTAATTCATGATGAAGGAACCCAAACCTGAGTGTACCGAGTGTTTAAATGAACATACTTAATAGGAGTTGGACATTTCTGTATTTTTAAAACGTATCTTTTTTTAATCTTAGAAAATATTCTAATAATTTGAGATACTGGATTTCTGATTCCCATGAGCTATAAACCTTAATCATCAAAACAACAAATTAACAAACAAACACATTTTAAAATATTTCACAAGACGATATTGTAGTTTACCTTATTCAATAAAATGTTTTGAAAAAAATAACATTTTCATAATATTCTAGTTTTTTTTAGATGCACCTGAAGAATCAAGTCTACCCCCTGTTAGCAATGAAAGTACATAAGCTGGCTTCCCTTTTGAGACCTATGTTTCATCAGTTGTGTTATTTTTGAATGAAATGAGTCGAAATAAATTAGCAGAGTAGGCCTTTATAAATTAGAAAATATAACATCTGTTTAAAAGCTGCTCACTGTAAGAGATGCAGTCATCCAGGTTCCATGGTATCACACAGCAGAGTTAAAGCTTGATGATGAGAGAGAAGTCATTTTTTGAATCTCATATTTCTCTCCCTCAACAACTTACGCTGCCTTTTGCTCTCAGCCACATGAATATATCAGCAGTAATAACCTTGAACATATCTTCAGCTTTATTAATACCCCTCAGTCAAGACGCTGCGTGTTTGAGGCAGAGCCAGCGTCTGATGAGCTCGTCAGGGAAGCTCCGCTCTACAGACACGACATGTGGAAACTTTAAAAAACATGCAGTGTGTGCACTTAAACACAGCAGAATGTGATTCCTGTATACATATGTGATATAGTGTTAATCCAGCCCTGGCCTTCAGTCTCTCAGTCATCTTAATAAAGCATGTGTGAATGTTTGTGTCAGTTCTCCCTTTATCCAAAGGTTGTGAGTATCAGCAGGTTTCAGTAAATAATCAAGCACTGGGCCTGTATTCTGAATGGCAAAAACTGCAGTTCCCAGAGTGTCCACATCATGATCATAAGAAACCCTCACGGAGAGCTGGTTGGAAGAAAAGACTCCTCAATTTAAGACAACAATTGACCAGCAGAGGGGGATGGTGCAAACCTGGCATAATTGGGTATTAGATATCTCTCTATTTCAGAACTGTCAACACTATTATAGGCTGAGCTCTACTACTGTACAGGTATACTAACCGGGTGGTGAAAACAGATGGCGCTAGAAAAGGCTACACAGCTGCATAGTAACTGCACATTGCTGAACGCAGTGAAGTATTCACACATGAAGACAATAGACTATAAATTAGGGAAATCCGTGACATTACCCATCTTTTTCTGAAGCGCTGTTTTAAGGCCAGTCGGCAGTGGGAGCCATATTGGAAATGCTGAACTCAACCTAACTTCTGTTGAGCTAGTGTGACGTAAAGAGGCGGGCTTTGAGACTCCTCGCCAACAGCTCCAGTGTTCCTGCCTGTCAATCAAGTCAGCTGTGTTTCTTATTATGGTAAACTCGTAATCTCAATATCTTTGAAAGTGCCGCGTTATGAAAAAATTCCCCCTCCTTACAGTGTGTGCTGAAAGAAAGTAGCTATCCAGACTACACTGGCCTTTTGTACCAGGATGTAAACATGTTTATTTCTGCTGTAAAGATCGGCTTTTTTGAATTGGTGTGTATGTGGTTTCTGGTACTTCCGAAGCCAGCCTAGACACTCGAGAAACTGCAGTTTATAACACTTCCCTATTAGCTTCAATTCTCGCGGCCAGAGGTAGCTGCTTGATGAAGACAGTGAAACTTTTTCCCTCAGGGAGCCCTCACCAAAATTTGACTTAAATACTGGTGCAACTTAAATTCATGATTTTACTGTAGTCAAAGTTTAAAATGGATGGAGTACTTGTTTTGTCTGTTTGGACTCAGGGTAAAATATATCATAAACTTTAAGGAAACCTCTGGATTAAAAAAAAGCCTTTATTATCCATCCATCCATTATCTTGACCGCTTATCCCGTCAGGGGTCACGGGGGGCTGGAGCCTATCCCAGCTGGCTTCGGGCGGAAGGCAGGGTACACCCTGGACAGGTCGCCAACCTATCACAGGGCTAACACAGAGAGACAGACAACCATTCACGCCCACACTCACAGCCTTTATTATATGATTACATTTTCAAAACATTTTGCAATTTTTCCAGTGGACTAGTTCGGCCATCAAACAGTCTGCAGCAGCTGTATGAAAGGTCTTGTTTTTGTCACAGACAGGGTGAGAAGAGAGAAGAGAGATCAGTCTGAAAACACACACACACACCAACACAGATTTTTTTTTAAGTAAAATATGCTCATGAAACAAGAAACTTGTCTAACAATAGGTTTTTTTATTGGACTTCAGGAACTTTTTCTAGGAAGTGTAGGAACCGTCCCTCTTTATTTATATGTTTCTTCTGCTACCCTGATACGTTCAGTTTTTGTGTCACTTTGTGATGGATGAAAACTGATCACTCTACTCCAAAGTTGCACAAAAATAAACAAATTGAGGTAACATTGACGGGAAACTTCCTGGTATCTCAAGGTGAATTTACCATATTTAGAGAGTCCTGTGGCTTTTAGAGCGATACAGATGAGTTTATTTGTCTGAAACACCTTCTTCATGTTTTCCAGATGAGGCTACTGACGCAATTTTGAAACCTATAAGTCATATATCTAAGCTTCAAAAATGAAAATGGTGTTTCTGAACTGCAATGTGTGCCACATTGTTGTTTTTTTCTGAAATCGACCCGTTTTTTTTCTGTTTCTGGTGAAGAAGAAAGGTTTTGAGAATGCGTCCTTGAGGCCTGAGCAGCTGCAGCCTTCTCCGGAGCAGAGGGTCTGATCAGGTGTGGCTCTCTGACAGCAGAGTGTGGAGATGTCGCTGCTGCTGCGTTTCATTAATGATAACTTGAAATAGAACCGCGCTGAAATCATGTTGGCGCTGACCTTCACCCCGACCAGAAACACACACAGATGTTATTAACTCCATGAGGAAGAGGGATGCTGCTCTGTGGGTGTTTTGTGGCTCAGAGCTCATCACAGGTGAGATATTTCCTTCAGATGAATCGTTATACTTTACAGAGAATATGACGACTTACTGCTCTCAATATGAAGAGGTAACTGCTGCCTTTTTTTGTGATGATGATGGCAATAACAACATGGAGGAGGAGGAGGGAGTGATACAGTGAGCTGTAAATAAAGGACGCGGTGAGGTTGCAGAATATAGATGAGCTGGTAAACAGGTGTTTGGTCGCCCTGTAATTGCAGTGTGTCATCATTTCAATGGATGCTAGAGGAGCTGAAGCCCCATGCAGCTAAAATGACAAATTCTGTGAAGCTTTGAGTCTGGAAATCACTCTGACTGAACAGCGGGGGAGGCGGTCGCTCCAGGCCGAGGGCTGAGGATGTGGATCTTACACTGAATCAAAGAGCGAGCGGGGTCCTGGTAAATCTCTAGCAGAGCCACTGAAAATTTACCTGCGAGGGTCCAGTCCCCATTACTGCTTCACTGGCAGAGGGTCACCATCTGGCAGAGATCTATTGCACAATTACCTGAGGCGCTGCAGTGACAGTCTGCAAAATAAAAGCCTGCAGATGGAATCATAGAGGAGCGGCTGAATTCTATAACCAGGAGCCGCTCTCAGATACAGATGTACCGCCGCCTTTTCTGAAAGCTCCAATTTAAGTGCAAACTTGCAGCGATTGCTTTCCTCACTGTTGCTCCAATGTTGCCGTTTGAAATTGAATTATTTGTGATACTTTCTCTATTTTCTTCTGGACAATTTGGGCTCTGGCTGCAACTCTTTTGTCTCCGTTTTTACCTGGAAACTTTTAACAAACTGGAGGAGCCGCTCTGAGAAAGGCGGAGCTGATCCTTTGATGAGGTTGAACTTAGCGCTGGGACTTTTAGATCACTCAATCATTATATAACATAGACTTTTATTTACATTTCAACTTAGCTGATTTACATAGAGACCATTTGCCTCGACTCTTTTGCACAGTAGTGGAGCTTAAATGCTGATATCAAGAGCAGAGGCAAACGTCAGAAATATCACAAAACAAACATAAAACAACTCTGACGTCAGTCTCTCACCAGGACACGCCTCCTCAGTCAAACTGAGTGGTGAACATCCAGCAACATGGCTGCCTTCATGTTTCCTTACGTTCAAATGGATTTGATCTTTAAGCTGGGGAAGAACACAGTAAAGCCTGCAGGAAAATATTGTTTCATTTAAAAAGTTTATGTATTCATTTTACCCTCTGATAAACTTGTTACCTCCTATTCATCTCTTATTTTTCTACTACGCAGAACTCTCAACCTCCTGAGGCCAAGAAGAAAAGGTGTTGATATTATCATTTTTTTGATAATAAAGTATTGTGGTTGAAAGAAACATTTTACAGCAAAAAAAGTTTTAAAAATGATGTTTATTTAATGTTTATCATCTGCCCCTTGTAGTGGACATCAGGTCTTGATAAGTCACAGATTGTAATTATATTATTTCAGGGATTTGTGTATTTCTGTACATTTCATGAACATTAAAACACTTAGATGAAAGGAACACATCAGGACATTAACACATGATTTTAAACTGCATTCTCAACCCTTGATAGTCACCTAAACATGGGTTGTTAGGTCACGTCACACACAGCACAACAACAAATCATGCATGGTACGAAAGTAAGCAGTTTTTGTTTTTGAAACACACAGAAACAAGTTAAACAGTTGAAACATGACTAAAACACTTTCCTTTATGAGTTGTGTACTGTGAGTTTATTAAAATTTCACTCCTGGTGCATCATTGACTTTGCCAAAATCTCTACATTAACCAAAATCCATCAGAAACGCTGCAGAGGGAAATCACAAGTTCCTGAAGATGAGATTCTCAAGTCAGTACAATGTTTGCAAACTGTCCAAAGCATTAACATGGAGAGTATATACCACACCCTGCTGTGTTTAGAAGCTGAAATAATGTCTGAAAGAGAATGACTGTTCCAAACATCAACCGAGTGTATCAAATGAAACTTCCTCTGCAGTAAAAAAGATAACAAATAAAATGTTCAGACACATTAAAAGTTAAATTTATGACCAAACAGCCGAGGTTTAACTGTGTTGTATACCCGGGGTCATAAATCGAGGAAAGCAGAGTCTGAGATGCTGTCAAAGGCCTGAAAGACAAAGTTTTCCTCAAAGTAAACCTCTTTGAGGAAACCCGACAGTTCTTTATGCTTCGCTGGTAAGCCAGATTTGCCGAGTACGTCAGGCTGGAAATTTGTGGTCTGAAACCTTATCCTCTGCAATCTGCGTCAGTCAAATCCATTTGACAAGTGGCATTTGAGACAGAGGGCTTATTTCTTCGTTTTGCACAATCACAAAACAGTTTTGTCTGGAAGGAAAAGGGTGAGCAAGGTGGGAAAACAATATGGCTGCACTGACAAGTCTTTATCTGGTGTCTGTCAGGATGTTTTCAGCTAAAACACCAGCAAACGCAATGTGACATGGAATAATATGCCGCTTGACAAGGCGTTGATTGGAAATATCAAGCAGATAAATGCTGGCAGATGGTGGGACAGATTATATTTGAACAAATGATCATTTACTGTCCAACTGTTTGGGGCTGAGTCCTAATATATGAGGGAGATTAAGATGTAAAACACTGAACTGTGCAGGCTGGGAGGGGAGACATCAGATAAAGAACATGAAGCAGGACAGGAGAGGAGATTGAAGATTTACTTCTACCTCACCAACTTTATAAAAACAGACTTCCCATAGTTAGCGGCTAAAAGTTTTCTTTCAATATCCCATAAACATGTTAATATATGAGTTCAGGTAGTTAGCACACTGTTCTCCCTCAGGTCGTCATACTGCAGCTTAGTCAGAGGCCCAGACATTCAAAATAAGATGCTGCAGCTATCCCAAAGTATGGCCTGATCTTGATGCTCTCCTTTAAGCTCTGATGTTATTGTTTCAAAGTGCTGTTAAAGCCAGGTGATGTGGCATGAAGAGGGTCACTGTGTCAAACAGACACTTGACTTTTGTCCAGGAGAACATTCATTCAACTTTAAAGAAGTGTTTAAAGGAACAGTTTGTTCTTCTGAAGTGTGGGTGTATGAGGTGCTTGTCAATAGGAATGCACAGGAGACACCAATCTTTCTTTATAAAGCACCAAATAACAACAAATGTTATCTAAAGACTCTTTCCAAACAGAGCAGGTTTAGACCGTACTCTATGTTCTCTTATTAACAAAGACCCAACATCAAGACAGGATAAGATCCAGTCCCATCTTACAGACAGGACTCAGTCTGATCTCATCTTAATCCATCATAAGCAGAGCACTTTGCAGCATTTAGCAATTCACAGTGGCAAGGACAAACTTCCTTTAACAGGCAGAAAGCTCCAGCAGGACCAGACTCATGTTAGACACACAGCTGCCTAAGTTGTTCTGTATGTGTTGCATCTACACATCTTTCACAGCCCTATTTAAAAAAACAAATTAGCTGCTCCTTCAAATCCTTGCATTCAAAGCTTCAGTGAGCAACATTCTACTTGTATCATTTTTAGCGCCCCCCCATTGGACAATGTGGTACCTCTTACATCTTTGTTGATTTTGATATGCACATGTTTTGTGACAAAAATATATCTGTAAAACAAGACTATGTTTACGGGTTACATCAACTCAATGACCACACAGCTTCCACAGTGGCCTGTCATCTTTTCTCTTAATACTTTAAGTTTAACACAAATCTACTTCTGTTTTTCCAGAAGCTCCAACTCAAATACTCACGGCAGGGTACAGGAGAGCAATCAGTGAACAGTTTTCACCTGTGTTGATTGACTCCGGCACTGCTTCCACAAACCCCTCCCACACATCTCTCTTGGACAATCAAGTGTATCACTCACTGAGAATAGTTGCTGTGGAAAGAGTGAAATAAAGCTGGTGGGTCAGTGTGCTTTTAATCTTCTGACACCTACGCCCTCAAAACATTAAAACATTACATTACAGAAAATATGTCTTGCCGAAGATGGTCTTGTTTAATATTTTGGGTCAGATAAGAATCAAGATAAAAATAAATATTTGAAGTAACAGGCAATGAAATAAATGTTTATAAAAAATGCTGTCAAAAATGTATCACTTGGCAGTATCAAATACTTGATCCTGATTGGTCAAAACCCCATAACAATGGTGAGATTATCAAAAAGCAAAAACAACACCAGAATCAACCTGATCACACACGTCATGTCAAATCAAGTCACAGAAAGTAGAATGCTTTGAGTCAACCTGATCACACGTCGTATCAAATCAATCCACAGGAAGGAGTCCGGCTCATTCCCACCCTGGAGTGGTTTGCATAACCACCCATTTACCATAGATTATATATATTATATAAAGTAACTATATTATATATATTATATAACACTGTACAAACTAGTGTAATGTTGAAAGTCCTCAGCATGAGTTGCAATAACTTTGATGAAAATAACCCCTTCCTCTTGAGGAGCACTGAGCAGAGATGGAGAAAGCATGAACAACCCATCCTGTTCCTTTAAGAGGCTTTAAGCTGAGACTGTGGAATCCCCACTGTAGCATATAGGAAATAAACTCCATTAAAAACTAAGCTCTTAATGTTCTCTTCACTTTACTTTAAAGCTGATTAATGCAGATTGATTGGTTTAATACCATACTTAAGACCACTGCTTAATCCCTATGCATTCCATTCATGCTTCACAATACTTATAGTCGCTATACTTAATGCCTTTCATTCCATATGAGCCTTATATCCATGTCGAGTAAAACCGAGGGTGATAATTTCATCTAAAGTGGAGATGCTTTACACGTTTTGAAGTAAGTGTGGAAGAAATGATATTCCATTAGGAGTTTAAATTGAAAGGCAGCAATCATTTTTTATAACATAAGAGTCATTTATCAGAGAGAAGATATCTCATTTTAAACCCTGCTCTTCATTTCATGGTTATTCTGCTAAATCTGTGTTTCTGCTTTATGACACAGCCGGAGCTGCTGTGGGAATTTAACTGTGTTTGTCATTTCTCCACCCAGCCTTTACTTTAATGTGTCTATGATTGCTTCATTCCAACATGGGGAATAAGCTCATGGTGTTACCCAGAGGCCTAACCCATCTGTGATCAGGATGGAGGAGATCCTGCTGGCCTTCATTTAGTGGTCTTTGAAGCTACAGTAAAGGGTGATTAGTGCCTTCAAACAAGGTTTAAAAAAATGTTACACTTTGTTACATGACTTCATTGCTGCTTGACTCGGGAATGGATTTCTGTAACGTTAATAAGAGCTGTCAGCTTTGATGAATTAATCGCGATTTGATTGAGGCCTGAGCTGCCAGCTACGAGCTAAGCATACAGGTGCAGCTAACCAGACTGATGTCAGTGAGCAACCACATTACTAAAGCTGACAGAGCTTTATTTAGGAGGGAATTATTACAGACCTGTGGATGAAACTACATCAAAGAAGTTAACTACAGCGCTGCTGAATGGGTGACAACTGACTGCAAGCCAGTCAACACTGAGGAAGACTCCTGTCTAACGGAAGTCCTCAGGTTGGTATGTTGTGATCACTGATATGCCTTACTGTGGTGGGGAAAACTAGTTTCAAGTATGGACACGGGACCTGTATGAAACAGAGAAAGCAACTAAACTGGAACTCCTTGAAAGTGCAAATGCTGTCACATTATCCAGGGATCACTGGACGTCAGTGCGTAATCAGAATTAACTCAGTAAACTGCACACCATATTCATACTGATTGGACATTTTTTACATGCGGTTATGTATATTTTTTAATGTGTAACAGTGTTATCCTCTAAAAGAATAAAATAAAGTCCTTGACAGAATGAACTCTCTGAAGTTGTCACACTGTTGCAGCAGTGCAGCATTTATTTGAATAACAAATCTACATTTAAATGCATTTAGTTTGTCCCAAATGCTTAAAAAATATATATATTTATAAAGACTTAAAAACAGTTTTGAAACAAAATAATGGAATTTTAAACACTAGAT
The DNA here is from genome assembly GCF_009762535.1 of Notolabrus celidotus. Taxonomy (NCBI): domain Eukaryota; kingdom Metazoa; phylum Chordata; class Actinopteri; order Labriformes; family Labridae; genus Notolabrus; species Notolabrus celidotus. The sequence continues at coordinate 29,873,938 of NC_048284.1, read as the reverse complement.
TAAAATATTTGATTTAACACAATTAACTACTGAAATTCTACCAATTAATCACAATTTAAAAAAAATATTTTTTTTGGACAGCTTTCATTTTATTTCTTAGGATATAACTCTGATTTTTGTATCATGGCGGCTCTTGGTTTTTGTAAAGGAAGCAGAGAAACACAACATTTTTTGAAGATAAAACAAAAGACTAAACAAGATCAATATCTGTATTTTCATACATACACTGGGGTCTGAATGACTCTGCAGTAAACATAGTTTTGGAACTGCTCCATTAGATTGCTCCAACCAGCAGAAACAGGCTGTAATGGTGGCAACACAAGCTGATCAAAGCATATCAATGTCAACGCACTAATAGGCCAAGATTATTTTTTAAGTATCTGACAACATTACAGGGTTCCTTTCCTTTATAGGTTTTTCTTTTTTTTTTTTTTTTTTATCTCTGTTGGGATCCTTTCTGTTACAAATGTAGACACTAGAAACTTTAGTGAAAACTGCAGTGCGCTTGTGTCATTAGGACCTAATTATGGACCCAGGTTTGAAAGTACATGAATTCCCCTCTCAGTGCATCCACTGTAAGGTACTTGGCACATGAATCTCATAGAAAAAACAATTTTCCAATAGTTTATGTGAATGTTAAACTGTGAATGAGAAAAAGATCCAACCTGTCAAATGTGTAATTACACCTGTGAAGGAAAATAAATCATAAAATATTAAGATTTGTGGTTAAAGCTATGGTGTTGTTCTTAATAATTTTCCTTCCATTATGTCTAACCTAGGGCCAGATCCTAACTTGTTCCCCACATGTCCTCCTTTTTAATACTCAGGGCTTATTTTCACATGCCCAGTCCTCTAATGGACTCTACGATGAAGTGGACTGTGGTTTCTGAGAGATTTGTGATGCACCTCAAATCCTCGGTGAAATTAAAAAAGTGCTGAATGAGAGCTTATTTTATGTGGAGTCAGAGGGAAACAGCTCTCTTCCAAAGGGGTTCAGATCCAGTTTTCATGCCTTTTCTTACTTGATACAAACCATGCAGGTTGAAGTGTTGGCTGTCCTCTGTGGCTCAGTACAGTAACACAGCACAGGTCCCAGTTTTGCAGCATTTGGGAGTTGAAGTGGCACTGCTTTCTGAGGGAACGCTGGAGCATGAAAAGCTCTCTTCCCAGACTGCAGGCACACAAGTGTGTCAGAGAGGACGAGCGTGTTCTGTCTGGCCTCATGGAGCCACGGGAGAGGCTTCCTCTTTCAGGTCAGTGTGCGGAACAAACTCACTGCAAAGAGCTCCTGCGCGTCGCTGCAGCGGGCTGGCCAGCCACAACAACACAGGCGAGGTGTTTTGCTCTGCACACGCTGATCAACAGGAGACTTCATTGCACCAAGTCATTTCTCGCCACATTTAGCTAAAGCCAGGTTTAGCGTGAGGAGGATGTTTCTCACCAAACAGCAGCTGGAAAAAACAGATATCCAAGGGTGCTGTCACACAAATCGGCCCTGTATGATCCCAGGAGAGCTCACTATCATGCTTCTCCAAGTCAGAGTTCATGATGAATAACCAAGTTTGAAAAGAGACACCATTTTTTTTTAATGCAACTTGTAACTGAAGACCAGCTCTCTGATCACAACCACTTCAAGAAGGCCACATCCTCTTTACACTGCAGGTAAGGGATGATAGCAAATAATGTGTTAAAACATGACAGCATCGCGGGGATGAAGCCAGTGGAAAGCGTATATACGATACAAATTTCAAGCAGATCTTTAAGTTGTGAAACCAGCAGTTTTATAAGGTCAGAATACCAAAAGGATAAGGAGTTAAGAAAACGGTCATGTTTTGTATAAAGTGGAACATTTGGAGTCAAACTGAAGCTGTGTCTGTTCAGAAACCTTTAAAGGTGACATATCACGCTTTTTTCATCAACATATATTGGTCTAAGAGGTCCCCAAAACATGTCTTTAAAGTTTATGCTCAAAAAAACACTTTGAAATCAGATTTTGGCATGCCTGAAAAGCCCTCTTCTTGCGCCCTCCTCAGAACGGTCTGTTTTCCCTCTGACCACGCCCCCTCCGGAAGTGGATGAGGCCTCGGCTCTCCAGCACGTTGATCTAATGTTTACATGTTGGCTGAATAGACACACTGCTTACAGACCGCGCTACTTCAACCCTCTGAATCTGATCCAGAATCTGATCCTGACGGAGAGGCGCTTGCAGCAGGACCTTTCTGAACAATTGGTCACAGATTCTGTTTCTTGTTGTTTTATTTGTCAGTATGTCAACGTGTGTCTTGGTACACAGCTACAAAAATGTAGCTATGTGGCGATGCTAACTAGCGCTAGCACTTATCCATGATGAATAAAAATCATCCACTAGATCTTCAAATCTGCAGACGTGGGGAGTAAAACCGACCTCTGCCAGAAAGGCAGCAGGACCTTTCTGAAGGATTGGCCACAGATTTTGTGTTTCTTGTTTTATTTGTCAGTATGTTGACGTGTGTCTTGGTACACAGCTACAGCTACAAACATGTAGCTATGTGGCTATGCTAACTAGCGCAAGCACTTATCCATGATAAATACAAATAATCCACTAGATCTTCAAATCTGCAGACGTGGGGAGTACAACCGACCTTTGTGTTTATTAAGACAGCCTACAACTAGAATGTCTCCCTCCTAAGCTCCTTGTTAGCACACGTGTGTGCAGGTAATGAAAAACGGAGTTGAGTTGTGTTTTATACAGTCTATGGGCTGAACAAGCTCCGAGCTCTGACTCCGTTACAGACCGGATATTGTTGTGACATAACAAAAACACGGAAGTCTGAAACGGCTTGTTTCACACACATTTACAGAAAGGTGGAGAAATCAAAGCAGAATGGATTTTTTTCATTCTCGGGGGGTTTGTAGACATGCCAGGGACACATATTTCAGGTAGAGAACCATTAAAAAGTCGATTTTGCACGATATGTCACCTTTAACAACACAAAAGTCACACAAGGAAACTAACAATATAATGTGTTCACACCAGAGGTGAATAAAATTATTCTTGAGAGTGAACATATAAGTCAAAGAAAAGACACCATTAGACACGGTCGGTAGCAGGAATTGCGCTTACGGAGTGAGTTACAACTATACAATGTATAATTAATAGACGTAGTATCCGTGATGTCACCCATCTGTTTCTGAAGCGCTGTTTTGAAGCCAACAGTTGGCGGTCGCCATATTGGGAATGCTGAACTCAACCTAACTTCTGTCAAGCTAGAGTGAGGTAAAGAGGCGGGCTTTGAGCCTCCTCGCCAACAGCTGCAGTGTTCACGCCTGTCAATCAAGTCAGCTGTGCCTCTCATAATGGAAAACTCAGAATCTTATTATCTTCAAAATTGCTGCGTTATGAATAAACTCACCCCCGTACAGTGTGTGCCAATCGAGAAAAAAGCTATCCAGACTACACTTGTTTTTTTGTACCAGACTGTAAACATGTTTATTTCTGCTGTAAAGATCGGCTTTTTTTTTAAGTTTGTGTATGTGGTTTCCGGTACTTCAGGAGGAAGCCAGGCTTCAATTCTCGAGGCCGGAGGTTGCCGCTTGGTTAAAACACAGGAATGATGCAAGTTCATGATACGTTCAATGTTCTTATCCTTTCATTCACTAGGGTTGAACAATCTGATCTTTAGCAAATAATTCACCCTGGTGGCCATCAGCATGGATTCTCAGGTGAAGCATAAATGTAGAGAAAACTGTTCGTGTCTGTTTGCGGTCACACCAAAGTGTACGACAGCACCTGTTTTAAAATATTTAAAATTAAACTGTACTACAATGATCTTGCTTTGAGGAAAGTGAGAGAGGAGGTTGGATTATCTGGTACGTTGTGGATACCTTTGTCTGTTACTTGATTGCAGCTATCGGTTGTACTCATAGACTGTAAATAAAAATGGACAGCGTTGCTCCGCCTCTTCCCGTTGTACAGTTCTGAAGCCAAAAAATCCCTCTCCTGGGCGCAGCCATTGTGCAGCCAGAGCCTGTGAAGCCACTGTAATAAGCTCCAGCCTACAGCGTGACGTCACGAGACGCTGTGTGTCCTTTGAAGTTTCACTCCAATCAAATCAATGGAAACCCGGAAGTAAAACCCCGTTTTTTAAACTCTAATAACTAACGAAAAAGAAACTTTTCAGGAAAAAGAGGCCTTGGACACAAAACACTCAGATACTAACTACATATCACCACAGCATACGGATGTGAGAAACATTCATAAGACGTGTATTTATTTTTTAAAGTTTGAATGGGGGAGACGGATTTTTTGACCTATACTGCAGCCAGCCACCAGGGGGCAGTCACACTGCTGAAAGCCTCACCACCAGCCACCGGAACCTCTCCCTTGGTTGTACTAGCAAGTTTGTACTGCACCAATTAGCCAAACTGGCCTTGCATTGTTGGGTACTTGTGTACACGTGAAAGGAGCAAATTATTTGCACAATTCAAGCAAATGGTGAGAACAAGACAACACAGCTTGAAACAGTGCAGAAGTAGACCAGCAGCTCCTTTGTTCAGTGAGATCAACTTACTGATTGTGTCAGTAAGATGTTAAATTCAGTCTTATCCCATCTCTTATCAGGTAATGTGTCTCATACTCTTGCCAATAGATGGTGCAAGTTGGCTTAATTTGAAGTTTACTTTCTTTACAATAACTTGCTGACTCTTTAAGTTTGCTAGCAGTTTTGTCATCAACTTGAGTACCAATATGTAATGTTTGTTTGTATTTTTTTGCAGAAGATACACAGAAAAATTCAAGAATAGATTGTGAGGATGAAGACAACCAGCCGCAAGAATCACTGTAGCTCACACAGGTGGAAGCTGCTGCTGTACGTCCAGCTCAGCCGCCGCCCTCTTCTCCCTTTTCTCCAAACCTGTGATTTATCTGATCATTCATTTTAAGGTTTCTAAGAGAGGTTCTCAAAGTGGAGCTCAGGAACTGTCAGAAATCAAAAAGACTGTTTCTTCAAAGACTTTAAGTAACACAATGACAGCATATGACACTTTGGGTCATGGTTTCATTCACTGTCTGTGATGAAAATATATGAAATTATTCTCAGATGGATATCTCTGATATAATGTGTCAGTTTTTACGTGTTAAAAAGAGAGTTTTATTGATACAAACGTGTGATAATACAGTTTCAGTAAAGCTACATCTCTAAAGTGAAACCTGTTGTAATCAAGAGAAGTGAATAAGTTCATTTCTGACCGTCAGGATTCATTTTTTACTGGTGCAGCCCTTATTTATTTATGTTTAGTTCTGTTTTGCTCTTATTGAGATTGTGTCTCCAATTTTAATCTCTGCCTCAGTGTGTCCTAACATCATTTATTCCATGTATCAAGTGTGAATGACTGCCACAGTCCTCTCTTTTATCAAGAGGAGGCTTTGGGCAATTTTCAGTCCTGGTTCACACCTTGTCTCCTCTGTTGTAGGACACTGCAGGATTTGGGGCTCAAACATCTCTTCATCCATGACCTGAGAACAATCCTCTCCTCCCTGCAGACAGAGCACAGGGCAGCAGGCCAGCCGTGTCAGCCTCACTGTGCTTCAGGGCGCCTAATGTGCTCCGTGATGTTCTCTGAACGGGCTGAAAAACCTGACAACAGGTTACCTTTCACACCTGATGCTCTGTGTGGGATGACAGAGTCTGATTATTATTACATCAGTGTCACATATAATAACAAAGATGAGGACCTCAAACTGTATTGTTGGAAACAAAACAGCCATCAAAAACACAAGAGGGGAAAATCCAAAATTCCACACGGGGAAAAACAAAGAATCACAGGAGATGAGACCAAGGTAAGACTCAACGAACTGACACCGAAGAAAGGAAACAGAGAATAAATACACAAAAGATAATCAGACACAGATAGATCAATCAATCAATCAATCAATCAATCAATCAATCAATCAATCAATCAATCAACCAATCAACCAATCAATCAATCTTTATTTATAAAGTGCCAAATCACAACAAATGTCATCTGAAGACTCTTTCCAAACAGAGCAGGTTTAGACCATACTCTATGTTCTATTATTAACAGAGACCCAACATCAAGACAGGATAAGATCCAGTCCCATGTTACAGACAGGACTCAGTCTGATCTCATCTTAATCCACCATGAGCAGAGCACTTAGCAGGTTACAGTGGCAAGGACAAACTTCCTTTAACAGGCAGAAACCTCCAGCAGGACCAGACTCATGTTGGACACACATCTGCCGAGACCGTGTTGGAGAGAGGGACAGAGGGAGATAAAGAGAGAGAGAGAGATGATAGTGGTGAGATGGATAGCAGTAGCTGTAGCAGCTGGAGTCTGGCAGGTTCACAGTAGAAGGACGTCTACGGCAGAGATCCAGAGGAACCTACGAGACAAGGGAGCTCAGGGACTCCAGAAAGGTCTATGGTTAGTAAGGTGTGACACATGACACAGGTAAAAAGTTTGTTTCCTTCAAATGGGGTCGTGTTTACTGCGTTCACTGAAAGAGACCGCATGGATGCCCCCCCCCTTGTTGCATTCACAAGTCAGTCCATTTTTTTCTGCACAAATCCACATTTCATTCCACATTAAAGGCAAGGAAGACAACGGCTGATCTTTTGGCGTCCATGTTGGAACGATGTTCCTATTTGGTTGCACTTGAACATCAAGCCTTTCATGCAAACAACTTCAAGACTTTATGATTTTAAGGCTGCATCATGAGGGTAATCACAGCAGAGAGAAACACACAAGGGCAGGAAGTAGAGCTAATACAGACACACAGGGTTCGGCAGGGTACACAGGTTTTCATATTGGATCCTGTCCATCAATATGATGAAGGAGCGGAGCAGGTGAGAGATACTTTAGGTTAGCTATCTCTACAAAGAAACTTAAACCATGAGCGGTGGTGATAATAGCAGCAGGGTTCAAAGTTGTGACATTAGTTTATTTTTAAAGGTGTGTGAACCGCAGAGCTCAGAGAAGAAGGAGAGCTGAATGAGGACAGTTTCATGTTCAATCCACCACAACAGGCAGAGAAGAATCCATCACCATGGAGTGCTGACTGAAGAGGAATCACTGGGACTATTTAAAAAAAACTGTAAACATAAATTATTTTAAATCAATAACATAATCTTTAATTACAATTTTTGCCAACGTATTTGTATTTTAAGCTAGTAGCCGGGTAATAAGTGGACTTGAGCTTACATTAGTATCATTTAGCAGACACCGTCCAGTCTCTTGCAGCCACCCCTCTGGTGATGGATGTATTATGCGTGTAGCACTGACCAACACCTTGAGCCCGTTGAAATGGTGCAGATGTAAATCATATTACAAAAAGATGGAGGCTTTAGCTCCCTGTAACAAAAGAATAAAGATGTTAGCTGTAATAGTTTTCATGTTAGAGCAGGTGTAACTGGATGATAGAGTTCACAGTCTTCATTATGTAACAGGACAGTTGTTGATTTGTATCCCAGCACTTTGTTGTTAACGCGGAATGAATATATTTTCTTTCCTCCAGCAGACAGATGATGAGATGTGACCTTGAGTGCAGCTACGGCTGAGTTTGATAGCGCTCAGTCATCAATGACAAATGTGAGTTTTCAAGTGTTTAACTTTTAAAAACAGACACTCTGACTTTCCTGTCTCCAGTTTGACTTTTTGCTTGGAGAAAAAACACTGCAGAGTTTCTCTCTCCTCCTACGCAGATGCAGCTCACAGACGAGCCTCCTCTCCGGGGAGCGTCAGAAGCCAACCTGGGGAAAAGCAGGAAATCACTACTTGAAGTAGGAGCAGATGAGGCAGCTGGAGGGAACGTGGTGCCACCTAAAAATCTAAATTACAACACTTCATCACTCCTGGGACACGCTGAGCACCACAAACTGATGAACACTAACGCTGTTAGAGTATCCGCAGGTGGATTTTCCCTTCACCTCAGAGCCGGTAAAGCACGGCATTAACCTGGATCTCTTTTGTTTTAAGAGTGGAGATAAACCACGTCCTACTGAGACCACATTTTCATTTCCAAGGGTTTGCAGATAATTTCTGTGAGAGCTCCCGGTTCTGCCTCACTGCAGCAGTGATGGCTCCATTAACGCCAGCAGGCCCATTTAACCTAGTTACCGCTCAAACAGCAAATGAATGTTTCACTTCGGTGTTCATGAGGGGCCCGCGTCACATTTCAAGGCTGCCGGAGATTAATGGCAGCGATCACAGCGAGGTAAAGCCCACCTATGTCTAAAGGAGGTCCGGTCCAGAACATGTGACCAACACTTCATGGTTCTCCAGACGTTCTCTTTCAAGGACATGTTATCGCAGAGTGAAGGCGCTAAGAGCTAATGGAGCTTGAATGTGGACTGTTCCAACAGAGCGCGCTCCTCACAGCGGAGCGTGGCAGGTCCTGATTACTGAGGTGACAGTCTGGACATCCTGAAGAATTACTGTGATTGTTCTGCTGGAGTCAGAGGAAAGGGGAGGGCCCGCCGGATAAATCACTCTTTATCTCGTCTATCAGATGATTCCATAGTGCGGAGAGCAATAACACTTTCTCCTGGAGGACCTTGAATAGAGTGGGCTTCACTTACACAACTGTGAGTGCATCTCTTTAGTAAAAGAAGAGAGAGACGTACATCAGAGCTGCGGTGCCTACACAGGCTTCTTCACTCTCTGAATTAGCCTTCACTCTGCTGAATGCTTCTCATCCTTCACTTGCATCGCTCACATGTTTCTCTGGAGCACGCTTTTGAATTCCCCACAAAGGAAAACAAAGGTAATGTCCACAATTTATTCTGAAGCCTGAGCATCTCAAGCTCACATTTCTAAGCAGCAGGCAGACAGGCTCTTCATTTTTATTTTACGCTTCTTCTCTGCAGATCAATCCTCCTCCTCTCCTCTCAGACATTACTAAGACGACAGACGAAGAGGCATCGGTTCAGAGCGAGAACATTTCGGCATAACAAAACAAGCAGTTCAAATCTTAATTCATACAAGACAAATGATGGAGTTCTAATGCGTAGCATAGTGAAAAGTTGCTCCACTGTTTTGTGAGAGGAGAGAAAGAACAAGACGAGGTGAGGTCAAGATTTTAATGTGAGGGACTGAGAATGTAAAACTCTCTCAGTGTGGCTTTAACTTTGGATCGTTGAGTTCAATGTCAGCAAATCTTCTCCTCAGATGCTCGTCAGATCACTGACGCGTGCTCATGAAAAGCAGACTCCAGTTTGCAGATGTAGCTGGCAACTCTTTCTTTGCAGCATTGAATATAATCTTCCTGGACTTTAAACATTTTACGACACATTGGAGTTGCATCAGTTGTCGCTGTGTTGCTATGGCTGTTTTTGAAACCGCCTACTATACAACTGGTACGTACTGATTTGACCTAAATTCAGTATGTAGTATGTGAACAAGAGCAAAATCTGCAGTATGCCAAAACTACCCGGATGAGAAACCGTGGAGAGAAACAGCACACAAGCTAGGCTAAAGATTTCAGCAGACGGGGCCAGTCCTGCCAAACTGAAAAAAATCACAAGTAGAGCGTATAGATGAGTGCGTGTTGGCATCTTTCAAAATTTGCTTAATTGTGGTGCAGAAATGACCCCGTCTGCAGAAATCTGTAGCCTAGCTTGCGTGCAGTTTCTCATTACAGGGGCTGAACTGAGCTGCATCCATTGTGGCCATCACAATAGTGACATAAAACTTATAAAACCCTGCTTCAAAAATACTGAAATATCCCTTTAACCTGTCATCACAAGAACTCAACACAAAAAGAAAGAGAACCCAGGAAACACAAGAACCCGACAATATGAACTGAGACCAGAGGGACAAAGAAAGTAAGACGATTAAAAATATAAAAGGTAAGAAACAATAAAAAGGGTCTACAAGCAGTAAAGAAGGAATAAAGCACTAAAAGAGAGGTAATAGCAATAAGAGATATAATCAACAATATAGATTAAGCATTTAAAGATAAAAGTGATGAAAGAAATTCAAACAGAATAAATGAAAGCTAAAGGTAAAGAAATAAAAAGAGATAAAAGCATTAGGTGCAGATAAAACCAGTAAAATAAATAAATAAATAAAGATGAATATAAACAATAAATGTGGTGTTAGGAGAGTAAAACAATTAAGTAAAAGAAGATGGGATAAAAAGTAAAATGTCATATACATCAAAGATCTCAACCACGCCTCCTCACTAAGGTAAAGGTTTCTGTCCCCTCCTCTCATGACCGTCATAAACAAACAAAAAGAGGACTAACATGGTGTGTGGCTCGTTATAGTCTAGACTCTGTGTGAGTCTGACTCTACCAGAGGTGGCTCAGCTTGGAACCCACAGCTTCCTCTTCAGCTGGTGGCTGTGTCAGGTTTCAGGTGTACCTCTGTGTGTATAAGAGGGGGGCTGAAATGAGCTCTTTGCTGTGCAGTGCCTTGAAGTCCTGAAGGACACGCAGTAAGACCTTGTGAAGCAGGTCATGCGTGCTCCCTGATACTCCGTGTTTTCATCCTGTTTGTGATGGCAGGGATTACAAATGTCTCTTTTTGTTTGCGCCCAGCAGAATGTCATTCTTTTGTTCCCCATCCTCAACCCCCGTCTGACATCACCCCTACCTTATTATTTCACCAGGCGCCTTTTCATTTACCTGGACACTTCAAAGAGCAATGCATAGTCAACTCCCTCTCTGAGATGAGGTCAAACACATACAGAGCATTGCCCACCACTCTTTTTATTACCATAAATGTCAGTAGCTCTCTTCATCCTCCCCACACTTTTATTACACTGCTGGAAATGTCAAATATATTTGCAAAAGTCATAACACCGTGATGGCCCGGAGGCTCGGGGAAGTGCAATATCACTGAGAATATGACTTTATATATTTCTTTTTTATTTTACCTTCCTTTGTTGTACTTCAGAAAGCTTGAGTCAATGAATATTCAAGCTAGAAGACTCAATGCAAACAGAGCACAGAAAGTTGTTCCCATATCAGGACAGGCTTTCAGTTCTGCCCATCATGCTGCATCCAGAACCGTTCTGACACCAAGAATCTATAAAAAACAAGCAACTAAAATAAGTATTTCTTCTTCTCTTAAACAGCAGCCTTCAAGGAACAACAAACACGAGACCTGGTGGAGCAAATAATGACAGACGACGTTCGCAAATTTGCAGATATCAGTGTCCTGCAGTCACAGTTTGTCTAAATTGAAAGTTTAGATCATGAGGCTTCGTGAGGAGAGGCTGCAATCTATAATGGAGCTAAGTGTAAGTTCATGTTGCATCCAGAACCGTTCTCATCCAGGATGAAGACGAGTCTGCTTACAGACAGGAGGTGGAACAGCTGGCTCTCTGGTGTAGTCAGAACCATCTGGAGCTGAACCCGCTCAAGACGGTAGAGATGACAGTGGACTTCAGGAGAAGCCCCCCCCCCGCTCCCCCCCCTCACCATCCTGAACAGAACTGTGTCTACTGTGGACTCTTTCAGGTTCCTAGGATCCTCTATCTCCCGTGACCTGAGGTGGACCTCCCACATAGACACAATCAGAAAAAAGGCCCAGCAGAGGATGTACATCCTGCGTCAGCTCAGGAAGTTCAACCTGCCCCAGGAGCTGCTGATCATGTTCTACACCTCCATCATCCAGTCTGTTCTGTGCACCTCCATCACTGTCTGGTTTGGATCTGCAACCAAACTGGACAAACACAGACTGCAACGGACTATAAGGGCTGCAGAAAAAAATCATTGGTGTCGACTTGCCCCCCATCCAGGACTTGTACCGGTCCAGGAAACGGGCAGGCAGCATCACCGCTGACCCCTCACACCCTGGACACAAATTCTTCAAACTCCTCCCCTCCGGCAGGCGCTACAGATCACTGTGCGCCAAAACAACCCGCCATAAGAACAGTTTCTTACCCCAGGCTGTCACTCTG